>NW_022589705.1:82058174-82658174 GCF_004348235.1 Phoca vitulina
CGGGGCCGGGGTCGGGGTCGGGGTCGGGGCCGGGCGGCCCGCGCTCACCCGGCCGGGCCCGGCCCATGGCGGCGGCGGCGGCGGACTCGCGGCGTTGGGGGCGGGGGGCGGGGCGGCCTCCGGGCCGTGGGGCGGGCGCGGGCTCGGTGGCGTCAGGGGGCGCCCAGCGAGCCAGTGCGGGGGCGCCGGGACTCCCTGCCGCCCGCCTGCCAGCCCGGCCTGCGCCTCGGCTCCCAAAACGAAAGCGGGGCCTGGGCGTCCCGTCCCGCCGGGCGGAGGCCTGGGAGGCGGCGGGGCGGGGGGCGTCCGCACCTCGGAAGCTCGTCGGGGAGGGGACTCAGGGCCACCAGGCTTCGTGTCCCCCTCTGTTGGCAGACGCGAGGGAGGCCCGAGGGGGAACACCCCACTCTCCACCCTTATCCCACCTGCTTTCTAAACCGTCTTCAGTCCTCTTGAAGAGTGGAGACCAACCAAGAAAGCCCTGCCCCTACTCCATCCCCGTCGGGGTCCAGAGACTTCCACTTCTGCACGTTCGCGGGGAGGCGGGGGAGCGACCTGTACACGGCGACCCGCAGGTGCCGCGCCCTGAAGACCGCACCTGCTGGGGCCAGGATGTCCTCACCTGTAAGGGGGAGTCAAAAGAGGCCCTCCCTGTGGATTGTGGTGCGGAAGAAATACCTGGGTTGGTGGGACTGGCAGCCCCTCGGCATGGGCAAGGCCGGACTGTGACTTACCAGCTTCCCTCTCCTCTGCTGGACATGGCACCACCACAGGAGCGATTTTTCTAGAGAGCAGTTCTTGGCATGCCTGGAGGAGGACCTGGGAATGGGGGTGGGTGGAGTTTGAAGAAATACTTTTGGATCTGTCAATACTTTTGGTTCCTGTCTCCAGAAGCCTTGGTCCCACTGGGGCCCTCTTCCATGATTTTAAGGTCTCCAGGAGCCCGGGGATGGCTCTGTCTTTCCCAGGAGAGGGCAGAAACCGCCCAAGCCTCTAGAAAAGAACCCCGGCCCCGGGCGAGCAGCAGCACCATCCTTGATCACTGCCAACCCCAGTCCATGTGCACCTGTCAGGTCCCAGATGCTGGAGGGGTCACTATGTGCTGGACTTGGTGTTGGGTGCGTTATGCTCTTACTTGTTCTCAAGCAACCCACTGAGGTGAGGATTGTGTGCCCACCCAGGTCTGAGTCCACATCTCATGCCCTGACACCTCCCCGGGGATGGCCCAGCCGAATGATTGGGGGTGAGGACTTTCTTCTGCAACCACTTCTGTCCTTCATGGATAACCAGCCATGACAGCACCCTGTGCGCAGGGCCCCATCTTCCCAGAGCCCACACAGGACCTGACACGTGGTAGGCACTCTAATGTCTTTTGGATGAATGATTCCCAGGGACCGAGAGTTGTGGGCTCTGGACCTAGCTTTTACCCAGTGCTCTGGCCCCAAAGCCTCAGGGGGACCCACGGAGGGGCTGACATCTGCTGTTGGCTTCTGAAGGCTCCCAACTGTGCTACTTCCAACTCATTATCGCTAATGTTTGGGGACACCCTGCATATGACAGATGCTATTAGAAAACCAAATTCTGCTCTATCAGGAAGCAAAGCTAACAGAGCACAAAGCAGGTTAGGAGGGGAAGATTGATGAGCCAAGGCCCCTGGAAAATAAATGAGGGAAGTTTTCTTTGCCAGAATACTTTTATGTATTACACTTGGTTCTTGTTAAAGACACAGACACCCCACTGATCTCCGTGGCCCAGGGCTGGGGAGATGGGCTGCTGGGATTGGGAGGGCGCTGGAGGAGGGGTGGGTTTACAAGACTTGACTTAGATCCGTGAGCCTCTGGGAAGAGGATCCATGTTGGGACCCAGCTCTGGGAAGACAGCTCTGGGCTTGGGCAATGGAGCTGGACTAGGTGTCCCACCGGTGACACCCTTCCCAGGAGGCTTGTCTCCAAACCAAGGACCTGGGCAAGGCTGGGCCTTGAGAGATTGGGCCAGGAGGGTCGCTCTGGTCAGCAGTGGTGCTGCAGGGGCCTTTTGGCACCTTGTCTCTGAGCCCTGAGTGGGCAAGGGTGGTATTTGGGAGTAGCGGCAAGTGGAAATTACATCAAAGTAAGTGGCATGCTGGCTATGTCCTTGAGGGGCTCCCAGGTGAGCAGGGAAATCATTCTTACACCCGTTCAACACATGTTTATGGAGGGTCTTCTATGCTTGGTTCTGGGCATTGGGGATCCACAAGAGAAGACAAATGGAATCTGCTCTTCTAGACAAGTCAATGGGTACTATGACCCCCACTCCCACCTTCCCCGGAGGTAAGTGATCTGAGAGAGGGCTGTATGTAGAGGAGGGTCCCTGTGACTGTCAAGAGGGGCCAGAAGAGGCTTCACAGAGTGGAAGGCCAGCCAGGCCCTGAGTTCAGGAGGTCACCAGTCAGAGCACCAGGGGAAGATCATTCCAGGGGCAGGAAGAGCAGAGGCAAAGGCCTGGCGGCATGAACGTCAATGGCATGTCTCTGGCATGATGAGAATTTGAACGGGGGGGGGGGGGGGGAGTGTGAAGGGAGGAGGGCAGGAGAGACAGGCTGGGGCTCCGAGCAACTTGTGAAAAGCTTGGACTTTATCCTCAAGACAACAGAGTCATCCGAAGAGTGGGACATTCAGCCACGGAGGCTTCCGGTCCTTCCCCTCCCTGCTGTGTCCCTCCCTGCTGTGTCCACAGGGGGCATTGGAGCAGACACCCCAGGGCGCTCCATCCGCCCGCTGGAAGAAGAGGCAGGGCCAGGGTCACTGCCTCATATTCTGGCCTGTGCGCACTCGCTCTCTCTCTCTCTCTCTCTCTCTCACACACACACACGCACACGCACACGCACACACACACACACCTGTCTGCCCTCTCTTCCGCTTGCTGTTTCGCTGGGGCAGACTTGCTGGGGAGGGGCCCCTGCTCTCCAGGGAGAAGATCAAAGTAGGGTTTTCGACTGCAGCTCCAGGAGGATAATGAGCTGGGGTCCGAGGGGAGGAAAGCCATCTGGCGCTGGGTTTTGTGCTTCTCCTCTAACTTGAGGAACCTGGACGGGCAGAGGGGTTATTTGCTCTGAACCCAACCCCTGACATGTTGCTGGCCAATCACAGGACCAGCATTTGGGAGCAAAATGCCACTTGGGAAAGGGGAGGCTTTACCTGCCCAGACCACGGGGGCCTCTCGACAAGCTCAGGCCCTACTGTGTGCCCGGAACTAGTCTAGGCTCCTGGCACACAGTAGTGAAGACAGACGAGGTACTTCCTCTTTTGGAGCCAAATATTCTAGCAGGGGGAGAGAGGTGATACACACGCAAAGAAGATCACTTCAGATAATGGTAACCGTGAAGGGGTGAGACAGGCAGGGGGCAGGCAGCTTCCCCAGGAGGAAAGGAAAGAAGGGAGAGCCGAAGGGAGGGCATCCCAGGCCGAGGGGCCAGTGCAGAGGCCCTGAGGAGGAAACAGCCTTGGTGTGTTCAGGAAACGCGTGGAAGGCAGGGCGGGCTGTGTGGAGTAACAGGAAGGGCTGGTGAGAGAGCCGGGGCCGCACGGACGTTGTAGGCCGAGGCAACAAGCTGTGGTTGGATACAATGGAAATCATTGTAGGGTTTTAAGGAGGGGAGTGACGTGTCACTTGTTTTTATTATTTTTTTAATTAAGCTTTTTATTTTAATTCCAGTGTAGTTACCTGATGTGTCTTTAGACAGACTTTTCTAATAGCCAAAAAGGAGACAACCTCCATCTCCTCTGATGAGTAGATAAACAAAATGTGGCAGATCCGCACAATGGAGATTTGGGAGCAATAAGACGGAACAAAGCACCACTACGTACTATAACACGGACAAACCTCAAAAACATCACACTGAAACAAAGAAGCCAGACACAATTGTAGGACTGTAGGGTATTGTAGGATTCCATTAGTATGGCAGGTCCAGTAAGACCAATCCGGAGACAGAATGTAGATTCGTGGTTGCCTGGCACGGGAGTGGGGGTGGGGAGTGGCTGTTAATGGGCACAAAGCTTCTTTTTGGGGTATAAATGTTCTAAAAGGAGATTATGGTGATGGTTGTACAAATCTGTGAATATACTACAAAAACATGAATTGTATACTTTAAATGGGTGAACTTTATGGCATAAAAATTATGTCCCAATAAAGCTGAGGTTTTTTGTTTTTTTGTTTGTTGTTTTTAAGACCTTTCTGGTTTCTGGGTAGAGAACAGACTGAGGGGAGCAGGAGTAGACAGAGGGAGTGGGGGGGCTGGTTCAGTATCAGCCCGAAGCATCGGGGCCCTGGGCTGGGGGTGGGGGCCGTGCAGCCCGTGTCCAGTAGACAGTGGTGTCCTTCCCGAGGTGGGAAAGCCTGAGAGTCCCAGGCTGCCGTGTGGACGTGACCCTGAGCCTCGTGTGGAGCGCAGTGCTGGGGAGGGGGCACGTGCAGGAGTCTGCAGCTGTGAGCTATGGGGACCGTAAACTTCCGAGTCACCAGCCTATAAATGACACTAAAGCCACAGGATTCAATGAGATCATTGAAGAAGAGAGAAGAGGCCTTTGGTTTGCGTGGCCTCGGCGGCTGGTACGTGGCCACAGATGTGGCCGTGCCCCTGAGTGCTGAGGGGCTTTGGTTGGATTCGCAGGCACAGGGCTGATGCCAGGATTAGCCAGAAAAGAGATGAATTGTGGGGGTCACGACTGCCTTTGGCTAGGCTCTCTCGTCCTGTCCAGGCAGGGAGATTTATTTCCTGGGGTCAGGAAAGGCCCGCACGTGGACTGCTTTCTTCTCAGCGCCATGTCCGCAGGGGCCCTGGGAGCCACTCTGATGCGCCATCGGGGTGGAGCGTCACGGGGCTGGAGCGGGTACTCGCTGAGTTTTCCTGGCTGGGGTTTTTTGGAGTGCTGAGCAGTGAATGCCAAATCCAGAAGAATTTTTCCCTCTTATAAAAACACCCTTCCTCCAATCCTGTTGCTCATTCAGGGCTGGAGGCTGAGGCTCTCAAATGCAAAGACCGGTGAGTGTCATGCAAGCCCCAAGAAATGAGTTGGACATTTGGGCGCCTCCCAATGGTTAGCGTCGAGCCCGGGAAGATGGTGCTGGGTCAACAGCCCCAAACTCGTCTGCTCTGAACTGTGCCCAGGGCCAAGGAGAGAATAGGGGTTGGGGTGATCGAGCTCCCGGTTTGTCCAGCACTGAGGGGTGCTGAGGCTGGGGGCTGCTCAGTTTGAAAAGCAGCAGAGTTCTGGGCAAGCCGGGAAGAGCTGGCCCCCTACCACGGGAAGGCCGTGTCTCCGGGTGCCCCGAGGTGCTTACTCGTGCACCGCACCCACAGAGGGGTAGATGGGCTTTATGATGACCAGACAAAAAAGCGTTAGAGCCCTGAGTATATAGGACATAAGTTGTTTTAAGTTGTCTCATAAATTTGAGACCGAAAACTCAGTGGAATGTCTATAATCTGAAGACTGAGAGGGAATTCAAAGGCCATGTGCCTGAAATCAGTCCGTGGCGGAAGAGGTCAGCACAGGGTTCACTCCAGGGATGGCGGGTATTGGCAGAGAGCAGGAGGGAGCTCTCTGGATGCTGGGAATATTCTCTATCTTGATGCGAGGGGAGGCTACCAGAATGTGTACACAGGTGAACACTGCTGGAGCTGTGCCCTTAAGAGTAGTGACTTCTACACATGTGACTGTGTCTACACTATACCTCAGTGGAAAGGCTCTTTTAAGGGGCGCCTGGGTGGCTCAGTTGGTTAGGCGTCAGACTCTTGATCTCGGCTCAGGTCTTGATCTCAGAGTCGTGAGTTCAAGACCTGTGCTGGGCTCCATGCTGGGCATGGAGCCTACTTAAACAAAATAAAGTTCTTTTATTTTTATTTATTTTTTTAAGATTTATTTATTTATTTGAGAGAGAGAAGGGGCGGGGGGGGGGGGAAGAGCAGAGAGAGAGGGAGAGAGAGTCCCAAACAGACTCCACACTAAGTGCAGAACATGATTCGGAGCACGATCCCACAACTCTGAGATCATGACCTGAGCTGAAACCAAGAGTCGGAGGTTCCACCGACTGAGCTACCCAGGTGCCCCCCAAAAAAGGCTCATTTGGGAGCACCTGGGTGGCTCAGTCTGTTGAGCGACCATTGGATTTTGGCTCAGGTCATGACCTCAGGGTCGTGGGATTGAGCCCCTCGTGGGGCTCCGCTCAGCAAGGAGGGTAAGGAATCTGCTTGTCCCTCCCCCTCCCCCTCTGCCCCACCCCCACTTGCACTTGTGCGGGCTCTCTCTTTCTCTCTCTCTCAAATGAATAAATAAAGTCTTTTAAAAAAAGATTCATTTAAAGGCTCAAGGAAGGGGCACCTAGGTGTCTCAGTCAGTTAAACGTCTGCCTTCAGCTCAGGTCATGATCCCAGGGTCCTGGGATCGAGTCCTGCATCAGGCTCCTTGCTCAGTGGGGAGCCTGCTCCTCCCTCTTTGCTGCTCCCCCTGCTTGTGCTCTCTCTCTGTCAAATAAATAAATAAAATCTTTTAAAAATTTTAAAAAATAAAGGCTCAAGGAAAAATGGGACTAATTTAAAACACTGGAGCCACGGAAAAATAAAAGTCAAATAAAGGAAGACACAGTGATTGAGCTGGAGGGATGAAGGGTTTCCTTAAGAGAAAGATCGAGGATGTAGAGACAAAGATGAAAGAGAGAGGAGGAGGCAGATAGCTCCTGGCCTCTGGCGAGGTGGGATTAGAAGGTTGGACACGTCTGTCTGGTCTTCAGCAGGAGAGATCCCAGAGAGATTTCCCAGACGGAGAGGCAGTAAGTACATCAGAGAGCGGGTCAGATGTCTTCCCTAGGGAGCACGGACAGGCCCCACAGGGAGGGTCCTAAAGCCCCAGTGGGTGGCGGCAGTCAGGGTGGCCCCCTTGGTGATCAGGTGAGCTTGGGACAGGGAAGGTGCCAAGGCCACATGGCAATTGTAGGTGGGGAGCCTCATGCTGGGAGAACATGTGAAGCCGGAAAGGTGACACAGCAAAGGGTAAGGGTGCAAACCAGGGGACACAGGTAGATCGAAGCCTGTGCAGGATGCTCCATGGAAGATCACCTCCTGGTTCGAATTGCCCATGGGGAAGGGGTGAAGGCAGATGGAAAATGGTGTTTGAGACCCAGAACTCACTGGCATCATACCTGCCCCAGATCCAGAAGATTCCAAAGAGAAAAGAGAAGGCCCCAGAGCCAGAAAACAGCCTTGGTTCCACACAGGCTGGCAGAGGAGAAGGGCCATCTGAGGAAGCAGCTTCAATTTTCGAAAGCGCAGCTGGACCTGCTTGACAGGAGTGGGGCCACAGAGGGGAGTGGGAGCTGCAGGAACAAAGGTCAAAGGAGAGGCTGCGGTGCCTTGAAGTCTCCGGTTGCCCTCCAGATGGGAAGAGTCCAGAGCACCATGGAAACACAGGGCAGGAGGCCCTTGCTTCCCCGGTACTCCCAGGGGGACCAGTCTCAGCAGCTCCTGCTTCGGAAGCAGAGAAGGGTTTCCACTGAGACACAGGTAAGGGGGAGATGAATCGGAGGCCTCGCCCCTCAGAAGTCAGAGGAAACTTGCACAGATGCGAAGTTGGTCATCTCATGGCCCTGCTTTAACCTCTTTCTGGCTTCTTGCTGCTCCGATTAAAATCAGACTCTGCAGATTAAAATCAGACTCGAGGCCCTGCAGGATGGAGCCGGGTCCATCCGACCTGCTCCGACCCACCGCACAGCGCCCTGCGTTCGATGCTGCCTTCCCACTCCCCGGGTGCCCCCGTACTTCCTACCTCTGAGCCTTTGCACTCGCTGTTCCCGCTGCCTGGAATGGTGTGTCACACAGGTCTGCTCCCCATCTCCAGTGCCCCCCCCGTCACTCTCATATGTCCCCTGCCTGTGGCCTCCCAAGCACCGAGCTCCGTCCGCACGCCGGCCCCACCCTGCCACTGGCCTGGAAGCCCCACGGGGGCGGAGACCTTGTCTGTCTTGTCAAAGCTGCAGCTGCGGCACCTTGCCCACTGCCCGGCAGAGATGGTTAATGGCAAAGCCTGGAGGGTTCTGGAACGGTGTCCTGGGCAATGAGCCCCATGACCTGTGAAGGTCTGGGGCAGGGCCTGAGAACTTGCATTTCTAACAAGCTCCTGTTGCTGCCCGTGCCCCAGACCCAGCTTCCATACTCTGAGAACCACGGATCTAATGATTGCCCAATGCTGGATCATTCTGTGGGCCAAAGCAGAACCTCCCGCCCCAGGTCTCAGGGGAACTCCCAAGGGAATAGTGACTGGTGGCAAGGGGCTCCTGAGGGTCAGGGCAGGAGGGTCTGGGTGTCTCCTGGCAGGGAGACAGCCACACCCCTGATGATTGCAAGGTTGGCCAATGAATCCAAAGCCTTGGGAAAGGGAAGTTGAGGTGTGGGCGTGCATGCGTGTGCATGCGCCTGTTTCAATGGAGGGGTAGGGAGAGGTCAGGGAAGGCTTCCTGGAGGAGGTGACATTGAGGGCAGCCTTGAGGAGTTTAGTAGGCACACCTGGGGGGCAGAGGACAGTCCAGGCAAGAGGGGCAGGGATGGAAATGCATGGAGGTATGTGAGAACATGGGCAATTCTAGATTGGTTTCCAAAGGAAAGAATCTCTGGGCTATTTGCATGCTTTTCTGGGTTGAGTTTTACCATTCTCTAAAACACTGAAGGCTTCTGGGAGACAGATCTCAGTTACCATTCTTTACACTTATACCAGGGAGGGCTCATAATTTGTTGTCCAAATTGGGACACTTTTGAGAGCAAAGGGGGCATTGTTAATTAATATGCTGGAACAACGGGTTTAAAAACTAAACTGTCATAAGCAAATGTCATGAGCAGGATGAGGGCCACCCTAGATTTGGGGTCATTTACGTGAGGAGGGGAGAGGAAGGGTGTGGTGGGGGAACCACTGTGGGCATCTGCCCAGAGGCCAGGAACAACTGTTTGACCTAAGCCTCAGTTTCCCGCTCTGTAAATCTCTGCCTGCCGTGCCTCCCTGCCAGAGTTGTAGGAAGGATTCACCAGGTATGTCCTGAAGAGGAAAGATGAACGGGACCTCCCCCACTAGCCACCCGCCCCCCCCACCGCCCACCGCCCCTGCAAGCAGAGGGCCTCTGCTAGATTCTGGGCAAGCTCCCAGCATCTTCCTTAAGCCCCACACCTGCCTGAGCAGCGCGAAGGGTGGGGGGCGGCCCCACCTGCCCCCCACCAACCAGGCCAGCCCCTGGAAGCCCTTGGATCTTTACCCCAGTTTCCCAATTTCATAGATTCAGGGCTAACAGCAAAATGCTTGCTCAATGTGAAAAGCGGAAAATGTTCAGATTTATCGCTTTGAGATTTTGGGTTGTCTCCTGGGCCTGGTTGATGTAGTTTCCTCCAAGTTTCAGAGCATTTTTGTTTAAAAAGAAGGATTTTTGACACCAGCGTTTTCTAGTTTACAGAGAGCGTTCACATAATAGCAGTAACAATCATTACTATATGTATTGAGTTACTACACTGGGGAGCTCAATTAACCCTCGAAATCACCCTCCCTTTCCACAGCGACAGGCGGAGGCTCAGAGAGGTTAAGGGGCTTGCCCAAGGTCACACAGCCCAGGGAAAGGGCAGGTCATGGTTTCAGTCAGTCTGTGCTCACCCTCTCCGGTTCTGCCTTTCTTATCTTCAACTTGACCTAATGCACGCAGATTTGCAGATCTACAGTGGGTGAGGACAAAACAGAACAAAAACCAGAGGCTGTTGTGGAAAAGAGAGGCTGGAATGAGTATAAAAATAACCAGGTATGTCCAAGGGAACCCTCACCCCCCCAAACAATGTATTTTGTGCTAAGATTATTTTTGTAATGATGCAGGTGGGGGAGGGTCCAGTGGGGCAGGGAGTCCGTGAGCAGAGGACTGGCTTTCTAGGTTCTAGGACTGAACTGTCCAAAATGGCGCCCAGGGACCACATATGGCTATTGAAATTTAATTAAAATGAAATAAAATTTTAAATTTAGATCCTCAGTTGCACTTGCCACATTTTAAGTGTTCACTATCCACCTGTGCACCCTATTGGACAGCACAGAGATAGAGTATTTCCATCACCACAGAAAGTTCTACCGGACAGCATTGTGCTAAGGCACCAGCAAGCCTGCTCCTGTCTGGTCCACACTGTGTTGGGGGGCGGGCAGCCGCTGAGGCAGGTGACAGCTGCCTCTGCCACCAAAGCAAGATGCCATCCCAACAGCTGAGCCCCTCCACTCGGGGGACGTTATGACTTCATGGATGCAAATAATTTTTTTTAAGATTTATTTGAGAGAGAGAGAGAGAGAGCACGAGCAGGAGGGGCAGAGGGAGAGGGAGAGAATCTCAACCAGACTCCATGCTGAGCGTGAGCCTGACACAGGGCTCGATCTCACCACCCTGAGATCAGGACCTGAGCTGAAACCAAGAGTCGGAAGCTTAACTGACTGCGCCACCCAGTCGCCCCTCCATGGATGCAAATAAAGAGCAGAAACCAAAGGAGCGGGCATTAGCTGAGGCCTTGCTCTTCAGTGTGGTCTGAGGCCCGGCAGCATCAGCATCTCCTGGGAGCTTGTTAGAAGCACAGTAGCTCAGGCTCCGCGCCTGATCCGCTGAATATGAATTTGCATTTTAACAAGATCCCCAGGTGATTCAGGTGCACATTCAAGTTTGAAAAGCTCTGTCTTAAGAGACAGGAGGAGCAAGATCAAAATATTGTTCCAAATATAGGGAACCAAACAGATATTTTTAGATATAAAAAAATAGCATTAGCACCCCCATTAGCGTGTGATTAAGCTTTAGTCACAGAGGGCTGAGCATCTCTGTGCCACATAATCAACGAGCATATTTCCAAAGACAGAGCCCCAGTGGGGTAGCTGGGACGAGCTGGCCCTTCCCCATCTCCAGCACCTTCGCAAACCTCAAAGAGATCCCCTCCCCAAAGCAAAGGAGGCAGAACTGAGATTCACATCGTGGGTCTCAAGGATGTTGCCTTTAAATCAGATTTTCTGTTTTTGCTTTTCTTTCCAGTGCATTTGGTTTTTGAACTTTGCAAATTGCCAAAGACACAATGTGATGTACAAAGCATCTAAACAAACGCAGTCGTTTAAAAGGAAGCATCTGGAGAAGGACTCTGTCCTGCTTCTCAGGGGTGTGGTGCTCGGCAGGCCTCAGTGCCTGGAGCCAGGTGCTAATAAAGCTTTCTGGGCAGGAACCAGCATCACGCCCCTCCGTGAAGAAAACAGGTGCAAAAGGGGGTTCCATCCGACGAGACTTCAAAAGAGACTGGCAGCATGCTGACCCTTGGTGGGGGAAGGAGGGTCTGTTGCCAGGACTGGTTCCAGAACCGGGATTCTGTGGCTCCTCCTTCCCAGAGGATGACTCATCCCTTAATTTCTCTCTCCTCTCAGCCTACCTTGGGTCTTACTTATTTTTATCCCTGGAATGGAATTAACTTTGCCAAAAGGATGATATTTCTCCACCTGCAAGGGCCCTCCTGGAGGATGAATTTTGAAATGTTCACTTTTACAACTTGCCCCCAGCGATAATGCAGAAGACAGAAGCCTGGTGGCAGGAGAGGGGGGCACAGCAACATGGGCCCAGCGGGGGAGCCCGGGGCCTTGGGGAACTGCCAAGTGGCTTTGCAACGGAGAGACATGCCCCGAGTTGACTCTGAGGAGCTGAACGAGAGGGGAGAGAGGAATGGTCAAGGATGCTTTCATAACTCTCTTTATAATACTGAAAAGAATCAAAGCAGAACCTGCGAACAGTCCTGCTGTTTTGCCTTCACCAGCGCGTGGCTTCATTATTTTGGTAGCAAACCTCGTTTTCTTCTCCGGGGACCAGCCTGTGGGGCATTGCACGGGGTCCTGGTGGGTCTGTCAGTCAAGATGCCCCACCTTCCACCTGCTGGGAGCACGTGACCCAGGCTAGGCCAATGGGAAGCCCGCTTCTTTGAAGGGAGACCGTGGGCTCTGGAAAGGTTTGAAGTCACCTGTCCTGATGGGGGTACTGGGGAGACTGCCCCCTTGGTTCCTGCAGCTTGGATTCCCGGCCACATCCTCTTCCTAGTCCTTCTTTTGGTCTGACTGTTCACTCTCCTGAGATCCCATGAGTCACCGCAAGGCATTTCAATATGTTTTTTTTCTTCCTTCCTTCCTTCCATTTTTTTTTTTTTTTTTTTTTTTGCTTAAGTTAGACAGAGTTGTTTTCTATTATTTGTAACTGAGAGCCCAAACTGTCACAAACCCAAATGCCCAGAAATAGGGGCTTAGATCCAGAAAGCATGCTACAGCACACAACGGAACACTCCACAACCAGGTACAGTGATAAATGTGTATTTGTTGACATGGAAAGATCTTCACAATATATAGTTAAGAGCAAAAGCAGATTACAGTAAAACAGGACGCGTAGTATGACACCATGTTTGCAAAATATATTCTGTACATTCATAGAAAAAGGTCTAGAAGAAAATAGAACAGTATTCATTCTGGAGGGTAGAATGGTGGATGGTTTTTCTTTCTGCTTAGCATAAAGATCTTCCTCGCCCTTCCCACAATGCTTGTACAGTGGGTTTTTGTTTTGTTTTGTTTTTTAAATGCGCACAGACAAGTCTCCAGAGCCTGTCAAGAGTGAAGTGATTTCCTGGGTTCAAGCAGGGACTTACTCACCAAACACCAGGGCGCCTGCCATGGGGACGGCTCACGCATAGCTCTGACCACTGCTTAAGAAGATGCTGGAAGCATCTATGTCTCCAGAATAAGGAAGAAGCACTTCCTGCACTGTCAGGGTGCCAGGGGATCCTGCTTATTCTCACAGCAACGTTGGGAGGTGGAGGTTCCTCCCTCTGTTTGATGGAAGAGTGGCCTGAGGGGTGAGGTGACCTACCTGGGGTCCCACTGTGGGGACGTAAAGCCAGGTCACTTGGCCTAGGCTCCAATACCTCAGGGACTACTCAAGTTCTTAACAGCCAAACTGAAGTGGCTGAGCATGCGGGAAGGCTCAGAATTACCCTGTGTGGTCAGCTGTGGGAAGAGCTGCCTGAACACCTTGCTCTGCATAATGGCCTCAAGGTTTTGGGCCCCTGGGTGGGTGCGGGGAGAGTGGGTTTGTGGGATACTCCTCCCGCTGCTCCTTCTTATCTTCTAGGCCTCAGCTTGAAAGTCTTCTGCTCAGAGAGACTCTCCCTGACGCCCTCAGATCAGCCCTGGCCACTAGTGTCTCGGCCCCACATCTCCTCTGTGGCACTTCATACGGCTCGCACTCATGTTACTTATCTGTCCCTTTATTTTATGGTCTATCTTTCCCCCACTTGGCTGTACGCTCCCTGAGGGCAGGGCCTATGACTGTTTCACTCCCGGCTGTGTCCCTGGCATCTAGCCCAGTGTCTTGTCTCCTACGGGCACTCAGCACGCATCTGCTGAACGCGAACAGATGGACACGGGGTCGTGAGCAAACTGTGGGGACTGGGCTCACCTCTGCCTCTGCCTGGCTTCATGACCACAGGCAAGCTGCTGGCCCTCTCTGGGCCTCTTCCAAGCCTTGACTGAAGTATAAATATGCGCCTCCATTTAAAGGATTGGCTTCACCCTTCCTGAATTTGTAAGACCAATTTAAGGGAAGGCAATAGAAGTTGGAGTCTAAACTTACGTTAAATCAACTGCTGGTTGATTATTTTTTTGGGTGATAACATTGCCACGGTTTTCCCAGGAGTCACTGATGTGTAATGAACCCAATCGTATTTCTTATTCAATAAACTGTTTTATTGTAGGCTTACAGATTTTTCCATTACAATAATGAAAATGGCACTAGTGATTCGTTAACACCTAGGCCCAAATCAAAAGGGAATGCCTCCTCAAATTATAAGGTAAATGCCACGTAGTTGAACGTATAGTAAATGTTGGGCAAAAGGCATTTAAAATATAGAAAATGGGGTCAAGGTTTCTGTGTGCAAACATTTTAAGGTTTAGTTTATCAAGATGATGCTGCTTTCGAAAGCACATGATTTTGAAACTATATTTATAATTTGTGATAAAACACAACTGCAGAGAAAAGGCAAAATCAAGCAAAACAAATGAACAGAAAACTCCCCAAATGAGAGGAAGTGAATCAAAGGCATGGAGACAATATGCAAACCTCCATTCACTGGGCCCTGGAATGGCAAGTGAGTGGGTTTCATAGAAATTCTCCATAGAAAGGAAAGTCTGGGCCTGGGGTGACATCGCTGCATCTCCAAGTCCTGTCTCCTCACAGAGGAAAAGAAGTTGCTTGTCCGACACATCTGCCCTGGGTCTGCCTGGAATGGGTCCTATGTTCCCAATCCCTTTGAGAACAGTCCCAAATCCTGAAAAGGCAAGGCACCCCTCCGGGGTCCTGGGCGCGGCAGGGAGACGGGTCAGAGTCAGCCCCCAGCCCTGCTGGAGCTGTCCGAGTGGTTCACTGGGAGGGGGTGGGCCTCTGTGTTGAACACCCAGTCTTCCAGGGAGAGCATGTCATCTTCAGAGAACAGAAGATAGAGATACCTGTGCCCCCGGGGCGGGGAGGGAAGCAGGACACAGCTGGTCAGGGCTCTGGGGAACAGGGGACCGTTGGCAACCCATCTCGGAGGCCTCTGCAACACGGCCTGTGGCTAAGGGTGCAGGGAGGTTTGAGATCCCAAGTCTACTTGCAGCACTGGTCCCAGGGAAGGAGCTGTGGATGCTGAGGACAGCACTGAGATTTGGGGCAGTCAGACCTGGTTTAAGGCTGGCTCTGCCCCTGCCCTCCCTCTGTTGCTTCCTACCCATCGGGCTTCACTCAGGTACTTTTGCCACCTGTAGGAGAGGCCGGCCAGGCCCCCTTATGGCCTAGATTCTTCTTTCTTTTCACGGTGTCCTGAGTACTGCACCCGTCCAAACTCTTGGGCTGCTCCCTGATGTGCCCCCCAGGAGACTCTAGACTCAAGCAGATGTTAGGGCACTAAAATGAACAGGGAGTTGTGACTCCAGAACTCCAGCTTCCCAAGCCAAAGAACAGACCATTCCAACCCACTGTAAAGGGTTAAGCACAGGGGGACGGCTTTGCTGAACAGCAAGGAAACAGGGTGGCTTGACTTCTACCCCAAGAAAGCGAGGGAATAGCGCAGTAGCAAAACTGTCGAGGGAAGATCAACAGCAGTGACCATCGTCACCATCATTCCTGCCATTTTATAGAAGAGGACATGGTTTCAGAGAACCAAGGGATCCTAGGAGACAGGTTACAGAAGCTAAATTAGCACACCACTAGTACTTGGAGGTGGGGTGCTGTCTGGTCTTTCCCTGAGGGGAGAAACTGGCCTGGCCCGAGTGGCACCCTGGGGATGTAACCCTGGGGACCCCAGGCCCCCCACCCCTCGTGGGCCCCCTGTGATGGCAGAACCTGACTGTCGGTGAAGGGAGGGACTGCTGACCCCACGCCTCACCCTCCTCCTCCCTCCATTCCTAAGAAAGTCCCAGTCCCTCTGGAAAGAACAACGGCCAAGCCCCAACTCACTTTAGTGTCTCCGCTAGAAAGAAAGTCTGCTGCTTGTTGTCGTGGTTGGGGATGCTACTGTACACATCTTGGATCCCGGAGAAACCAGCTTCTGTTCGACAGTATTTCTCCAAGGCCTGAAGAAAAGCGGGGCAGCTTTGGTCCGGGGAGAAGAGAGGCCCCCCCAAGACTCGTGCCTGCCCAGGTTGTGAACAGGCAGGCCCCGGACCACTTGGCATTTGTGGAAGCACAAAGCCAAATTCTTGTCTCAGGGCTCAGCCGCCCTGCCCCCGGGGCCGAGAACTTCGTCCCAGCAGGCTGCTGGCTTGAGCTCTTCTCCTGGTCTGAACTTAGGGGATGTTCTTTTGGCCCTTTAGGGAACAAGGCTGATCTGACAGACTCACCCACAGCGGTGGACAGAGGAAGGCAGTGGAGGGCTGGGATTTGGGGACTAGACTTAGCACACCCCACGGAGTCCCTGTGGAGATACGGTCCCTCGTCCAGAGGTAAGAGGGCCAAGTGCTGTCTGCCTTTTGTATATAAATGCCATTTTTACACACTGAGGGACCTGGGAGCTGGGCCCAGGAGCACAAAACTCTTGGCTTTCACTGACCAAGAACTAGGGGCTTCAGGGGAGCAGGGGGATTCTGGCCAATGAACCATGTATGTGAACCTGAGTGGGCCTGTGCCCTGCCTGAGTGTGGGTGAGGTTCTTTTCCCCAGGACAGTCTATGGCTCTGAGAGCAGGGGGCCCTAGGGGAAGCTGGGAAGCGGGGCGGACAGAGGAGGTTTAGCATCCCTCAGGAGACATCCTTCTGGACTCTCCATACCTGCCTTTGACACCTACCCCACAGAGAGCCAGGAGGTTTCCTGCTGGGTGGTTGGGAACAAGCAGGCTAGTGGAGGAGACGCGGGGGGTGGGGAGCAGAGCCCAGAGACAGGTGGGGGCCACCCAGGGCTGGGCTGGCTTTGGGCAGAGGAGGGAGGTGATCCGCCGGCCTGGCAGATTTTTTTTCTGTTTGAGAGGAGAAATCTAAAGCCATCTTCTCTGGCTTGGGGTCAGAAAGCAGTGACCGCATGTGCTCTGGGCCCCTCTGGCTCCTGCCCTGCCTTTAGCCCTCTAAGTTTGCTGGCCCCGGAGCCTGGGCCCCAAAGGCTGTGGGCGCCCAGAACCCTCTTCATAAGTTCCCGGCCTGCTTTGGCCCAGCCGGGGACTCTTGGCTCTGCAACCACACCTTGACCCTTTGCACTTGGAACCTTAGCCAGACATCAGCCTGCTGTGACCTTCCTCCCCATGCCTGAGCTAGGGCGCTTTGGAGGCGGACTGAATTCTCAGGGCCCCCGCCCCGCGCACTCACCATCACCACCTCCCAGCCCCACTCCCTGTACACGGGGTCGTGGGTCTGTCGCCACAAGTACATGTAACTCTCCACCACCTCGGGCCGCAGGATGTAGTAGCTCTCGCTCAGCTGTGTGGCCACGGCCTCTCTGCCGGAGTTAAACCAGAAGGCCTCGGGCCCCAGTTTGGTATCTGTGGGGAGAACCAACCAGAGGGCTGGGTCAGACCTCCCACCCCCGCTTTTCAGGACCCAGCTGCCCCAGGAGCGCGCTCAGTGGCCGGAAGCACTGGCAGGGTGACTGGCACAGGCTGGGCCCTGCCTGTGCCGCCGAGGCTGGCAAATGCCCGGCTTCCCTCTTGGCCTAGGCAGGCCAAAGCAAGACCCTTGAGGCCTCGAGCGTTTTGCAGTTTTAGAATCTCAGAGTCCAGATGAACTATCCAGCAATCTGGGGAGAAAAAGGTGTGGGCGATGTTCCCCAACTGTGTTTTGAGACATAAACTCTGCAAGATGTTAACCAGCCAAGAAAGAATTTCAGGTTTAAAAGACATTTGGGGAAGAGTGGGTCAAATAAAATGAAATTGCCTCCTGTCTGCGAGACTTATCAGATCCTTTAACATGCTGATATGCGGTGATGCTTCTCCATGGACCCCTTTCTTAGGGAACTGCTTTTCGCACCTCCCAGAACCAGCCTTCCAGAGCTGACAGGCTGGGACGCTGCTGAGGTGGAGATGGGGGGAAAGCTGCCCAGAAGGCACATACTCAGGCAGAGGCAGCTAGATAAAGAGGGCCTGATGAGGTCTGAGGGTTTTTTTTTGTTTTTTGTTTTTTTCTTTAAAGGTTATTATTTATTTATTTGAGAGAGAGTACGTGTGAGAGAGAGGGGAGGAGGAAGAGAGAGATAGAGAAAGAGAGAACGGGCAGAGGGAGAAGCAGGCTCCCCGCTGGACGACGTGGGGCTCGATCCTGACCTGAGCCAAAGGCAGACACTTAACCGACTGAGCCATCCAGGCTCCCCGAGTTTTGTTTTTGTCAGTTTGGTTTGTTTGTTTTTGGACAATTTGGTGCCATTCCTATTTGCTGGAGAACCATAATTATAACCACTGCTACAGCCACTACTTCTGATTTCAAGGGCTGTGCTGGGTGCTTTAGATACATTTATTTCGATCCTTAACAAATGTTGTTTGTTTTTGTTTCCTGTTTTTTTGCTAAGGTAGATGTTAGTGTCCCTCTCTCAGGCATATGGAAGCTGAGGATCAGAGAGGCTAAGTAATTTGTCCAAGGTAACACAGCAAGCTGTGACTGAGCTGGGATGTGACCCTGGATCTGTCTGATGCCCTTTCCCTGGACTGTGCTCTCTCTCTTTCCCTCCTGGGTCCGAGACTCTAGGCCCTGAGTTTAGGCCAGAGGGGTCAGCTCCTCCACCCTTTGGCGCCTGCACACCCTGTCTGAGTCAGTCAAGTGCCGGGCTCTGGCCCTAAGTGTGCCTTCCTTCTTCCCATCAGGTCAGGACCCTGAGAGGCCCTGGGTTGTTTTTCCTCAAGAGACGACTGGAGCTTTGCAGGACATTCTACTCTTCCATGGAGGGCTTCACAGAAGGGCTGTGCTGGGTGCCATTAGCCAGACCCTGGCCCCCTCGAGTTCTCAGATGCTTGCACTCCTGGCTGCTAGCAAACAGCCGTTTTGCCCAAGCTGCTGATGGGGTGGGGGCACGAGCGGCCGCCATGGCTGTCCGTGGACAGGCGGGCTGGCTGGAACCACATGCTCTATTAAGTGGATGTCTTTTATGGTCTGGGTTGATTGTCCCAGACAAATAATGAGCTTTTTATTATTCCTGGGATTTCCTATCTGTTTATGGCTCTGGCTCTTTGAGGGGAATCGCAGACCCGTTGTAAGGACCCCTTGTGAATTGCTGGCTTCATGAAAACAGCTCTGGGAGACCTGGACTCGGCTGGAGGGGTCACAGACACCTTTCAAGCTAACACATGCCTTCTGTGCTGGGGCTGAGGACGGCCGGCAATGTGCTTTCTATGGGACCCTCTATCTCATCCCGGGAGACCCGTGTTATTGTTCCCATTGAACCGATGAGGAAACAGAGGCCATCCCACTGGCGAGTGGCAGACTGGCACTTGAGCCAGGTTTATGGCAAATCTTAGGTCCTTTCCTCCAAGACTGGGATTACACTCAGAGCAGTGGGCACCTCTCAGGGCCCTGGGGGGAGGGCTCTTTCTGAGGGGCACTGTTTAGAGAGGCAGCACACAAGAAGGAGCTGGGTATCAGAAGACCTGGGTTCTAGCCCTGGCTTAGCTACTCACGCGCAGTGTGACTTTGGTGAAGTCACTTCCCCGCTCTGGGCTGACTTAGTTTCCCCACGTGTAAGACAAGGCTCATGTTCTCTAATGTGACTCCTGACTCTAGCATTTGATAATTCTGCAACGAGTGTTAGGTGGGGATGGTCAAGAAGCTCTCGAGCTTTCTGGTGGTCTTGGTTCAAAGAGGGTGGTAAACGGGGTGGTGCCAGAGGTGGTAAGACCCCATAAATGGAGGGGTGCTGGGGAGGAAAGGCAGAGGTGCACTCAGGGGTAAGGGCTCAGGGAGAAGGGATCTGCTAGGCTCAAGAAGCCTGGAGGACCCTCTGCTCTGTGCCCCTCACATGGGACCTTGGCCAAGTCCTCTCTGGGCCTCAGTTTATCTGTGTTGTGAGGTTCAGCAATGATACAAGGTCAAGTGTTGAACACTTAGCACAGGTGCTTGATACATCACCCCTATTTTCCTTTTAACTAAGGGTACAGTCTTAACTAAGGGTACAGTCTCAGTGCGTAGACGGCACATCCCTCATACAAAATCTACGTAACTTCCAAGGCAAGACTGCCCTAAGACCGTGTGTTCCCTTCCCTCACTGCTGCTCTGCTGGTTTTTCTAGTCCTTCCTGGTGTCTAGCCTCAGTCTCTCCTGCTGCCCCTTCCCCTTGCAGGGTTACCTGAGCGGGCGTATGATTCGTGGCACGTCTTGGTGATCTGGGCTGCGAGCTCTCGGTAGTGGGCCCTCTTTTCTTCCTTGGCATCCTCAGCGCCGAGGGCGATCATGCCCCCAGAGAAACAGGCCAGGTGCCCCATCTTGTGGTCCAGAATCCCCCCTCGCCACTCGGCAATGTAGGTCAGCCCCCCAGGAGAGACATTCAGCAAGTAGGTCTCTATTGCCTGGGAGCAAGGTGGGAGTTGGGCAGGGGGGAGGGGCGTAGGAGGGGGACAGAGAAGGGAGGGGGAGAGGATGGAAAAATGAACATTTTGCAGACAGCAGCGAACACAGCTCTGCTGAGCCCTCCATCCCAGGCAAAGGAGGTCCTTGGCCTCCGCTGGCGGCTGGTGGTGGTCCCTGATGGGGCCGGTAGGAGGTTCTGCCACTCACCTGACTGAAGCCTGGTGCCTGCTGGGGGCTTGGACACAAGGCAGCTCCCTGGAGTGAGTCTCTTATTTAGACTTTTTAAAAATATATTTTATTTGTAAGTAATTTCTGCACCCAATGTGAGGCTCAAACTCACAACCCTGAGATCAATGAGAGATACATTCTCTCCCAACTAAGCCAGCCAGGCACCCCTCTTATTTAAGCTTTTATGTCTTTTATGTATAAAGATTTTAAAAAAATCTTTATAAAATCTTATCCATCCTCCACAATGTCCTCTGTTAGGGAATCTTAACCTGGAGCCCAGCTGGCCTGTGGATGGGCTCCAGGGGGTCCAGAGGCCACTCAAATTGTATGTGACACTCTCCTGTATGTGCATTTCCATGGAAGAGGGTCCATATATTTTATCTGGTCCTCAAAAGGGACCCACAGAAAGTTAAGAGCTGCTCTCTACAAGCCCTTATCATACACCTTCTTATTTAATGCCCATGACAAGCCAGGCACATGCCCTCTACAGACAAAAGGGTTGAGTGGCTCATCCCAGGTCACCCAGCCACGCTGGGATTTTGACAGGGACCCCCCATGCCCAAACTGGGCATCTTCTACTACCTGACGGCGGCTCCTTCTGGTAGCAAGGGGCTTTGAGAGCCCCCCGTCCCCAGCTTCCATGGGAGATGATACTGCCGGTAAAGACTCCAAGGAAGTTGGGGGACAGGTGTCAGGCCACGGTGCCCCCCCTCCCTGCCGTTAGTCCCCAGGGGCCCTGGAGACAGAGGTGATGGCAGTGCTTGTGGCTCCTGGTCCAGGGCCGGGCCTCTGGGGCCCTGGCCAGACCTCTTCCTGCATTCTTGTCCCTCCAATCTATTCTCCAGGGCTGGTCCTGGACCTCCGCTCTCTGTAAATAACAGACCAGTTTAACGTGATGCCAGAGACATGGCTCCCAGGAGCAGATTCCTCGGGTTCAAATCCCACCTCTGTCAGTTCCAAGCTGTGTGACATTGGGCGGGTTCTATGGGCTCTCTGTGCCTTGACTGCCAAGTAAATGCATGAAATGGGGGTACGAGCATGAACCACCTCACAGGGTTGTGAGGATCAACGGGCTGTGTGTGCACAGCTCAGCATACTTGCTGGCGCAGCATCCTCAGTGCACGTTGGCTACCACAGTTCCGCTCCAGTCTGTCCCCGGCCCCAGCCTCTTTCCAGTCACACCCCTCTCCTCCCATCGAGTATTCGAGTTTTCCATGAGCGGGGGCTCGGGGCAGGGGTTGAAGCCCCTGAAGACACACAGCCTGGACCCTGCCTCGGGGAGCTCACCTGTTAATAGAGATTTCCAACAAAATCAAACACACGCGGGAATTATGATCTGTGATCAGCATTTTGGAAAGAAACACGCACGCTCCGCCTCGACTGTGCCGCCCCAGCTTGCCTTTGCGCGTGCTCTACCGTGTGCCCCCTTCCAGGCCACTGCTGCCCGGGTACTCGCCTCCCGTTGCCTTTCTACAGGGTGCTGTCCCCACCTTGTGCATCCTTCTCTGTGTGTTCTGTGGCAACCCTGTCTCTCTCCCAGGACTCTGAGTGCCGCCTGATAGCAGAAGCACCACCCCCACTCTCCAGCCAGGGCAGGCATACAGAAGGTGCTCAAACAACATTCGCTCTTGGATCTCTTTGTTCCTCTTCCCCCTCCTGCAAGGTCCCGGCTGGTGGGCTGGCTGCAGGACCCTCACTGAGTAGCAGGTGGGGAGGCTCTGATGATGTGACGTGCCAGAGCACTCGTGCCATGGGGGGCGGAGCACTGAGGGGCCTGGGGAGCCGCCCACTCCTGGGCTGGGTCTGCTCTGCGTGGGCCCCCGCTCCTGGGCAGAGCCGGGTCCACGCAGGTGGGGAGGAGGGGTGGTAGGCTAGTCCAGGGTGCAGAAATCTGGTTTAGTCACCCGTTGTGGACACTTGGGGTAGAACACAGACATCCTGGGGAGATCCCATGAAGCCTCGTATGATAGCCCAGAAGACTGGCTCCCATGGGTTATTTCCATTTGGGGCTAACCCCAAGCTAAGTAATCGTGGTAAAGAGGAAATGACAGACCAGTCTCTCTGTGAGGACACAGCTGAGCCAAGCAGATAGGTGCGAAGATTAAAAACAAGGCTTTCTAAAACTCTAAGCAAAGCACAAGACAGCACAGGCTGGGAACTGACCAGTTAGGCTTAAATCATCCAGGAGAGGAGCAGAGCTGAGGGGGAATACAGAGACCCGGGCTTGAATCCCAGCTCTGCAATGTGAGCCTTGGGCGATTCTGGGCAAATTATTTCCCTTTTCTGAAGACTCCCTCTCCTCATCTGTAACATGGGAATAATTCCTAGGATGGCCATGAGGTTATTCAAAGACTCTGGCTTCCTTTGCCTCTTGGAGGGGACCCCACCTGCCCCACTCCCCAGAGGGATTTTGGGCAAGCCAGGCTCCTTTGTGGTTGGCAGGAGCACTGGATCTGGAATCAGTCGGATCTGTGTTTGCACCCTGACTTTGACACTGGCTGCCGTGTGACCTCAGTTTCTCATCTGTAAGATGGGGCTAAATAAGACAAGGCAGTCAGGGCACCTGCCTGGAAGATGCCACTGTGACACATGCTCTCCCCGTTCTTCTTTTTGCCCCTCCCCCTGTGACCTTCAGGGGTGTGCCCCGTGGGCCTGTCTAAATTATCCCCACTCACCCCAGCTGGACAGTGGTCTCACCCCCCCCCCCGCCAGGGCAGCTTTCCAGACTGTTTCCTGGGCCCTGGTCCAGAGGTTCTGATGTAGCCTTGTCAGGGTGCAGCCTGAGCAATGGGATTTTACAGCTCCCCCAGTGATTTTTAATGTGTGGACAAGGTTGAGAATTACCAGAATATTCTTCAAAGCCCCAAAATTGCCAGAGGCCAGTCTTTACCCAGGGTCAGAGATACTCCAGGCTATTCACTGGGGATATCAAATGAGGGGAGCAAAGCCAAGTTCTCTCCTGTTCAATCAAGTGCTTTCCATAAAGCTCCCAGTTTGCTTAAATAATTCATGGCCATTTCTTCCCTTGAAGCCTCAACCACAGTGTGCCCTGAGGGCAGGGAACCAGGCTGCTTGCTAACTTCATGTTTACCCCGCAAGGAATGGAGGAAAGGGCAGAAAGGCCTTTGCAGGCAGCACACTCCGTGTAGGCTGAACACTGATCCCCTGACAGCAGACATAGGCTGTGGTCTGAGCTCAGCCGAAGCTGCAGCTGGGGCCGAGATGCAGACGGAGATGGGACTGGAGTCCCAGTAATGGCTTCATGACCAAAGTCTTGGTGCTGGGGACCTGGGCAGGGAAAACTCATCACCAAGCCCACAGGTTAAAAGGTCCATGACTGTGGAGGCCTGTTTCAATAGGCTTCCTTTAAGCACTACCATTCCCGGCCAGATTCATGCAATCAGGGGCTTATTCATCCATCTATCCAACTGTCATCCAATTAGAGCTCATTCATCCATCTATCCAACTGTTCATACTCATCCATCCACCATATCTACCCACCGATCCATCTTTCCACCTGCCTATCCACCTATCCACCCATCTATCCTCTACCTACCTACCAATCCATCCTTCCACCCACACATCCACCCACCCACCCATCCGTCCATCTGCCCATCCATCCATCTATCTATCCATCCATCCATCCATTCTTCCACCAACCCATCCATGCACCCATCAATCCTTCCACCCACTGATCTACCATCCACTCATCCATCCATCTATGCATCCATCCATCCATCCATCCACCCACCTATCCCTTCAGCAATTGTGTGTTCATCTGTTCACAAAATAGCTATTGTACACCTCCTATGTATTGGGCACTGTTTTAGGAGTGAGGCAGACAAGGTGAATGACTAGACAAGATCCTTGCTCCCAGATAGCTCACATTCTACTTAGGGAAGACAGACAATGAACAAGTAAACAAACATATGCATGGGGTAATTTTCGATGCTGATGAAGGCAAAGAAGAGAGTAAGTCTGGTGTATATGACAGAGAGAGGCTGTGAAAGGCCAGTTTCCAGTGGCATTTGACTTGACCAATAAATGGGGCCCAGCCATTTGAATGCTATTCCACGTAGAAAGGACAGCCTTTCTACGTACAAAAGCCCCAAGGTGGGAATGAGTCTGGTGTGCCTGAGGAAGGCTGGGGACCAGAGCTGGGAGTAAAGGGGAAAGAGTTCAAGGTGATTGGTAGGTCTAGATCAGGTGGGCAAAGGGGAGGAGTCTAGCTTCTTCCAAGTGCAAATGAGGAGCCAATGAAGTAGGGACATGAATTTCCAGTGCTTCTGGCTGCTGTGTGGAGGGAGAACCGACTCCGAAGGGGACAGGAGCAAGAATTCTACTTTAGGGGACACAAGACCTCAGACCAAGGTGGTGGCAGAGTAGATCCAAGCTGCTCAACTTACTTTATAGGGAAACTAAGGCCTGGAGCCTACCCAGTGCCTTTTCCTTAGCTGGGCTCAGAAGTATCTAGTGATGGGCTGATGGGATTCCATAACCCCCTTGCAAATAGCTCAAGCTAACCACCTTCCTCTTCCATCCTAAAGTCTCCCTCTCTTTGGAGAGACTCATCTCAGCCTATTATCCCTTGTTGAGAATTCACACCCTGTAGACCAACCAGCAGTGGTGAGGGACAGTGGGGGGAACACTGGGACGGGCTTAGATCTGGCTCTAGCTCCAGCTCCACCAGCTCTATACTGTGTGGCTTTGAGCAAGTGCCTTCCCCTCTCTGGGCCTTGGTTTCCATCCACATAAAGAGAAGGAGCAGAACTGGATGCTCCACTGAGGGAGGCCCCTCCCTGCTTGCACATGCTAATTACATCACCCTTGGTTCTGCAGGGAGATGGCTGAGGATCTTGCTTTGGCAGCCTCATCTCGGGGCTCCCAGGCCAGTGTCTGGCTGTGTTCTGGGCTCTGACACATTCACGGAAGCCCAGACACCATGATTTCCGAATCTGACTGGCTGCCGCTTCCCGTGAGACCTCGGACAAATGGCTTTACCTCCACGAGCACGGGTTTTGCATCTGTAAAACGAGGATGCTAACATGGCCCTAATTTCAAGGCATTTGAGGACAGTCACAAGCTGCGTGTGCAAAGCACTGGGAGGGAGACTCTCTTGTTCTTCCAGCCAGCTCGCCGTGGAGGAGGGCTGGGCAAGGAAGGCCCTGGTACTCAGGGCTCAGTGCCAGAGCTGGTGGTGAATGACCAACTAAAGTCTTACCTCCAAGGCTTCGTAGTACATATCTTTAGCCTCCACATCTGTCTTGGCCGACATCAACCAGGATTTGATCAAATATTCATAAAAACTGTCCCCGAGGCCTCCAACCGAGACGTGGTCTGTGAGGAGAGAGAGGACAGAAGCATTATCTCCAACTGCTGAGGCTGTCGGGCAGGCCTCCCCAAGGGAATGCACCCGGGCAGCGAGTCTCGTCCGCCGGCCTCAGTGGCCCCCCCAGGGCCATGTGCGGGGTGGGGGGGGGAGCAAGCCTTTAATGAGCAGCCTCTGAGCCCTGCAGGAACAGGGGCAGAAAGGAAGCCCCAGGCTGAGACTCGGGGAACCCAGGGCCATCCTGAGCACTATCACCTGGCACACGAGTGCACGGCTCACCCGGGTGTATAAATCATGTCGCTTTAGCAGGTCAGGGATGGCAGGGCCTCTGGTTATTAACTGTAAATGAGTTGCATTTCTTTAAAAAGATAATCTGGTGGCAGGGAGTTCAGAGATTTTTATTACCCAGTGACAAACATGGTAATTAATGCTGGGCAGATTCATAAAAGGCCACGGAAAGGAGGAACAGGAGGCTTAATTTAGTCAGAATACAGAACCACTTGGAAAAACCGAGCTTCCGTTGAGCAGACTAGGATAAATGGAGTTTCCAAGGAGAAGGGGTTGGGAAGAATTGGGTCTGAGGAGCCCGTCTTTGCCCTGGTGGCATCTGCCTGGAGTTGCCCATGGACAGGACTGAGTGACTCCACCCAGTGCTATCCCTGGAGAAAGACGGGTCAACCAGGATCACTTAACCAGAGAAGAAAGACATGGAAAACACTTCACTCACATGCTTTAAAAATTAACAACAGGGAAACACAAAGGCATTTAATAGATATAACAAAGAGCAACTTCAGTTCCCTGTTAAGATGCACTTAAGCAGAGAGACAGAGAGAGGAAGGAAAATAGGGGCAGATTAAGGTGGGGTAGGGTTGGTGCGGAGGGTATTTCCAGCTCCTCTGGAGGAAGTGGGGATAGGAAGAGAAGGGAGGGAAGGTAGGTGGGGGGATGAGAGAAAGAAACAGAGAATCCATCAAAAGCTACCATTTCTCCAGGGTCCACTGTGGGCCAGGAGCTTTACTGTACTATCTAGAACAACCTCCCAAGAATCCTGCAAGGTAGGCATTGCCAATCCCTTTCCCAGATGGGAAAGCTGGGTGGGCCTACATAGCTCCTCCAAGGCCACCAAGGTGGCAGAGCCCTCGCTTTCTGCTGCTTTACAGCCAACCAGAGCGTGAAAACATGCTTCTTCTATGCCTAGAGATAGAAAGGACAAGTGTGAAGACAGCGGGACCAAAAGTCAGAGGGTAAAGACAGGTGAGAACCAGGAAAGTGGGCTGAGAGGAATACCCAGAGTAAACCAGCCCTTTCAGCTCCCTCCAGCCCCATAAATAAATCATGGCCCAGCAAGGGCTCAGGACTTGCAAAAATTGGAACAGACCAGAGAAATCCTGAGCCTTGGGGAGGCACGGGAGGGGGTCCGTGCAGTCTGGACCCTGCTGTGTGAAGAGACGCTCACCAGCACAGCATACCCCCGGCCCCCCCTTGCTACATGGAGGACACGGCACAAAGGGAGGCGCAGGGGCATGCCAAGCCCAGCATGCTGGTGGCGTGTCCGAAGCTGGAGCAGGAGGTCTGTGCCGAGCAGGGGCTGGGGAAGGCTGCAAGTCAAACCGGGCCAGCCTCCGCTGAGGGGACCTCCCACAGCTCACAGCCCACAGAAGAGGCACACAGGCACGCAGCCAGGGGCCCTGCCATCTCCACACTCTTCCGGCCCTGCCGCCTGTCACCGTTTTCTCTGCCACTCCAGACACTCCTAGCCCCCTGCCTTCCCACTTGTCTCTCACCTGTGGTGACCCCTTCCCCCCCTTGCATGGCTAGCACTTCCTCACTGCTACACCCCAGCTCGGTCATCCTCTCGGCAGAAAGGCCTTTCTCAGTGTTCTCCTAAGCCTGCCCGCCGTCCTTCCCTACATGAGGAACGAGTGAGACAGGGTGCACGCAAATCTGGCCCCAGGGCGCCTCACGTGGGAAGCGCTCCGTGGCAGCCGATCCTTCCGGTGCCGGGCGTGTGCCTTGCCCTTGGCGGCTCCCAAAGCGGTGGTGTCCGTATCTGCTTATGGGTCCGCGTCCCCCACCAGGCTGTGGGCTCTCTATGGGGAGGGGCCGTGTAGGATTCACATTTTATGCCCACTGCGGGCACCCAATAAGTCCCGAATGGAAGAAAGAGAGGTTTGAGCTGTGCTGGGAAGGGCCTTGAATGCCAAGCCAAAGAGTTGGGACTTCATCATGTGACCGCAGCGTGTGCATGACGTGGTTGAGGGCGCAGCCTGGCAGGTGTGCAGGAGAGGGGAGCCAGGCCCCCGGGAGCTCCATGGGTGTTTGCGACAGGACACCCTCTTGGGGCTGTGTGAACGATTCTCCTTTGGAGGTCCCACTGCTTCCTGGCTAGTGTGCGTCTGCGGTGTCTACCCCCCGAAGCGTGTGGTACACCGAGAGCCCAGAGCGGGAACTGGAAGACACAGATCTGCCATTAGCTCAGGGCAAGCCATTCTCCTCTCTGGGCCTCCAGCTTTTGGTCAATAAAATGCAAAAGAGGAGCGTGCCGCCCTCTGAGCTCTAAGTGGCTCTGTGAGGATGGGTCTCGTCTGTGCTAGGTACCGGCAGAAACCTGGTGGACTTGTCCTGGCTGTGAGTCCTAGTGGCAGGAGGGTCTTGGCCTCCTCTGTTATCCTGCAGCTCAGCTTCCAGCAGGAGGGGGGAGCAGCAAGAACATAGGCCTGACACCAGGACACAGCCCCAACTCTCCCTCCCCAAGCTGCAGTTTCTGTGGTTGCAAATGGGCTAACCAAGGATTCAAAAAGAGGAAAGAAGGTGAACATACTTAGCGTATGTAAGTTGGGAATGTTATCGTCTGTTGGAAAAACACACAATTACCAAAAAATCCCAGTGAAACCACAGAGAACCTGAGATGGGCTGGGGTGCCAGATCCGGAGGGTTGGGGAGGGGAGGCAGGCAGGTGCCCAGATGAGCAGGACTTTCTAGCTTTCCCTCTGTTCTTTAGCAGGCCTCAGATTCATATTTTATTAATATGAAACAATTTTCCATATGTGACTGACCTTACCCAGGCCCGCAACCTGAAAAGAAAGTTCTGCTTCTCAGGGGGGTGGGGGTGGGGCGGCTCCCTGGAATTTGCCAAGGTAGCTGCTCAGACAGGGAAGTCACATCCCCCTCTGCCTCTCGAAGGCTTCTGCTGTGGAGCAGCTAAAGCCAGCAGCCGGGTAGTTTATCTCTTTACCCAGTCAAGCCTTGCAATTAAAAGCAGTAACGGTTATTGAACTGTCTTCCCGTGGCCATAATCTGTAATTCAAACCTTCATTTTCTCCCTGCACTTTTGGATTTGGCAGTGTGCTTTCGTTAAAAATACTTTGTATTTCTGTAAGTGGTTCTTGCAGGAGGCCACTTGGGGGTGAGGTCATCACTGGGGAAAATTCCTGGGTCACATTTTCTGGGCCTCCTGGATCTGCAGTCACAGAGGCCCAGGGTTGCAAGAATAGGCCTCTGCAGTTTCTCCCCCGTGTCCCTGCAGGCTGGCCCGGCCTCCAGGCCCTGCTTGCATACCTTTACTGATGGGCACTCGTTACCTTTTGGCACAACACATGTCATCTTTGGAAGATGAACTGAAATCTGTTTCCTGCAGCTTCTGACCATTACTCCCACATCCCTCCGTGGTGCACAAAAAAGCTATCTCGGGGTCTTCTCCCATTTGCAGGAGACGAAACCAAGGCTTGAGGAGATAAAGTGCATTTCCCACAGTCAGGCAGTAATTAGTCTCAAGTACTTTGCTTTTGAGTCCCTTGCTGATGTCATAACAAATAGGGCTGGAGGCAAGGGAAAGGGAGAGGACTCCTTGTTTCAGCAGAAGTGGTGGAGGTGGGGGAGGGAGCCCCTAGAGGCAGGGCCCAAGGAACCTGTGGTCACCAATTCCTGCTGTGACCTCATGATCAGGGCCTCTTGACAGGGGTGCAATCCCAGGGTCCTGGGAGACTTTTCCACACCCTCCAGCCTGCAAGTCCCCCAGACCCCATTCTGTTTCGGTGGGTGGAGCTGGGGGCTGTAACTGAGGCTCCCCAGTGACCCACACCCGTCTTGTTGAGGCACAAGCCTCTGAACAGAGAACAGAACTCCCAGGACCCATTCTGTCAGGTGCAAGATACAGCAGTAAATTCACGATTTTTGTATTGCTATATAGTTAGGCTCTGCTTAAAAATTAAAAAAAAAAAAAAGGATTAAAGCTGGAGGTGGGGCACCCGATCCTGGGAGAGGATGCGTGGTCTTTCCCGGGGCCATTTCTGGAGTGGACAGACGGTTCTATGTGGAACACCCCCACAAGTCTGGGGGACGGCCAGAGACGCTTCAGTGGTGCCTTAAGAGATGGAAGCCTGGAGACAGGCAGTGTGCAGGGGATGCAGAGGGCAGGCCTCGCAAGGGGGCAGCCACCACACCTGTCACAACAGCCCACCAAACACGAGGACAGTGAAGACCCCAGGACGCTTGGCAGGGCGGGTGGGGTCCGGGAGCACAGAGCAAAGGCCTCACTGGCCTGCGGCTCTGAGAAACGTGACCCTGCTCACTTGGCCCGCACGCCTCGCACGGGATGCTGACCGCAATCAGTGGAAGGCGGGGCGGCGGCATCTCCATACTCACGTTGCATCCAGTTCCCGCTCACTGGGCTGAGGAAGTTGGGGTAGAGGCCGAAGGGCTTGTTGATCTTCCTGAGGACTTTTCGGATGTTCCTGACCTGCCAAGAAACGGACACCAGACGCACCTTCACTTTCTGGAAGGAGCCACTGGCTCTTAGCCACCGCCGCAGAAGGAGGCAGCTTGTTCGGATCCGAAGAGGACACCACTCAGACGAGGCAGGAGGGAGAGCTGACAACAGCAGGCCCCAGCCCGGAGGTGGCGAGACAGCCATGCCCTGGGCCCACGGGTGGGGCACTGCAGGACACGGCCACAGGGGAGCCTGGCCACCGCCTTGGGGCCCTGCGAGGTCCCCATGCTCCCCTCACTTCACCCCTTCCTCACGATGCCTTGCTTTGGGGCATGGGCATTTTCAGGAGAGGGGGTGGTTCCTATAAGCGATAGTCGCTCATTTTTAAGTGCTAGGTAACACTGCCTCTTTGATAGGTCAGAAATTGTCAATCCTGGCAATTCCATAACATTCAGCCTAGAAACATGTTATTGTATCGGACACCATAGGAACCATTCCAGAGGAAAGGCCTGGGCTCCTCAACACCCCTGCCCCAACAACAACAGCTGTTAACATTTCTCAGTCCTTCTGAGCCAGACCCATTACATACATCACCTCGGACCCTTAGAACAACCCATCTGGTATTATCTCTGTGTAACAGGTGACAAACCCGAATCCCAGAGTTTCAGTGGCATGCCCGTGGTCACTCAGTTCATAAGTGGCAGAGCCAGGACACAAGGCAGGGCTCGGCTGGCCACACAGAGTAGCCCTTGTGTCCAACATGGGTCAGGGCAGGCCGTGCAGTCACATGTCGCAGAGGCTGCCTGGCTGGAGCAAGAAGAGGCTAGATTTGCAACCTTTGGGGCAACAGAGGGTGAGAAGCAGGAAGGCTTTATCCCTTGGGGTCTGCTCTCTGGCAGTACATGAAATGCTTCCAGCACAGAATCCACTAGAACAGCAAGGCCCTTGGGGACGGTATTATATCATGCTTGTAGATTTATCTACAAGGCAAGGAGCAGGGAGAGGAGCCTTTTAGCTGTCAGACCTTTCTTTCTAGGGGACGGCACTTTGCTTTACCACATGAGATTTCATATCCATTTATGTTAACGGAGTCCATTATAGGGGACAGGAATGTGCTTGTATCTGAGTTATTCTCGACTGTCCTGGTAGTGAGCAGTGAAGCAGGCTAAATTAGCTCCCCTGGAGGGTATGGATGCTTCTAGAATTTGGGCCAATTTGTTGACTGCCAATAATCGCCTCTGTGGGAGGCATGATTGGGGGATGAAAATAGCCGGAGAATATAAATGTAGAGGGAGACAGAAAGACAGGCAGATGGACTCGAGAGGAAAAGCCTGAAGCCTGCTATACTAATCTGGTCTTGAAAGAATGTGGGCTTCGGAGTCAGAAAGTCCTGGGCTTGAATTCTAGCTTTATCACTTACCAGCTGAATGACCCAGGACAAGAGACTGAACCTCTGAGTCTCAGTTTCCTCCTCTGTAAAATGCGGATAACAGTAAGACCCACCTCAGGGTTTGGAAGGGTGGTTAGGGACACTATAAGGTACCCAACAAATAGTAGGTGCTAGGGCAGTGGTAGCTAGTTTGTCCAGATTAGCCAGGGACTAGAGTGAGCTCCCTGTTCTGCTCCAGTGTGAGTCAGTCACAACCTTCCCAGAGGAGTTTGACTCAAGAGCAAAGGAAACAGGGAGGCTGGGGGAAGGAGGGTTTGGGAGGCAGGAAAATGGATCAGTAAATAAGACCCATCAGGAAGTGGGATGGAATTTCTTTCATGAACTTGCAAGGTGGGGTGTCACACGGTGGCAGAGTCCTCCCAGTACAGGCTCTGAAGGCAGTTCTGACATGACAGGCTGTTTAAGGGGGGTAGTGAGCCCCAACCCAGAGGAAGTGATCAAGGGGCTGAAAAGCTCTCCTTGAGCTTCCCAAGAATGCTCGGGGGATTCCCACACTGAATAAGCAGTGCTCTTAAATTCGGCATCAAAAAGCACCTGGGTGCTTATTAAAAATGCAGATTCCCGGGCCTGGGTGACACCCAGAGATGTGTTTCCTACAGGCACGCCGGGTGATGCTTTGAGGCTGGTTGGTGGACATACGACTGGGAGCCGCTGGGTGGAGGTGTGAATCTATGATCTCCCAGCTCCCTTGGCACCCCAAGAGTCTAACCCTCAGAGAAGGGAAGGTTTTGGGAGTGGAGGCGCCTCCAAAGGGATATTCTTGGAGGCGGGACTTCATCTCTCTAGGCAGGGCTCAGGAAGGGACAATTGCTGATGGAGCCCGCGCGCCCTCTGAGGGTGGTGTGTGTACCCTTGCCTTCCTTGGGTTTAGGGTTAGACCCGCGCGGAGGCACTTCCAGACGGTGGAACTGCTGAGGGCTGTCAACGTGGAGGAACTGCTTCTTCTGGAGGGCTCCACAGAGGGGCAGGAGCAGGCAGCTGTCAGGCTGGCCGACAGCCTGGATGCTAGCTCTCAGCACCCCTTGCGGCCTGAGCCAGCCCGGTAACAATGAGGACGAAGAGACGTGTGCCTCTGCCGTCGTAGAGTGAAATCGCTTTGCCAGCCTGCTGACAACATGAGCTAGGCGGGCATCTGGAAGGAAAAGGCAGCAGATCTCACATGAAAAAGTTAACTGGCTCTGGAAAGGGGACTTTTGCACCCGGTGGCCAATTCCTGCCAACGCCCGCGGGTGCCTGGATTTCAGTTCCTGTGCTCTCTCCAGATTCCACGTATGCGTGGTTGCCGCCGAGCAACCACGTGGTTGTCCCGGTGAAAACCTCGCCGGCAGCCTCCTCTCCTCCCTGCCCCAGCAGAACCCTGATTACCCACTGCGCGCACCTTCCTGCCATCTGGCTTCGGGCACGCTCAGGGCTTCCGCAGCTGTATTAGCGGTGGCTGGACGTCCCCCGCACCCCCCCACCCCCACTGATGGGGGACCTGCTGAGTGTGGAGAAGAGGGAGACACCATTCGGGGGTGGGGGGGAGCAGGGAGAACACTTGCCTTTTCTGCGAAGACCTGGTTGCCAGAGAGCTCGGTGAGGTGTAAGAACTCCAGGTGCAGGGATCCAAACTCAGCCAGGATGCTGCTGCTCCCAGCCATGGCCCAGCCCCAGCTCCTGTTGGAGCCGCTGTAAAGAGATGGAAGCACCCCCTGTCACCCCGCTGCTGGTGAGGCTGGCTCCCCTGCTGAGAGTAACCGGTGTGGGGGGGGAGATTGCGCAGTGGGGGAGCACCCACTCGTGCCAGGTCCCGTCCTGGGTGCTCTGGCCACCTGGTCTCCGTTGCTCCTCCCTGGGAGTCAGTACCAGTAATAGCCCCAACTGCTGATGAGGACACAGAGGTCACCTGCACTATTCTTTGTTTCTATCGTCAAGCAGCCCCTGGGAGATGTGTGGGCTCAAGGGCGGTAGCAGAGCTGCCTTGGTGGCCAAGACCTGGCACCCAAGTTACGCTAAATTTACAGGTGATATGGACAATGCCGTCAGGGACCACAAGGACCCTGCAGAACGCTTTCTGTCCTCTGGCTGAAGGCAATCCGGCTGCCTCACAGTCTGTGGCGCCGTATGCGCGGGGCACACCGCTGTGGCTGGGGTCGGAACGGGGCAGATGAAAAGCGGGGACCCTACCTGGCTCTTTCCCTCTTCTCACACTGTCAGTGCTGCCCAAGGACACACAGTGGCCCCTCCTGGAATTTTGTGGACCCCACGCCTGAGGGGCAGGTGACTCTGGTACGACCACGTGCCCGGAGCTGCAGGCTCCCTGGGAGGCCCGAGGTTAGGAATGAAACGAACAGCGGCTCTCGGAGTAAAGGTCTCCTCAGCTGTTAATCACGTGTGTCTCATGAACACCTCAGACAGATCCTCGCTGGAGAAGGCTGTCTCAGTCCCGCTTCCAGGTCCGGGGTGCTTCCAAGGAGGAAGAGCGCAGAGGTGGGGTCTCAGGAAATCCTCCCACTTGCCCCTCTCACAGATGAGGAAAACAAGGCCTGGGATGGTGACGTCACCCACTCGCCATCACACAGCACGTGGAGCAGCTGGGACTCAAGGCTGGCCTGACACCAGAGCTGGTCCTAACCACTGTGTGGCCTGCCTCTCCTTAAATTATATAATAAGCAAGGACGCTGCCTTTCCAGGTGTTTTCACTTAAATCTCTACAGCCAGGGGGCCAGCATCAAGTTTCTTAGCTGAGAGGCCTTGGGCAAACCATCCCCACCTTATGCACCTGCATCATCAAACTGGGCGAGGGTAATTGGTCCTGGTCTCTGTTCCTAGGGCTTTTGTGGGGTGAAGAGGGAAAAGAAAAGCACAGAATGGGGGTGTCCTTTCTGCCTCCTCTCCCCGTGCCTCAGTTTCCTCATATGTACCATGATGATCTTTCCTGTGGGACATTTAGGACAACCAGGGGGCCAGGGTGGGGATGGAGCAGGGTGGAGTGAGTGCCCCTATCTGTAGGGGCTCCAAGGAGTAGGCTGAGGGGGCTGGCTCTGCCCTGGCCTCTGGGAAGCCCCTCCACTTCCTTGCTGGGATAGCTCTGCCTCTCTAGGAACTGGCCTCTGTCTGTCTGTCTCCCCAGGACAGGACATAGGGAGGCAGATGTGGGAGAAGGTGGGTCTGGGAGGTCACAGTTTGCCATCTGAGGGGCACCCCTTTTCCTGGGGTGGGCTGGGGCTCTCCTGAGGCTGCCCCTCTCCTCTCCAAACTCCATTATCTGGCCTGAATATAGTTTCTGAAATCAAACTCATCAGTCTCAATTTCCAGAAATAGGTGGAGGACTCAAGTCTTAGGATCTGATGGAGCAGGTGGCCTCAATAAACAAAGACAACCACGGGCCCCTTCTTCTTGTCTCCACCTCTTTGGGTATTTCCCTGACTTGGGGGCAGGTAGAGAGGGATGGGCTGCACAGAGAGGGGAGACTTGGCTCGTGGATAATAAATAAAACAGCTTCTGTGTATTGAGCCACTACAGATACCAGGCACTGGGTCAAGCTGTTTGCTTCCTGACTTCATTTAAAGCCTACAAGGTAACACATCATTCATCCCAATATACGAAGAGGAAACTGAGGCTCAGAGAGGAAAGTAAGCTATTGGAAGGTCAGAGCTGGTAGGTGGCAGAGGCCAGATTCAGCCTGGGCTCTGTGCATCCCCTAACGGTCTCCCACCCAGATGGCCCCACATCCACCCAGAGGGAAGGGGAAGGTGTCCCCCCTCTGTCCCTCTTCCCCTCAGGCCAAGTGAGACTTCTCTCTCCAGCTATCTCAGTGGGAGATGTGGGTACCCACAGAGGGTTTCCTGAATAATGGATGCTTCCTGCCCTCACAGAGAAATTCAAGGTCAAAATAGCCACCAGTCACCCAGTTGTCTTTTGTTCTCATTTTCCCCCACATGAGCCTCTCCTTCCTCTCCCCTCCCTCCGGAGTGGGATCCCTGCAGTGGAGCCAGCCAGGCAGACAGGCAGACCACGGCTGGGCAGAGGTGGGCAGTGGGCAGGCGCCTTCCCTCTCCTGTTTGTCTTCAAGCGCCAGCTCCCGCAGCGCCCGGCTGGGCGACTTCGGGCAGGTCTGCTGATCTCTCCCGCCCTCAGTTTCCTCATCTGTTAAATGACCAAACCCACACCTCTTAGAGCTATTGTGAGGTATAAATTAGGCATGTAATTACTGTCATTTTTCACATTATGTAATTATGCACATATAAATCATGTGTTTATAGTTTATTAAAATTATTTGAGTTATTGAGTTCCTGAGGGGTGCCAGACAGCTGTAGTGTCTTATTTTATCTTCACATCCAGCTTCAGAGGTAGATACCACGATTCTTATTTCATAGGTGAGGCTGCTCAGACTCCAAGAGGGGGAGACACTCCTTCAACGTCACACAGCAAGGGACAGAACTGATAGAGCTGAATCCAAATCCAAACACTAGGTATTCTGTGCCCCAAATGCACCTGTTCTGGGCGGCATCCAGAGACCAGGAGGGCTTTTCATCAGCCCTGCAAGGCAATGGGCTAATGAAGCTCTGCCCTCTGCCTCCCTCCCTGTCTGTTAAGTCTGCAGCCTGTGTTCTCTGCCCGGGCAGAAGGGGTCGCTCCACAGTGGCCCTCCCAGCACGGCGGAAGCTCCCATAGTGTATCTGTATGTCTGTGTGTGCACTCGTGTGTACGGTATAATTGTGAACTTTAGAGCCAGACAGACCTGGTTGCTAATTCTAACTTCACTCTACTGCTGTGTGACCTTGGGTAAGCTACCTCACCTCTCTCCGCCTCAGTGTCTTCACTGGTGAAATGGGGTCCTCGTGGTCATTGTGAGGTTGAAGAGAGAGAATCCAAATCGTGTTCACATCGTGTGTGGCGCACAGTGAATGCTCGATAAACATTAGCAATTACTAAGATGCAGATTCTGTGTGTGGGGGGAGCGTGTCTATGTAAATGCATGTTTGTGTGTGTGTGGATGCAGAGCGTGCGACCAGGTGAACTTGTGTGTCTCGGCCTGCACGATGTGGGTGGGTGGCAGCCAAGTGTGTCTGCGTGTGTGAGAGCTTAATCCTTGGACTGGCCACTGCCACTCTCTCGGATTCAGCGGTCCCTCGGAGGTCACAGGTCACAGGGGTCCACGCCTCTGCCTCCCAGACAGGAAGAGCAGTCAGGCTCACTTTGGGGCAGGGTTAGTTATCTACCCCTCCCGCTGGGACCCGGTCTGGCCCTTCCTCCTGGAGCTGCCCAGAGCAAGCCCTGCCCAGGGCGGGGGCGGCCGTGTGCGGCCCAGCTCCCACCAGCAGGCCCTCTCCAAAGAGCAAACTCAGCGCCCCACGGGCCGTAAACATCCCTGACATTCCCCCCGCTGGAACAGGGAGGCGTTTTTTTAGCAACAGACTCTCTTACCCAGAAAATGAAAGGGAGGTGTTGCCAGGAAATATGCATATACATACATATGTATACAGCACTGGCAGCATGCAAATAGCCTAAAAATAAATGCGTTTTCTTAATCAGAAATGTTAGGATCTGTGTCGCATCCGGTCCGGGCTCTGAGGAACAGGGGTAAGGCAGACAGCCAGGGCAGTGCCATGCACAGATGAGGGAAGGATGACTGAGGTAAGGTCCTATCCCAGACTCCAGGCAGTGAGGCCCAAGGAACTAGCCCTGGGACAGAGAGCCACAGAGATACCATGTTTGTGTCTCGGCTCCATGATAGCTGGGCTGTGTTTCTCCAGGATCAGTGTTTGTGGGAAAGGAATCTGAGCAGTGATCCAAACGTCTGGCTCTGAAAAGTCAACCCTGGCACCGAGAACGGGATTCGATTGGCCCTGGGGGCCCCTTTGTGGCCTCTGGTGAGGTTTATGTGAGGTCACACCCCAGGAATGCTCTTGGACCAGAGACAGTAAGCGAAGGGGCCGAGCAGGCGAGTCCCCTCTCCTCTGCGAGGCCCCGGGCAGGCTGACCCAAAGAGTGGGACCTCCCCAGGACAGAGAGGAAGCCGAGGTACGGAGGCACTCACCAGAGCCCACGGCCCCCCCTCCCAGGCAGCTCCTGAGGTAAGACATCACCTCAGGAGATGGAACGGGGAAGTGTGGTGAGATGGAAATATTACAGCCTTCCTCCCAGACTCGGGGTTGTGGGAGAGCCTCAAGAACGGCCCCAGGAAGTCCCTGGGTGCCTTCTACAACGTCTCCCGGGGGGCTGCTCCTGCAGCACAGGGACAGCAGAGCTCCCGTCTGAGGGAGGGCCAGGCCGGCCTCGAGAGCAGAGCTTTCCATCTCTAACCAAACGGGCTTAAATCGTATCCCCAATTACCTAGCAGCTGGAAGACTTTGGGCAAGTTACTTCACCTCTCTGAGACTCTGTTTGAATAAAGGGTGGCTGTGAGGAGTACTCGGTGAGGCCACGTACAGAAAGCCTTAGCACAATGCTGGGCACAGGGAATTGCTCAGAAACGGTCGGCACAGTGTCATGGTTCATCTCTCATCCTGCACACAGTCCCGAGCACGGATACTTGTGGAAGGAATGAGCAAAGAATCGGACACGGATCCTGCCCTCAAGAAGCTCCCAGGCCAGCGGCGAACATGAAGAGGGATGTGACGGGGCCATAAGGAGGCAGAGAAAGTGCCTGGAGGCCAGGAGAAGTTAAAACGCTTCTGGCCCTAACGGCACAGGTGGCAGGCGAGCTGGCCTTTGCCGGCCAGGGAAGCTGTGAGAGTAAGTCGACCGGTGCAAGAACAGAGTGAGGAAAGGCAAGACAATGGGGCACTGGGGGTCCCCAGGAGCAAGACTCGTGCTCATGAAGATTCATCCATCATCCAGCTGGCTGGCCATTAGTTCTCTTGACTCTGAGCCCATCCCTTCCCCTCTCTGGGTCTCAGTCGCCACATCTGGAAAACGAGTGGATATAAACACACTCCTATCCCCACGAGAGGGAAGGGCATCTGCGAGGGGGGCAGGTAAGCACACCCCTCCACCAGGCGCTGGAGCTGGACCCAGCGGCAGCCCCGGCTCTACCTTTCTCCCGTGGCACCGCCCAGGGTCCCTTCCGTGTTGACATTCTGTGACTTAGTGACTACCCAGAAAGTCTCTAGTTCACACACTGAATTAAGCAATAGATCAGGAAGGAAAATCATGGAAGCAGCCAATGAAAATCAATGTTTTAAAACCAAGCCAGTAGAAAGAAGCATTACCAGTGGTTTCTTTGATTAGTGGAACCACATAGGAGTTTTCTGGTCTTACCTAACACTTTTGGTATAATCCACATTTTCTGCAATGAGAACTTACTATTTTTAAAGAGGGGGAAATTCCCATAAGTATTATTAAAAATGGAGTTGGAAGTCCTGGGTTTGTGTCCGGGAATGGTCAGCTACTGGCTTATGTGACCTGACTAGGCCCTTATTCCTTGGAGTCCAAGCCTCCGTGGGCTTGATGCCCCCAGAAGCCCCTCTGGGTTCTGACAATGGGTTCCTGAGACCCATTGTCTCAGAGGTCCCTCTGCTTGGGGTCTTGACACCCCCTAGCAGTTTGGGGTACCTCATGGCAGGAGGGTGTGATGTGCCTCCTGGCGCCTGACCCTAGCTGGGCACACCTCTAGGGCTGTGAGTCAAGGCAGTATTAGGGAACGATTACAGACCAGCTGCTCCCTCCCCACCTAGGGAAGATCAGCCCTGGAGAGCCCTCGGCTAAGGCCAGTCTCCACTGTGCCACTGACTCACTGGGATTCCCAAGGCGGGTCCTGTCCTCTCCATGCTTCAATTTCTTCACAGATGCAGCCAAAGCCACAAAAGGGAAACCAGAAGATGTCCTACCTTTTGAAGTTCACAACACCTTTTGGGATTCCGGTGGGGGTGTTGAAGGCCGGCAGAAGCTTCTCTCCCAGCTTGATGGCCTTTACTCGGAACACCTGTAAAGGAAGAAGCACAGGGCATCATGAATAGGGCTGGGTGGGCGCCATCCCTGCCCCAAGCCCCGCTCCTGCCGGCGGCGGATGCACCCAGGAGCTGCGGGCGCAGAGTGGGAGGGGGCGTTGTGTCCGGCTCTGGAGTCAGACGGGCCTGGATGTGAACCTGACTCTGCATTTCTGGCAACATGGCCTGAGTTGAGCCACCTCCTCTGAGCCTCAATTTCCCTCTTCAATCATAAAACAAGGCCACAGCGGCCTTCCTCAGAGGCTGTCGGGAGGAATGACAATTAGGTCATCGTTGTAAAGCCCGCAGGACAGTGTCAGGACTGTGACGAGGGCTCAGTGATTCCAGCTGTGCTTCCGGTGGCCGCCGAGGGGATGAAGCTGCCAGGGCGGCGGTCACCAACCGGCGGGGCCAGGACGCCACAGGTGGGGTGTGTGGGAGCACATCTGATGGGAGTGTGAGGAGCACTGGACTGGGAGCCCTGCCCCACCCCGGGTTCTAGTCCTTGCCTCGCGGCTCGGCTGCTGTGAGCTTCTCAGCAAAGCAACGCCACCCTGTGTGCAAAACCAGGGGAAGGTCCGGACATTCTGGATCTTCCCACCGTTCCCATTTTACAGACGGGAATGAGCAGAGAAGGTGAACGGTTAAGCTGCTGACATGATGGCCAAGGAGCCGTAAGGAGGCCCCCCGGCCTCAGGGCCCTAATGGAGGCTCTGACCCCCTCACACCGTTCTTCTAATTCAGAAGCACCTGTGACCTTCTGGTGCCTCAGTTTCCCTCTTAGGAATCTATTCTAAGGAAATAAGTAATCAAGGATGTTGTAAAGATTGAACTTTAGGGCTATTTATTCCAGCATTGTTTATAATAGTGGAAAAACGAAGATATTCTAAACATCAAATACAGAAGTGGTTAAATTAGGACTTATCCAGGCAACGGAATACCAGGCAGCCACTGGAATGTGGGGAGGAGTTAGCCGGACTAGCTGGGATGTGGCAGGGAGGCCTCTGAGGGCAGCTATGGCTCCTGCTCAGGAGGGGAGGGGGGGGAAGGGAAGAACCGCACCTGGGGCCTGGCAGGGACGGGCGAGAGGAGAGGACAGCATCCAGCGCCAGACAGTGGGTCCCAGAAGTGGGCATGGGGGCCACCCACATCAGAGTCCCTGCGGAAGCATGTCTAGAACCCAGATCCCAAAGCCTTGGCCCAGAAGCCACTGGTTTAGCAACAACAAAGGGCTCTCATCTGAGGCACCTGATAGTGTCACTTGCCCCCCGAGAGGCTGAGCAGTGAGGCGCAGAGGAACTGAACTCACACCTGACCCCAGTGCTGAGGCTCCAGGCAGCTGGCCGGCTGCCCTCTGCCCTGAGGACTCCGAGCTCAATCTTCTTAAATGCTCTTAGGAATTTCCACGTCTCCACCTTTGGAAAGCCCTATCGCTGGCGGGCACTGCAGGATCTCAGCCACACCAGGAAGGATGCTGAGTGAGTGTGTGTGGACCAGAGGGGTACCATCGGGAACAGAAGAACACGAGTCCTACTTATTCTCTTGGAAGTGAGTAGGTGTGGAACAGATTCTGAACCTGATTCCACTATGTGTGTGGGGGGGTGTTTCCCTATACCACCAAGCAATTCGCCAGACACCAGCTGGGTGCCCTATAATTCAACCCAGTTCTGACACTATCTTCCCGGGGACAGCATCAGATTCCAGTTTGAGGATTCAGTCCTTACAAGACTGATGCCCCCCCCGCCCCCCCACTTCAGACACCATTCCTAAGTCCAGCCTGTTACCTGTGCTTCTGACCCATGGTCTCTAAATCAGAGGTTCTCACAAACCTCTCTGTGGGTTTGATTAATTTGCTAGAGTGCTTCACAGAACTCAAGAAACATTTTACTTAACTGGTTTATTATAAAAGGATGTAGCTCAGGAACAGCCAGATGGAAGAGATGCTTACGGCAAAGTATGAGGAGAGGGCACAGAGCTTCCATGCCTTCTCCAGGAGTGGTGCTTTCCCCAAATCTCCCGGTGCTCAGCCACCCCGGAAGCTCCATGGCCCAGTTCCTTATGGAGGCTTCATTACATGGGCACGACTAATTAAACCACTGCTAATTGGCTCCTGATTCAACCTCCAGCCCCTCTCCCGTCCCTGGAAGTCAGGGTGGTGGGACTGAATATAACAACCCTCTCACCTTGTGGTTGGTTCTCCTGGCAACCAGCCTCTATCCTCGGGTGGGGTCCAAGAGTCACCCAATTTACATAACAAAAGACACATTTATTGCTCTCAGTGCTTAGGAAATTCCAAGGGTTTTAGGAGCTCTGCCAGAAATGGGATGAAGACCAAATATATGTTACTTATTATAAATCACAATATATCACTGTGCCAGGTGTCTTATCTACACGACCTTCAATCCCTGCAATAGCCTGGTGGGGAGGGTGTTGACCACTTTGAGGATGAAGCAATCTGCCCAAGGTTGTGGAGCCCGTAAGTGCTATCAGCGGCTTTTCCAGCACAGAGAAAGGCCGGCAGCCATGGTAAGCCACAGTCAGGGGCCCAGAGGTTCCAGAACAGAGGTGAGAGAAACTAGCAAGAATTCTATTCTGTAGAGTGGCAAGTTCTCCGGGCGGGGAGTCAGAGCCCAGGTTCAGGTCTTCCCACCTGGCAGCCGTGTGACCTCAGCTGAGCCACGTACTGTCTCCGACCCTCGTCTGCACAATGGAACTGCTCATGTGCCCTGGATGCTTCAGGGATTCTGAGCCACTGGGGCTTAGCAGGGAATTTTCTGCGTCCCCTGGCGGCAGGGGGTAGGGATGATATTTGTCTCAGGGTGGACAGAGCAGGGAGAAGTGCAGGGAAGGGAAAGGCCAAAGCCAAGGCATCCAGCCCTAGAGCAGCGGTTGCGTTGAGCAGTGCGGCCCTCTGGCTAACGGGGAGCACAACGATGGATGACCCATGTCCTGGGGACTTGGACAACCTCATGCCCAGATACTTGGGCTGCGCTTTCATGGGAGCTGACGGGGGGATGAAGAGCCTCCCATTTCTACAGAGCTCTGTGGTTTTCAAAATTCTCTTGCAGCGTGGAGAGTATGGGCTTTGGAGCTGGTCAGCTCGGGGTCAAACCTTGTCCTTCCTGTCCCATTTCACAAGAGTTCTGTGAGCCGATCCCCATGGTGGGGAAGGAAGCGAGGCCCAGGGGTGGGAGAGGACTTGCTCAAGGTGTGGGGATAAGACCCAGGTTTTCTGACTCTGTGCCCAGGGCTCTGCCTTCTCTCCACACTTCTCAGCCCTTCTGCTGGAAGCCGATGCCTGGGGCTGAGGCCTTGCACTTAGGGCATGTGACCAGCAGTGGCTGTCCCATGTCCCGTGGCCGCTGGAGACCTGGAGCGGTGGCTGGCTGGTGGCTGGCCCAGGAGGGGAGCAGACAGGGGTGGCTGTGGAGCAGGACAAGGCCAAGGGCCCCTAGGGGTGGAAATCGTGAAACAGTGGTCTTGGCTTCATCTATCCTGAAAACCAACACCTGCAAAAACCAGTCCAGCAGCTCTACAAGCCCGAGCTGAGCCCAGAGCCTGCTGGGTGCTGTGTGGGGAGCTGCGTGGATGGTGTGAAGAGACTAGCCGTGCTCCTTAGAGAATTTACTACCCACGTGGGAGCCCGTGGGGCTCACCTGGGCAGCAGAAGGGAAGCATCAGCCAGAAGGTGAGGAAGAGTCAGCAGGTGGCACCGCGGACGTTGGGGGGACCTGGGTAGCCCTGGGCAAATCCCCTTGCGTCCCTGTTTCCTCACTGGTGAAATGAGGGAGTGGGATTGGATGTTCTCCGAAGTCTTCTCACACCTGGAGGGTCCAGGGGCCTCAAAGGGCCAACTTACCTCTTCTCCCGTCAGGTAGAAGGCTGAGAGGAGTCCTCCGATGTACCGGATGTTCACCTCAAACAAGGATGCTTCTCCACTCTGCAGGGCCGCAGGAAAGAGGAGTGTGGGGGAGGGGGAACCGGGGTGGGGGAGAACATTTGTGAGCCGCCTGCAGGGCTCCCAGGGACAGCCAGGCCCTTGAGACAGGTCACTCCGGCCCCAGCCTCGCCCCCCCCCCCCACCCCGTTGGCCTGGCCACTCTCATGCTGAGCTCCGGCGCCTTGCCTGGCAGGCCGGGCTAAGCTGGGCGGTGGTTTTCAGAGCAAAAGTTGAGAGGGATCAGCACCTGCTTGGCAGGCCCCTGCAGCACGTTGACAGCATTAGAAATAAACGCTGGGTTTGGCTTCCTTCCCCAGCCCTTGCCGGAGGCCCTCGGAGCAAAGTTGTGCCTGGCTGCTCTCCAGGCCGCTCAAGAACTTGGTGGGGGAGCTGGGGCTGAAGCTTAGCCTGAGGGGAGGCAAATTCTTTAGTCCAGCCGCCTCCCCTTCCTTCGGGAACTTCCCGGCTTAGCAGGAGGGAGGGGAGACAGGGGGAAGACAGGGGGAAGACAGGGGAAGGTTCTCTGAGGAGGTTCTGGGGCAGAGGGGACAAAGCCGAGGCTGAGAGGCAAGGGTGCCAGGCAGACACCTGCAGGCAAGCAGCAACCTTCAGCCTCAGGTCTGCGGCCTGCAGGGCATGTCCACAGTTGCCTTAATCCGTGCTTTCTTTCTTGGGTCTGGACTGCAAATCCGGGGTGTTGGGGCATCATGCCAAGGACCAGCTCTAGGTTAAAATCCCACCTCAGCCTCTTACTTGGCTTTGGGACGTCAGGCAAGAGATTTAGCTTTTCTCTGCCCGAGGTTCTACCAGGAGCAGGGTGGCTCTGAGGCGCTGAGGGGTACAGCTGAGATACCCGCCCGGTGTCCCCGTGTGGCTTCCTAAAGGTGCCCGCTCTGACCTCCCCTGTGCCCAGCGCTCCCCACATCACAGCCTTTTACTGCTAACAACACGCAGTGACCATCCCTTCACGTGGGAGAGCCTCGTGAAACAGAAAACTGCAAAGCCATTCCCTCTTTTAGCCTCCCCGTGCTCAGCGAGGTCACCATTCCCATTTTCCAGGTGAGAAAGCCAAGGCTCAGAGAGGGGATGTGACCCTATCTTGCTTTCTTCCGAGGACCTTCCCTAACCTGCCCCAGCTTGCTTGAATGTCCCCAGGCTCCCCGGACCTGCCAGCACCTGGCACCCTAGGTAGCTGCCTGATGCCCATTCTCTCTCCACCATATGCACAGAGGCAAGGTGGGCCTGTGAAGATACCCCTTCCTTCTCCCACCTCGGCCTTTCTCCCATTCAGGAAGGATTGTAAGCTTCCTCACACAGACTACCAGAAGGCATAACATGCCTCAGAATAATGGTAATGATGATGATGAGGAGGAGGATACCACTCTACATCCAGATCAGACTTGATTGTGTTATGATGCTTGTTATATATAACCCTCCGCGGTAGTTCACCTCACAACAAGCCTGTGAATTAGGCAGTGTCATTGCCGCGGCCGTCCAAATGGCTCCCAATCCTCTCACTTATCTCCTGAGGGCAGCAGAGGGTGGGGTGGGGGCTCCGGGTCAGAGCAGCTCTGAGCAGATAAGCCCCTTCGGTTGCCACTGTTCTGTTCTACAGATTCAGCCCTAGAAGGGACTTCCTGGGTGCCTGGCACCGCAGGGAGGGGAAGGAGGGGTCGTTGGCTGTCTTCCCTTCCGGAGGAGAAGAGGCTGGTAAATACTCATGGGCTGGCCAGGGCTGGAGGGATCCCCCACCTTGAGGCTGGTCTTAGGAGAGGACAAAGTAGAGAGTGCATGGAGCCCCATTTCCAGCACTGCTCTGCTGGGTGGCTTGGGGCCAGGGTCTCTGGGTCTTCGAAGTGATAGGGTGGAGCTGGCCACTGACCTTCCAGGGCCCTTTTGGCTCTAACACTCCAAGGGTCTCTGACTCACCACGTTCAGGTGGAAGTTCTCTTCAACCCAGGTCTTGGCCTCCTGGAACTCTTCCTGCAGCTCCATGAGGTAAAGGGTGTCAAGGGAGTCAATGATGGTTGCCCCACTGAGACCTCCTGTAGGCACAGAGATCGAAGGCATGACCCAGGTTTGTTCCTATCCTTTCCATCCTCAGCCACATAAGCCCTCATTCCCCGGCCCCTTCTAAGTGCCTGGGCAAGCTCCAAGGCCAAGGCTGGCCCAAGCACGATCCAGGGAGACTCCACCAGTATTCAAAAGGGGGGAGTCCAGGAGCAAGCATCCCCCCTCCCGCCCACCCTAGGCTGCTTCCTGGGCAGTGGGCAGTGGGCAGCAGGCTGGGAAACCGAGTTCACAGGCCGAACCGCTTCCTAGACCTTCAGGGTCCACACATATCCACCCGAAAGTCAACCATCAGTACCAGCCAGGCACCCACCACTTTTCTGTGACACGGGGGAGAGGGCGAATCGGTATTGGGTTTACTCTATCTTAACAAACATGCCAGTCCTCTGACTTTTCAATTTCATTCTTCATTTTATTCTAAGACCAAAAAAAAAAAAAAAAAAAAAAAAGATGCTCACAAATATTTATCCAGGAAGGTATTTATTGCAGTACCAGATACAATGGAGAAAAGATGGGGAAAAAAACTCCAACAATAGGGGATTAGTTATATAAATTGTGGCTTAAATATAAAATAGGACACGATGCAGCCCTCCCTGCAGGTGAGGTAGACCTGTGTTTACTGGGGAAATATCCATGGGATCTGTTAAGTTAAAAAATGTAGGTTGCAAAAAAAAGGAAAGAAGCACAGTATAATTTCTTTGTTGTATGCCAAATGTGGATGAGCTTTTGCAGAACTAAGTCTGGCAGGATGTGATCAATGGTTATCTCCAAGTGCTGGGATTACAGGTGCTTTTTGATTTCTTCAGCTCATGGATTATTTTTATAACCAGAAATGTATTTCCATTTGAAAAAAAAAAGTTTGGGCAAAGAAACCACACAAATGCACAAAGCAAAGATTTTGTGGCCGCTCTAGGACAGTGAGTACAGAAAGCACGAGCTATGAGACCAGGCCCCTGCCACCGGGCCTTAGACTCTTGTCCTGGGAGTAAAGGCTGAGATAATGGTGTAAAATATCACAGCTTTCCACACCACGGACTGGACAGGAGAGTGATGAGGAAGGCCTCCCCATGTGGCACAATCAGAGCCTGAGTGCAGAGTACTGTGAAGACGGAAAGGAGGGAGAAAGAGATGTGCCTGGGTCATCAGGAGGGCTTCCTGGAAAAGGTAGCTCCCTCCCAGCAACTCCTTAAAACTACAAGTAGGAGCAATCTCCTTTAGAGACCAGCATTTAGCTTAAGAGGACTGATTCTTCGACTGATTGTTCCTTCAGTGTCCTTGCAGAGGCTCAAAAAGCAGTGAGAACCACAGGCTCCACCTTCCCCCAGCGGGCTGAGCCTCTCTAGAGTCTGAAGCATGAGCATGGGCTTTGCGGGCACACCTGCATTCAGAGGTAGCATCTAATCTCCTTAATCAGTGCTTCCCTAACTGCTCGCTTGTGTTGACTTTGCAGGCAGAGACTCCTGAAACTCAAACCACCACCTCTCTAGGCCGGGCAAGGTCTTATAAAGGGCATGGCCTAGAAGAGGATGGGAGGGAGATCAGGAGAAATTGGGAGAAGGATCAGGCTGGAGGTTTCAGAATCCACTTCAAGAAGCAGGAGCTTCCCGATCCAGAGTCAGGCATCCCAGGTTGGTTTCAGTATTGGGGTGGAAGTGAATTTCCAGAATGTCAACCCCTCCTATGCTGAAGGATTGGTAGGAAAACACCCAAAGCCAAACAAGGTTGATCTTTCCTGGTTTGTGGTGGCTGCTTCCCCTGCGGGTGCCAAAGGCCAAACACGGCTCGCGGGAACGCTTTACCGTGAGGTAGAGAGGTAGTGAGGCATGAAAGCACTGATTTACCCCAGATGCCACGGTTGCTGAGAAGTGCCTGCCTCGTGTCCATCCTCTTGGCTCCGAAGCTTATGCCACAGGGCCTCACACCTGATTTTTTAAGGGCCTGAAGGGATTTTTAAGATCCCACTACCCTGCCCCTAAATTTCATAGAGGACCCCCAGAGAAGGGTTGGGACATGCCTAGGACTAGACCAAAGGAGGAGAAGAATCCAAGTTCTCTTGTTTCCCTGTGAAAACAGTCGGATCTGATTGCTAACCGTGCCCCACCCCCCAACGGGGCAGGAGGCCACTGTGACATGTGAAGGCTTGAAGAGAAGCTCAAGGCCAAGGGCGACGCGGCCCAGAGTATCTGATTTCCGAATCCTGCCCTGGGCTGCCTGGTGTTTTCACTCCACGGGCCCTCCTTCCCTGGGCTGAGCCTGAGCCCGGAGGCCCGAGGGCCTAGGCTGGGCCAGGGAGGCAGCCAGGGCTCCTGGTGACCGGTTCTCCTGCCCAAGTGCTCCGGAGGCACCAGCTGAGAAGGCAGCTCACTGAGGGATTTATTGGCAAGGCTCCACCCTGCTCTCAGGTTCCTGCATCTTCCCTCGGATGATCTCTCACCCCGGCCCACACCTATTGTGCAGCCAGGCTGCGGGCCAGCTAGGCACTTATTGGAAAGCCTTTCATTCTAGGCCAGAGGTTACCCAGCGGCCAGCCTGGGCAAGAGGGGAGGCCCAATCCTGAATTCAACTCTATCTGTACCTGCAGCCGGCCTGGGGCGGCTCCCCGGGGGGAGATGGGGGGAAACACACGCACCTATTCAGTGAACAGGCACAGGATTTCTATGCACAGAGCCAAAGGGGGACAAAAAGTCAGGCAGCCGGCTTGGAAGCTCCCCTGGGCTTGTCCCTGAGGCAGGCTCCAGGTTGGCTCACTCTCCCACCTCCAGCTCTGAACCCTTGCTGTTCACAAAGGACCGACCCGCCCCTGCCTGCTAGGCAGGAGGCCGTGAGGCGAGCTAAAAGAACACAGCCCTGGGTTCAAACCCCAGCTTGGGCCAGCAACACATCTACTCTCAGTGTCAAAGTTCTCTTCTGTTAAGTGAGGGAAGACCACTGGGTCAGGTACTGGGGAGCCACTGCAGGTTCCTGAGCTGGGAGAGATGCATCACATGTGTGCCTGGCCTTTCTGACAAAGACACCTGTTTGTGCCTGGCACAGAATAAGTGCTTGATCAATCAGTTCACTGTTCTTATTCCTGGGGTCCTGTAGCTTATCTTGAAACACTGGCCCTTTCAAGGAGACGTGGGTTCAAATTCTGGTTCCATCACATACTAGCTGTGTGCCAAGGTAAGTCACTGTACCTTTCTGAGTCTCATGTTCCTCGTCTTCAAAATGGGGATGACAGTGGGACCTACTTCATAAGGCCACAGGGAGGCCTAAATGGGGCGATGGACGGAAAAGAGCTGGCGCAGTGCTGGGTACCTGTGAGCTTAACCCAACTGCGCGGCCCTCCTTGCCCCCAACTGGCCCTGGGCAGCCCCTCCACAAAGTCTTCTGGGGTCACCCAGGCCTTGGAGTGCTCTTGCATCTCTTGCATCTCTGCATCTCTTGCATCTCTGGCCCCTCCCAGGCCAGTGTGGCATGAGACTGCAGCTTACAAAACCTTTGGCCCAACTTAAAAGTGTCACATGGGTCCCACCTGTGTCTGCTGCTGAGGCCATTAACACCCCTAATCTGGGTGTGCACCTAGCCTCTCAAAAGGTCCTCTTACCTCCTGGACCCCTGCCCTTCCCCTCAAATTCACCCTGAACACTGTCACCTGACCTGTCTTCCTGAAACCAGATCCAGTTGTGTCCCTCCTCAGCTCAGAAGCTGCAATGGCTTTCGAGTGCCTGTGCAATAGGGGAGGGAGGGGTGAAGCTTCTGGGTCTGTGCTAAAGGACCTGGCTAATCTCATCTCCCATCAAGCTATGCTTCCTGGACACGTGCCGTGCTGCACCCTCCTGCCTCCATACCTTTGCATGTGCGCTCTCCTCTGCCAAGAAAGCTGTTCTGTGCGTCTGGGCATACTCAAAGCCCCCATGTTCTCAAAGGTCTGCCTCCCCCTGGCAGCCTTCCCTGATTCCACCCATCTAACCCCTCTTGCTGAGGGAGCTCCCAAATCATGTGCCTACCACTCCTGCCCTGCCTGCACTGTGGGGCTTGGTTCAACTTCTAACTAACCGTGAGCTCCTTCAGGTCAAGGGTCCCCACTGCCTCTCTGCTCCTCTTCTGCACCTTATCCCCAAGCAGCCCCAAAGGCCAGAGCCCTCAGCCCACGTGGGCCACTCGCCATCCCCTGGGGCCTCGTTATAGCCCCGACTTCCGTGACTCTTCGCAGACTGCCAGCACCTGCCTCCCCCATCCCACCTTCTCCTGGGCCATCTAGAGCCCACCTGGTGTCTCCCTGCCCAGGAAGCCACTGAGATCACCACCCTGTGGCCTACATGAGGTTCTGCCTCCCTGACCTTCCTCTCCTGAGAAATCTCCACCAGCTCCTCCAGGCCCTCACCCAGGCCCCTGTTCTGTGCACCCCCATCTCCAGAACAAGGGCTGCTCCCCTCTCCTCACACCACAGAGGAATTGTCAGTCTGTCCCTCCGTAAGAGCAGGGCTCTGGTCTGCGTCAGACTGGTCTCCAGGCTCCAGCAACAGCTCCCAGTGAAAGTGGGCAGGGGAAGGGCTGGGAGCAGGCTGGTCCATCTCGGACGGCCACACATACTCTCCCTGGCATCGCGCTTGCTCTCAGCTGACCTTGGCTTTCAGGATGCCACTCTTCCTCTAGCCTTTCCTTATAACCCTGTGACTGGGCCTGCCCAGTCCCCTCTGTGGGTCCCTCCTCTTCTCCAGACCTCTACGGACGGGCTCCGTTGTTGGGCCTTTTCTCTTCCCTGCCCTCCCTCATTCCCTCAGTGATTCAGTACCACCCGCATGCTGAGGGCTCCCAGATGTCCACTCCCAGGACCTGTCCTCGAACCCCAACTTCCCCTATCCAGTAGCCTCCACTCCTATCACCACTGGGAGGTCACACGCGGCTCACCTTTAACCCGTTCCTCCAAATCCGTTCCCCAACCACAGTGGTTAACGCCAAGCCCCTCCTTCCAAAAGCTGTGCCCCAGCCCTTGACTCTGCATTGCTCTTCCCCACATCCCATCCCGCGGCGAATCCTGGTGGCTCACTTCACAAGATTTCCAGACTCCACGCACTTCTCACCTCCTCTGTGCTCCCATCTTGGTCCAGCCACCTTCTTCTCTCTTGGATTTATTCCAAGAGTTTCCTAACTGGCCCCTGGGCTTCCCCCCTTGTGCTCCCCACCCCCCACACCTCCACCTATCTGTCCTCAACACGGCAGCCAGAAGGACCCTTTGAAAATGCCAGTCCTGGGCGCCTGGGTGGCTCAGTTGGTTAGGCAACTGCCTTCGGCTCAGGTCATGATCCTGGAGTCCCTGGATCGAGTCCCGCATCAGGCTCCCTGCTCGGCAGGGAGTCTGCTTCTCCTTCTGACCCTCCCCCCTCTCGTGTGCTCTCTCTCTCATTCTCTCTCTCACAAATAAATAAATAAAATCTTAAAAAAAAAAAAAAAGAAAGAAAGAAAATGCCAGTCCTAGCATGCTACTCCTCTTCTCAAAATCCTCCCATGGCTCCCATCGGACCCGGAGGCCCTGTGATCTGGCCCTGGCTTCCTCTCGGCCTCGTCCCCTGCTCCCCCTCCCACTTCTCTCCTTCTGCTCCTGCTGCTCGTGGAGCCCTCCAAGCCTGCTCCGTGTTAGGCCTTGGCAGTTCCATCACTCTGCCAGAACAGCACCCCCATCACTTCTCCCTCACTTCTTTATTCTCCTTGGCACCTTCATCCCAGGGCTGTTACATGTGGATGTTTCCCCATTACTATCTTCTCCTAAGGGAGCACGGGCTTCTGGGGGGAGAGCCCTGTTTTTTCCACTGCTGTCCTCCACCGCCTAGAACACTTTCCAGCATTCGAGAATAAATGGACCCTCACCCTGGGTGGGGAGGTTTGGAGTTTGGAGTGGGCTGTGGCTCATTCACATTTTTCAGCGCCTGGCTACTGTCTGGTACCCAGAAGTGTTAAAGGTAAACGTGTTGGGTTGAACAGACTGAGCCCACCAAGCAGGCATCTGTGGGGACCACACCCAGGGCAGGCTATCTATCTATTTCAGGGGCTGGTGCCAGTAGACAGGGGAGACCCTGCCACCAGGCTGAGACCAGATCAGCCAGAGTGGCTAAGTGTGTGTGCACCATCATCCTGTGTGAAGCTGTTTGTCATGCCTGGGTCAGTTTCTACAAGGAACTAGACCTCCGCTCCTGTCACCTCCTCCCCCTGGGGCTGCCTGGGCAGGAGCCCTGCTCTGCTGGACTGAGGTTTGTACCCCCTCTCCTGACTCTGCTGTACTAATGACAGTGAGGTTTTTATGGGATGTTATATTAGCAAGGAGAAAGCAGTCAGGCTGGGGAACATAAACTGCAGGAAGAACATTCAGAAGGAAAAAAAAATCACCCAAAGCATAGCCTATTACTGCAGTATCCCCAGAGCCATGCTCTAACGGGTGCATTTAATTTGATGACATAATCCTCAGAGAATTTTCTTACTCTGTAAAGAAACAACACAAGTGTTTCTTTCTCAGCTTCCAAAGAAACCAGTATGGCTGTGTGGCAGGTCTTATTTCCAAACAGGGCACCACAGTGTACCCCACCCCAGGAGAGGGACTCCTCCCACCATTCCTCTCCTTGAATCTGGGTGGACCTTTGTGACTACTGGGAACAACAGAATAAACCAGAAGGGAGTTTCTAGACCCAGACCTTAAGAAACAGTTTCCACTTCCTGTCTCTTAGAACGCTGGCACTTAGAACCAGCCACCATACTGTGAGGAAGCGCAAGGTAGCCCATAAGGAGAGAACACAGGGAGAGGCCACGTGTATGTTTCCTGACCGGCAGTCCCTTCTGAGCTCCCCGCCAACAGCCAGCAACAATTCCACACATGTGAATTAAGAAGCTTCCAGATGGCTCCAGCTGTCAAGTTCCCCTTCAAGCCTTTCCAGCTGAGGGCGGTAAAGCTGTCCCCATTGTGCCCTTTCTGAATTCCTGACCCACTGAATCTCTGAGCATAATAATTGTTTTAAGCCACTAAGTTTTGGAGTAATTTGTTATGCAGGAGTAGCAATTGGAATGTTCTGTCATGTGGGTTTCTAGGATGATTAAAGTGATATCCCCACCACTCCAAAGGGCATTGTTTAAAACCACATCGTCTTGTCTGGCGAGGTTGTCTGGCCACAAGAAATCCTTTCAGGGATCAGGACCTCTGCACTCTTGTCAGGTCCGGGGCGGGGTTTTTCCCCTCCAGTAATAACATTTTTCTTAAATCTTCCCAGGACGGCTATTTCCTGATCACATCAAGTCGTGTCCGGAGGATGTGTATTTCCAGGCAAAGGTTTCCTGGAGCCTCTGGAAGGACTAAAGATATTTTTTAGGAATTTTTCCTGGCACTCGACAGAATGTTCTTACTAGAGGTGAATCGATAAAAGATGGTCAGATCCGATGATGCTCCTGCCCTTTATCAAGGCCTCAGTGCCCCGATCACATTCAAAGTCCCCGGGGCACCGTGTGCAGGGTGCCTGTGGTCCAGGCCTTGGCAGCCTCTGCCATGCTCTGCTGTTCTCTGTGTGGGTGAGGCTCCATCCACATGATCTCACCAGAAGCTCCCCAAATGCCCTGGGGTGACTGCTGACATGGGTCCCTAGGCCTGGGATACCATCCTTTTCTGAGTTGGCTACTTTGTCCTGGCCTGAGCTTGAGTGTTGAGTCTTCTCTCAAGAATTCCTGAGCCACCCAGCAGACCTGACTTCTCCCTCCTGGGCCGGGCTGCCCGGCTCCACCGCAGGTGCCTTGGTCACAGCAATGCCCCCACCACACCATACGCGCCTGTGAACCCCAGGGGCAGTGGCTGCACCTGACTCTTCCCAGTGGCCTGGATCCACCCCTGGGCCAGGCACAGGGAAGGTGAGAACAGAGGGCTGCTGAAGGAATGAACGGCTCGTGGAAACACGGACGGTGTTTTCTTAGAGATCCGCGGACACTTGACAAGGCGTCTTGGCCTCGGACAAAACACTCTCCGCAGCAGTGGCCAGCTGTCCAAGGAAAACACCGCGGCCGGGACAAAATGGGTTGCCGCAGACGGCACGGCCTCCCGCCTTCCCAGACAGATGCCATGCTTCGCTGCCACAGAGGCTGCAGAATGTTTGCTGTGGCCGGCGGCTGAGGGGGGCTCAGTGTGCCCCACGACCAGGCCCGGTTCGCTGAAGCGGTCTGCTGGACAGGGCTCCTCATGGGAAAACAGGGTGTGTTTCAAAAACGTTAATGTGGTATTTGTTTGTTTTTAAGTCAGAGCTCAGGGTGCTGTCTGATCAGGAAACATGTATTTTATTTTATTTTTTTTTTAAAGATTTTATTTATTTATTTGACAGAGACAGCAAGAGAGGGAACACAAGCAGGGGGAGTGGGAGAGGGAGAAGCAGGCTTCCCGCCGAGCAGGGAGCCCGTTGCGGGGCTCGATCTTGGACCCTGGGATCATGACCTGAGCCGAAGGCAGATGCTTAACGCTGAGCCACCCAGGAGCCCCAGGAAACATGTATTTTAAAACTTCTGTTGGGGTGCCTGGGTGGCTCAGTCGTTAAGCGTCTGCCTTCGGCTCAGGTCATGATCCCAGGGTCCAAGATCGAGCCCCGCAACGGGCTCCCTGCTCGGCGGGAAGCCTGCTTCTCCCTCTCCCACTCCCCCTGCTTGTGTTCCCTCTCTCGTGGTCTCTCTCTCTCTCTCTCTCTCTCTGTCAAATCAATAAATAAAATCTTTAAAAAAAAAAAAAAAGAAAAACTCCTTCTGACAGTCCCAGGGATCCAATTTGGAACTGCTTTTTATCTCAGAACATCTCTGAGAGAAGAAAAGGCAGATGGAGGAATTGGAGTCCAGGGCGCTACAGTGGTGTCTCCAAAGTCACACAGTGGCTCAGCAGCTCAGGGCAGAGCTGTAGCCAGGCACCACCTTCCAGACCATGGGATCTTAGAGGCTTGGTTCTAATCCTAGCTTAGTCCCTTCCTAGCTGTGTGTTCTTGGGCAACCAACCTGAGCTCATAAAAATGGGATAAGTTCTTTTTAGAAAGGTGTAGCCAATTCAGACAAATGTATACAAAGAGCATTCAGCAGGCATTCAATACAAGAGAATTTGATATACCTAGCACACCACATCTTAGGTGTTCAGTGCATGGGCCTGTTATCATAAGGCTCAGTTCCAGCAGAGGAAGCCACAATGGGGCTGGCAAAGCTAGGATCCCTTGCAGATCCTTGGCCTCCTTAGCCCTGCAGGAAAGAATAGCATGGCTTTCAAGCCAGGCAGGCAGGAGACATGAGCCCTCAGGAAGGTACGATGGAGCTGGGCAGGCTTTGTGGCATTCTAAACACATTTCTTGCCTCACTGCGAGGAAAAGAAAAGCCAGAGTCTTCTGCTGCTCACCCCAAGAGATATTAAAGTCCAGCTGCAGCCCTGGCAGCTCCTGAGTCCCTCCATACACTGGCGTCTACCTGGCTTTTACCTGCAAGTTAGAGGATTGCTCAGTACCCTCCCTCTACCTCCATGGGAGAAGCAAACATCTCCGGCCCATCAACCTTGGTCGTGTCCGTGTAATCTTCTTTGGCTTCATGGTGGGTGGGGAATTCAAATGTGCCCTTGATTTTGGGCTTGGCTGTGAGACTTGCCCATGGGATTGGTGGACGTGACTGGAATGAAAGTTTGAACTAAGCCTGTGTGGTTGGGCTTGTCCTCCCGTGCTCCCGCCTTTCACCGTGAAAAGAACGAATCTCAAACAGCCACTGGTCCAAGAACGGTGAGAGATAGGTGGAGCAGACTGGACTCAGCTGAGCACAGCCTAGATAAAATAAAATAAAGCCCAGCCTATCTGCAACCACACGAGTAAGAAATAAATGCTCATTGTTGTCGGCCACTCGTTGCGGAATAATTTGTTCCACAGCGTTATTTTGGAAGAGGCTGACTGATACAACACCCTTCCAGCCTTATTTCTTACTAGTCTTTTTATGTTCTCCACACTCCAGCTAGACTACTGATTCTCTGGCCCCCTTTTTCTCGGCTTCCAGCCTCATTACTCAAGCTGTTACCTCTGCTTGGAATGCCCTCCTTTTATCCCAAATGTCTCTACATATCTCCCAATCCAATGGCTACTCTAAGTCCTGGAGAAAATGTTGCTGCTTCCATGAAGACATCCCTGATTTCCCCACCTGGACCTGGGGTCTTCCTCCTCTGAACTCTTTTAATAAAAGAGTTTCTTTCAACTTTCAGTATGGTAATCTGTGTCTTCTGTGTCCTTTTCTCAAGTCCATGGCGGGCAGAGTGTCTTCGGGGGCTGAATGTAAGCCTGGTTCATCTAAGCTGGAACAGGCCCTTCAGAGGCAAGGCATCTCTGGGATTTGCCGAAAGAAGGAATGGATGCCATCCTCCCACTGCCTTGTTCCCAGGTGAGGAAGCCTCCCTGACAGCCAGCGCCCCTTGCCAGAGGCTGTTTCTGTGTGGTGTGAGGCGCTGGGGGACAGAGACCAACCCCATGACACCCTGAGGTTTTGGCCAAGGGCTGGCACTCCACAAAGGTTTGCTTGTGGAATGTGGAGTTCTCCTCAACGCCAACCACCAACCCCTTCCTCATCAGAGGTTAACAGAAATAACCGCAGCGAGCACCGGCCGAGCCCTGGCTTCGTGCCAGGCGCCATGCTATAGGTTTCACACACAGCTTTTTAAAACCTCGTGACAACTCTGTTATTGTCCCTCCTTTACACATGAAGATTGAGGCTTCAAGGAATGAAGTCGCTCGCTCAAGATTTATTTCTTCACCCCAAACCACATTTCTGAGTGCTCAGGACGTGCCTGATGCTGAAGCACGACGGGGAGCGGACAGTCCCGGCTCCTACCCTCAAAGAGCTGCAGGTCTGGTGGGGGAGAATGACACCAAGCAGGTGTCACACAGACAACCTCTAGGTACAAAGTAATGCACATGATAAAGGAAGAGAGAGCAGGATCCGAGGCCAGGAGAGGGGCGGCATTTGAGATGAGGCCTGAAGGAAGCACCGGACAAAAGAGGGGGTGGGGGCAAGCCAGGCTGACATGCGGGAGTCTCCACACGTCTGTGGAGCAGAGAGGAGGTCGCATGCAGGGAGGAAGAAGGACAGTGGTGGGAGCGAGGGGCTGGGGCTGGGCTACACAGCCCTGGGGGCTCAGGGAGAGGCCTGGACGGCTTAGGGACCTGATCCTTTGGCTGCTGTGTGAAGAGTGGCTGGGAGGGGGACCCAGCAGGGACCCCATGTGGAGTAATTCAGGGAGCTATCCCTCTCGGTTGGCGAGGGCCCACTCGTCACTTGTGGGTGGGCAGGAGAGTGGCAGGGAGCACCTGGGCCCATGCTCTGAGACCACCTGAGGACCGCTGGTGATGCCCCCAAGCTGGGGGGCAGCCGTTCACCAGTCCAGGAACAAGAAGAATTAACCCCGAGTGCAGTGCAATGTCAGCCAGGTGCCTCACCTCAGCCCCATCAGGGGAGCCTTCCGCTGTCCTCCCAGGCCCACGGGCGCAGGGTCACAATGCCATCTTGGATATACATTGTGGCCACACAGAGCTATGCATTGATCGTGGCAAACACAGCCTGTGGACCAGAGCCAAGAGACACAGATGCGTGGCTCTGATAACAAGATGAATGATGATTTTTGGAAAGGGGAAAAGAAAGGAAATCAAAGAGGTCCGATTCACCCCAAGAAATAGACACATGGCAGAGGCTGTGCCGGGAGAGCCTGGTACGGAGCTACGCCCCAGGGCAGCGTCCTGCCACTTGCTGGGATGGCCGAGCTGCAGGGAATGGGCTAGAAGAAAGGGGTGAGCTTGGAGCCACACTTACTAGCTGCCTCAGTTTCCTCATCTGTACTCTGCCTTGCAGAACCATCCCGGGGGTGAGCGATCACACAGCGTGTGCAAAATATTGGACACGCAGCCAGCCACAGGAGCCTCGGCAGAGACAAACCAATAGCCGGCAGCCTGTGTGGAGATGGACACTGAGCTGCTGCGTACCCACAGACAGCAGCTCTTTTAAGCCTCCAACAACACTATGAGGACGGCACAATTCATGTCCTTTTTCCACAGATGGGGAAACTGAGGCTGCGAGTGGTCACGAACATTTCCCGAGGTGGAATCAGGATTCAACTCGGGCCGTCTGCTACGGAGACTGCATTTTATTGCTGTGCCACCCTGGCTAGACTCAGAGGGCCTGAGAGGATCCTGGGGAGGTACCCACAGCCACAAGACTCCCAGGCCCCCTCCTCACCTGTGGGCTGTGGCAATGCCCCTGGGGTGTAGGCACTGACCATGCATAGAGAGTTGGGTGCCTCCCTCTGCAGGAGCCCTGCCATGACACACAGACCAGCCTGGCCCTCCTTCCTCCACGAAGCCTTCTCAGATCCCCTCTAGGGGTGATGCTTCCTCCCTGGCCCATTTTGGGTCCCACTGCTAATCACCTGGCCCAGGCTGATTCACAGGAGGATCTATGTTGGTCTGTCTCTCTGACAGGCCAAAGCCCCAGATGGCAGAGATCCTGACCACATTCATCTTTGGAGTCATCAAAGAGCCTAGTATAACGCTGGGCACTCAGGAGGTTCTGAGTAAGTGTGTACTGAGTTAACCTGGAGACCTGAGAAGGAGTCAGAGAGAGCATGACCAGAAGCCAGACCAGGTGGTCCTCGCCCTCTCGAGCCTTTGACGGGCCCACCTGATTCACTCAGCAACCAGGGAAGAGGAGGGGAACGATTCACCTCACTCCACCGACCAGGGACCTTCCCTTTCTTTTGTCCATAGGCTCCTTCTAGAATCTAACAGAAGTCACACCACCCCCTCTCCTTAACTGAAAAGATACTTATACACATTTTACACAGAAAGGAATGCAGGCTTCCCCCAGCCAGACTTATCTACACTAACCACCTAACTGAGGTGAGGGGGACAGATTTTTATTTCCTACAAAGGATGGGGTAAGGAAATTATTTTGGAGTCAGGCAGGCATAGAGTCAAACCTTACCGTGGCTATTCCTAGTTGTGTGACCTCTGGTTAGCTACTTCACCCACGTGAGCCTCAACATCCTCATCTGTGAAATGGGGATAATGTCAGATAACGCACATCGCTAGAGAGACCGATTAGTAGGTGTACAGTGAGTTTTTTTTCTTTTCTTTAAATATAAATGGGCTGCAGGGGGTGCCTGTGAGTCACCTTTCATTTGATTAAATTTAATGTTTTTAGAGAGCAGTAGCAATAGTGGAAAAAGCATAGGCTTCTGGTCAAAATGTTCAAGCCTTGGCTCTGTATATTACCAGCTGTGTGGCCATAACCAAGTTACTTAACCTCTCTGAGCCATGAGTCTATATCTGTCAAAGGGAACTGATAACACCCCCCCTTGAAGGTGTGGGCAGCTTGGATGAGGCATAGAGTCTGGCAGGAGGAGGAGCAGGAGGTGGAAGGTCTGTGCGTGGGCTGAGCAGGGAGAGGCCTCTCACCCCACTTGCCCACACCCACCCACTCCGCATGCCTGGTATGACAACCCTGAGCATGCTTCCTGGGTAAGAACTGCCTCTGTTTTGGATCTTGGGGCCAAAGCAATTCACAAATGCAGCAAATATGCCAAGCCCAGAAGACAGCTCTCCCTGCGTCGGAGAAAACACACAGTTCAATTTCCTAAAGATCGAACCCCAGGAGCCTTTCAAGGCTTTCCCTGAAGAGAGCAGTTCTCGGAACTCGGGAGGCACCACCCTCGTGCGACTGAACAATTAAAGCCCCGAGTATTTGTCATTCTCAGCAAAGGTTTGTGAGGATGACCGAGAAAATGGAAAAAAATCTGATTTCAGCGGCGCAGTTTTCAGAAATATACGGTAATCCATTTTTGTCAAACCGCAGAAGGCACAGCTGAAATCATTAAACAGCCATCGTACGTAATCACGCAAAGAGAAGGCTGGTCTATGCCTCTCAGATCATTTTCAAATGGTTTCAGGTTAACTTTCAAAAACTGACAGGCAAGCAGGGAGGGGATTATGACAGACGATAACTTGAGGAATTTCTGGTTCTGCTTCTCAGCAGATGGCGAGGGATTGACTTGAGAGAATATCGCCACCCAGACCTTGGCAAGGCAGTGGTGGGGACAGTGGTGAGGCAGATTCCAGAATGGATCTGCTGTGACTTCTGCCCACAGGAAGTCTGCAGCTGATTTCTCAGAAAGACAGCACACTCAAGGCAAACTATTAAGTAAATGAATAATAATGATGTATTGTGACAGGTGCTAATAAAAGGCAGGAGTTTAGCCAGTGGTTGTCTCAGCTGTGAGCATACATACCTGGCTTTGGGACCTGTCTGCCACTCACCTGCTGTGTGACCTCACACAGGTTCTTGTCTCTCTCAGAGACTCGGCTCCTCCTCTATAAAACGGGATGCTCATCTCGGAGGCTTGGCAGGCTGTGAAGTTAATTCCTATAAAGCCTTTCGTACAGTGCCTGGTACACAGTACACTGTCAGTCAAAGCGGCTAAGCGGCTCACTGCTGAAGGGGGCCTCACAGACAACCTTTGATTTGGATCGGGAAGGATGAGCAGAAGTCTGCAGGGTGAGGAACTGGAAGAAAGACACCCAGGCAGAGCACACAGCATGTGCAAAGGCCCCACAGGAAGAGGCTGGTCAGGGAGGAGCACAGCGTATGTGGAGGTGTGGGGGTGAGGAGAGGGGGATGCTGCAAGCTAACTTGGCGCCCTCCTGTGAAGGTCTGTGAATGCCAGACTAAAGGGCTTGGACTCTGTCGAGAGGGCCGTGGGGAGCCACGGAGGTGTGTCAGCAGGGCAGGCCCGCAGCAGCTGTGTGGGCTAGAAGCTAACTGAGGGGCCACAAAGAGGTCGTGGGAAAGGCTGGGACAGTGTGCAGTCCAGGCTCCTCACAGGGTCAGGAACATCCTGTGTCTTCTTCTAGGTCTTAGTCCACATCCGGCACTTGTTGACCTCTAAGTGACCACCCCCCATCAAACTCTGATCCAGTGTCCCCAACCTCTGTTCCAGGAAAACACTTTGTCCTAGGCCCAGCAACAATCCCACCCCCCTTCGTTGGGGCAGAGCCATCATGGGAAAACTGCTGCCCGGTCAGGAACTGTATGTCCCACCCCTTTGCATTTAGGTGGGGCCCTATGACCAAGTTCTGGCCAATGGAATGTGGACATAAAGTACATACACTACTTTGAAGCCTGATCAACCTGTGGGATGCTCCAAGGCCAAGGTAACCTTGGGAGTCACAATCTGAAGATGATGGAGCCTCCATCACCTTGAGTCCCTATGTGGCCATGAGGAACAGAGCCCCCTCCTCCTCCCATCAGTTTGACTTTACATGAGCAAGAAATAAATGTCTCTTGTCTCAATCCATTGAGCTCTCTGGGTTTATCTGTTATAGCAGCTAGTGATACCTTAAATATACCCACTCAATGGAATGATCTTGGGCATGTTAGTTTGCCTCTCTGAGCCTCAGTTTCTCTCATGCAGGTTGTCATGAAGGTCCAATAAGATGACAAATGAGTGCTGCTTTGCAAGCAGGACAGTACCAGAGAGGTGCCATTCATTGCCGGTGCTCCTGGCTTCCATCTCTCCGAGAGCCTGAAGGAGAGCGGACTTGGCATAGACCCTGCTGAGGCAGGACAAATGCAGCCAGGGGCTTGGGGAAGCTCCAGGCAAGGGGTCAAGGTCCACCAGCAGATCCTGACCTCACTCCAGGTTTTAGTTCTGTCCCTCAACAGAGATGATACCCACATAGCTGAGCCCCCCCCCACCCAGGGGTGGTGGTGGCTGGCGCCTGGTTCCATCTCCTGGCAGCTCCCCTGGTAAGGAGTCAGCCCAGCCTTCTGATGACTTGTTCCAGCCTCTCACAACTCATTAGCAGGAAATTGCAAGCCCTGCCAAGAAGATGCCCTCCTGATTTTTCAGACCTGTCAGGGAGACACTGTTATCAAAACCTTATCATGTCTCTGCACAGCCCCCACATTCTCCTGCTCTGGTGTTCTCCTGCCAGGCTCTGTGCTCAGGACACACGCCTCCTGCCTTTGAAGATCTGAGAACCTCGTGTGGCTGAGAGTTCTGCCAGCCAGTCTGGCTGGGACCCAAGGCTCAGGATGGAAGCCCGCCTGGGTGGCTGAGGCTCCCCGTGCACCCCACTCCGAAGCAGTACCGCACTCCCAGCCCAGGTCTGATGCTGAGACCCACAGGAAGACAGGAGAAAGGCCTGAGCAATATGCGATGTGATGAGCTGGATTTGCCCATCCCCAACTTTAACAGGACCCTGGTTATTACCTGTCCCGTTTGCTGAGGGGGCCTCCTCTCCCACAGCCTGGGGGAAGGGGTGGGGAATGCCCCTCTCCCAGCCTCCAGGGCCTCGAGTCAGGGGCCCTGCTGCCTGGTTCTCGGGAGGGTGCAGACCAGACCTTCTCCACCTTCTCTCCTTCCCGTGCTCTCACCTTCTCCCACTGCGGCTCGCCAGCCCTGGCTAGGGGCTCCAAGGAGCTCTCAAATCACCTGACAGAATAAGGACCCTCCCCGTCCTGGACTAAGCTCTCTGGAGAGACAGAGGAGAAACAACAAGCACAAAAAGCATCCGTTTCCAAAGTCTTTTCACACACAGCAATGCACCTGTTTGATCCTTACACGTGAGGGGTGCTGTCACCCCTATTTCACTGAGGAGGAAACTGAGGCTCATGCAGATTAGCCGCTGGCACCCAAGGCCACTCAGCTAGTCCCCTAGGCAGCAGTCTGTGCTGGGTCCTGCTGCGCGCCCCCCCCCCAGGACGCTCTCCCCCCCGGGACGCCCCCCCCCCCCCTCCGGGACACCCTGCATGCCAAGCACTACGCCGAGCGTTTTATTCAGCTCCACGGCTTAGGAGGCTATGTTATCTCCATTGCCAGATGACAAGGCTGAGGCTTAGAGAGGCTGAGCAACTTGTCCAAGGTCACATAGCAAGGAAGCTGGAATCATGGCCTTCCTGCTACAGGGTTGGTGCTCTTTCCCTACACCAGTTGTCTCCCTGGTGCGAAGGGTCCCACCTGGGGAAGGCAGGGAAAGAGGCTGCAAGGTCCTATCAAACGACAAAGCAGGACAGACAACTGCACCCACGTCGGTCACCATTCCATTCCACACGTGAGCGCGCGTGGATCAGATGGGGTGGTAGACAGTGGGTGTGTGCCTCCGAGTGCGGTGCGGCCTGGCAACTGCTGTTAGCTCACGGTCTCCCTCGGCTGAATTCTCCTCTGTGAGGATGGCTGAGGGTTAAGGTATGTAGGAACCAGGTAGGTGCAGGTGTGGTGGCTCAACCTTTCCTCGGCCCTGGTGGCAGAGGGTCCTCCCTGGCCAGGGAACCCCTCCACCTCACCACACTCCAGACACGCTTCAGTCGTGGGCAGAGGTCCAAGCAAACCATTGACCACTGATGTGAGCACTTAGAGCTCTTGAGAAAGTAGTGACTCGTAGGAGGGGGCCTGCAGCAGCAGTTACAGCCCAAGCAGCATTAGGAAGGCCCCCGTGTCTGCAGTCCCCCCACTGTAGACGCTCAGGCCAAGCCGCTGGCCTCCAACTGCTCTCTAAAAGGCCCTGGGTGGCCCCGGTCCTGCCCACCCGGGTGGCTCATTACCCACGTTTCAGTTCATGCTGCAGTCATACTCAATTCGATGTGCGAGAACACTGAGCCTTTGCCCAGGCTGGACCTTCTGTCCAGAACACCTTCCCTTCCCCTGCCCTCCTATTCTCGAGCTCTAGAATGCACATCTGTGGTTCTCAATCGCCCTGAATCCATCCCTTAGGTTCCAGATTATTCAGAGTCTCCCGCAAAAGGCATATATTTCAACTTCTATTAAAACAAACACTTTAGGAGAATCCTAGTACTCCTAGCAGGGAGAGAGGAGCTGAAAAGTGAAATGGCCCAAACCACACCACACACCTGTGCTCTCAGAGGCCTGAGCTTGGCCCAGGAGGCCCTCGGAGGCCCTGCTCTAGCTGCCTCCGTGTGCGCGCCTGGCTCTCACACTGCCACGCCCTTGCACGCGCTGCACCTTCTCCCTGGGATATGCCATTTTATTCTTCTCTGCCTTCCAGGCCCAGCTCAATGTTACCGGCTCCAGGAAGCTCCGGAGGTAGAATCAGGGCCTCCTTCCTTTGTGTTCCCCGCACTCTGTACATCACAATCATGTGCAGACCCTTCCCCCTACGCTCTTGGGGGGGCAAGGGACACGGCCAGTTCACCTTTGCATCTCTAGCAGTAGCCCAGAACTGGCCTAGAAATGCCGAATGAATGAATGAATGAATGAGTGGGCCTCTTTTGCTAAGATCCCAAGATGCCTAATTCCTTACCTCCTGCGGGACTCCCCTCTTCAGTCACAAGAGGTGCAAACTGGGCTCTTTGTCTTCACACTACATTGGTATTGACCAGAGTTGGGTTTTAATGGTGCTTTGACAAAAGGCAACACCCATGTTCATTTTCCTTGGCTAATTACATTTCCCAATTGGAACGCTTATCTCTGGGCTGGTGTTAAAGACATAATCAGTTTCCAGAATGGATTAAAAAGAGGTGAGAAGCAAGAAAATAATTAAGCCAACTTCTGATTGAATCAAATAATTAAGCAGATTAAATCAGTTGCCTGTGATCTACGGCCCCAGCCTGTGCCTGGGGAGTACATTTCTTTATCGGAGAGATCATTTCTGACTGTTTTAGAGATGGAGAGCATTGCTCCCAAGTAGTAAGCAAAGGAATGACTCTGTCAACTGAATACAGATCAGGGTGGCAGGACCCCAGGTTCCTGCTTTAGGCAACGTACTCTGGGTTTAGTAGAAGAAAACTCACGGGTGGGGGCACTCTGCTCCAGAGCCAGGCCTGGACACCCGTGGTAAAGAGGCTGCATAAATAGCCCCAGTTCCTCACCCCTCCCTGTGTCCGCACCCTTCACCACTCTGAGCGGGGTGTGTGACCCTCTCCTTTTACTCTGGACTCGGCCATGCCACTAACTTCAAACAATGACAGCAAACGTGATGTGAGCAGAGGCTTGAGAAAGCACTTGCAAGTTTTACCTTGCTTTCTTGCCCCTTTGCCATTGCCATGAGAACATTCCTGGACTAGCCTGCTGAAAATGGAAGACACATGGAGCAAAGCTGAGTCGCCCAGCTGTCCTAGGCAAGGGTCTCCTAGATCAGCCCACACTAGGCTTTCCCCAGACACAAGGGTGAGCCCATTCAAGATCGGTAGTCACTGAGCTGACTCAGCCAGGAGCAGCTGAGCCCTGAAGACCCTCATGCTAAATAAACACTTTTTGTCGCAGGCCTGTGAGGTTTGTGGGTATTTGTTAGGCAATACATAACCGATACACTGATGACACTGAGGCTCAGGGAACCAAACAATTAGAAGTGCAAGAGATTGTGGGTAAAGATAGTGGGCTGGGTAAATGCATTAACCTCTGTTTCTCCCCTGAAACTCCACTAAAACAACGTGAGAATTATTTTTCAAAGGCACCAATCCACAAGGACAAAGCAAACAGAGGAAAAGACAGCAGCAAGAAAGGTTTGGCAGCTGGAAAGGAGACAGCTGTGTAACACTGACTTCACAAAGCCAAGAAAGCAGAATATAAGTCCTGACGCTGAGAGCAAACATGCACCAGGTCTCCATCAGCAAACCCAATGGCTCTGGAATTGGCGACAATACCAGGCATCTCTGGAAGTGGAATAATAGGAGGATTTGTTTAAAGTCAGCTTAAAGGCAGTAAGACCCCTAGATCTCCTCTTTACCTTTCTTCAGCCAAGAATATGTCCCCCTCTCACGCCAACAGAAGATTAGAGCTTGAATCATGAGAGGGAGTAAGACATAGGTCCTCTGGACTGTGGGATACCTGGAAGAGGCACAGAGACTCATCCTGAGAGCATGAGGGTTAGGTGAAGATTTCTGGACTATCCCTAGAAAGCAAGAACCTATATCAAGAAGTCTGCTGTCAGATCACCCTACAGTGAGGCATCAGCCAATAAAGCCCAATCACCACACTGGACCTCCAACCATCTTGTCTTCTGCCCCACATTTAACATGAGCACACAACCAAGGATCCCCAAACATTTGTGGAAAAACTAACATGTGAGCTAGACATACCTACACACACATAGGAAAAGTGAATTGAGAGGACACAGAGGCTCTGCAGGAGGAAGGAAGTTACACAGAATAATATCCTCAGAGGGACATATTGCATCCATGAAATAAGAAAGGGATGCTCAAAATAGAATATTCACAAAATAAAACAGAATTCTTGGAATTAATACACAGTTTGACAGAAATAAGAAACTCAATAGAAGAATTGGAATATAAATTTGAGGAAATTTCTCAGAGCGGAACCAAAAAAATTTTTTTAAATGGTAAAGGGGCAAAGAGAGAGAAAATAGAAGAGAAATAAGAAACTTAGAGGACCAACTCAGGAAGTCTAACGTCCAAACTATAGGAATTTCAGAAATGGAGAAAAATGGAGGGAAGAAAATAATCAAAAAAATAATTCAAGAAAACTTCCCAGAACCAAAGGACATAGGTTTGCATACTGAGAAGGTCCACTGATTTCCCAGCATAGTGGCTAAAAAGAGATTCACACTAAGACACGTCATCATGAAATTTCAAAATATCATCAACAAAGGTTAGATCCTATAAGCTTCCAGAGAAAAGACACAGGCCACATACAAGTCATCCGGTATCAGAATGGCATCAGGCTTCTCATCAGGAATGCCAGGTACTAGAAACAATGAACCAATTTCAAAATTCTGAGTAAAAATGACTTTTATCTTACAATTCTTTATTTAGCCCATTAGCAATTAAGCATGAGAGTAGAATAGAAAGATTTCCTGATTTTAAAAGTTTCAAGTATTTTATCCCCTCAATTCTCCCCATTGCACTCTTTTCCAGGAAACTACTGGATGGTGTAAACCAAGAAAAAGAAAGATAAGAGATCCAGAAAATTGGGGCTTTAAAACAAGAGGGACTCATAGCTAACATCATACTTAATAGTGAAAGGCTGAAAGTTTCCGCCTAGGATCAGGAACAAACAAGGACATCCACTTCTACTTAACATTGTACTGAAAATTCTAGACAGGGCAGTTAGGCTGGAGAGAGAAACAAAAGGCATCCACATTGGAAAGGAAGGAGTAAAACTATCTGCAGAAGACATAATCTTTTTGTTTGTTTTTTTAAATTCAGTTAATTAACATATAGAGTATTATTAGTTTTAGAGATAGGGTTCAGTGATTCATCAGTCTTATATACTACCCAGTGCTCATTATATCACGTGCCCTCCTTAATGTCCATCACCCTGCTACCCCATCCCCTCACGCCCCTCCCCTCCAGCAACCCTCAGTTTGTTTCCTATGATTAAGAGTCTCTTATGGTTTGTTTCCGCAGAGGACATAATCTTACACATAAAAACCCTAAGGAATTGGGGCACCTGGGTGGCACAATCAGTTAGGCATCTGACTCTTGGTTTCAGCTCGGGTTGAGATCTCAGGGTGGTGAGATTGAGCCCTGCATTGGGGTCTGCACTCATTACAGAGTCTGCTTGGGACTGTCTCTCCCTCTCCCCCTGCCCCTCCCCCACCCAAATAAATAAATAAATCTTTTTAAAAATCCTAAGGAATTTTAAAATCCTAAAAATTAAAAAATCCTAAAACACTATTAGAGTTAATAATAATGATTCTATTTACAATAGTACCAAAAAGAATAAAATACTCAGGTATACACTTAATAAAAGAATTTCAAGACCTGTACACCGAAATCTAGAAAATACTGTTGAGATAAATTAAAGAAGATCTAAATAAATGGAAAAATGTTCCATATTTGTGGACTAGAAGACTTTAATAATGACAATACTCCCCAAATTAATTCAATGTAAATGCCTATCAAAATCCCAGCTGGCTTTTTTGGTGGAAGTTGACAAGCTGATCTTAAAGCTCATAAGGAAGTATAAGCACTCATACGAGGAACAACCAAACAATAGCCCAAACAATCTTGAACAAGGAGAACAAAGTTGGAAGACTCACACTTCCTGTTTTAAAAACTACAAAGCTGGGGGCGCCTGGGTGGCTCAGTCGTTAAGCGTCTGCCTTTAGCTCAGGTCATGATCCTGGGGTCCTGGGATCGAGCCCCGCATCGGGCTCCCTGCTCCGCGGGAAGCCTGCTTCTCCCTCTCCCACTCCCCCTGCTTGTGTTCCCTCTTTTGCTGTGTCTCTCTCTGTCAAATAAATAAAATCTTTAAGAAAAAAACAAAACTACAAACCTGTAATAATCAAGACAGTGTGATACTAGCATATGGACAGGCCTGGAGATCAGTGGAATAGAGCTGATGGTCCAGAAATAAAATCTTACATTACAGTCAACTGCTTTTCGACAAGGACGCTAACACCACTAGATGGAGAAAGAATAGTCTTTTCAAAAAATAGTGCTGGGACAACTAGATATCCACACATAAAAGAATGAAGTTGGACTCCTACCTCACGCCATACACATCAAGCAACTCAAAATAGATCACAGTTCTAAAATAAGGGCTAAAACTGAAACACTTTTAGAAGAAAACACAGGAGTTCATGACGTTGGGTTGGGCAATGGTTTCTTAGATATGACACCTCAAAAGTACAAGTAACCAAAGAAAAAATAGATAATTGGATTACAACCAATTTAAAACTTTTGTTGAAAACTAGACCATCAAGGGGCGTCTGGGTGGCTCAGGCAGTTAAGCATCTGCCTTTGGCTCAGGTCATGATCTCAGAGTCCTGGGATCGAGCCCTGCGTAAGGGAGCCTGCTTCTCCTTCTCCTCCCTACTCATGCTCTCTCTCACTATCTTGGTTGCGATCTCTGTCTCTCTCTCTCAAATAAATAAATAAAATCTTAAAAAAGAAAAGAAAAGAAAACTATACCATCAAGAAAGTGAAAGACAACCCACAAAATGGAAGGAAATATTTACAAACTATATATCCAAAAGGGACTGGTATCTGGAATATAGAAAGAACTCTTATAACTCAACAATAAAAAAAGATAAATTACCCAATTAATATATGGGCAACGGATTTGAATATACATCTCTTCAAAGAAGATATACAAATGATCAATAAGCACACAAAAAGATGCTCAACATCATCAAGTGTTAGGCGAATGAAAATCAAAACCATGATGAGATCACTTCATTCCTACTAGGATCACTATAATAAAAAGGATGACAGACTATCACAGGTGTTGGCCAGGACGTGGAGAAATCAGAACTCTCACACACTGCTGGTGGCAATGTAAAATGGTGCAGGTTCCATTTGGCAGTTTCTCAAAAAAGTTCAACAAAGAGGCCTCCCATGACCCAGCAATTCCACTCCTGGGCATCCATACCCAAAAGAAATAAAAGCATTCGTTGACACAAAACTTTGTACATGAATGTTCACAGCAGTATTATTCATAGTAGCCAAAAAGTGGAAACAACCCAAATGGCCATCAGCTGATGAATGCATACATAAAACGCAGCAGATCCTTAATGAAATATTATTCAGCAATAAAGAGAAAGTGATGCATGCTACAACACAGATGAACCTTGAACACATGATGCTCAGTGAAAGAAGCCAGATGCAAAAGACCACAGACTGTATCGTTCCATTTTTACGAAATGTCCAGAAAAGGCAAAGGTACAGAGACAGAGAGTAAACTGGTAGTTGCCTGTGGCCAGGAGTGGGAATGGGCACAAGGTTTCTTTTTAGGTACCGAAAATGTAAAATTAGATTGTGGTGCTGTTTATACAGCTCTGTAAACATACTAAAATTCACGGAATTGCACACCTAAAAATGGGTGAATTTTATGGCATGTAACTTATATGTCAACATTAACTATTAAAAAATAAAATCAAGAGAGGCCAAAAGATCCCCAGAGAAGAGCCGCTGTGCAGCAGGCCTGCAGGTCAAGTCTTCAGAACAGAGCAGGTCAGAGGTTTAAGGGGAGACTTCTTCAAGAGGAAGAAATCGATGCCACGCCTAATGTACTTGAACATGCTGAGAGGAATCTACACAGCAGGGAGAGTGCGGAGATGTGGTGGTAACTGTTACAAACAAGCAGCAAACAAGTGGGACAATTACAAACTGCAGAGAATAGGTGTGTAGGAAAGAGAAGGGAGTCACACTGTATCGGGATCAGCCATGAAGAGCTGCTACGATGATGTTCAACACCGAATAATCAATAGTTCGTCAATATTTGGTAATAGAAGGAATGGAGAATGGAAGTGTGTGTGTGTGTGTGTGTGTGTGCGTGCGTGTGTGTGAGAAAGGGAGAGAGAGACAGGGAGAGGGATGAGTGTATAAAGTAAATAAAGCTACAATGAGATATCAATATTTATCCACCAGAATAGCTAAAATTAAAAAACAAAAAAGGCTAACAATACCAAGTGTTGGTGAAGATGTGGAGCAACTGGAACCGGGGGTGGGGGATGGAAAACGGTACAGTTACTTTGGAAAAGAGTTTGGCAATTCCTTACAAAGTTAAACAGACACTTCATATAATGCCCAGCAATTCTGCTCCTGGGTACATGCAGAAGAGAAATGAAAATATACATCCGCACAACGATCTGTACACGAAGATACAAAGCAGACTTATTTGTAAGAGCCCAGAGTGAAACAACCCAAATGCCCACCAGCTGGTGACCGGATAAACCAACTGGAGTCCACCCACACAATGGAACACTAGTGAGCAATAAAAAGGAGCAAACTACTGATACATACAACAATGTGGATGAACCTCAAAAACATTATGGCAAGTGAAAGAGCAAGACATAAGAGTATACATTCATTTTATATTTATTATTATATTATGATTTTATTTTTAAGAAACGCCAGAAGGTTCAAACTAATCTAGATTGACAGGAAGCAGATCGGTGATTGCCTGAGCCAGAAGTTAAGGAAATATGAACTGCAATGGGGCATGAGGGAACTTTCAGAGGTAAAAAAAAAAAAGAAAGTTCCGTATCTTAATGTTGGCAGTGGTTAAAAGCATTTGTCAAAAGGCCTTGAACCATATGCTTAAAATGTACACATTTTACTGTACGAAATTATACCTCAATATAATTGATTAGTAAGTGGGGAAGAAAGGGAGAGAGCTATTTGATTGGGGTTAAAACCAGGGAGACCTCATGGAGGAGGTCGTGTGTCAGCTTGGTTTTTAAAAATGAATTTGAGAGACATACAGAAGAAAGGGCAGGGACCTGTGTGCAGAACAAAAGAACAAACAAGTGTGGCCGAATCTGTTAGCTGTTCCCTAATGTCCATTCTCCCTTGATTTCCAGAGAAACAGAAGCCACAGCTTTAGCTGAGCACAGGGCCGTGAGAAGAGAGGCTCTCTCTTCAGCCTCCCTTGCAGCAAGGTACAGGCATGTGAGCACGTTTCGGGTCAACGGGATGTCAGTGGGAGTGGTGGATATGTTTGAAGGGCGGCAACATTCCTTCTCATCCTTGTTTTCCCTTCCTGCTTGCTGGGACGTGGACATGATGACTAGAGCCCGAGCAGCCACCTTGGATCACAAGGTAGAAGGCATCACTAAGGAGGAAGAGACGAATGGAAGTTGCTGTTGAGAGTGGAGTTACCATACCGGTCCTAGACTGACTACCCAGACTTATAAGAGGGAAATAACTTCTATTCTGTTTAGGCCACTGCTATTTTCGGTTTTCTTTTAGTTCCAGTAGGATTCCATCCTAAGTAAGAAAATGAGCAGAGGCATAACAGTGAAGTGCTCTTCTCCCAGTGTTTAGGCTCTCCCAGACACCACCAGCAGGATATGTCTACACTGCTTGGGGACTGGGCCCTGGTGCTCCCCATCTTTCTGCTTTCAGGGCTGGCGCACAGGGGGTTCTCAGGAAAAACAACGAGTTGGCTGGAAGACCATGATTTAAGTTCCAGCATGATGTTATAGACTGAACGTCTGTGTCTCTCCAAAATTCATATGTTGAAACCCTAACCCCTAAATGATATCATTTGGAGATGACGCCACTGGGAGATAATTAGGGTTAGACAGGTCATGAAGGTGGGACCCTCTGATGGGATCAGTGTCCCCGTAAGAAGCGATGCCAGAGAGCATGCTGTCCTTCTGTCTCTCTCCCTCCCCTGACATGTATACAAAGAAGTCAGGTGAGATGTGAGCACACAGCATGACTCTACCAGCCTACAATCCAAGAGAAGAGGCATCAGAATGAAGCTCACGTTGTGGGCACCTTGATCTTGGACTTCCAGACTCCAGAACTGTGAGAAATAAATTTCTGTTGTTTAAGCCACCAGTCTATGGTATGTTGTTACAGCAGCCCCAGTTAACTAACATACACAAGACGGACTGAGCTTGCTCTCTGTGGGCAGGGCCTCCACCCTCCTGGTCACCACTGTAACCCTTGTACCTAGCTCCAGAAGACGTGCTGTGGGATCTCAGGTATTTGCGGAAGAATGAAAAGCTGATGTAGCAGAAGCCTGAGGTTTCAAAGGTCAGTATCCACACATCCTTCTTTAAATCGCCTTCTGGGTACTTCTTCCCCTCCTTCATTCCTAGTCTATGTCCTTCTTGGGGTGGGACCGTCCAGACCCTGAGAAAAGGGGATGATCATGTGTTCCAGACTTCAGCCAATCCACACCTTTCATTTCTCTGGAAATAAGGATTAGTCAGGGACAGACAGAGCCATGGGCCCAACTAAAGCTTATCAGAGCTAATCTTGGGACTTCCTGAAACTGTTAAGAAAATGGCACGTTGGTATCTCAATGTGGTTTTGATTTGAATTTCCCTGATGGCTAATGATGATGAACATTTTTTCACCTTACACCAGTTAGAATGGCAAAAATGGACAGGGAAAGAAACAACAAATGTTGGAGAGGTTGTGGAGAAAGGGGAACCCTCTTACACTGTTGGTGGGAATGCAAGTTGGTACAGCCACTTTGGAAAACAGTGTGGAGGTTCCTCAAAAATTTAAAAATAGAGCTACCCTATGACCCAGCAATTGCACTCCTGGGTATTTACCCCAAAGACACAGATGTAGTGAAAAGAAGGGCCATATGCACCCCAATGTTCATAGCAACAATGTCCACAATAGCCAAACTGTGGAAAGAGCCGAGATGCCCTTCAACAGATGAATGGATAAAGAAGATGTGGTCCATATATACAATGGAATATTACTCAGCCATCAGAAAGGATGAATACCCAACTTTTACATCAACATGGATGGGACTGGAGGAGATTATGCTAAGTGAAATAAGTCAAGCAGAGAAAGTCAATTATCATATGGTTTCACTTATTTGTGGAACCTAAGGAATAGCATGGAGGACACTAGGAGAAGGAAGGGAAAAATGGGGGGGGGGAATTGGAGGGAGAGATGAACCATGAGAGACTATGGACTCTGAGAAACAAACAGGGTTTTAGAGGGGAGGAGGGAGGGGGGATTGGTTAGCCTGGTGATGGGTATTAAGCAGGGCACATACTGCATGGAGCACTGGGTGTTATACGAAAACAATGGATCGTGGATCACCACATCGAAAATTAATGATGTATTGTATGGTGACTAACATAATAAAATTAAAAAAAAAAAAAAAAAGAAAATGGCACGTTTATGCCACACACAAATTGGTTGGATGGAAGCTAGAGTAGCTGTAGCCAAACTGAGAAAGTGGATCACAGGGGCAGAGAAAGAAAAACTGTGTCTTAGTGACCTCATCTGATCCCTGGATCAAGCTGTGCCTGAAGTCCAATCCTAGTGATTTCAATCAAGTGACCTAGTAAATTCCTTTGGGCTTAAACCAAATGGGCTTGAGTCTTTGTTTTTTGTTTTTGTTTTGTTTTGTTTTGTTTTTTGCAGCTCAGAGTGTGCAAACTAATACAGATGACCGTGAGGGTCAATGTCACCCCTAAAATACATCATCTTGGGTATAGTGTTGTATTCTGATATAGGTACCAGGGCACCACCAGGTTGTTGCATTAACTCTACTTCCTTTTGCGTATAGCTGACTCTGAGAACTCAAACAAGGCCTTCTTGATTTACCTGGTATGTGACATTGTAAACCAATCTCACATTATCAGCATTGCAAAAATTCCCCTATAAAAACACAGGAGTCTAAAATGTTAATCTGGGAATTAGTGGACATTTATCTTCTTTTGGATCAGTATAATTTCCTCCCATTTTTTTTATCTGTTTTCTGAGCCATCTCATTTATCTAAGCTTTCAAAAGCTCATGCAAAACACATAATGCACTTCAGCTACAAAAATCGATGCTCGAGGACGTGTTTTTACCAGGATTGCTACAGAAATTCTTATACTGCTTTTCTGAGGCCTTATTATCAAAATTTTGATTCATGAATAGAGCCAGAATAGTTTTACTTATCAACAAAGCGTTTCCCTAATTATCAAATCAGGGGGAAAAAGTAATTAAAAAAATACACTCTTTTTTATTTTTAAGGGGAAGGAGATTTATATTGGCTTGGGTTTCAAACAACCCTCTTTTCCTCCAACCACCCGAGACAACTGACTGACTTTAATTAAAGACCATTTACCCTGGGAATGGATTGCTTGCTGCAATTTGTACTGAAGAGACACATTTGCAGACAAATGTATTGCAGTCCTTAGATTTTGCTCCAAAGACAAAAGAAGTGATTATGCTCCCCCATCACTTCCTCTCTCTGAAGAACTCTATTAAGAGAATAATGTGAACGGACTCTTCTGCTACTCTGCATTTTAAAGTGTGATCTATTTCAGCACCACCAACATTTTTCCCCTTTTAAAAATAAGTGATATTTAAGGAAAAATGCCAGCTGGGTATATATTTGAGGAGGGGCTATGGGAAACACAAAGGTTTATCTAACTCCCTCTGAAGCTCAGTTACTTCCAAGTGCTGAGTAACCTGTAGCCTTGGTTCGCGGCTGCAAATAGCAGACAGAGACAGTCCTAGAGCACAGGAGGGGACTAATCAAATTCACATGCAGACCCAGGACACCTTGTTCTATTTTTCCATTTCCTGCCTGCCCAGTGCTGGAGGGGTTTGGATGGGGCTAACTCCAAGTCATGGAGTTTAAATGGAACTGTTGGGCCCTAAGGCCCCCTGATTTGTATGTGGTCTAAAAAGAGGCCCATGGATCTGTCTCGGAATTGGGCTGAAGGAAGTCCAAACTGCAGGGAGCTTTCTGCAGTTTGTGTTAAAACAAATCCAGAGGTGCCTTCTCCGTGACTCCATAAACACCCGTGTCTGCTGCATCATAATGCTCTGTCTGTTATGCTCAAGGCCTGAGCGTGTCTTGAAAGCAGGGGCTGACCTACCTCCTTGGGGCTTAGCTCAGTAGCTGGTATACAAGTAGTGCTCAATAAATGCAGAATGGGTAGCTGAGTAAAACCGTGTCTTTAATTCTGTCCATTTGGATCTGAGCTCCGCACCAACAGTGACTGGGTGCCTGGTCAGTTTATCCCAAATCCAGGAAAGGCGCATCTAGCCTGGGCCTGAGATGGTGGGGATCCTACCTTTTTTTCTCCCACGGTGACCCAGGAGCTCTTTGACTTCAGAGGTGTTAGAGTAGGAAGGAATCCGAGCGTGGTGGATTGCAAAAGCAATCCCGATTCTCCACCCTCCCCGTACCCACGCCTTCGGCACCGTGACTTAGCAGCTGCTCCCATCAAGAGATGGGGTCCTATTTCCTCGGCCCTTGTATCTAGGCTGGGCTTTTAACTTGCTTGACCAACAGAAAGTGAAGAAAGTGACAGTGTGCTAGTTCTGAGCCCAGGTCTTAAGAGGATATGCATGCTTCCACCTGTTCTTTCAGACCCTGTACCTGTCATGAGAAGAAGTCTGGGGCCACATGTAGCAAAGCTAGGTCATCCCACCAAGGCCATCCTAGACCAGCTGGCCCCAGGTGACCTACCAGATGCCTGTGGACATGTGAGAAATAATAAATGGTTTTTGTTTGAAATCACTGAGTTGTGGGATGGTTCGTTATACAGCAATAGCTAACCGATACACTGAGTTCGACATTCCAAACAGGTGGGTACCTTGAGGCCAGAGAAGAGAGAGATCTTCCCTAAAACCACATCTGCTGGTGACAAGAATCCAAGTGTGGGAACCACTCACCCAGGGCCTTTCAACTCTCCTGAACACTGACCTTTCTTCAAAAAGCCATATCTTCCATCTTCCTAAGTCATTAACCCTCAGGATCCAAACAGAGGGCAGGAGCAGGAACATGAAAGTCATCAGCATCCATGTAGAGGCAAAGCAGATGTCATACCTCTGAGGTTCTAGCATCATGTTCCTAGAAAGCCATTGGGTTCCGTGCATTGTAACCATGTATTCTGCCATGAAAATCAAACCACAAGGGCCTTTTCTCAATTTGCAAAAAATTACGGAAACCAATAAAATTGTAAATATTAAAAGTAATCTCTGAAAGGCACTTAGAACAGCATTTGGCACGTAGTAAATTTCAATGTTCAATGAATGTTAGCTATTATTATTAAATTCTCCTCTCACAAATTGTTCTTAAGCCTTTGGTGCCTGCTGCCCTTTGTCAGCCCGCAGGCAGGGGAATGAATAATAACAGGCAGCGTTAACATCTATTGAGTACCTGTGTAGGCCAGGCCTGTTACATACATCACTGCAGTTACCAACCCCATCTTACAGATGAGGAAACTGAGACTTGGCAGGATGGATCTGCCCCCAGTTAGTGAAGCTGGGGAGTGGTGGCGCAGGGGTCACCCCAGCTGTCCGATGCAAGCCTGTGGGGAGCACAGACCATGATCACTCCTCTTCGTTCTCTCTTCTGCTTAGCCCAGAGTGGGGATTGAACAAAAGTGCAGAATTAACAAATACATAAATCCCAAGTGAGGTTCAAAGAGGCTAGGGTTTGCCCCCCACCCCCTACCAGAGGGGCTAAAATTTAGAAGACTGACAATGTATTTTTTTTTTAATATTTTATTTATTTATTTATCAGAGAGAAAGAGAGAGAGAGAGCACAAGCAGGGGGAGCGGCAGAGGCAGAGGGAGAAGCAGGCTCTCCGCCAAGCAGGGAGCCCGATGCGGGGCTCAATCCCGGGACCCTGGGATCACGACCTGAGCTGAAAGCAGACACTTAACCGACTGAGCCACCCGGGCGTCCCTAGAAGACTGACAATACTAAGCATTGGTAAGGATGTGGAGCAACTGGAACTCTCACGCACCGTCTCCCCCACCCTCTACCCCCTCACCAGATCCCAGGCTCTTGTACTTGAAAGGACATTTGTTGTAACTAAGAGGGCAGGGCCAGCAACCACGTCTGACTGATGAACACAACTGAAGAGGCCTTACAGAGTTGTGGTTTATAAGCATGGATTTTAGAGGCGAAGTGAACAAGAAATATCTGTGAGCCTTTAGAGCACTAGTCTGATCCAGCACTGTTACTTTCTATAGGACTCATTCACGGCTTTGGCAGACTTCACCGAGCACCTGCTATATGCTAGCATTGAGACCCTGGAGCTGCTGTGTTAGGGCTGCAATGTAAGTTGATGGTCCTATTGGAATTTTCTAAACTCAACCAGCCTGCCTGGTCTTCGGTCGTGGCCTCTAAAGGCTTCACCAGGTCCCCAGGTGTCCCTGCTCTTTGAGAGCAGGACATGTCACTTACCATCCAAGCCTCACCATCTTAGAATAACCAAAGCTACAGGGACTGCCATCATACCTGACCTTCGTTTCTCAAGTGGGAAAGCCCATTCCCTCCCTGGCACATAGAAGCCTAGGGATTTTCCCTATTAATAGACTGAATGTTTGTGTCCCCCCAAATTTCATAGGTTGAAATTTTAACTCCCAATGTGATGGTATTAGGAGGTGAGGCCTTTGGAAAGTGATTAGGTCATGAGGGTGGAGCCCTCATGAATGGGATTAGTGTCCTTAGAAAGGGGCCCCCTGGAGAGCTCTCACCCCTTCTACAATGTGAGGACACAGAGAGAAGACAGCTGTTTATGAACCAAGAAGCCAGCCATCAAGCAGACAATGAATCTACTGGCACTTTAATCTTGGACTCCCAGCCTCCAGAACTGTGAGAAATAAATGTTTGCTCTTTAAGCTACCCAGTCTGCGATATTTTTGCTCTAGCAACCCCAACTGACTAAGGCAGGTGCCATCTGGTGGGGGCAAGATGATCTTCCATCTCCCTTGCTTAGTGCCCTGGGGTTACTCAGTCCGGTGGTCACTGGCTGGGTTTCAGCTGGGCAGACCTACAGACTCCCACTCTCCTAGGCTCAGGAAAATGCAAATGCCCAAGCCCCATTTGGAACTGAATATGAAGTTCATCTCGGACTTTCTCAGATACTTTCCAAGACAGTGACCCTTTGAGATGGACTCCCATCGCCTCAGGTTCTAAGATCCTATAAGCAGTTGTCCAACATTTTATATTTAAAAAATACTGTCCTATGATCCTTCTTATTTAATCCTTCTAACCCTAATCCTTTGAGGCTGGCCAGACTTAGGAAATAGTCCACTGAGGCCTGAGAGGTGAATATCTGGCGTAGGCTCACACAGGCTTCCCGCCTGACTCAGTCCAGTGCTCTTTCCACTATATATCTCATATCCTCTCATAAATAAGGTGTGGTGGGAGCTTTTGTGTGTCATCTCCCCACAACTAGATGAAATGGTACTGCGCCCATTTTACAGGTGAAGAAACAAATCCACGGAAGCCGGGTGATTTGCCCAATGTAATGATAATAACAAATGGCAAAGCAAAATTCAAACCCATGTTTTGAATCTCCACAGCAGCAGGCAGAGACCCAACTTTCTAGAAATAGAGTTTACTGGGGTCCCAGTCTGGTGAGAGACAACAAATCAGTAGGACATGATACTGCGTGGTTCAGGCACTGCTTCCTGAAAGCCGCTCTCAGATCAGGGAACGTGAGCTAGCTTGTCAAAAGGGCCACCGTGAAAAAGAGTCACTTGTGTCACTCTAGTGGTTTTGTTTTGTTTTGTTTTGTTTTTAACCATATAAGTTTTGAGGTCAAATAAGATGAGACTATCACTCTAGAAGGATGCAAGGCTGTCCTGGAATTACAGCTCTAGTATGTCTTATTATCCCAGGTCACCGTGGGGGATTCTGTCCCCAAATACTTATTTTGGCTGCAGAACTTCATCCCCTCTGTGCTTTGGGGTACAAGTTAGTGTTCCTGGCCCTGGGGAAACAGGAAGAATCCAACTGGGGCACCGAGTGTAGCTGTCAAGGGAACACCTTTTCCATCAACGGAGCCCTGGCCCAGCACAGTTTGCAGCTTCTGAGCAGTTCAGAGAGAAAGGAACAAGAACAGCCTCTTCTCCACAGCCGGGTGGAGACTTCTGACATGGTCTGTCCCAGTCACCTGCAGATGGGAACCAGACACCTGCGCTGGGGCAGGGGCTGGAGGCGCCTCCTTTGTCCTCCCGACCCCCCCGTTTCCCCACACCCGCATCCTAACTGTTTGCAGCTGTCTTCCCCGTGAGATTATGAGCAATGTAAGGGCAGGGCCCAGGTCAGCGTTCTCTCTGAAATCTCCGTGTCTAACCCAATACTTGGAACTCTGCAGGAGTTCTATGATGGCTCGTTGAATAAATAAGTGAAAGAATGAATGAATTGTAAGTCCTGTCCACTGACTGTTTCCTTGTTCCAGGGGCCCTGATGGGGACAGGTGTGCTGAGGATGAGGAGGACGAGGAGGACGCGGAGGACGAGGAAGATGTGAACCTGTACAAGGTTATATCGGAGCCTGGGCAGCAAGAGCAGACACTGATCTTTTCAACCTCAAAGCCTGCAGTGGTTTTTCCCAGTCGACTTAAACCCTCAAATGCATTTTCTCCTCCAGATCCTGTTACTTCAGAGGCAAACCAATTCTCTGGTTAAGTAAAAAGGATGTGAGCCGATTTTCCATTGATTGTCATCTCCCCAGGGGCTTTACAGATAAAGCCCCCCAATCTGGGCTCTGCAAGGAACGCTGATGGGCCCAGTGGCAGCTGGATGGGAGGTTCAGGGGCCTGAGCTTTGAGCAGCCTGATTTTCGTGCTTTGGAAATCTCTGCCGTTGTAGAATGGCTTTTCTATATTGGCATTTCCGCTCCTTGGGTTTTAAAGAATGAGAAATCTGTGGCTGATCACATATTCAGCAACCAAGTACACTTATTCGAAGACCTAAATTGCAGAAATAACTCGTGTGATTATTTGAATGAATATGAGTCTGGATCATCAAGCTCAGTGTATGGATAAATCAAGAAGAGCTAGCTGGGCTGAGGGGAGGGCAAACCCTCCCCATCAGGCTCTTGCCCTGGGCCAAGACACCCTTGCCCTGCAGGCGGGCAAGGCGGGAATCCTTGAACCTCTGCTCCTTGGAGATGCTGTGCCCTGATCTGCCTATGTGACATGACCAGCCACATCCTGCGCCCCAGCTCCAGGGCAGAGCCTTAAGGACTAAGGCAGCTAGAATCTGATTATCCCCAAAGGGATGAGTTAGGCAAAGTGAGGGTCATGAAAAGAGCACCCCGGTCTTACCTCAGAGCCATCAGCTGGTCTTAGTGCTCTCTGGTGAGTCCTGCAAAACAGGCCGCACCTTCTGGGCTCTGGCCTTGGACTTGCCCAGTCTAGAAGCAAACCTCTATGGCCCCCAGTCTGGAATCTGCCTCTTGCTCACAGCATTCTTTTCCCACTGTACTCCCTGTCGAGGGCTCAGGCTGCCTTACGTTGCCCACCTGTCCCCAGAGTGGCCTGTGAGGATTCCCCCCAGCCAGAGCCCAGCTCCCGAGAGGAACCTGCTCTCAGAAGAGCCCACAGGCTGGCCAAGCTTGCTGAGCTGTGCAGAGACACTCCCTTCTTCCCTAACATGGGCCTCTAGTCGCTTCAACTGCCTGGCTCTGGACGGTTCCCTAGAAGGCACTTCCCAGGGACTGAGAACCACATCTAGGTCACAGTGGCACCACCAATTCTTCTTTTCCTGTTCCTATTACGGGACTGTGGGTGTGAGGGAATTCTGAGAGGCCAGGCCTCAGGCAAGGCAGGCATGGAGATGCGGGAAAGGAAGTAGGGGACAGGCACTCTTACCCCACACAGTGGGAGGCTAAGCAGACCTAATGTTTTGTATCAGAAACTTCTGGGGTCAGAGAGCTTGGGTTCCAATCCTGGCTCTGCAGTGTACCTGCTGCATGATCCTGACCAAGGTATATAACCTCTCCTGGCCTCAGTGTCCTCATCTGTAAAATGGGGATATTTCTGCATAGGATCATTTGTAGGATTCAATAAATAATATATGTAAAGTGCTCAGCAGAGTGGCACGTGGTCAATGCTTGAACATGTTAGCTAGTCCTGTTCTAAAAACTAATCCTAAGAAAACATTAGGACATGTATGTAAAGATTAGTGAGCTGAATTAGGAAATTCATCTTACCAGTGCTTAGAATGGCAAAAAATCAGAAATAACCTAAATGCCTGGTAAAAGAAATAAAAAATATATATAAAATGTATGTGTGTATATATATATAATGTGTGAATACACAAACACATACATATCGAGTCCATTCATACAACAGAATACCATGTAGCCATTAAATATGACAACATAGGTGTTTCGTGTTTAACAGCTTAAAAAGGTGATCACAAAACACGGAGTGAGAAAAGATCACAAGACAGTATTTATCGTATGATTCTATTTATGTAAAAATACATATTTATATCTATTTATTTTCATGGGGACATATCTGGAGAGACGCATGAAACTACGGGATGTCTGGGTGGTGGGACTTCAGGAGCTTTTCTTTCTGGTTCTTGTAATTTCTCATTTCTCTACAATGGGCATGTGTTACGTTTATCATTTTTGGAAAAAAATAGATGGAGTAACTGTAAGGGTAGAGAAGGATTTTCACACTCAGGTAATTCCAACATGGATAAAGGGATTTGTTCAAACTTCATCACTCTCCAACTAAGAAGAGACACCTGGAATGGCAGCCTTAAGAGGGAAAATCCCACGTTTCAAGGTTTAGTGTCTGAGAAGAGTAGCTTAAAAATGAAAGTGTCTCCAGCAGCCCTTCCCCATCACTCCATCCTGTGGGACACCAACCTTGACAGGAACAAACCAGACGTGAAACCTGCCTTCCTCTTAGGGAACACAAAATCAGGGTATCAGAATGACAACAAATTTCTGTTTTACCTCGCCAAGAGACCCTTCCTGCTGAGATGAGAAAATGCGGAGCACAAATCAGCTTTTCTGGAAGGAGGAGGGACATTTTCACAGGATCAGCTGCAGGTCAGGGAAAACTGCAAAGTCTAAACGTTTTTCATGTCATAACTTTGTCAGCTGTGCTGAAGTTGACAAGATGCTTACTCAGCACCCCAAGACATGTGCCAAATTTAAGTAGCTGAATGTGTAAGCTATCCTAACTACTGAGATTCTTTAGCAAGCTCGTGCCCAGAGGCCAGCTGCACAGCCCCGCTGCCCTGGGATGGGGGTCTCAGGACAGGAGTCGGATTGATTAAATCACCGGCCCATTCCCAGTACCTGTACTGTGGTCGGTGCCAGTGGTGGATGTGAGGGTCTGTGCCTGCCTTCAGGAAGCAGCTTCTACTGCAGAGCATGTTCTTCAAAGAGGAAAACAGGAATCCAATTTACCTCACAAAGGGAACGTTGGGGATTGGAGGCAGGAAGAAAGATAAAGGGGATGGCTGATCTAGAGACTGTGGTGCCTCTTAGCTGTGGGAGACAGAAAGGGGCTGAGATTTCCTACTTTCCTGGCAGGATTGTACTGGTCAGAGAAGGGAGCTGGGGTATGCTGAAGGGTAAGGAGCAAGGTCAGTGTGTATGTGTGTGGGAGGGGTGGTGGTGGGGGGAGGTTGTGCGGCTGGGCATTACAGTGAGCTCCAGCAGGGGAAGGTGGGGATTGGGGATTTGGGACCCACCAGCGCCCAAGAAGATGGGCCATGTGTGATAATAAAGCTCCTTTGAGGCTTTCTTATTAAAAGCATCCCAAATCCTTTCCCTGGCGATGCAGGGATTTGGGGCTGACATACAACCACACTCCCAGCCCCTTCTCAACCACACTTCAGAAACAGTTCAAAGTTACACCAAGAATAGCCTGTGTTACCTGAGGGTAGGATTAGCCCCAAGTACTACAGGGCTGGAAGGCACCCCTTTTACACAATTGCTCTGCCTGCCATTTGCAAATGCCATGTTCATCAAACATCTGCTGAATGAAAACCCCTAGACATGCTGGTCACTCCCACAGTGGCCCAGGCCCCCGCAGCCCTCCTGTTGAACTGGGGGCCTGCCACATCCGACAGGGTGGGAGCCCACCTACGTGGCAGACTCAACACCCAAGGGGGCTCACTCTCGCCAAAGGCATTACCTGGGCTAACAGGGCTATGGGTGGGGTACCAACCACTTCAGGAATGACCGACTTTAGGCCCAGGAGGGTCCTGTGGATCCTAACCCAGTCTGTGTATCAGAACCATTGACAGATTCTATTTTTAATACAGATCCCTGCGCCAGCTACAGACTACTGAATCAGAATTCCTGGGGATGGAACCTGGAAATCCATGTTTGCAAATGTCCAGTAGGTAGTTTTGATGTCTTCCCCTGCTTAAGAGCTATAACTTGGCCCAAGCTGCTCATTTCATAGATAGTGAGACTATCCCAGGGAGGGGTGGGAAAAATGCATTGTCCAAGGTTACACAGACAATCACTGTTTCCCTGGACAGCTTTGACAATACTGATGGTAAAGATGATAAGGTGATGATGATGGCAGCCTCTACCATTTATTGGTGCTACTCTAAGCCCTGCACACGTATTAACTAATTGAATTCTCACAACTGCTCTATGAAATAGGTACTGTTATTCCTGTTTTTTTCCAGGAGAGGAAACTGTGGCTCAGAGAGGTTAATTCACTTGCCCAAGGTCACACAACTAGGAAATGGAGTCAAAGCCCTATGTTCCTATCCAATTGGCAAACCTGCCTCAAATCACCAGGACCCTGACTCAGGGGTTTTGCTCCTCTCCAGTCCGTGGGTTGAGCTGCAGGGTCTGGGATGTTTCTGGGGAATGGTCTCAGCTCAGCTTTGCATCCTGACCTCTGGAGACTGGGGGAGCCCAGAAGGTATATCTCATTTGCCAAGGGACCTGCTTTTGCATGTATACCCTGGTCTGGGCATGGTTTATGTCTGTGGAGTTCAAGGTCCTTCAGATAAAGCCATGCTGTGGGTGGCAAGAAGGACCCACTGCTGGATGTGGGCAATAACAGGAGATACAGCTTTTCCCAGTCCAGCCAGACCCCTGTGACACCCTCTTAGACTCTGGTTAGTGTCAGAGTCACCCGGGGTATCTGGGATTTTGTCCTCCTTGGTTTGGGGAAGATAAGTAACTACATTGGCTTTGCTTTTAATGCAGGGAAGAGGGATGTAATGGACAAAGGCTGAGCAGTGTCAAAAGAAGAATGTCACAGCCTCCTTCTGATGTGGTTTTGGAATATAGGTGAGGTTTGGTGGGGTGGGGTCTGGAACCAACAACCAAGAAAGAATTCTTGAGACATCTTTGGTGCAAAAAGGTGGTTTTAGGGATGCCTGGGTGGCTCAGTTGGTTAAGCGTCTTCCTTTGGCTCAGGTCATGATCCCGTGGCCCTAGGATCGAGCCCCACATTGGGCTCCTTGCTCAGCAGGGGAGCTTGCTTCTTCCTCTCCCTCTCCCTCTGCTGCTCCCCCTGCTTGTGTTCTCTCTCTCTGACAAATAAAATCTTTTTTTAAAAAGTGGTTTTATTAGGGGCCCCTGGGTGGCTTGGTTGGTTAAGCATCTGCCTTCAGCTCAGGTCATGATCCTGGGGTTCTGGAATCAAGTCCTGCTTCAGGCTCCTTGCTCAGCGGGGAGCCTGCTTTTCCTTCTCCTCCCTGCTCATTTTCTCTGTCTCTCTCTCTCAAATAAATAAATAAAATCTTTTTTTTTTAAAAAAAGGTGGTTTTATTAAAGCACGGGGACAGGACCCATGGGCAGAAAAAGCTGCTATAGGGTCAAGAGGAATGGCTGACTATATACTTTGGAGCTGGGGGAGGTAAGGAAAAAGGGAAGTTTTCAAAAGAACTTTCATATGCTAAGGAGGACCTACGGGACACAGCAGGCCTTGCTATTATCAAACTAAGGTTGTTTTCCCTCTAGTAAGGCATTAACATTAAGACAGTTGGGAGCTTCCTGGAGGAATGTCACACAGATCCCACCCAGGAGTGGGGGGTGGGGAGGGAGGTTGCAGGGTGTCAGCTTGTGCTTTGTCCTCAGCTAGCCTTCTGCTCCCTCATCACTTCTAATCAATGCACACACACGGACCCTTCTTTGCCATTCACCTTTACCACTGGAGACCCCAAAGGCACCATCTGGGTCTGTGCCATACCAGGGACACACAAGGCAGATTACGCAGGAAGTCCTGGCCCGCGGGGGGTTCACAGTTCCAGAGGCAGAGGAAACAGGACATGTGGGCTTTGGAGGTAGGCATGCCTGGGTTTGAACTGCCACTCTGGCTCTTGGCAGGCTTGGACAAGTTACTTCTCTCAAAGTCTCAGTGTGCTTGTCATCACAACACCTACTTCAAAGAGGTACCAAGGGGAAGACAGGAAACTCAGGAGAAGGTAGCTGCGCAAGCAGGTGGGCACCTGGGGACACACCCTCCCCACCCCACACTAACGGAGACAAAGACCCTGAGTTGTTTAGGTGCCAGCTTTCAAGACAACTATGAGAAGGAAGGAATTCTTCCCCCCGAGTCAGAGTGGTAAGCAGGCTTTCGGGAACCCCCCGGCAAAGGACACAGAAGCAGGGCTGCATTATGACTTTTGTTGGCCCTACCTTCATAAAAAAATATATTTAAAAATGATCTTTTAGGGACGCCTGGGTGGTTCAGTCGGTTAAGCATCTGCCTTTGGCTCAGGTCATGATCTCGGGGTCCTGGGATCGAGTCCTGCTTCAGGCTCCTGGCTCCGCGGAGAGTCTGCTTCTCTCTCTCCTCCCCCCACCAGCTCGTATTCTCTCCAGTATCTCTCTCTCAAATAAATAAATAAAATCTTAAAAAAAAAAAAAAAAAGATCTTTTACAATTGCATTTGTATAAAAATGAATATAACCCAGGCTAGATTCATTATATTCATTTTTGTCTTCTGATTTTAAGAGAAATGAAAATTACAATACTTCTGTGAGCTGTAGGCACTGTGTCTAATGAAGAAGTCAGCCCTGTATGGGGGCATCTTGGGTGCTGGGTGCTGGATGCTGGGACCAGGCCTTTTCCCTCCAAACCTGCTTCCTCCCACCCCACCCACTGCCCCCACCTCTGTCTCAGCGCCCACGCTCTACCCAGCATGACCTCCTAGGCTTGGCCCGTGCTGTTGCCCCCCGTAACAGAGATTTCGTTGATGTTTGGCAAAATCTACCCCTCAGCAACTCTGGCACCCAAGAATCTGCCCCCTCCCATACGACTCCTCTAGGATGCACCAGCTTTGTGATCTGCCAGCAGTGAAATGTGGGGAACTTTATGAGAACTTTTCGAATAGTTTCAGGAACTTGCTGGGCAGCTCTCCTTGGGTACTGTCACCCTCTCCTACACCCGTGTAACTCAGGCATGGGTCCTTCCTGGCAGCACAGGCAGATGGCCTTGGTCTTCTCTCCAAGGAGCTCATGGCATCTTGCTCACTTTGCACCCTCTTCCCCACTCCATCCCCAGCTGGGAGGCTGGCACACAGTAGGTCCTCAATACAAAGTTGCAGAATTGAATTAAAACTTAAATAACCCCAACTCTGCATGTCCCCAACAGCATTATCAGTTACTTGCTGCAAAACAACATCCAGATGCATTTCTGGGCAACTGCTATTTCAGGAACAGTGTTATTTGGGGAGCCGAGCCATGCTGGCTGGGTACGGAGCAGGCCGAGGGCCTCTACCACGGTGGCTCCCTTCCTCCCTCTCCTAATCATTTGCTTGGCCATCGGCAGGATTGGACAACAGCAATTATCCCCACATGGTCTATTCCCAGAATTCAAAGTTATTGGGGGAGAAAATGCAATTGTGCTTTTATCCAGTCATTAAAAAAACAAAACAAAACAGGAGCTGTGGATTTCAAACTGCCTTTCAGATTTGATGAAAAGAAAAACAAACTTGAGTATTAGCCCTAAATTGTGCTGACAACACACTTCCGGGTCTCTTTGTCCTCCTCCCTGTTCCCTTCAGAAGTTTTCAACAATTCCTATTGATCCCTGCCTGGTTCTCATGCCTGGGGAGAGCATGTCTGTGGAGCAGGGAACTGATCTGCCAGCCTGAGAGGCCCCGGGAAGGGGAGGGTGAGGGTGAGGGGGAGAGTGACGTCCCTGCTCCCCCAGCCCAGAGGAGCGACCCTTGCTGGGTCCTCACCGGTGACCGTGATGTAGGAAAGACATTATTAGGGTTTGAAGCCGACGGCCAAGAAGGAATTCTTGAGATGTCTTTGGTGCAAAAAGGTGATTTTATTAAAGCACGGGGACAGGACCCGTGGGCAGGAAGAGCGGCATCGGCATCGGGGTCATGAGAAGTGGCCCATTATATGCTTTCAAGTTGGGAGGGGGTCAGGGATAGCGTTAAGTCTCTAAGGAATTTTGGAAGCAAGGTTTCCAGGACCTTGAGGGGGCTAGCTATTGTTGGGGAAAGGTCATTTATTACCGTCTAATAAAACCTGAGTCATGAGACCCTTCAGATGTATATCGGTGGGCCATATGCTTGGGGGGTGATTGCCAACACGTATCTTGGAGGGTTTAGAGATAAAGGAAGTTTCCAGAGGAATTCTTATACGTTAAAATAGACTTACAAGATCCTGGGGGGGGGGGGGGGGGGGGGGCGGTCAGGCTAAGATTGCCTTTTGACCTTAGCAAAGTATTAACACTGAGGCAGTTAAGTCCCTAGAGGAATGTCACCCGGCCTGTGGCAAGGACTTGTCAGTGGGCTGTAGGTAGTAAGGAAATTTAATAATTTTTCTTCTGCCTTTGTTTCCCACATCAACCAGTGCTGCACCTCCTCCCCCATCACTGAGCCCGCTGCCCGCTCGGCCACACCAGACCTTCATCAGCCGGTAGCCCAATCACCTACTATTTCAGGACCTAGAAGTCACAGGAGAGTCGGTATGCCAGACGCCCACACTGTATGATGGGGAAACGAGCTCAGAGAGAGAATGGGCCTTGCCCGGGTCACAGAGCAGATTGGTGGCTGAGAAGCAATTAGAAGCCAGGTCTCCTGGATGGGGAGAAAACACCGGGGAGCTACATTCAGGGGACCCCATTTTTAGGCTAGCACTGCTTGCGTACGGTCTCTTACCACACCCCCACCTGCTCCGGCCACACCTGACATCTTTTAGGCCTCGAGGGGCCATGGTCTCGTTCAACGTTTCAAGCCCATCGCTCCGAGAATGAATTAAAGAGTCCTCGGTGTGAGCACCTCACTGTACTCGTACCACCTTAGTTGAAACTACAAGTTCATGTATTTGTTTCCCCACTGGCCTGGGAGGTCTACCTGGCTGTCTGTCTGTCTTGCTTCCTGCTGCTTCCCTGTGTCGAGAACAGTGTCTGGCACACTACAGGCTATGAACAATCATAGACAGGTAAAGAAGTAGTCTCATATGATCCCAGTAACAATCCTATGAGATGTCAACCTCCCATTCCACAGAAGAGAAAACTGAGGCTCAGCAAAGAGCCCTGTCCATTGTGACTCCTGCCCATTGAGTTGGTAGAGTCAGGATTTGGAGAATCCAAGTCTTCTGACCCCAGGTCAACATTTTCTGTATTACGACCCCCTTCCTGGCATAATAACCGAACTAAAAAAGCTCCAGTTCGCACCATTTTGGACCTGTGTGTTACAGCTGTGGTGGGCTGGGGAGTAGAGAGGTCACCCCAATAGCACTGGAAGACAGCGTGGGGAGGGGGTAATGAAGGAAGACTTTGCTAATCGTTCCTTCTGCTACAAGGAGCACTTGAGGCAGGCAGCCAGCCTGGGAGCCCCAATTCACTCCTAGGTTGAGGCAGGAAGAACAGGGACCCTTCCAGACCAGGGCTCAGCAGGCAGTGCAGGGCAGCTCTGCTCCAGGGAGCACATGCCTGGGAAGTTTGGGCTTTGAACAAAGGGCGTGGCATCTTTTTTTTTAGGATTTTATTTATTGATTTGAGAGAGAGCATGAGCGGGGGGAAGCAGCAGAGGGAGAGGGAGAAGCAGACTCCCCGCTGAGCAGGGACCCCCCAACGTGGGGCTCCATCCCAGGACCCTGGGATCATGACCTGAGCCGAAGGTAGATGCTCAACCGACTGAGCCATCCAGGCGCCCCCGGTGCAGCATCTTGATTAAGAGGGAAATACTCAGTAGGAGGCGAAAATTAAGTATACTGACAACAAGAAGCATTGGCGAGGATAATGGAGTGACTAGAACTCTCACACATGGCTGGTGTGACTACTGATCCGTTTATCCACTTTGCAAAACCGGCAGCATCCAACTAAAGCTCAACATACTAATACGGTATGACCCAGCAATTCAAATCCTGGGTAGAGCCCAACATAAGTGACTGCTTGTTTCCACCAAAAAGCATGTACAAAAGCATTTATAACCCTCAAATACTCCTGATGGGAACGTAAAATGGTGTAGCCACTGTGCAAAACAGTCTGGCAGCTCCTCAGAAGTTTATACACAGACTTACCATGTGATCCGGCAAGTCTCCTCCTAGACAGATACCCAAGAGAAATGAAAACCCACGTCCACCCAAAAACGTGCACATGAATGTTCATAGCAGCATTATTCAGAATAGCCCAAAAATAAAAAATAAAAAGTAGACACAATCCAAATGTCCATCAACTGCTAAAAGGATAAATAAAATATGGTCTACTCACACGATGGGATATTATTTGGCAGTAGGGGAAATGAGGAGCCGGTGCATGCCACCGTGTGATGAACGGCGAAAAATGAGGCCCAGTGAAAGAAGTCAGTCACAAGAGACCAGATATCATATGATCCCTTTCATATGAAATGTCCAGAATAGGCAAATCTATGTAGGGAAAGAAAGTCGATTAGTGGTTGCCGAGGGATGGCAGGGGAGGGGGAGCTGGAGAGAGTGGTTGCTGATGGGTATGGGGTTTGCTTGCAGTTGCCATGAACTGGAAACAAAAATGTCCAACAACAGTAGAATGGTGGGTAAACTTGCAAAGGAGTGAACTACTGTTTATGATATAATTATGAGTGCAAAGCAGCAAACCATGAAAGAGTATAGACAGTCTGGTGTGAAATTTTAAAGCAGACAAAACTAATCTAAGACAACAGAAGTCAGAATAGCGGCGACTCTTGGGGGCCGCTGATTGGGAGGGGCCCGAGGGGACCTTATGGGGTACGGGAAGTGCTTCCTTGATCTGCAGTGTAGTTACGGGCTGTACCCGTATGTAAAACTCACTGGGATTGTGCCTTCTACTGTATGTAAGGTGTAAGTCCCATCTCAGTGTTTAAGAAGTAATTTAAAAAAAAGACAGAGGCTCAAGTGAAAAGACCAGGGCTCAAGTCCTGGCTGTCAGGCCTTTGTGAGAGTCCCTGTCCCTCGGCGTGCCTTGTTCTCCATCCTCCAGACATCGGACCAGATGGTTTCAAAGAATCCAACTGGCACTGACAGTCTGAGATTCTGCGAATTCACATACCTATTTGTCACTGAGTTTGTTGGGAAATTTGGCAAGTGCTTGCCATCAATGTGGTGTGAAGAAAAAGGGGGCTGGCTGGCTGCTGTGGGCTCAGCCTTGTTTCCAAGGAAGGCAAGGTCTTTGGAAAGTGGGTGGGAACACCCCGCCTCCGGGAGGGAATGTCACTTTCAATATGAATCATCTTAGGCATCCAGCAACTTGCTCTGGGAATAGATACCCTGACTCACTTCTCCCTGACAGGAACAAGACTTGCTACTAAAATTTCAGATTTCAAGAGAACCAGCACAGTCCAAATAGCCTCTCAGAGGCGGAAAAAAAAAAAAGAAGAAGAAGAAATCAGCCTAGTAACCAACCAGGAATCACAGAGGGGATGGGCGTCTTTGTACTGAAGACCGGAGGAGGCCCAAAGGAGGCCGCCGGCTCACATGGCTGCTGGCGCCAGGGCTGGGACGGGGACCCAAGGCTCCTGACCTCGAGTTTTCTTTTTACAACAACCTGCTACTATAGTTTTTAGAGAAATAAATTATGCTCTGTGCTGGTGGGAAGCTTTTTAAACAAAAAGGAAAAGAAAACAGCCAAGATGCATCTTAATTAGAAAGTGCTTGGGAAAAAAATCTTTGAGGGAGGAGGGTGCTGAGAGCACCATGCCATGAATGGTCTGCAGCATAAGAGAGCGAAAATCCGGCAGGCTACCTCAGAGGTGAGCGTTCTGCTCCGATAACTACCCAGTGGGACCTGAGGGACTTTCTGGTCTTTAGGAGGTGGCGGCGAAATCACGATGTGTCGTTCAAGGCCACATGGAGACGCCCCCCCCCCACGGGACCGCAGCATCTGACCGGCAGCTGCCAGTTCTGCCTGTCCTTCATGTGTGGGGTTAATATTTTCATCCCATTACCCTCCTTGTGCTAAAAAGCCCATCTGCCAGTGACCAGCGCTTCTAATCCATTTCCTCTGCACTTTGACAGGCCCCAGCCTCCGGATGGAGCAGCCACGGCTCCCAAAACATGTGACTCCCCGGAAGGTTTGCTCGCTGCCCTTACGCCTGACCCGTTCTATGCAAGGAATTGCAACATCACCACTTCCGACGCAGATGACAGCCCTTTCTCAAAACAAACTCAAAGCCTGGGTCAGGAATGTGCACCAGAACCTGCTAAGATCAGTGAGCAACATGGCCTGACAATGATTTTCAAAGAACTATGGATGGATACTGGGTGTTTTTGCTTTTCAGAAAAAAAAAAAAAAACCAAACTCATAAAAGCGGATATGGTATTTTCAGCCAGATAAGTCAACGTGTTCTGCTACCCAATAGCAGGGGAGGGGGGAGGGGGACCGGGAAGGGTGTACATGCATGCCAGGCAGGTACTGGGGCGACGTAACCCTGCCCCCACCTTCACAGGTGAGTAAACTGAGGTTCAGAGAATTTTGTGACTTGCCCAGTTTCATTCAGCTGGTAAGTGCTGAGGATTTGGATCCAGGACTACCTCTAACGTCAAAATGCTGCCTCCCAGAAACGAGCTCAGAGATCCGTGGAAACAACATGGAGTTCTGTGGAAAACTGCAGAAGCAGGTGGTTTTCGCAAACGGTCTCTCTGGCGAAGTGTGCAGTTCCCTAGGCAGCCATGCTGGTAGAGTAACTCTCACCCCCACAGAAAGATCCAGTGAGACTGGGGTGTATGTGTAGGAGACTGTGAGCATTTTGCAGAAGGCACTACTAAGTCACACGCCAAAAAGCAATTGTAAAAGTGACATCTTGGGACCTGGATTTATTCCCTCTTCAACATCATATTTGCTCCATTTACAAGGCAAAGATGATTTTTCTCTCTGCCAAGGCTGAACATTCCCAGCCTGTGATCTGAAAATCATGCTGTGTTCATTTTGCCTCTTAACTCACCCAAGGCCATAAATCATCCCTGGAAACGGGGATTTGGTTGGCAGTTCTATCGGGGACTCACAAGGCAGAGGCGGAATCCAATTTGGGGCTCTCATGGTCGTCCTGAGCCGGCTAGGCGACGCGAGCATCTCCATGCTCCACAGAGAAGACCCCCGAGCAGCAGATCTGCTGACTGAGCAGGACCCTTGCTCTTACGGGGTTAATCTGCTGATTCTAAATGCACTTTGTGACAGAGGAGGAGGTCAAGGTGGCTGAAGAGAATGAGAGGAAGAGAGCAAAGCAGGATCCAGCCCTTCCCAGCCAAACCTAGGACAAAGGGCTAAGGGAAAACAGGGCAGGCAGAGACTGCAGCGGGCAATTCATTCATTCCAAAATATTTATTGAGAGCCCACTACGTGTTATGTGACAGGCACTGTTTCTTTCCTTGGAATATAATTATTTTCCCAAGTATTTTTTTAACAAAAAGAATAATAATGGCAGCAGCTTACCGTTAACAAGTATACATGGACGGGAACGTGCAGGCAGGTGCTGCACGTGAACTTTATCTAATCTCCACAACTGCTGGGTGAAGGAGGTATTATCCTCATTGTACAGATGGAGAAAATGAGGTGCAGAGAGATTAGGAAACTTGCCTACAGTCACATGACTCGGAAGTGGCAGAGCCAGGATTCAAACTCAGGCAGGCATGGTTCTCAAAGCCATACTACCCTCGACTCATTGTGCTGACGGCCAAAGGCATGCTTTGCAATCCTGTGTTTTTGGGTTATTGGGCTATGCTGGGAGAAAAGAGGAACATCTGAACCTTTTTTCCAAGCCCTGAATACTCAGCTGATGTCCGCTAACTAGTGATGTGTGGAGATGGGTGGCTGCAGACCCTGGCCATGAAGTGCGTGTCCTCCCCAGCTCCCATCAGGGCAGGGGAGTAGAAGATGCAGCCTCACCAACCCTGAGACCATCCCTCTGCCTTGTTCCCTTCTCTGTGGCCACCGTATGTGGTCACTGGGGGACAGGGCAGCACAGTGGCTTATGGACTGGGTTTTGGAGTTTGACAGCCTTGCAATCAAGTCTCTGCCTGATAACTGTGTGACTAAACAAGTCCTAAAACTCGCCTAGCCTCAGTGTCCTCATCTGTGAAATGGGGATAAAATGGGTGATATATTCCTTACAAGGGCTGTGAGTAGGACACAAGAGAATGTAGCTACAGTGGCTGGTGTGATGCATGTGCAGGAAGCAGGTGGGCTCTTTGCCCCCAAATCATACACCTCCTGATAGTCTGCTCCTACTAAAGCTCTGCAAATTTCTAGTTCCTGGTGGTGATCTGGCCATGACCATAGGCCTGCATTTCAACAATCTGGCCTTGGTCAGTTTAGCTAATCTCAGAGTGGGTGGTGCAAAGAGCAGGGGGCTGGGACTCAGGCCACCAGAGTCCAAGTCCCCAGTCCTGTAATTAATGTGCTGTGTCACCTTGGGCAAGTCCCCTCCCCTCTCTGACCTTGGTTCTCCCCTCCCCCACCCCGCCCTGCCCGACTCAGATGAAGGAGTGGGACTTGCCTTCAAAGGGCCTCTCTGGTGGCACCCTCCCAGGACTCTGTGCCCATGCTGACTTTCCCTCCTGCTAAGAGAAGATGAAGTTAGCATGGCTCACTCTGGCTTCTTGGTGAGGATTAATGCTCGTTAAGTGCTTCAGGGCTGGAAGCTGACACCAGTGCAAGGTGTCACTTACCACCTGCCCGGAAACTCTTATCCTGGCAGGAGGCTGATTTATTCCATGGCCTTGAACCTTAACCTTCCGCTGCCTAAAAATTCCTCTGTAAGCTGCTTAAATGAGAGAGTGAACAGGACACTGCCTGCCGGTGGGCTGCCCACCCACGAGCTCTGCCATGGGCACTCCAGGGCTGGGGAAACAGGGCAGGAGGGATCAGGGCTTGGAAAGCCCTGGAGCCCTCCGGCGGGTCCCCAGGTCCAGGGGTCTTGGACACGCTCCAGTCAACATGGGCGAGGCCCACACTGTCCTAAGAGCCTTACGTCATCCTCATAGCAGCTGACTTTAAGAATGCCAGACGTGAATATGTGAATATGAGTGCTTCTCATGTCTTAACTCATGTAGTTCTCCAAACAGTCCTGTGAGCAGGCAGTATTGTGGTCCCAACTTTACAGCTGGGACCCCGAGGCCCCGAAAGGTTAGGAAACTTGCCCAGGTTCACACAGCTAAGAAGTGGCCCAGCAGCATGCAAATGCAAGCCATCTGGCCCCTAAGTCCATGCTCCTCGGCCGGCTTATTTACTGTCCTCCCAAGTCCCAGCAGCAGCCCTTCCTACAGGTAAGGAAGCTGGCCTTTGTGTACCGAGCCACTGTGCTTTGTGGTATTGCCGGCTGCGTCACGGCTGTCTCCTCTCCTCCCCCCGCCGCCGCCCCTGAATGCGTTCTTCAAGTGGCAGACTTGCCCCTGGGACTTACTAGTGATCAGAACGCTGCCATCGAGTGCCCGCTCTGGGCCTGGCTCCAGGCGAGGCCTTTGTTCACCTCCAGTCTGTCACCACGGGCCCCGCCCCACCCCGCAGTCTGAGGCCACACAGCTACTAAGTGGCAACACAGAGGTTCTCCTCAGGCCTGCTTAGATCCAAAGTCCACACTCTGCCCACCACCTGGCTGGACGCTAACAGGGACATTTGAGCGACGTCTCAGAGGAAGGGGGACGAGGCAGGTATCTGCCATGGCCTGGGCCACAAGGCAAGGAGCAGGCTGTGGCCTTGCTCACAGCCCTGGGCTCTTGGGAACATTTTCTGACAGGGTCTGCTGAGCCAGAGGTTACGAAAAAGGAAGGCACTTTGACTCTGAATCGTTAAGGATACAAAAACTGGCTTGAGATACACCTCACTCGGCAGTCTTGCTCCCAGAGTGAGAACGGATTCAAGAAGGGGTGCATGGGCAGCTGGGAAGGGAATTCAATTTGGTGAAATGCTGCACAGGAGACCAGGCTCGGCACCTGATGTTCTCACTGCAAAGCCAGGCACCAGTATGAACTTGTGGCTCTCCCCCATATGCAGCCCTCTGGGCCCTACAGGCCCAGGCAGAAGGTTGCAAAAGCCCATGTCCAAACAGCTCAGCCAGGTGGGGCAGGGGGGGGCACTGATGTCACCTGGCTTTCCCAGCAGGGCTCAGTTTACAGTGAAGTCACTGAGGATGGCAGCGGCCAGAGCCCAGCCATATGCCACCTAGCAGCCCACATGAGTCTGGAAAAAGAAGGGGGAGGGTGTCAAGCAGCTTAACTCAGGCCAGTTCACCTCCTTCTATCTTCGGGAATAGTCTGGCTTTGAAGGCCCTCATGGATCCACCCCAAACTAGAACCTCCTCCTCTGGGTGCATTCCCATAAGCCTCTATCTCATAAGACACATTTGTAGGTAACCACGGTCATAGCCACTACCTATTAAGCAGGTTCTGTGTGTCAGGCAGGCCCTAGGCTGGGGGTCTGATGTTTTAAATTAGTACCACTGTGCAGAAAAACTCAGGCTCCCAGAGAAATGACTTGCCTAAGGTCACACAGCTGGGAAGTGGTACATAAGCATTTGTTGAGTGAAAGAGAAAACCGAGACCAGCTCTCCCTGCCCAGTTCCCCGGGTCCCTGCACATCCTCCCTTCCCAGGGGCCAGCTGCCCACTGCGACCTCTTTCCTGGCTGCAGAGGAAAGACGCTGTCTCACTGCCGGGACTGTTGCAGGCACTGGATGATGGGCACCCAAGGGAGTAGCTGCTCTGGGAGACAGACACCCAGGGGACCTCAGGACTTCCCATGGGCTCACCTGGGCAACTGCTGACTGCATGTATTATGCTGTAAATCATAAATCACTCACACATGCTTGGCCCTCTGCGTGTTCATACGTACTCTCACAGCAGTCCAGTATGAAGGACAAATGAGCAGGCGGCCATCGAGGTTAAGTGACTCAGACTTGGCCACACAGATAGCTCAGGACAGAGTGAGGACTTGCACCCAGGTCTTCTGCCTCAAGGTCCAAGTTTCTTTCCATCATTCTAGCTGCCCACTTTCTCCATCAGGTCTGGTGATTGCAAAGGGATTGAAGAGTTGAGATGCAAAGGACAGCCCCGAGGAATTTTACACAATGGGACTTGGCTTAGCCCAATCCTACTTACAGTGCTCCCTACGGTGCTCCCTCTGTCCCCGTGGATGGTCTGAGCAACAGCTATGCCCATGCTGTGCAGTTTCATAAATCAGCTCCCCCGACTTCCACCAATTCCCTGAATATTTGCAAACTGTTAGAAGGAGGGGGAAGCCTCTGTGGTTCCATCCCGGATTTACACTAGTAGCCAAAGCTCCAAAGACTGCGGTGAGACCCACACTGGCCCCCTTTCCCCAGGTCTGATGAGGGACGTTGGGGAACGTCTGTGTTCCAAGACAGAGAAGACAGTCAGGCTCCTGGACAGAAATCCACACATTTCATATTTGAGGTTAAAGAAACATCTGTCTTCCTCTCTTCTGACTCAGGAGTCCTCCCTAGGAATCTATCCTAAGACAACATTTTATACACAAAGATGACAACTGCTGAATTATTTTTAATAACAAAAAATTGGAAACTTTTGTCCAACATTAGCAGGATGGTTAAATGAATTATGGCACATCCATGCAATAATTGCAACCATTAAAAACATTCTTTATGACAAAATTTGAGTAAGTTAGGGAAACACTTATGATATAACATTAAGCCAGAGAGAGAGAAAGAGAGAAAGGACATAAAATTATATATCGAGGGGAAAAAAGCAGAGAAGACTGGAAGGAAATGAACAAGATTCAACAGAGGCTGCATCTATGTGGCAGAATGAGTTATTTTTTGTCTGTTTTCCACTTTTTGATATTTTTTCTTTTCCCCTATGTTCCTATGATAATCAGAAAAATGAAAGAAGCTACCCAAATTCTCTCTCTCATACACACACACACAGACACACACACACACCCCCAAGGGGGAGTGAGTTATCTGAACATCCAGAAAGGATGTGATGCTGACTGGTTAGAGGGAGGAAGGCAGGTCCCGTGTCCCTCTTCCCATAACAGAAGCACTTCCCACAAGACCATACATGTGGGGGCCATCCCTTTAAATCTGCCTTGAAGATTTTCCTGGGACTTTTCATCTGGTTTGGTTCTTTGGTTCTGGACCTCAGGAGCCTGTGTCTCTAAGGAGTGAGGAACATAGCGGGTGAATTTCTGTCTCCAGCCCCGGACAGCTCCTGTCTCTCAAGGAGGAAGGAAGCCAGGCCGCCTCCGGCATCTTTTCTGGAGAAAGGCCTGCAGAGAGGAGAGCTGGCGACTTGGGAGGGTGTTAAATTTGGAATGTGAGGCCGTGCCCACAATAAGGCATTCTGCAGACTCTCCAGCTGAGAGAGGCTTTCGAGTTAGGAGAACCCGTGGCTGGAAAGGGAAGAGACACGAGCAAGTGAGGCGGCAGGTCACACCGGAGCTGCAGACACGTGGCAGCACCCGTGCCGCTCCCTGATGAGCGACAGTGCTGTCCGTCCACCAGCTGAGCATGCAAGACGCACCCACAGGACCCTAAAGACGGCGCACACACCCACCTCATCAGAAACGTGTTCCGTTTCTCCACGAACTCACCCGAGATCGTCTAAGAGCTATGCTTGGGGGAGTGGATTTAAACCCAGTCCTCTGTGTCCTTCAGAACTCCAAACCTGCTCCTTGGAAACAGGTCTCCGTTCCTCACCATCCCCAGTCACACGTCCAAGTGTGTTTGCTCTAAAACACAGATGCTAAGTGCATACAAAGAGTGTAAAGTGAGAGGGAAGCGTGTTGGCTTCCCCAAATCTAGAAGGCTCAGAAGCCTCAACAGCCCAGAAGGAACTCAGACTCGGGAGCCCCCCGGGTATGGGGAAATAGGGACACAACTCAGCGGCCGGGGGGCGGGGGGGGGGGAGAGCCAAAACTGAATTCCACTCAGCCACCAGAGGGGCAGCAGGTCTCCCCAACACCAACTCACCAAACATGTTGCCCTCATAGCCGTCTTTTGTGAGTGGCCGGAGCTCGTTTTTCCCCATTGCATAAAGCTTGTAGCTCCGCCAGGCGAACTGCATCATCTGCAAGAGAAAGCAGGAAACAGAACCTGAGCATGGCAATTCCCAACCACGTGCACTGGCCACCTGGCTTTGCCCTCTGCAACAGGACTGGAAACCACATTTAAAAAATAGTCTTCCAAACTGAGGGAGACGACTTCCTCTCACATAGTTCTATTCATGGTGACGACCCCACGAGCCCAGAGTCTAACCACAGAGGCCTGAGAGAAGACACAGAAAGCACTAAATATATTCTAGCCATCCTTCAGTGCCAAAGTGAAAAGCCACCTCTTCCATGAAGCCTTCCTGCTTTGCTCTGGCCTAAAGTGGTCTTCTAAAAGGAAGGAAACACCTCACTGAATGATGCCTGGTATAATCTAATAAAGGAATCCCCTGGGCTAGGGATTATTGGCTCCGTTCTGCAGATGAGGAGACGAGGCAGAGACATGAGGTAATCTGTCCAAGGTTACCCAGAGTCCGTGAGAGTGTTGGGAACTGAACCCATGCCCTGTGGCTCCGAAACCTTAAGTCTGTCCCCAAAACCTCTGTTCTGTCCCATAAAGTCACCACAAGTCTCTCCAAACTTTTCCGACACTTGGCTTGACCTACCCTGGCCATCCCAGCTTCCCTAGCACCCCATCTGCTCACTTACCAGTTTTTGTTTCCCACGCTATGAACCATAAGCTCCTCAAAGCCAGAAACTATGCCTGCCTCGGTTTCCCCCACAGCATCCAGCACAGGGCTTGGCACATGTAGGCAGCAATGAGTATTTATCAACTTTGCGCATCAGTCCGTGCACGAGTGCTTACTACATACACTAAGGCAACTATGTCAGTCCCTAGGGAACATCACGCAGGCACCTTGGTCCCCCAATTGCACTTAGCCTGGAGGCCAGAGGAATGCAAGCTGACACGTGAGCTCAGCCCTGCTCCCCCGGCCCCCGGGCTCACCTCTCTAGGGTGCTGCCTTGTCGCCTCTGCCTGGCAGGCTTTTTGGGTGACAGCAGGGCAGGCAGCTGAGGCACAGCTGGGGGCCCGGTGCCCGGGGAGGCAGCTGGTGTCGTGCAAAGAACTCAGGCTTCGCGGCCAGAGCCGTCTGTGTTCTCATCTCACCTCTGCTTTGACCTTGGCAAGTGATTAAATGTCTCTGAGCCTCAGTGGACTTCTCTTTGAAATGGGAATAATAGGGGCTGTTTTGCTGAAAGGTTTAGCTCCCAGTCCTGAAAGGTTTACATGAAAGAAAGTAGCTGGAAACGCTCAGTTTCTGAACTGCCACAGCACGTGATTGAAAAGCACTAGTCCTCTGCCCTCCTCAGCCTCTAAAATCCCCGTCTGGTCCCCCAAGCCACAGCCACCACCCTTCCTTCCATCCATCCTTGGGTTCTCAAACTTTGCGGGCATCAGAATCACCTGGAGAGCTTACTGAATCAGACTGTCAGCCCCATCCTTGAATTTCTGATTCAGCAGGTCTGGGGTGGGCCCAAGAACATGCCTTTCTAACGAGTTCCCACATGATGCTGCTGGTCCACAGGCCACCCCTGAGAACCACGGATCTGGTACACGTGTTTATTTCTATTTCCCACCTCATCTCCAGACACTGTCTGGCACTCTTCTACTTTTCTCCTTCTATCTCCTGGCCTGCCTTCCATGCCTTTTCCCCCTCCTTCTGAACATCTCCACCCTCATCCTCCATGTTCTGCCGTTCCAGGCGCCAAGGCTTAGGAGCAGTCTCTTCCAGGCACATCTGGACCGTAACTTCTGCTGTGCTTGCCGCTGCGGCCCAAATACACAGGCCAGGAGGGCAGGTGTGACAAATCTACGGCCCACGCCCCCCATGAAATGGCGGAGTGATCCAGCAGCACCTCTCCACTTCACAGATGTTCAAACTGAGGCTCAGACGTGGAAGTGATCAGGACAGCACAGCCCGCAGGGCTGGAACCAGGCTCTTTCAACTCCCAGGCCGGCTGACCCTACCCTCATGCTCGGCCTGATATGTGGCTTCCCATGTGACACACATGCAAATGTCATGGTAACACATGCCAAGCACTTGGCACGGGCTTTGAGTCCTGGTTCCTTTCCTCTGTTATTTTCTACTTATCCTGAATTGGCAGTAACAGAAACTAATTGCCGGGTATGAGTGCTTAAGGGAGACTGGCCTCCTCCCTCAGTCTCTCTTATCTGGAGGCTCCCTCAGTTAAGTCAATGTGAGTTGAGGGGGGGGGGGGAGAACAGCAGGAGGCTGGTAAAACATAAATGACAGCAGGAAAGCAGCAGGAGAGGTCTGGAGGGGGGACAACGGCACCCTCCCCTCCAAACCCCTCCTGCTTAAGAGAAAGAGAGAGAGAAGTGGGTGTATCCGAGTAATTAGGAGAATCGTAGGTATCTACATGTTCCCAGAGGAGCTCCCACTGCAGGGACGTAGAGACGTTTGGAACGGGGCCCGTTACCTCCGTCATCCACATCAGTGGAGGGGAACGAAGGCACCAATAATCCCTCTGCCACCTGGGACTGGATTCAGAAGGCAGCCAGAGCAGCTCTCAAACCGCCCCCTCCCCTCCATGGACACACTCGTGTCTCCTATCTCGGGTCACAAGTGGCTCAACCTGGGCACTGGATGAGCAGGGGACAGGAAAAGACCCCCAGCCAGGCAGTCCTTACTTCTCTTCCTAAAGCACCGTAAGCAAGCACCGACCCGGTGTCCTGTCCTGTGTCAGCTACAGTTTGGGCTAGAGCCCCAGTGGGAATGCTACTCTGGCCCCACCTTCTACCTCCTTGCCCACTGCTTATCTTCCTTCAGATCCCAGTTGAAACAGCACTTTTGCAGGAGGCCACCTCCCCAGCCATGCCTAAGTCAGGCCCCCACTCCTTCCCCACATTCCTGATGCCACGGCCCACAGCAGCCTGCAGTCAAGCTTTTATACAGTTGCCCCCCGCCCAGCCCCTAGTCATTGCGGCACGTCTTGCAACTCATCCAGGGACTGGCACATACTAGGTGCTCACTAAATATTTGCTGAATGGCTATAAGAACAAGAAAATGGCTGTAGAGTTTAACACATGGTTGGCAGACTGGTAGACCACACACGTCCTCGGTAGGATGGGTAATGGGTCAAAGGGGAGGGGCTTCTGGGCAACAGGGGCACTAAGAAGAGGGCAAGTGTGTGTCTCAAGTGGGTACCCAAGCGTCCTGATGGACAGAGGACTGGGCGGGGCACAGGAAGAGAATGAACCACAGAAAAGCTATCTCACTCTGGAGCTGGCGATATGTGCCTTAGGTAACCCCTGGACTGGGCTTTAGAGGTGGACAGACCCTCGCTTTGTGTTAGGCAGTTCTAAGACCTCAAAGGTCATCCAGACTACCTCCTGCCCCACCCAAGTTCCTTAATAAAAGATTAAGTAATGCTTCTTTGAACACCCCCAGTGATGGGGTGCTCACCACCTTACCTGGCAGCCCATTTCACTACAGTTTCACAAAATTCTTCCTTAATCGGTCCAAATCTGTTTTCCCCTATGGGCCCTGGAGAAGACAGTTCATACTGCCTTCATACCAGAGACCTTCAGACAGGAGGAGCCAACTCTCCAGTCACCTTAGGCTGTCTATTGGCCCACTGAGCAGCCCAGCTCCTTCAACAGTTCCCCTCCTGGCAGATCTCTGAATTCCCTGAAACTGCAGACCCTCACATCATCATGTTTTTCCGGGGTGCCCCAAGACTTTGTTGCCCGTTTGTTATGGTTGGCTATACTTTTGTTAATGAGCAGAAACCAAAGTGCAGACTCTCCCTGGTTACATCTGGACCAGATCCTGTGGGCGTAGACTTGCCATTTGTCCCTAATAATTTTATCCTGTAGGACTCTGCCTACCATTCTGTGCTGTCAGGATCTTTTTGGAACCAGATCTTATAATTCAATGTGCGTGTGTCTGCCTGCTTTGGGTAATCTGCAAACTTGATAGGACAGCCATCTGTGTCTCCTCCCCCTGCCCCCCGGAGTTTTGGACAGAAACACTAAACAGGGGGCCTGAGAACAGCGTTGGGGAAATCGCAGCAGAGGCCTTCCTCCTGGCTGTTGCATTTTTGAGTGTCACCTGTCAGCAAGTAAGGAACCCACCAATCAATACAACCCCCGTGTCTCCATTTTTGTACACGAAGATACTGTGAAGGACAGGGCTGAAACACAAAAATACTCCCCTACCATAGCTAGTACAGAAAAAAATAAATTGCTGCATTTTTTTTTTTTTTAAGGAAAATCAGGGGTTAGACGGGCACGATTTGTTCTTAGAGAACCCATTTTGGCTCCTACGAATCATCATTTTTTGTTCTAAATGCTTGCAAATCACTAACTTAAAAACCTATTAGTGCCTCCTAGGAGGCTATAATCAAAAAGATGGACAATAACTAGTGTTGGCCACAATGGGGAGAAATTGGAACCCTCATACATTGCTGGTGGGAATGAAAATGGTACAGTTGCTCTGGAAAACGGTTTGGCAAAAAAAGTTAAATAAAAAATTCCCACGGGACCCAGCAACTCCACTCCTATGGACCTGTGCAGAAAAGAACTAACAGCTGGCCAGAGACTTCCATCCCTAGAAAGGGCCTGCCTGCAAGGTTGGTCCTTGGTGGGTGTCTGGGAAGGAGGATTTCACGAGTGTCCCCACCATCCTCTAACTGGTGAGGGTAGTTTCCTGTACAATCTATGATGCTGAGTACCTACCTGCTCTCCTTCTGGGAGTCTAGGATTTTGGTATGTGCTAAAATGGTACCCATGTGACCAGCCCCCAATAAAAACCTCCGGCACTGAATCTCTAATGAGTTTCCCTGATAAATAACACCTCACATGTGTTGTCACGATTCAGTGCTGGAAGAATTCGGCGTACCCTGTGTGATCCTGCTGGGAGAGGACTCTTGGAAGCTGGCCTCATTTCCTCTGGGCTTCCCTGCATGCCCTTTTTCCCTCTGATTTTTCTCCGTGTCCTTTCCCTACAGTACAAATCACAGCTGGGAGTAGGACTAAGTGCTGAGTCTTGTGAGCCCTCCTGGTGAATCACTGAACCTAGGGGTCCCCTGACACATCTCCTAGAAAATAAAAAACATAAGTCCACACAAAAACTTGTACACATATGCATAGCAATACTATTTGTAATAGCAGAAAAATGAAAAACAACCCAAATGTCCATTGACTGATAAATGCATCAACAAAATGTAGAATATATATGCATGCAATGGAATAGTACTCAGCCATAAAAAGAAATGAAATACTACCACATGCTACAGCAGGGAGGAACCTCGAAAGCCAGACACAAAAGGTCACACAGTGTAGGATCCCATTTCTATGCAATGTCCAGAACAGGCAAATTCATGCAGACGGAAAGTAGGTTAGTGATCACCAGGGACTGGGGAAAAGAAGACATGGGGAATGACTGCTAGTGGGAATGAGGCCTTTTTGGGATGATGAAAATGTTCTATAATTGATGTTGAGGATTGCACAACTCTGTGAATATAGTAAAAGCCACTGAATTTTACACTTTCAAAAAAGGTGAGTTTTACGGTACATGAACTATATCTCAATAAAGTTATTTATATATATTTTTAAAAATACATAAATCTTTTTAAAAATATATAAATCTTTTTTTTAAGATTTTATTTATTTGACAGAGAGAGAGAAAGAGAGCATGAGCAAGGGGGAGGAACAGAGGGAGAAGCAGACTCCCCACTGAGCAGGGAGCCTGATGTGGGGCTCAATCCCAGGACCCTGGGATCATGACCTGAGCCGAAGGCAGACACTTAACTGACTGAGCCACCCAGGTGCCCTAAAGTTAATTATATTTTTAAAAACTATTAGTAGGGACAAATCGATGTCATATGCCACCTGATATGACACATGGAGGGCACTCCTTCATTTCAGTGGTATTCCTGCCAAAAATGCAAACCTAAACTGAATCATGAGGAAGGATCTCCGAGATCGGGAGACCATGTACAACATAACTGACCTTCACTCTTCAAAAACATCAAGGTCATGAAAGAAAAGGAAAGACTGAGGGACTCTTCCAGATCGAAGGAGACTAGAGAGACATGATGAACTAAATGCCACACGTGAACTTGAATATGATCCTGGAGCAGAAATAACAACAACAATTATTATTATTATTATTATTTTTAAAGATTTTATTTATTTGACAGAGAGAGACACAGCGAGAGAGGGAACACAAGCAGGGAGAGTGGGAGAGGGAGAAGCAGGCTTCCCGTGGAGCAGGGAGCCCGATGCGGGGCTTGATCCCAGGACTCTGGAATCATGACCTGAGCCGAACGAAGGCAGACGCTTAAATGACTGAGCCACCCAGGCGCCCAACAATTATTATTTTTATGAAGACAACTGTCAAGACAACTGACAAAACTTGAATGGGGTGTAGGAATCAGATGGTAGTATTGCATCAGTGTTAATTTTTTCTTTTAAGGGTCTTACTGTGGTTATGTAGAAAAGTGGCACTAAGTTTTTGGAAATACACAATGAAATATTTAAGGGTGAGGGGCATTACGTTTGCAACTTACTCTCAAATGGTTCAGAAAAGTGTGTGCATGTGTGCATGTGTGCGTGGCAAGAGAGGAAAAAAGCAAAGGGTAAAATGTTAACATTTGCGGAATCTGGGTAAAAGGTAAATGCGAAACCTTTGTTAGATTTTTGCAACTTTTCTACAAATCTGAAATTATTTTTTTAAAAAAAACCCACTGAAGGGGCACCCGGCTGACTCAGTTGGTAGAACATGCAATGTTTGTTCTCAGGGTTGTGAGTTCGAGCCCCACTCTGGGCGTAGAGACTACTTTTAAAAAAAAGTTAAAAAATCCAATAGGGAACTTTGCTGGAAGTTGATGCCATTTTCACCCACATTTCTATATTACAGGGTTCTGCTTCCCTCCACTTCTATAAATTATGTCAGAACATGCCTGTTGCCGGTCTCCCCGCAGGTCCTCTCACAGTCACCCTTCCACAAAGGCCCTGCTGGGCGTTCACAACCCCCTCTCCAGGCCTGTCCTGCAGGTTCTCCTCAGAAGATAGAGCAAATGAGGAACTAGCAATTTTGGTTTCTCCTTTTATAATTACATTACCATGTTTAAATGAGGTGCCCATCCTTACTCTGTTCTTCCTGCTACAAAAATAAAGTCCCCTTTTGTGGTTCTGGGCATTTTCCAGAAGTCTCAGCTCAGTCCAGGCCTCAGCCCCCTGCCCATTCTCCCATGTCTGGGTCATTCCTCTCACTTGAGCTATGTTCTGTGCCCTCTACTTCCCTCTTCTGCATTTGACCTTTACAATAGTTTTAAAAATAAAGTAGATCTCTCTCTTTTAATGTATCTAACATACAGATGCTCATTGTAGAAAAGCAGAAAGAAAACCACCACCCATTATTCAAATACTATAACCACTATTCCCATTTTGGTGTCTTTCTTTCTACTCTTTTCCCATTCATCTTTGCTTCTTCCAGGGATGTTGACATAAACATTTTCCATTTTATTACAAAGGCTTTGTAAACAGCATTTTCAAGAGCTATACAATAGCCTAGCACATAGGTTCAGCATCATTTACTTAACCTTCCTCCCATACAATCTGACATTTCAGTGATTTCTACTTTGTAGCTATTGTAAATAATGCCATAATGAACATCTCTGTGCACACTCCTTTTTCTGCACTTCAAATAAGTTATTTAGGCCAGGGGCACCTGGGTGGCTCAGTCATTAAGCATCTGCCTTCGGCTCGGGTCATGGTCCCAGGGTCCTGGGATCGAGCCCCGCATCAGGCTCCCCTGCTCCACGGGAAGCCTGCTTCTCCCTCTCCCACTCCCCCTGCTTGTGTTCCCTCTCTCGCTGCGTCTCTGTCAAATAAATAAATAAAATCTTTAAAAAAAAAAAAAAGTTATTTAGGCCAGAGCCTCCAAAAAATTGCTGGGAAAAAATTAGAAGTTATTAATATGTATGTTCCCTTTTAAAGAGTAAATCCAGACAGCTTGTTTTGCCCATCAGTATGCAAAACTTGGTGAATGGAAAAATATATAACAAGCTTGTTATACAATACAGTAATGTAGTTCACTTGGGGAGATAAAATTAATAATAGTCATTTATATTTGTGTAGCTCTTTGCACACTTTATCTCATTTGATTTGGGTAGTTCAGTGGTCTTGACAGGATAAGTATTATTCTCATTTAGAAATAATCATGCAAGAGCTCAATAAAGTATGAGATGTAAAGTATTAAATAGATGATAAAAACTGTTCCCAAGTGCATAGTGATACACGAAATGCTATTTGTATAATATTAAGTGAAAAAGCAGGGCACCAAATTATATAGTGTGAAACGTACTGGACTATGTAGGACTATTTTTTTATTTATTTTTAAAAGATTTTATTTATTTATTTATTTATTTGACACAGAGGGAGAGATAGTGAGAGCGGGAACACAAGCAGGGGGAGTGGGAGAGGGAGAAGCAGGCTTCCTGCCGAGCCAGGAGCCCGATGTGGGGCTCGATCCCAGGAACCTGGGATCATGACCTGAGCCGAAGGCAGACGCTCAACGACTGAGCCACCCAGGCGCCCCCCGTGTATGAGTATTTTGAAGAAGAAAAAAAGAACAACGGGAAGGAAATACACCAAAATGCTGACAGTGATTATCTCTGATAGTAAGATGTTTAGTGGTTGTTATTTTTTCCTTTTAATTGACTTATATTTTCTGGATTTTCTATAATGGGTATCTAGAAATACTTGTAATGTGAAAATTAAAGGTTGGTAGAATGAAAAGCATAAGGAGAAAATGATATGGTGCTACTCCTAAGTCAGAAGGGAGTGTGCTTGGGTGGTTGGCCATGGAGTGGATAGGATGGAGCGAGGTTTGACAAAAGAGAAGAAGGCCTTTTATAGCTGGGAGTCAGAGAAAAGGCCAACCAGCAAGAAAAACAAACAGAAGCACAGAGCCAGAATCTCAGAGTCAAACGGAATCTGAGTGTCAAAGACATTCTCTATCCCTAAAGCCACATTTTACAAGAACTAGGTGAGGCTCAGACTGGGGAAGTGATTTGCCATGGCCAGGACACAGAAGTTAACAGCACAGGGATGGTCCTGTCTCCAAGAATGTGGGCCAGGACAGTGATGCAGCTGACTGGAGCAGGGGTAGCCTGAGCCATGGCAAGAGGGATTTGGGATGGACTCAAGAACATGACTACAAGAATCAAAGAGACATGAGAACCAAATACCAAGAGAAATTATACCTCTGCCCCCACTGGGTTCCAGAAATACACAACAGGCAGTCATTGTCTGCGTGTGCATGCGTGCACGTCCGTGCTGGAGACAGAAGGCAGCTCTAGATGGTCTCTAGAAGCCCCTCCTTCCAGCAGTCTGTGATTTATAGATTCAAAGAACACCTAACAATAGACCACAAAGCCTTCCTTTTGCTGAGCCCTGCAAAGGTAGAAAACAAAGCTGCAATGATGGAGAGGCACGGGCGAGCAAATGGGAGCTGAATCCTAAGACATCCCTTCAGTTTCTTCTCAGACAAAAGACGTTCTTGTCCACCTGAACAAATTACAAGGACACAAAATATTAAAATGAAAAATATTTACTTGTCTGAGGTAGACATTATCTTGTTTAAGATGTTCTTTCTACCTGTCTCAGCACTCTAGAATTCTCTCCTAAGAAAAGCTACTGGAATCCACCGCATGGCCCAGGCACGGATGCCCAGCCTGGCTCAAGGGTCCCAGAACAACGGAACCAAGAGAGAAAGGATGCATTCGAGGAGGGGAGGAAATGGAACTAACTGGCAGCCTGCCTCTAGACTGTAAAACTAAGAGACAGTTTGTGTTGGAAAGTTCTTTGGGGGTAACTGGGGAGGAAGGAGTAATCACTGAAATGGTGCAACATTCCTCTTTGTCAAGAAAACCCACACACAGACAGGATCAGGCCTGGCAGTGACCCAGAACCATCGTCACAACTTCTCAAAGCTGCCAAGATGGGAAATGGATTTTCCCAGTCATTAGGGACAAGTGCTCACACCATGACTCTCAGCCTTATTGGCGTCTCCCAGCAGTGACACTTGGGCCCATCTGCAGGGGCTGAGAGGGAAACGATTTTGGTCTCTGATGATCTTGGGATCTAACGACCACACAGATAGAGATGAGAATGTTGGGTTGATTTCTTTTCCGTCCCCTTCAGCACAGTTCAAGGAGACAGCTGACAGCTTGGTCCCTAAAAACCATCTGTATTAGATTCCTCAATCTACCTCCATCTATCAGCGCCTCACAGCATGATCTGACTGGTGACCGCTAATGAGACACCCTTGAATACACATAGTCCCTGATCTAGTTCAGAAGCTGGACACAGGTGGGACTTGGTTGTGCTGAGGGGTGGAGCGGTGGAGGGGTGGGGTGGAGAGTAGAAGGGGGAGGTGCTGCCCCTAACCCTTTCACTTTTGGGTTTGCTTGAGATATTGAAAGGCAAATGTAGGAAATAAAAATGTGATATCACTCCCTACCTATCCAAGGTCCAGACAGCTCTCCCACATCCTGCCCATGGGGTTGCAGACTCGAGCAGTCTCAGAAATATTCCCTCATCTGTAGCTGTTCTAGAGCACCACGGTTGAGAGTTTGGGCCCTGGAGATAGACCCTTGCTGCTCAAAGTGTGGTCCAGGGACTAGAAGCTGGGCATACCCAGTGAGCATGTTAGGAATGTAGCATCCTGGGCCCCATCCCAGACCTGCTGAATCAGACCCAGCATTTTAACAAGACCCTCAAGGGATCCAGTTGCACATTAAATTTTGAGAAGCTGCTATAGGGCTCTGTCACCTACTGGCTGTGGGGCCTTGAGTGAGTGACTTAACCTCTCTGAGCCTCAGTTTCCTCATCTGTAAAATAAGGACAGGAATATAATCCTTATAATAATCCTGAGAGTAAATAAGATAATCTATGAAAAGTGTTTAGCACAGCAGCTGGTACATAATATGTGCTCAATAAAAAGGAGCCATAGGATCTTCACTACCCTATTAATTTACCGACTAAGTATCCCTCCATTCTTTTCTCCCCACACCACCACGCTAATCTGGAGCACTCACATCTCTCATGGGACTCCTGCAGCAGCCTCCTAACTGGCCTACAGCTGGGCCCCTCTCCCGCCTCCTACACTGTTGTCTACACTGTAGCCAAGGTGATTATTCAAAATGCAAATGTACTCAGACCTCTACTCCACCCCCCACCACACACTTAAACACTTCTTTCGGGTATAAAGATCAAACTCATCAAGCTCATCAAGCCCTGCAGATTTCCACGCACTCATGCCTCCAGCCTCAGCTTATCCTCCCTGTCTCTGCCTTAACCATGCCAGCTTTCCTTTTCAGTTCCTCAAAGAACCACACCTCTTCCTGCCACAGGGCCTTTGCACATGATAGCACCTCTCCTTGGACCACTCCCCTCTCTTCTTTTTGCCTGGCAAATTCCACTCATCGTTCACATCTCAGTCCTAGGGAATCCTAGCCTCCTGGATCAAGTCAAATTCCCCTATTATGGAAGATCATCAAAGCCAGAATTTTACATTAATTGTGTGACTGGTTAATTAGTATCTATTTCTCCCCACCAGAACGTAGTCTCCATTGCTCACTATTGCTCCCCATCCCCTAGCAGAGTGCCTGGCACATAGAGGCCCTCCATGAATACATGTTGAATAAATGCCTAAGGATGGTGACAACACAGGAAAGCTCCCCTGGGCTGCTCATGTCATGAGGATCATGAAGAAAGGGCAATGCTGGGACAGAAACACTGACTCCCCAGTGGCTTTGACTCAGCAAGGATTTACCAAAGGCCCAACAATGGAAGAGCTCCAACTGTGAGGCCACAAGGGATAGCAAGAATGAGCAAGACACTCTCCTATGAGATACCTGTATGATCTTGGTACAGAGTCTGCAGCTGGACAAAAGGAGCTGATGGGGAAGATCACAAGCAAGTCTGAGGTCTGCCACTGCATTGAGATTGGCTCCCTGCCTGCAAAGTGAAGGCTCCTCCCCACTCCTCTATTCTGTCACCAACTGGGTGTGGGGGGAAGGACTGGGAGATGGGGTGTGGAGAACAGAGATGAATGACAGCAGGGAAGACCCCAGCTCATTTGTGAGTGAACTTCCAGGGGGAAATGGTTCAACAGGCCCTTTGCAGGATTTTAGTACAAAACCCACCCATGTGCAGGCAGCTCTGCCATTTCCAAAGCGCTTTCCCTTCCTCACTTGAGCCGTATCGTCACCTGTGAGTGAGACAGGGTGGGTGTCATCACCCCCATTTTACAGAAAAAAGAAACTGCACTTCCACATACATACATTTATGGAACATATACCGTGTGCCAAACATGATAAGGGCTTTTGTGTGTATGAGCACATACAGTTTTCACCACTGAAAGGCACTTCCTCTGAAAGGCACTTTCGAGGAGGTGGCGACAAGGTATAGGAGCTGAGAGCCTGGCTTTGGATCCCAGCTCTCCCCAGCTGTGTGTCCTTAGACAAGATACTTAACCTCTCTGTGCCTCAATGAGCTCATCTGTTTAAAAATACTGATACTGTTATGCTACCCAGTGTTTCCCATGAGTCAAGAGTGATTTACACATATATTAATTCATTTAATCCTCACGTTAACCTTATAACATTAGTATATCATTACCCCCATTCTCATATAAGGAAACCGAGGCCCATGCCCCAGCGTCACAGCAAGTCAGTGGCAGAGCCAGGATTCAAACCCAGGCAGTCTGTGCTCTTGGCCACAGTCCTCTACCGCCTCTCATAGAGTGGACCAACTGCATAACTGCCTCAAATGGGTGCCACACGGATGAATCACAACACAAGGCACTCAGCGCAGTGTCCGGCACATGGAAAACTCCTGGTCAGCATTAGCACCTGGGACTGCCAGCCGCGGGGTCCAAGGGCATCATTTTCCTCCCATCAGGAAACAGGCCCAGAGTCACCTTCCCCACACCTCACATCCAGCAATATTGTCACTGACATCTCTGACACACACCTGTAATTCACCTCCTCCCCCACCCCCTCCCAGTCCCCTCTCCCTGAACATCAGCCAGTCTCCCTGCTTTCTCTCTCGCCCCACTTCCCCCCTCCTTTCTCCAACTGCTGGAGCTGATCCTTTACAAACATAAATCATTAAATGCCATTCTTCTGTGTGAGTGCCTCGGAGAGCCTCTCAAGGCTCCAGGCTTGAAAGGCCTGCTCTGGCCTCTCCCCAGAACCCTTCTCAATCTCTGTGTGTCCGCCACAGGGGCCTCTGGACAATGCCTCAAATGCATACAGCCCCGTCCTGCCTGGGGTAGGCAGATAATGGCCCCTGAGGTGCCATGTCCTAATCCCCAGAGCCTGTGAGTATGTATGATAAAATGGAATCAAGGTTTCAGATGAAACTGAGCTTGCTAATCAGCTGACCTTGAGATGGGGGAGATTAGCCTGGATTATCCAGGTGGGTCCATGTACTCACAAGCGTCCTTAGAAGTAAAGGAGGAAGGCAGGAGAGTCAGTGTCCAAGTGGTGAAATGTGAAAAAGACTCCACTGGCCTTTGCTGGCTTTGAAGACAGCGGAAGGTGCCACGAGCCATGGAATGTAGGTGCCTCTGGAAGCTGGAAAAGGCAAGGGGATGGATTCTCCCCCAGAGCCTCCAGAAAGGAATGTAGTCTAACAATGAGACACATTTTCAACTTCAGACCTCCAGAACTGTAAGAGAATAAATCTGTATTGTTTCAAGTCACTGAGTGTGTGTGATTTGGTACTGTATAGGAGACTAAGCCACTACCTCAGGGCCTTTGCACTTCCCAATGAAGAACTGAATGAACAAACCACCAAATCTCCAAATGCACTTCCCTCTCCATCATGGCTCTTTTCTGCATAAGGACTTCCGATATTCTGGAGCATGGGTACCAGCATTCTGGAATTCACTATTCTCCTGCAGCCCCTTGCTATCCATCAATGGTAATACTTAACACTTCAGCATGGTCATAATTTCTTTCAAGTCTGTCTCCCCTGCCCTTGAACTCTGTGACCTGTTCATCAAAACATCCCCAACCCCTAGCCCAGGAGCTGGCCGAACAGAGGAAATCAACACAGCTCATGAGTAATAATAATGGTTGTATGCGTTACCTCTGTCATCCAGTAGCAGACGTGAGCTGAGCATTTACTGTGTGTTGAGCGCAGGTCTAGGCCCTTCACAAGCATTTCATCCAACACCAGCCCTGCAAGGTGGGCTACTGTCAGTATCCCTGTCTTACAGGACGATGCAGTCAGTCCTGGAGGGTTAGCTACCTTGCCTAAGGACACAGAGCAAACAGCGGCAGAGCCAGGCCATGGACGCAACAGGACAACTTGGAAGCCTGCACTCTTAACCACAACAGCACACCGCATCCCACCCAAGAACCCTCCCAGGTGAGATCAGAGGCTCCTTTTCCCAACACCTGGTGCTATGCAGAGTGGTAGAGCTGGTGTTTGAAGCTGGGGTCTGGCTGATTCAAAAGGCTATGTGTCCCTTCCATCCCGCCCCCCCCAGGCTGCTCCACTGTCTAAAGAGTAAAGGAACAAAATGTTGAACTGGCACCTCCGGACGGCGTGCAGCACGCAGAGAATCAAACCCAGGACCAGCCTGCGTTTGGGCCGAGTGGCCCATCCTAAGGTCTGTTTCTCTTTGAAAACAAGAAACGTCCACATTCCCAGTTCCTGAAGGCTCAGGCTACTAGAAGAAATGGATGACCTGCTTTAAAGCTGCTCCAGCAGAGGCTAGAGCCTCTGGAAACATGAAAGAGGCAGAACCCGTTCTTTTGCCTAAATGTTAAGGGTTTTGTAAAAAGAAAGGGGAAGAAAAACAGATTTAAGTGAAAATAAGGAAAATACTGACATGAGCCCTGCACAGATCTTGACTAGATTGTGGAGAGAAATAATCCTGCTGCCACGTCTCCGAGGGAGATGACGCGACCTGAAATCTGGAGGTTCGGCCTAGATAACCACCTTCTAAAGACTGCTAGTGGCACCTCAGTGACAGCAAGGAGCCCAAGTGACCTATTTCAGGGCCTTTGGGGTTCACAGGAAGGCCCTCAGCCAAGGAGGACAACAAAAGCTCCAGGAGGGCAGGAGTCTTGTTTTCTAGCTGGTGACGCCATTTCTTGAGGACAAGCTCTGGGTGTAGAATCCCTGGGGCCCCCTCCTTAACACATCCATGTAGAACCACGTGGGGCCACCTACGTTCTCTGGTGATTCTTCTTGGGGCCCAAAGAGGATCAGTACTGGTCTCAGAGATCCCAGTCCAGGACTCAAGAAGGAGGCCAGAGAACCACTGGACACTCAGAGATAGTGAAGAGCCTTGTTTCTTGTCCAGTAAAACAGTTTCAATCAAGGGCGCCTGGGTGGCTCAGTTGGTTGAGCGACTGCCTTCGGCTCAGGTCATGATCCTGGAGTCCCAGGATCGAGTCCCGCATCGGGCTCCCTGCTCAGCGGGGAGTCTGCTTCTCCCTCTGACCCTCCCCCCTCTCGTGCTCTCTCTCCCGTTCTCTCTCTCAAATGAATAAATAAAATCTTTAAAAAAAAAAAAAAAAAAACAGTTTCAATCAAGGCTTGGAGAATGAACCAGTATTTACTACGTACCTCCATGTGCCAGTCCCTGAACCAGATGTTATCGTATACTTTATCTCATTTAATCCTCCATGGCTACTCTGGGAAGGAGGTATCATGCCCATTTTATGGACAAGAAAACTGAGGTTCAGTACTTATTCCAAGGGTACACAGCCAAACCCAGGTCTGATTCCAACCTTTGCCTCTTCCTGTTCTTTCCTCAACCTCCCCTCCCCTGACACCATTCAGAAAATACGTATCGAGCCCCTACTATGTACCCTGTGTTCCTGCCACCACAGCTCCTACACCCGTGTGGGGAAACAGATAATAAGAGGGAAACAAGCAAGCCGGGTAATTTTGAATGGTGATAAGCACTATGAAGAAAAACCGAGCAAGGTGAGGGAATAGAGGGTGACTGAGTGGGTGGGGATGGTGGAGGAAAGCCCCCAAGATGGTAACTAAGCTGAGATCTTACTTAGTGTCTGAAAAACAAAGCTCCTTCTGTTTTCCATGTGTAGCCTGAGAAATGCACTTGACTTTTTTTCCTCTTAGGTCTCCATCAGCAGATTCCAAAGTACATAGTTTCTTTTTTTGGCTAGAAAGACTTGCAAAACCCACTGATAAGGTTACCTGTTCACCTCAGAAGAGAAAATTCCAAAGCAGTAAACAGACCTGCTCAGCCTTATAAACACGGTATAAGATGATTCGGGAGTTGGAGCTCATTCACCCTACCAAGCCAAGTAGCTGCCACCCCATAAGCTCTCTTTGAGTTTGCATTAATCAGACAGCTCAACATAAGTTTTCTTTTCATTTCTCTAGGTCTGTGATGATGGATGACGTGGGGTGGCACTTCTGGATGCATAATAAGGGGTTGGTGGTGTTTTCTCACTCCCACAAAACTGAAATTCATGGGACATTTTCCTTGACAGCACTGATCTGAAACCCTGTGTTCTTGAAAGGATTATTGCAGTCCCGTTATAAAAGATAACCTAATCACACGGGACAGAGTGATTTGATTTCAAAACCCTGGAAGAGAATACCAAAGAATAATTAACTATGAAAACCAAAAGACGCTAATCTTGATGAGCTAATGGGACAGACTAGGAGAGAGAGAAAACTCAAATCTTTAGAGTTTCACAGATTCTTGAATGATATGAACAATCAGAATCCAAGCTCACAGCAGGTCTTCAGCTGGCTGGATTTGTAGCTCTCTCCTCCCTCAAGTCCACACATCCCAAATAACTGGATTCACTTGCCCCTGCTCTGCTGCTCTGGCATCTAACAGGACCAGGATTTTCTGTCACCTAAGCTGCCTCCCGATCTGGGCTTCCTGCTGGGGCAGGGGCAGCGGGCAAAACAGACCCTTTCACAGGAGGGAGACAAGCAGACTGATGGCCCGTGACAGGTGATCTGATGAAACCTTCACAGAATTCCTCTTCCCTGTATTTGCTTTGGAGGTACAACTCTGGGTGATGGTGGCTCGCTGGGGCTCTTTCATAAATCTCAAAGATAGGCCCTTTCAGGCATTCCCTACAAAAGAAAGGCCTTGGTGAGATTTCTGTCACTGACAGCCATGTATTCTGTATAAAGGAAAAACCATCATGTTTTCCCAATTCTGAGCACAATGGCTGAAAAAAAAAAAGTTACATAAAACGGTATCAGTTCAGCACGCAGAGGCAGGGGTGGGGTGGGAGTGGGGGGCACAGGGGCAGGGGGAGGGGGAGGGGTCTTCTCCAGCTGCTGTTAATAAAATCAAACGTCTTGGGTGCCTTTTCTAAGGAGGGTGGCTTCTACTCAACCTGCTGACCTCAGAAGCTGCTCTCTTTGTGTCTCTTTCCGGGCAAGAGGAAGAAATGCCTCTTATTTTCACTGTGGATTTGGTGTTCTATTTATGCACCTGAGAAAGATGTGAGTAACCGTTCACGCTCAGATCTGACTCCGGGCCTGCCTGGTACCACTTAAAATGAATAAAAAGTATGAGCCTCATTATTTGGAATCCAAGGGCCCCCTCACAGATAGGAAGTCACTAAGTAGAAAGCTTCACTGGAGGAGGACAGAGGAGGGCAGGGATGGAAATGATGTGAAAGAGACAGAGAATGTCAATGCAAAAATGCTTTTTGAGTGATAAGCTGTGGCTATTTAAGCCATTAAAAGTTTAAACCCTCTTGAGGTCAGGGAAAGAACCAGAGGAAAATCAGAGGCACATTTCTTCTCTTCTTATGATAAACCCAGCAAAATTTTAAAATGCAAAGCATCTCTAAACAGCTATTTGATTAGTTTTGTTTTTTTTTTCCAACAAGGCTATGATAATTAGCAAATGCCTGGGAGATGAGATTTAAATATGCCAATCAGTAGCAGAAACAACGTGGATGTAATTATCTTTAAGCGATAACCACTTTTGTGGGGTTACAGCCTTAACTGGAGATCTGAAACCCAACACATGACCTCTCCCCAGACCCGGAGCAGCTGCTTTCCCACTTAAAAAAAAAATAGCAATGCCAAGTGTTATCTGAAAATCCCACCAATGTGACCTTTAAGGAGAAGGATTTTGAGTACGTCTAGTGATAATGCTCCACCATTTCTTCCACTAATGGGGCATTTTCAAAACCAGCAGGGTGATGGAGATAACTTGACTTCATAGAGGCGCAAACAGATTACCTGCTGTATCTAATGCCCTATTTTCTCCATCAGTGATCTCTTCTTGGGTTGGAAATCGTCAAAAACTTAAAGATTCACAACATCTCATGTCTCACGCCATCTGTAGGGATGTGCAAAATGGGTCCCTCAGTAAAGATTGGTCTGTAATTGGATAGAACGTTATCCGAAAGAGGAGAACAGTCAGCTGTTTAGGAATGTCCTTCCGTCTTGCTACTGAGGCATGCCGCATCGTGAAGAACTACTCTGGTTAAAATGGAGTCTTTTTGAAGATTCGGGGTGTCGTCAGACCGGGTCCATTTTTCACGCCATAGACTGGGCTCCACTATCTCTCAAAATAGCTTTTTATAATATGGTGATGGCAAAGTGGCTAAGAGAGAGGAAGATTTCACTTCTTCAACCTGTAACTACAGAAACGTGTGTCTGGGGCACAAAGTGACGTTACCAGGCAACATGACAGAAATGAATAATATTGATAATCAATCCCATAGTAATAGCTTTTATAATTAAAGATTACTGCTCGTACAATAGATTCTAACACAAATGGGAATAATGGAGACACGGCCATCTCTCTGCCTCTTTGTCAGCAACTGTCCTCCTGCCTACACGTGGACCCTACGCTTCCACGGCACGGACCAAGTCTGTAATTAACCACCTGCCAGTGTTGGTGGCCATAACTCTAACCAGGCCAGCACTTTCTTCACTAAGTTCTTACAAGTGATAATTAAACCCGCCAGCCTTGCTTGTGAGGTCTGATCACAACTGAGCAGTACGCACATATGTTGGCATGTCTAACAGTTATGGATTCTCAAAGAACCACTGGCTGGTGCCTGGGCTGCCAGCACTCTAATCATCAGATAAGTATCTCCTTATGAGAGTGCTTGAGTCATAGCCCCTGCCCCATGAGCCTTCACCTTTTCTTTTAATCTAACAACGTTTTGCAATTTCAGCTCCATCTATCAGGTGCTTCCATTGTCTGCTAATAGAGTTTACAGAATCTTATTCCCCCGTCTATAGCCAGAGCCAAGAAATCTTCCGTCATTCCTGTAAGTCCAAGAATGTTTCAGATGCACTATAAACTGAACTTGAACTTCGTCCACCGTTGGCTGCCGACTTGAGAACTTGCCAGCAAGGGCTTTAATTCATAATTAGATGTTGGCTAGACAAATTACCTGCCAATGGTACCTCTGACTACCACTACTGCACAAGAGAATAACGTTCAATGTGGGGATACGTGGAAAGAGAGAGCTCTCCTGGGAGGAAGTGTTTTGCAAAGTCTATTTCCTTGACAACTGTTCTCCAAACAAATGTTAGTACTGTAGGATTTTTTTTCCCGTGGTTTTGAAATATTCTGGTGTCTAAAAATCAACATTGTCAAAGGCCCTAATGTGAAAAATAGGGATCAAAACAGAAGTAAAGAAAAAAAAAATCAAGCCTCCAGAGTTGAACATTTTAAAGGCCAGGGATTCACACTACCTTTTGTGTGTGGGTAGGTGGGTGGGTGGATGGGTGGAGGGAGAGAGTAATGAGCAGAAGATGGGCAGCATTTAGAGGTACCACTAGGGTTCACTTAGTTACTCAGCACAGGTGACTACGGAGAAGAATGTGGAGGACAGATAGCCTGCAATGCTGGGCCCCTCTACCCAGAGCTGGAGGACTAACTTAGACTCCAGGGGGAGTGCAGCCTAGTCCCTGACCATCCCTTTCTGAGGATTAAAGAAGCTCCAAGAACAACCCAATCAGCCTCGGATTAGGTTATGTTCCTATAGAATCACACAATCTCTGATTCTCTGAGACAGGCCCAATTTCAAATATTCTGTCCCATTATTAGACAATGTGTCAGACACCATATTCTAAGTTTTTATTTGGAAAATGGTTTTACGGCATTGGTGGGCCTCCTGATGTGGGCAGAACCATACTCCCAGTGCCAGGACAGAGCAATGGTCTCAAGAATGCTACCATCCTCGGCTCAAGCTGCCCCTTCTCCCCCTGATGACTTCAGTGGAATTATTAGCTCAATTCTAAACAGGTCGTGGCAGATCAGGACACTTTTTAACATACCCATTCACCCATACAATATTCCACATTAAGTACAGTCTATATGCCAAGAACCGTGCTAGATATTGGGGGCTCAGAGGAACAGGATGAGTGCCTATTATGGGGAATCATTTTTTAAAGCAGGTTCTTGATTTGGGGTTTATGGATGGAATTGGAATCCATGAACCCCTTGAAACTGTACATAAAACTGTGCATGTGTGCACATACCATTAGCATTATTCTGGGGGAGGAGGGTTTATGCTTTTTATCAGATAAGCATAGGGGTCTGTGACTCAAGACAAGTTAAGGATCACAGAAAAGCTATAACACAAACTGCTGTGTTCTGTCACCAAGATCCACCCACAGAGAAGGGGTAAGGACAGGTTATGCAATGGAGGTGATGTTTGGGCAAGGGCTTGGCAAATGCAAGGGCTTGGCTTCGCCTGCCTGGAGTCAAAGAATGAAGGTTGCATCCTGTCAGCTCAAGCCTCTTCCTCCAGATGCCCTCTGGGCCGGTCACCCACACCAATCCCCCTCCTCCATGCTTCCTTCATCCACTTACTCAAGTTTTTCCCGAGCACCTACTTATGCAGGGCCCTGTGAGCAAGACAGACATGGGTCCCTGCCCTCCTGGAGCTGCCATTCTTGTAAGATAGACAGACATCAATCAAATATAGAGATATATCATTACAAACTGAGATCAATGCTAAGTAGGGGGAGAATGGAGAAAGAGAATTGTTGCCTGTGGGGGCTGGATTCCAGAGAGATAGGCAAGGCTTCTGCGCTCACTGGCCAGCTATCTGGATTATAAACTGCCCCAGAAGTTTGAAAATGCTCAAGGGGAGAGACCACGGATCATTAGGCGTGGCAGCTCACAGAGCTTGCAAGCACCTGGCACTGGGGAGCACGTGTATTTGCTGAACAAACAGATGAGTCGATCAGCAGGCTATCCTGTGCTGTTTCTTATACTAAATATTTTTCAGACCTTTCAGGCACACAGGTCTCATCTGAGATCTCCTTCAAGCCCAGAGCACAGAGAACAGCTAAAAAATCATCCAACTCGGAGGATGCATCCCATCTCACAAACCCTCAGGAAACGGATTTTGCTTCCCTCTTATTGGCTTTCCCCCACAAAGCTACTTCAATATTCAATTCCAGGCCTTCGTTCAAGTTCCTAGCTGTTCACACAGGACTCTGCTCATACTCTGTCCTGGAACTGAGGCTCATCCCCCTCTACGAAAGGTTGAAGAGCAGGACACGGAGAAGGGGGAGCTTGTGCCTCAAAGCAGGGAAGAGTTTGAAAATGCATACTATGGAGTTGACATTGATTTTGTTTACTGTCTGTTTTGTTTACTGCTGCCACATAGTTCACACTCAATCCTTATTTGCTAAATGAGCCAGTGAATGAAAGGGGACTTGGACATGCCAGTCAGAGGCAGGCAGGTGGCAAAATACACAGGACATGCGGCAGAGCTGTACTAATGGTGTTTTGGCAAATGCGTCATTACCACAGGAGCTCTGCTGGGTATTTTCGCTTACCTTTAAGAGTAAGACAAAAATGAAGTAATGGAAAACAGACCAGAATTCCATTTGTCTGTCAAGACAGTAGCAGGTTCTTTGCTGAATTTGACAGCAGTTTATGAGAACTGGAAAAAGGTTATTTTCAATTTTTTGTGCTATTTACAATGATGCACTTTAAGTTTACTCTGCATTATTAACATTTTCTCCACCACTTTCCTACGTCTAGACAATCATCTGAACAATAAATCAGATCCTGATTTATAGCCTTTGCTAATTTCTGTGGTGTAAACATTCCTACCACTGACTATTTCAAGCTACCAACATGATGTTAGGAAGAGATGTGCAGAAGAGCACCATTATACACAGATAGAGTAGATGCATGTCACCTCATGAGCACAGATGAGTAATAATGTAGTAAATTAATTAGGAAGTGAGGAGTTTTGAATATTGGCTACCTTTGCTTTCAATATACCTTAATTGTAAATTTATATAATTAATTTTTAAGTAATGGCTGTTTTGAACAATTCGCTCCCAAAATTTCTGAAAATTTAACAGTGGCTCTCCTGCTTCAGCTCTGGTACATCCCTGGGTGCACCCCACAGGCAGACCAAACCCTGCTTTGGGATCACAGGAGATTCAGCTGCAATGGACTCACCCAGGACTGTGCAACCATGTTTATACAACATGTAAGTTTTGTCATTTAAAAAAACAAAAACAAAAACACAATTCTTTTGAATTATATCTGGGGCCTGCTAATCTCCCTGGATTTAGGGTTTCTAAGAACTATGCTGCAGCCCCACCCCGGGGCCTACTCAGTTCCCTGGAGGGAAGGGTGCCGCCTCTTGGAGGCCTCAAAAAAGATGTAGCCGGTACTGTGCTTTTTAGGTAGTGAAGTGCATATTATAGAAAACTGTGGCCTGAGGATCAAGCAGAAGCTCTGGCAGGTCAGCCAGAGAAGAGGTAATTCTAGGTCTGAGGCAGGGGTGGGAGGACAGAGCTGGGTGTGCTAAAGAAGTAGAACAATAAGCTTTGTTGACACCAGGGGGCATGGGGAGTGGGGAAAGGTCCCAGAAGACAAGGGATCTAGAACAAAATGGTCCTGACTTTGAACGCTGCCCAAGACAAGAAAATCCCCAACTCCAACTTCCTGAATCACATCTGAGCTCCATCTGGTAGCGGTTGTGATGAAACCAGGGACCATTCAGGCAAGTGGGTGACTTCACAGCTCAAGTCCCTTGTCAGGTGCTGGGAATAAGCACGCTTGACCCTGCCATGGCCTCCTGCTCTTCCTGACATTCCTCCCCTGGGCAGTGGGCTCAGGAACAACGTAGGGCATGCAGGGGAGAGGCAGGGAGGGCCAGCATTGTTGGTGATGCTGCTGGTCAGGCCTGGAAGATGCAGGTAACACATGGAATCAGTGCAGCTGCTCTCAGCTTCTTCACGGTCTGTGGAGAGTCAGTCTGATGGAATGGGTAGGTTGGGGTGAGCCAGGGAAAGGAGGGGCTGCGAGGGTCTGGAGAGGGGCTCAGAGGGCCCAGCCCAGCGTCCTTCTGCAGGGACAGTCACACCTGGGGTTTAGAAAACACCAGCATGGTGGGAGTGGCAGGGCTGGGGCTGGCACAGAAAGTAGAGAGCACAACTCAGGACCCCAAGTCCCGCTAACTCTCCTGTTTGCCACACCATCTTGCACAGGCCCTCCCTGTGGGCCTCAGTTTTCTCATCCAGAGAAACGGCAACTGTGAGAATGATTCCCAAGATCAAAGGAGAGAAAGAAAAGGGGCTACAGAAGCTGTAACGGGCTGAGTAGATGGCAGGGAGCTCAGAGAAGAGGAAGAATTTTCCGAGGCAGGTTTGGAGGCGCTCACACCAACCCTTGGGCCAATCTCCTTCACTCCCATGAAACCTCCCCATTCCTGCAGCCCTTATAGCCTATAGTTTGTGTATCCTATGATTAGGGCAGAATGGGATAACCAAGGGTCCCACTCTAGATTCACACTCTGGCTCTGTCACTTTCCGGCTGTATAACACTGGGCGTGTTGCTTCACATCTCTGAGCCTCAGCTTCCTCAACTGTAACACAGGAGAACTATCATCTCTGTCTCCTGGAACCATCACGAAGATGAATAACCTATGGGAAAGGATCCCCCCCCCACACACTCTGGTAGTGGTCACCGAGTTGTGGCTTCAGATGACTAACACCTGCCAGGCCACCCAGAGGGAGACCAGATGTTCGTAGAGAGCAGGGGTGTGGTCTTGCTTAGACCATCAAGGCCTGGGGGGCTGGGAAGTGGGCATAGAGAACAGGGAGGAGCACAGCAGGGGCCTGGCTGTAATGCTCTGAAAGGGGGCAAGCCCTCAAAGTGGGCAGGTGTCCAGTCGGTGGGTTAGGCTCCATGTGTGGTCATCCACAGCCTAGAACTCATGTCCCTCATCACACTACAGGGCGGGTGATTCACCATGCAAGTTACATGGGTGTATTTATTCTAGTAAGGATGACATCTAAAAGGCAGTGGTTAGCCGGTGATAACTTACTGAGGTCAAAGCCCCCGCGGCTAACAGGGCCTAACATGAGGTTACCAAGCTCCCCGGTCCTGCCTTCTTGTTCTTCTATGGCTTTTGCTGTATCAATCTCTTTTCTGTGTGTTTGTCAAAGGGCAGCCCCCAAGTCCCCAAACGGGACATAAATAGGACTGATGTACAATGAGCTACTACATTCTCAGCACCGGGAGTGTAAGGCCCTTAGCCTTAAAGTGACATATGAGTAGGAAATTATTTCTTGCTAAAGAATAATGAAGACATAAACTTCTGTGTGTATGGATGATTCACTAGAAGGTAAGCACCTCCAACCAAACACGGAAGGCGCCACCACTTCAAGCCTCGGGGCCTTGCTTCATCACTTTGTTCCTATACTTTGAGCAGCATCCCCCCATCTTTACCCCTGCCCTTATAACTGTTGCTTCTCCTTCTCCCCAACCTCTGGACAAAGGTACATGTTGAGGGCGGCTTTCTCAGTCTGAATGTTCCTTCACTCCTAGAAAACGGTTTCAGGACACAGAACTATCCAGCCAGGTCATGATACACAGGACCATGTCAGGCTCTCACTTAGAAGGTTGAAGCTCCTGGGATCCATTTTCCATCTGGATCCATGCACAAGACCTTTCCTCTGCTTGGTTACCACCCAGGTTGGCCTCTCGATCCACCCCCCCACCCCGCCCCGCCACCTCTTTGACTCCTTCCTGACCAATGAATGTGAAGAGCAAGACGCCAGCGTGGGCATGACCAAACAAGCATCTTCTCCTTCCATTTTCCACTTCTACCAGCACCTTCAAAGGAACCACTACAGTAAAGCAGACAGAAGCACAGCCTGACATACAGCAGAGAAACACACGTGGAATTACCTGCAGAAGGTAGAGACCCAGAAGGAATTTAACACTCAGGTTTGTTTATTCCAAATATGAAGCTGACCGTATCAAACTGGGCAAGTATTTCAGCTAATACTTTGGTGAAGGACTACTAACCTGGGAATCTCTAGACCTGGTAAACGTGCCAAATGTACCTGCAGCTATGCTATGAAATGGTATCTTTTAGGAGGACATGATAATCCCATCCTAAGACCCACATCGGCTTTGTAGACAATCCTTTGGAGACACACCCCACCACTCCCTCCCCTCCGAAAGAGGAAGCGGCTCATGAGGAATCCCCAGTCCAGGCCCTGGGCTTGCTCTCCCACCCCCAGCTCCAGGGGAGCTATTTCATATTGTCAGGCTCAAGGACAAGAGTTTTGTTTGTTTGTTTAGGTCAAACTGCAACAGGAAAAATTGAGATTTCAGGGTAAGAGTGAATTTCTTTACATTGTCCTATTAACCCCTGGCACAAGTCCTTGAGGGAAAACTGGCATTTTCCAGAGGGTTTTAAAAAGGAAAAGATTTCAACCAATAGACTTGGAAATCAGTACCCCTGATATGAGGCTGACAACAGACCCAATGAGACAAACCAGGGGTTGAAGAGGGATGCGGGAGGAAGAGCCCACTTTTTTTAACCAACCACCCTCTGCACCACACATCAATCATCTTCTGTCCCCAAGGGTCAGAGGAAAGAGCCAGAGAATGGTTTTCCATTTGTATTTGTCAAACTCAGTTCACTCCCTTGAAGTCAAGAAAAAAGATTTAAACCACGAGTATCAGTCAGCTCTGTGTAACTAAACTAGTCATTTGGTATTTGGAGAGCATCTGAGAATCGTAATTACGGAGGGGAGGAGAGGGTCATTTCCTCAGCTCGCCCACACCTTTCAGAAGGGGTGATTTTCGCCCTGGAAGAGCAGCATTAGGTTCCCTCCCTAAGTTCCATGAAACACAGGAGCTGAGTGAGAGGCTGCAGTAGGAGGGAGACTTGGGGATCTAGTTTGGGCCCCACATTTTACACATGAAACTCAGACCAGAGAAGTTAAAGGACTTGCCCAAGATCACAGAGTGGATTAATTCCTTAATCCATGACCTTTGGGGATGAAGTAGGTTGGAGCCCTCCATCAGAGATATGCTCTAAGTTTTGTTTTCTTTTTAAAATAGCCTAGCTCACAAGACAGTTTATTTCAAACCAATAAGGCCTTGCTTTGTTTTAAGGCACTTCATTTATCAGAGGACAGCATGTGTTCTGGTGAACTCCACAGCACTTTGGAACCAGAGAAAATTTACAGCCTAAATGTGAGCAGATTACATTGCACAGCATCTGCCATAAAGTTAGGTTTCCCAGTGCGGCCACACACAGGTTAAAAGCTTGCTTACATGGAGGCAAGAAAAGCTGCTTCAGCAGTGGCTATGTCCTGGGACGTGGGAGAGGTTGGGGTGAGTATCCACCCACCCCATGGGACAGAGCTGCCTTAATGCAGAGTCTAGATCCAGCTCAACAGTCCCCCCCAAATAAAAGTCAGAGTTGTTTTCTTTTTACAAAGCCTTACCCTATGGAAGGAGTCAGGTGCCTCATGAATCAGTATAACAGCCTGGGATCCCCTAAGATAACAATCTCTACATTAGACGCGGAAGTCTTGGATAGGTCCTCATTTGGAAAGGCAACTTCTAGTATCCCTGAGTACAAGGAATGAAAACGAAGGTTCAGAGGGGCTAATCTGTCCACAGGTGCACAGCATATTAGTAAGAGATAAGTGATCCTAGGTTCTGGGCTGCAGGGCAGGAAGGGATAAAGGACTCAGGTTGATCTCTCTGGGTGATGCTGCTCCCTACAATCCTTGTCTCCTTATCCAGAAGGGAACAGATCAGGGTTTCTCAGCCTTAGCACTATTGACACTTTGGGCTGGATAATTCTTCATTGTGGGGGGCTGTCCTGTGCATTGTCAAATGTTTAGCAATATCCCTGGCCTCTACCCACTGCAAGACCATCCCCAGTTGTGACAACCAAAAATATCTCCAGACATTGCCAAATGTCACCTGCAATTGGCTGGGGGGGGGGGGGGGGGGGGGGGCATGTGGTACAAAATCACCCCAGTTGAGAACCACTAAGACAGATGGTAAGTTTCAGGGGCAGTCCCCACACTGTCATCCCAAATATGCCTCATCCCTTGCCTCCCAGGCAAGAGCTGGGCCACTCAGCAAATTTCTTGCTGGAACCAGACTTGAGGGAAACTGAGGCCAGCCACAGCAGCCTAGCTCTGGAGAAAGCAGCTTAGCTGCTTACCCTCTCCAACATGGCCCCTAGCCCAGGACACTGACAGCTGTTGGTTCCAAGAGAGTTCAGAAAAATTTGGACATCTGTGGAATTCCCACCTTAGAAGCCAGAGGACTGCATCCAGGGCAGGGGACAAGACATCTGATCAGAAGGCATTTGAAGGAAGGGCACACAGTAGTCACAACACAAAAAAGATGGTTTCCTATAAAAGCCCGTTAGAAAGCTGGGTAACTTTCAGGGGTCTCAGCAGAGAAGTTACAATAGGAGCTAATACTGATGAAACACCTACTATGTGCCAGGCACTGGGCTAAGCACTTTACGCGTATTCCAACCTCAAGGGTGGTTTCCATCATCACTCGTAGTGAGGAAAAAGAAACTGAGGCAGCAGTTCCCTGACTTGCTTGAGGCGCCCGGCTGCCCCCGCATGTCTCTGGGAGGACGCGCCTAAGCTCTGCTTCACGACAGCTCCTCACAAGGCCCTGGCCCCGGCTCCCAAGGCCCACTGGGGAAAAGATGGCACGGCTCGGGGCCGGCAGCAGCCTCGGTCTCTGCTGCCCAGCCACACGCCAGGCGCTGCCGGCCCCCGAGGCCCGTGCCGGGGCGGGCGCGGGGGGCCTTCCAGCCTGTGGGGCAGGACAGGCGGCCGCCAGCTGGAACAGAACTTGAGAACACATTAGCAGAGTCTCACTTCCCAGGAGAGCGCGGCTCTGCCGCACTGAACAGACTTCTTTGGCAGCAAAGCAGTACTCGCAAGAGCCCCAGTGTCACTTAGAGAAGCCATTTGTTTCCCCTCAGCCACCAGGAAGGCAGCAGCTGTCCTGCAGCAGGGGCCTTTGGTGCTGCCCAAACCTCTTGCCAGAGGCCACACGGGCCTTCCAGCCCTGACTCCTCCGGGAGCAGAGTGGCTACCAGTGGCCTTGGGAAGTGCCTGGAGGCCTGCGGGTCAGCCACTCAGACTCAGGCGTCGGGAGCTGCTGATGGGGCAAATCGGAAAGATAAAGCACTTGGCTTTGGGTAGCCGTTGCTGGGAAGCAGGACGGGCCCTCCGGGTCTCCAAACTAGTCCGCGACCCCTGCTCAGGCCACAGCAGGCAGGCGGCAGTGTCTTCCCTCCCCCTCAGGACCGCCCATAGCACTGATGTGGGACCACGTCGCTAACACGTCTCAGATGGAACAGGACTTCATTGCTTTTCTAAATCCCACAATCCAGTAGTCTAAGGAAACGCCTGAAATAAACCTGATATAGCCCCCAAAAGCACAGATTTTCCCCACGGGGAACATCTCTCTTTTACGGACAGTTGACCTCAGGCCCCGGCCAGGGTGGGAATTAGAATGTACTCTACCAGGCCAGAAGGATCAGCTTGTGGTTAAAGGGTGAGCATGTTAATCCTGGGCAACCTGCTCAGCGACAAGAGCCAGAGGAACACACATTAGTCTCTCCCTGCAGAGAGCACCTTACTTGAAGATACGGAGTTTCGCCTTGGATCATGGCCCCACAGACACAGCAGGGTCAGGTACTGCCTTCAGGAGCCGCGTCCACAGTGCTGGGCACGTGCTGCCCTTTCCACATGCTGGGAGGCTGCTCACAAGTGACAGGGGCAGAAGAGAAACAGGAATCTGTCCAATTCAAAGGACTTGTAGGGCAACGAGCAGCCTGGAGCTGGCCCCTCCTGGCCCCAGGAAGGCAGTGAGCTCAGCGAGAAGCTTAAAGTACAGCTGAAGAGCCCAGCACGCTCAGGGTCCGGGCCTGGAAGAACCAAGAACCCTCTCACCCCTCCAACTGGGCAGTCTGTCTTTCTGGCCAGCTGGGCCTGGTTACCAATAGAAGTCTCTGGCAAGGGCTAGTCTGTGCTTTCCTCTGGGACACTCTAGAAGACTCAGCAGTGGCCAGGCCCTTGGTTCTTGGCATCCACTGATTTCTAGAATGTTTGCTCATTAATTGGTGGACTCCACTCTGAGTGTGCAGTAGGTGGACTCTCTCCAGAACCAAGCTTCCCTCCCCAACTCATCCTGCGGGCATCACTGCCTTTCTCCCTTTCTCCTAAGCCAATCCCCTCCAGGTCTCTTCTGAGGGGTTCTTATTTACTAAACGAACAAGTTGAAAAATAAGTTTAGAAATAAGCTCGGATAAGAGCAATAAAGCTTCCCTTTAGCCTGTGCCATTAGAACTGATTTGAAATAGGAGAGCCAGATTTTCCAGGTGAGAATTACAGGGTTTGTGGATTAGGAAGACAACCGAGTCTCCTTTATTTTTCTTCTATAAGAACTAAATTGATATTTACTTGCACAAGCCAAGAGCAAAAAGGGGCAGTGAGCTCTCCTAACAGACATTTAACCATTCAAGTGCAGCAGATTTATCAGAGCCTAAAATGGCAGAAGGAAAATTCAGAACATTCTACATCAGAGATAAGTTTTATATGGTCCCAAATAGAGTTTTCTATTGTTAAAAGTCCCTGTCCCTTGCTGGAGGGGAGATTTGGTTAGGCCACAGAATTAAAGCAGGCAATGTCTGACCTGGTCTCTTGAGGGAGAGGTCATGAGCTCCCAATAGAGGCCCCAAAATAAGCTCAGAAGCAACCACAGAAGTAGCCTGGAGCAGCAGCTGCCTGCAGAGCTGGACAGGTTCCTCAGAGGCCCCAGCATGGTGAGCACTGGCCACCGACTTGGTAACAAAAGGCTCCAAACCCCTACAGAGTTTCTGGTTGGAATCCCCTCAGCTCATGGTCCGACATACATATCATTGACAAGGTCACAGGCAGCAATGAGCCACTTGACTCGTCATCCATCCCTTGACAGCAGGAGAAATATGTTGGCTAAGAAACAATGCTGAGAACCTCATTTATAAAAGCAAAAAGATCTGTCTCATGGCAGGAAAGACCTGCTTCACACCCAAGGTAAGTGGAGACCCAACAGGATCCTGTCAGGAATGCAGATTTGAGTACTTGGGGGGCCGGCAGCACACATACCCTCTGCTCTTTTAAGTCAGAAGCTGGTTCTGTCCCACCAGTTTGGCAACGCAGCTTGGCTAGTGGCAAACAGTCTTTGGGAAGCTAGTATGGCCATGAGCAAGATGGAGCATCCTAGGATTTTCAACATTAAAAGCAACAAGGCTGGAATATGTTCAACCTCTGGAGTTCACCTTATGATACTGGACAGGAACCAGATGCTTCTATCAGATGCAGGGCAGCTGGAGCACAGCAACAAGCAGGCTCTCAGAACCCAAGGAACCAAGAAGTCCCCTTGGAGTCCAGCATTCTGGAACCCTCCAGCCCAAGAGCCACATGTGTGTTGGATGCCAGGAACAGAAACATGCATATGGGTGAACTGGCCTCTGAGCCCTGAAACCGTCTCTTACCTGTGAAATGATAGCAAAGCCTCACAGGCCAAAGAGGACTGTGGAGAAATCCAGAGCAACTGAGAATAGAAATGACAGGTTCCTAGGGCAGGTGTGCAGGATAAGATGCTAAGGTCCCCACCTTAGAGCTTGCCGCTGGTGAACTACAGTAGACCCATCAGCTTTGATTTCAGAACCAATAAGAACAGCAACCCAGCTCCAAAACTGGGAAATCCAGTGAACCCCATGTCCTAGTCAAAGGATCAGCCAATACGGATCAAGGATAACCTCTGAAATTGCCAGTAAAGTCCAGAAATACAATGACTTCTTTGTTCATAGATAGGATCAATAAAGAAAGTTGACAGGATAGGGGCACCTGGGTGACTCAGTCAGTTAAGCGGCTGCCTTCGGCTCAGGTCATGATCCCAGGGTCCTGGGATCGAGCCCCACGTCAGGCTCCCTGCTCAGCAGAGAGCCTGCTTCTCCCTCTCCCTCTGCCTGCCGCTCTGCCTGCTTGTGTTCTCGATCTCTGTCAAATAAATAAATAAAATCTTCAAAAAAAAAAAAAAAAGGAAAGAAAGTTGACAGGACAGAGATGAAAACAGGGCAAGATGAGTCAGAAACAGGAAGACATTCAGTCAGATTTAGGTCTCTGAGGTTCTTCTCCATCTTTCCCTCACTCTGTGGATTCACACCACTACTGGGAAAATTTGGGGGATTTCTGACATTCAAAAGGTGCTTTAGTATTAGCACTCTCTGTATGCTGTCATATCGTGCATTTGTCACAAAGACAAAAACTGAAGCTCAGGGTCTCTGGTGGAAAACGTCGAGCATCTTCTGAAGACCTGCGCAGCCTGGACCGTCTACAAAGAGGCTGGTGCCAAGAGCTCTTCTGAGACTTGAGTGTTCATGAGTGGCATGTGCTAGACGGTCCAGGAAGGTGCACTTTCTAAGCTAGGTGAAAACTCAAATTAGGAGTCCTGGCATCCTTCCTGGGATGTGCCTGGCATAGGGGTTAAGAACAATCCTTGTGGAGTTCCTGAGGAAACGCAGCGTGCTGATTTGGCTTCCAGCACTAGGTTGTTGACAGGAAGTAGGAGATAGGTAGTCAGGGAAGAATGACAATTTGGGGATTCATGTGATGACAATTAGCCAAGTTCTGCTCTGCTTCTCTTTACAAAGAAAACTTCCCTTCTCTTTGCTCTTGGAATGCCATGTTAGAGGAGAGACATTTCCATGGCAACCTCATACACATTTAGTGATGTGTCACTAAATTTGTATGTGCACAAAGGCACATTAGGAGACTTTTTGAATGTGGCAAGAGAAATAGATTTTCATAATTGAATGTTGCCCTCAAGTAGGGTTTACCATTTGCTGAAACCAGGGCTGCAGCAGGAGATGCTAACTCTGCCTCATCAGAATTGAGGCTCGACCCAAAAATCTCAGCCGACTTGAGCTGAGGGCTGTTTCTTTGGGAGGCTGCTGCCCAGAAAGGGGCTCAGACAGATGGGGGCACAGCCGGGGGCCAAGATGGCCTTGGCAGAGACAGAGAAAACAGATCTATCTCAGGTCTGACCAGAGCCTGGGGAGAAAGAAAGCTACGTGTGTAAGAAACAGACATGATCCTGATCGCCTCCCAGGTTCTCAGCACCACCACGTGACCCCAAGACTATCATATGTCCTAACAAAGAGCACGCTGGAAAAGATTAGCACCAATATCAGATAGTTCCCCTCAAGAAGTGGAACACAAGAAAAAGAATGCTGAATCTACAGCCAGAAGTCCCAGGTGTGTGTCCTAGTTCTGTCTCTTCCTAATCATGCAACTCTGAAAGCCATTCTTTTTCCAAGCCTCAATCTGTAAACTGGGAATAAGCTTCCCGATTACCAGATGCTTCTAGGAGGCAGTGAATGTAGAAGCATCACAATGAAACTGTAACACTGATAAATCATAACACTGTAAGGTGGCACTGACTTGGCCCAGGTAGGCCAAGATACAGTCTGGGCTCCCGAAGCTTGGGTATGGTGAAGGGGCCACCCCAACCCTGCCTGTGCTGAGCTGGGGCTGCTGTTGGCTTTTCTGGTCCTCCCCAGCCCCACCACACCTACTCTCGGTCCTAAGCCAATCAGTACAGAGGCCAGAAGGCCTGAGCGTCACATCATATATACATTTAACTTGCAGATATTTGATTCTATCTATCTGCCACCTCTTCCCCCAATGTCTTTATTTTCCCTATTGTTCTTTTCTCAAGCAAACTAGGCCTTGACCTCCATTGCCCCAAGGAAAGAGAAGCCTACTACAGCAAACAAGAGCAAACAAAGGAAGCTAAATTTTGGCTTTTGAACTTCCAAAGGTCAGGGTCCTGGTAATGAGAGATTTTCAAGGATACTTTTGACCATAAGTGATTTCACCTCACATGCTTTATTCAGAACCTAACCCCACGTAGAGGGCAACCAGCGGCCTCTGCCTCAGGAAAGGGGCATTGCTTTAGGGTAAAACATGGTCCCTCCACGCTGGAACCCAGTGAAGTACTCCCATCCACCATCACACACTCCTCCCCCCAACAGCCTCATCTGTGGGCTGGGCTTGGCTCTCTAACCAGACTCCCCCCCTCCCTCCCCCCAGTGAGGCCATCCTCTGCCACCATCACAGGCTCAGCCCACAAACACCTCCCAGATCAGCCCTCCCAAGTTGACCACATGGTCCTTCCCTGCCCACGTCACTGCCGCTCATGCCGCTGGTAAGAATCTAAGACAGTATAGCCACCGTGGAAGTCTGTGGAAGCTCCTCATTAAGTTCAACATAGAACTGTCACGTGACCCAGTAATTCTCCTCCTAGGTAGGGACCCAAAAGAACTGAAAACAGAGGTCCACCCAAAAACATGTACTCAGATGTTCATAGAAGCATTATTCATAATAGCCAAAAGGTAGAACTATCCCAATGTCCATCGACAGGTGAATGGATAAACAAAATGTGGTGTACTCATACAAGGGAACATTATTCCGAAATGAATAAAAGAAATGAAACTGACACATGCTACCACATGGACGAACCTTGACGTCATAAGACCACATGGTGTATGATTCCACTTACATAAAATATCCAGACTAGAAAAATCCATAGAAACAGAAAGTGGGTTAGTGGTTTCCAGGGGCTGAGGTCAGGAAGGAAGTGGGAAATGGCTGCTCAAAGGGTAGCGGGTTTCCACTTGGAGTGATGAAAAACTTCTGGAACTAGCCAGTGGTGATAATCACATAATACTGTGAATGTACTTAATGCTACTGAATTGTACACTTTAACATGCTTAAAATAATAAATTTCATGTTATGTGTATTTTACCCACAATTTTTTTAAAATCACCTCATATAACAGTCTGTGCAATTCCCTGGTGCCACCCAGGTAGGCTCTGTAGCCTCGATAATGCAAGGCTGCAGTCTCCAGAGCTCCGGGACTGGGGAGCGGGTGCTGGCTGGGGCAGAAGGTCTAGGCCCAGTGGGGGCTGGCACTGCACGGAGGTACAGAGCCAGGAAGTTGGACGCTTTTCAACTTACCTGGTGGGGCTGCTCCAACATCAATCAACCCTGTAAGGACGAGCAGGGACGAACAGGAACTCATTTTAGCTTTCGTCCCCTCCCTGAGGAGGCTGAGCAACCCAACACAGACTGTCATTGAAAATGCAGTGACAGAGGGGAGAAAGACACCACATGCTTTTCAGTCCTGCGATGAGAAACTGGAATGGACTAGCACTGGCCACGTCGCACCTGTTACCCCAGGGGGCGAACAGACCTACGTATTCCAACTTCAAGATGCTCAAACCACTACAGGAAAACTTAGAGCAATTCGGGCAAGACAGAAAAAGCCGTGGCTACCTCGTGGCCTCAAGGCAGGGGCTGCTTTGGCCCTGGAGCTTTCGGGTTTCTTCTAGACACAGTCTGGCTGAGGAGCCTGTTTTCAGTCCTGGGCTGCGGCCAGAAAGCAGGGCAGCTTCTGCAGCTCACACATCATGAGAAAATCTGGAAGGGTGTCCAGGGTGACAAAGCCACACAGAGGTTCCTTGGATGGCAGTTTCATTAGGGACCCTCCCCGTTCTATGGCCAGTGGCTCGGTTTCAAGAGAGCCCTTCCTCTGGAAGGGAGGCTTCCAGCCACAAGCTGGGAAGATGTATCTCTTTGGCTACTGCCTGTTTGTGGTCACTGAGAAAAGACCAAATGTATCTTCACTACTCCACAGTGTCTTCCTTTCCTGGACAGCAATGAAGATTAAACTATGCCTTCTCCCTCCGCGCGTGGCCTCCTCCTACTGATGAGCTGGCCTGAGAATCTTTAGCGCAAGGCCAGGCCAGAGACGCACACACCCTATTTCCAGAAAGGAGGTGGAGGAGTGGCTCTGCATGCTCTTCCGGGACAAGGAGTAAGCTACAGGGCTGGGCTCGCTCAGCACCAGGCCAGCAGAAGAGTCCACTCAGAGCACCCAGCTCTTCTTAACAGAGGTCTGAAGGTGAGTCCTGATAAACCGTGAGAAAACAAAGGGGAGAAACAGACTAATCCTTGATTCCAGCAAGGAAGGCCAGCCGAAGAGTTTGCAGCCAGTAGCTGGGCAGGGGTGAGGAGGAGAGGAAATGAAGGGCTGGCCCTTCAGAAGAGGACACAGCCCAGCAAGCCTGCCTGAGCCTGGAAGCTACTCCCGGGGCTTGGTGGGCAGCCAGGTATGGCAGAACCAGCTGGAAAAGGAAGGCTGGATGTGGCTCTCTTGGTCCCTCTACCACCTGACTCTACCTTCTCCCCAAATCTCGGTTTCTTCTTTATTTATTTTATTATTTTATTTTTTTTAAACATTTTATTGATTTATTTGACAGAGAGAGACACAGCTAGAGAGGGAACACGAGCAGAGGGAGTGGGAAAGGGAGAAGGACAAGCAGGCTTCCCGCCGAACAGGGAGCCCGATGCGGGGCTCGATTCCAGGACTCTGGGATCATGACCTGAGCCGAAGGCAGACGCCTAACCGACTGAGCCACCCAGGCGCCCCTCGGTTTCTTCTTTAAACACGGGTGCTCCCAAAGTTTTCCTTGAATGGCTTTGCACTCCAGCTTTCGATCCCTGCCACGCCACACTGTGACTTCAAAATCAGCATCTCCTGTGCCATCACCCCCAGTCCCAAACCCGTATTTCCAACCACCCACTGGATGTGTCCACCTCAATTTCACAAGCATATCATTTTATCATGCCTAGAATTCAACTTCTCTCCCCTCCCAGGATTTCTCACTGTCCCCACTCCCCGATGTCCCCATCTACCCCGGGTAGAAACCCTGGGCATTCCACATTTCACCTACATTCACACCTCCGACCCCTCCCCAGGTCCAGCACATGGAGCAGCCTGCTATCCCGCAAGCCCACTACTCCTGGTATTCTCCACATTTGCCCGGAATGCTCTCCTTTTCCCCAAGCTGATGTCAAATTGATGGGACTCCCCAGTCCTTTATTCACCCCTTTATTTGGACACCTCCATGGTGCTACAACTGTGTACACATCCACCGCACCCTGGCTAGATGTTCTGCTCCCGAGAGCAGAGTCGCATCTCTGCATCCTCAGCATCCCAGGCACCGCTTGGCGTGCAGTGAGAACAAGGTAAGTTCTCTGAAAAAGTTGCATTGAACAAAACAGATCAGCAGCAGGTAGTTAATATTCCTCTCACTGCATATCAGTTCAACTACATTATTTTATAAAGTCTGGGTTGGACCTGTTTGACAACTAGATTTCCAACACGAATCAGCTCTGCAAATTCCAGCAGTCACATAAAGGCAGTTTCTAGAACAAAAAAGAGGAGGGGGGGGGAACCCAGCAGCTAATAAAAAGGGAGGACTGAGAATTGCATCAAGAGGGGAGGGGAGGTCAGGCCCGGAAATGCCCAGTCCCTCTCCAACCTAGGAATGGCATTCACCAGAACTGGCAGAGACGGACCCATGCAGAAATACCTCAGCATCTAATTAAACATTTTAGACTCCACTGCACACGAGAAGGAAACCTACGTCCCCCACGGAACCCTGACAAATGAGTCGTTTCCAACCAATCTATCACCATAGCATCTGGGTACCTCAGGAAGATGAAAATAAGACCAATACATAAATACAAACAATCATGTCCCCACATAGGCCTCCACAAAGCCCCAGCCACAGCTATCTGCCAAGTTCCATCCCCATCACTGCTTCCTGCAGCCAGAGGCCTCTAAGTAAGCACGGCTTAACAGAAGATCTAACAACAGAAAGAAATGTCTTCTCTGAAGTCTGCGTCTCCATTAATGCTCCTATGCTAAATGTCCACCCCTGGAAGCTGGAATGAAATAAGACTGGGACAAATAGGACTTGTTTTATATGCCATTTCAGCCAAAGAATTTGCTAGAAATAGTTGGGACAGATTGAAGAAACAGGGCAATCTGGCACAGGTGGAGAATTCCAAGGTTTCTTGGGTGGAAACAGAGCTCGCAAGAGGACTGTCAGGGACACTCACACTGCTTTGTAGCTATTCTCACCTTGTGCAGCTTCCACCAGAGGAGGCCTGGGTAGAGTCGATCTGATAACCCAGGACAGCAATTCTCAGATTAAGTCACATCTAGCACCTGGCAGGGCAGAGAGGGTCCGAAATTGCAGACCTGGCTGCTGGGAGTCCGAACGCTGGGGGCTGGGTTCAGCTTTTCACTTCTTCAATATCTTCTTTTTCCTGAGCATCTGTTACTCGATGTTAAGGCCCAAACAGCAATGTGAAAAGGCGGCTCTGTTAACTGGAAAGCGGAAGAGTGGCCACAGGCAGGAGGGCGATGGTCTTTTGGGAAATCTACTTCTGGACAAGCAAATATTTCCATCCCAGATGTTTATGTCCTACCTGCTTCCCAAAAAAGGATTTAGGTGGGACAGGCAAATATTACACAGCTAACGAATGTTTCCTCCCTTCTATGCATCTATATATGGTGGGAAGTGATTCAGACCCATAACAATATTACCCTATAAAACTCCTGAAAGCCGGGCACCTGGGTGGCTCAGTTGGTTAAGCGACTGCCTTCGGCTCAGGTCATGATCCCGGAGTCCTGGGATCGAGTCCCGCATCGGGCTCCCGGCTCAGCGGGGAGCCTGCTTCTCCCTCTGACCCTCTCCCTTCTCATGCTGTTTCTCTCTCGCTCGCTCTCTAATAAATAAATAAAATCTTAAAAAAAAAAAAAAAAAAAAAAAACCTCCTGAAAGCCAGAGATCCATCGTTGCCTTTCCTTCAGCTCATATAGCCTTTAGTGTATAACTGAAGCTCAATAGATAGTTGGTGTTTTCAATGTTTTTTCTTAAAGTTTTAATAAATTCATGTCTTCTCTTGATCATGTTAACAGTATAAACTGGAAAAGTCAGTTTTAATTGAGTCCTTTCCTCAGCTCATTTTTTCCTTATCTGATCCTGGCTGAAGTCTGAATAAATATAGAAAATTTCCAACCTCTCCCATAAGTGGGTAAAAGGGAAATAAAGCCAGAAAGGAGACACAGCCTACATGAAGACAAAACTGCGATAGGTGTGTTCGAAAGCATGGCTGCACATTAGAACCACCTGGAAGTTTTTAAACATCCCAATGTTCAGGCTGCACCCAAGATCGATTAAATCAAACTCTCTGGAAGAGGAACTCGGGTGTCGCTATTTACTAAAATCCCCGATGGGGTTCCAGACTGTAATAAAGGTTAGAATCCCTGTTCTAAAGATTCACTACACCAGTTCTTTTGATACCTACCAAGACTGACAATTTCTACTTCATTCCATCCCAAAGTGAAAGCTCTTCCTCTAAATTATCACCCACAAGCCTTTAGATGATGTAATAGAACGAATGTCAACCAAAGTGGCAGGAGGGCAGGTTTGTATCATATATCAGCGTTTAAACTGGCAAGGCCTGGAGGTGGTGGCCTGCCTTTTCAGTGTCCCATTCTCTCAGCTATAAAATGGGATTATAGTCCATGCCCTGTCTGCCAGAGGCTGTGCTGGGGATCAGCTAAACTCTTAATGGGAGAAACTCCCAAAAGGAGTTTTTGATCTCATCTCTCCAGGAGGAAGTGGGCATCATCCCAGCCCACCCCCCACTCCCCTCCAAAGCAGACCCCCACCCCCCCACCGTGGATTCTCCCTAGGGATTTAAATGCCAGTGGATGGTACAGAGGCCAGAGAGTCAGAAACCCTTTTTATAACATGCAAGATGACTTCAAATACCAGGGCTGGAAACCTGGAACTCTGCTCCCACTGCTGCGGAGTTTAAGAGCACTTTATTCAGAGCACAGAGAATCTTATTATCCTTTAATCTAATTCAATGCCTAATCACAGGAAATGTCTAATATTGTTTGTCTCCCTCAGCCCCATCTGGACAGACACTACTCTGTACCATTCTTAGCTACTGAAGGATCAATAACCAGACAGACCTCCTAGCATGATTGTAAGGAGGCTATTACCTCTGAAAGTACATCAGTGTGAAGTCTCTGCCCCTTACATAATTATACATCCAAGAAGCCCTGTATCTGAAACTCCTAGAGAAGTCTCTAGACTGAGCTGCTATTTTTCTGTCTAAAGATGAAACTTTCTCTATAAAGGGTTTTCTCATACTCCAAAGTAACAACATTGGTTATATTTTATAGGCTGCTCTCTAAAAGGCCCAGCTCTGAAAGAAACCAAAATCTTCTTTCCTCACTCTTTTTTTTTTTTTTTAAGATTTTATTTATTTATTTATTTATTTGACAGAGACAGAGACAGTGAGAGAGGAAACACAAGCAGGGGGAGTGGGAGAGGGAGAAGCAGACTTCCCGCCGGGCGAGCAGGGAGCCCTATGCAGGGCTGGATCCCAGGACCCTGGGATCATGACCTGAGCCGAAGGCAGATGCTTAAGGACTGAGCTACCCAGGCGCCCCTCCCCATTGATTCTTATAAGTAAAAACCAAGACAACTCCAGAGCTCTGTAAGGTATGTGACAGACATGGAGAATGGCTTCTGGGAGAGCTGGAAAGGAAAAAGATTTGCTGATTTAGGTCAAGAACACAAGTACAGAAAAAGCAAAAATGGTGCTGAAATGTCTTCCCAGGAGATCAGCATTTACTTGGCGAAGTTTTGGTTTAACCTCTGAAAAGCTCACTCCACGAGTGAAACTGGGGGAGAGGGATCTTAAATAAGTGATTTATAACTTTTATTCAACACCCCACTCATTCCAAAGGAGACAAATAAAGTTAAGGGTAGCCTTTGCTATAAAATACTATCTTTACTCCACATTAACTTTATTGAATGAGGGGAAATAAGAGATCAGATCTCACAGAATGCACTTTGGAAATCCTTCATCCATGTGTATTTAGCTTTCTTCTGATCAGTAATTCAGTAATGTGGCCTATGTGAACAGTTTTTTTTTTTTAATGTGGGCATTTATAAAACAAGGTTTAAGAAGTAGTCATTAGACTTAAGTTAAGGAGCCCAGAGAAAATATTTGACAGGTCAAATCCTGGGAAGAAAGGGACACTAATGGAGGCTGCTGGAACATGAAGATACTAAGAAATATTTCTTGTAACATCTAAAAACAGAGGAGCAAAAAATGCACAAATAGTTTAAGATCACATCAACCAAAAATTAGGAGCCCTTTGAGAACTGTTGTCTTTACTTAGGATATAGATTCGATACAAAATTATATTTCATGTACCCAATATCAATAACCAAAAATAAATAAGAATCTTTAAATATCTAAACTGCACTAAAATATGTACATTAAAGTTCACGCAGTTGATTCAGGAGTCTTTAGAAACCTACTCAAAGTGTTCATTTGTACGTTACATAATGCTAACTTATAGAAGCTAGATTGAATGGTTTCCTGGCCAAATATAGGTTAGAACATCACAAAATAGGAAAAGTAGAAAATAAAGCAGCCAGAGCAGGTAGCCTGATAGCTACAGAAAGAGGGGAGAAAGATTGCATAAAAGCAGATGAAGCTAGAATCTTAAAAAAGTAGGATTCACAATGTTTTGCACAGATTTTTTTTTTAAATGAGTAGACACATGAAGATGTATTTAAAAAATATATATATATATGTGAACCAGGAGATAAAACAGTCAATAAGTACAGACCCAATGATGAGAAAGATTTTGGAAATAGCCAAAAAGACTTTTTGAAAAAAATATTATAAATATGCCTTAGAAATTAAAGAAAAATATGGAGACAATAAATGAACAGATGGGAAATATGAGAGAAACAAAAACAATGGAAAAGGTCCAGATGGAAATTCTAGATGTAAAAAAATACCTGAAATAAAAAATTCACTGGGTAGGCTTAACAATCGATTGGACACTACAGAAAAGTGCAGTGAACTTGAAGATATGTTCATATAAACTATCTACATCAAAGCATAGAGAGAAAGCCTGAAAAGAAAATAAAGAAATTCAGTGACTGTAAAAAAAATATCCAGCAATCTAACTCATAAGTAACTGGAGCTCTAAAAGAAAAGGAGATAGATTGGGCCAGAAAAAAATACTGAAGAAATATGAGCCAAAATTTTTCCAAACCTGATGAAAAAATATTAACTCACGGACACAAGAAGCTCAATAAACCCCAAGAAAAATAACAATGACATCCACATCTAGGTACATCATAGTTAAATTGCTGAATATGAAAGATAACATCTTAGTACATGCAAAGGGAGGGGCAATATATTATATGCAGGGGAATATACTCTAACTTCTCATCAGAAACAATGAAAGCTATAAGACAATGAGTCTTTCATTAAAGAAAAATAAAAGTCAACTTAAAATTCTATATCCAGCAAAAAATATCCTTTTAAAATGAAGGCAAAATAGACAAAAGCTGCAAGAATTTGTTATCAGCAAACCTACACTACGAGAAATATTAAGAGTAGCTTTTCAGGCTGAAGGGGAAATGGTACCAGACAGAAACTCAGACATGCAAGAAGGAGTGAAGAACACTATAAATGGTAAGTATGTGTGTGAATAAAAAGACCCTAATTTATTAATTTATTTAAGAAAACTGTTTGAAGCAAAAAAATTACTAATGTATTATGAGGTTTGTAATATATGTAGAAGCAAACTACATGACAACAACAGAATGAAGATTGACAGAGGGGAAGTGGACATAAGCAGATTGTCAGACTAGATAAATTATAAGAAGACAGTGAATTAAGCCCAAAATAAGCAGAAAGAAGAAAATAAAGACAAATGTAAATATTAAAAAATGTTTAATGGATATATTTTTTTAAAGATTTTATTTATTCATTTGAGAGAGAGAAAGAGAGCACAAGCTGGGGGAGGGGCAGGCAGAGGGAGAGGGAGCCCCACTGAGCAGGGAGCCCAATGGGGGGGCCAATCCCAGGATCATGACCTGAGCCACCCAGGTGCCCCTTTAATGGATATTTTTTAAAAAGATCAAAAGTTGGTTCCAGAAAAAGATCAGTAAAATTGGTAAACAACTAGCTAAACTATTTTTAAGAATGAAACAGAGAAAGCGATTACCAACGTCGGGAATGAAAGAGGGAACACCACTACAGGTCCTACAAATGTTAAAAGGAAAATGAGAATCTCAGGAACAATTTTATGCCAATAAATTCTACAACTTGGATGAAATTGACAAATTTCTTGAAAGCAAAATTGACAAAACCAACACAAGAGACAGAAATTCTGAATAGCTCTATATCTGTTGAAGTAATGGAACTGATAATTTAAAACCTCTTCCTCTCTCTCCCTCCCTCCATCCCTCCCTCTCCCTCCCTCCCTCCCTCTCTCTCTCTCTCTCTCTCTCTCACACACACACACACACACACACATTCTCTAGGCCTAGATGGCTTTGGTGGTGAATTCTACCAAACATTTAAGAAAACATAATATTAGTGTCCCACAAACTTGTTCAGAAAATAGAAGAACATTTTTCAGTTCATTTTATGAAGTAACATAAGCTGTGCCAAAACCCAGACAAAGGCCTTATAAGAAAACTACAGACCAATAAGCCTCACGAACGCAGGTGCAAAAATTCTTAACAAAATATTAGAAAATCAAATGCAAGTTTAACATTCTTTTAAAATCAATATGATTCACCATTAGAGAGAAAAACAATATGGTTATCTCCACAGATGCAGAAAAAGCATTTGACAAAATTTGATCCTATTTCTGATAAAAACTCTCAGCAAACTAGGAATGGGAGGGAACTTCAACCTGATAAAAGGCATCTACCTACACTTAACATCATACTTAATGTAGAAGGCTGAATGCTCCTCCCTTGAGATCAAGAACAAAGATGTCAGTTCTCACCACTTCTATTTAACCTTGAACCGTAAGTCCTAACCAGTGCAATCAAGGAAGACAAAAAAATAAAAGGCATAAACATTGGACAGGAAGAAGTAAAAACGTCTTTGTCTTGACTCATAGACAACATGATTGTATACCTAACAGATCCTTAAGAATCTACAAAAAAAATTAAATGAATTCAATAAGGTCACATGATATAAAGTCAATATACAAAAATCTCTTGTATTTCTATGTATTGGCAACAAAAATTTAAAAAAAATTTTTATTTTAAAACACAAAAATTTTAAAATAAAAATTTAAAGATTACCATTTACAACAGCATAAAAATTATAAAATACTTAGAAATACAGTTAATAAAAGATGTTCAAGTTCTCCACATTGAAAACTACAAAACATTGTTCAGAGAAGTTAAAGAAAATCTAAATAAGTGGAAAGAGATAACACTTTCATGGATAAAAAACCCAAAACTGTTAAGGTATCAGTTCTCCCCAATTTGACTTACAGGTTCAAAGCAAACCTAATCAAACTCCCAGCAGGATTTTTCACAGAAACTGACAAGCTTGTTCTCAAATGTATGCAGAAATGCAAAGGACCTATAATAGCCAAAGCAATTTTGCAAAAGCGGCTCAAAGATAGAGGACCTGCTTTTAAGACTTACTATAAAGCTATAGCATCAAGATAGTATGAATTGGCATAAAGATAAATCAGTAGAAGAGTCCAGAAACAGAACAGAATATATATGGTATATATATGGTCGATAAATCTAACATGGCTTCAAAGCAATTCAATGGGAAAAGGGAAGACTTTTCAACAAGAAATACTAAACAACTGGATATCTAAATGTAAAATAATGACTCTGGATTCCTACCTCATACCACATACAAAAATTCATTTGAAGTAGATGGGAGAACTCAATGTAAAAACTAAAATGATCAAGATTCTGGAATTAATAGGAGACTATTTTCATAACCATGGGGAAGGCAAGAATTTTTTTTCTAAGTAGACACAGAAAGCACTAACCATAGAAGAAAATATTGATACACTGATTTCATCAAAATTTAAAACTTCTGCTCTTTGAATCCTACCACTAAGAAAATGCAAGGACAAACCATAGACTGGGAGCAAATATTTACAAAATGTATATCTGACAAAGGACTTATATCTAGAATATATAAAGAATTTCTATATTCAATAAGATGATAAAGAGCCCAATTTTTTAATTAAAAAAGGGTGTAAGATTTGGACACTTGAAGATATAGAAACAGTAAATAAACACACGAAAAGATGTTCAATACCAACAGTTAACAGGGAATCAAAAATTAAAACAATGAAATATTACTGCCTATCACATAGAATGGCTAAACTTAAAAAGGTGGAAAATAGCAAGTGTTGACAAAGATGCAGAATTCTCACACACTGCTGATGGAAGTATAAAATGGCCTTAACTACTTGGGGAAAGTGTTTCCAGTTTTCTTATAAAGCTAAACATATGTCTACTCTATTAACCAGCAATTCTACTCCTATGTATTTACATAAAAGAAATGGAAACATGTCTATACAAAGACTTGTACATAAAATATTCATAGCAGCTTAGTTCATAATAGCCAAACACTGGAAACAACCAAAAAGTCCACAAGTGATAGAGAAACAAACTGCAGCATATTCATGCAACAGAACTTTATCTTGACAATAAAGAGGAATGAAGTATGAATACACACATGGATGAATTTCAAAAACATCCTTGGTGAAAGAAGCCTTGCACAAAAGGGCATATGTTGCACTACTCCATTTATTTGAAGTTTCAGGACAGAATCAGAATCTCTAGTGACAAACTGAAATAGTAGATGGGAGGTGGATGATGGGGGATTGCCTGGGAAGGAGCAGAGGGATCTTTCTGAGGGGATGGAAATGTTCCATATTTCCGGGTATGCTTTACATAGTTTTCTGCATTTGTTAAAATTCAGCAAACTGTATGTTTAAGATCTGTATATTTTGCTATATGTAAACTATACTTAAATAAAGAGACAGTGCCTGCTTTGCAGGATTGTTATAAAAAAAAAAACAAGACAAGAATACAAGGGACAGGCATTGAGAGGCCAACAGACTTATCTACACAACTCAGCAGGCCCTATAGAACACTGCTGTACTGCACAGTGGATTTTCTGATGACCACCAAATCATGGCGGAGGTGGAAGGAGGGCAGAGAAATCTCCTATTATTCAGCCACTGAAAATGGTTGCTATTTAGTGAAAACTATTTGCCTGTAATGTTCACGTGTGGAACAGCTGATACCCAGAGCATGCCAGATAAAAGCAAAATTATTGCTCAGTTTCTTCTGTAAAAGTTACCACTAACAGTGTTGCCCTAAAAGAGATAGACAACTGCCCTGGTCTCAGCCTTTAATTAATGAAAATGCAGAGTTAAGAGACATACTCAGACCTCCTTGTGAGTAAGAGCTATTCCGACTGCCTGCCTGCCAAGTTTGGGGAGCTCTCAGCCCAAATCTTAGAAAACAGCCTTATCAGGGAAGAAAATACCTTCAGCTGGGCCACCACACACGCTGAGTCTACAGCCTACAGCTGTGGTCTCTATGACTTCTGTTCTCTTTGGGGATCGAGGTGCCAAAACTGTGTAACTTATAGTGATCACGGCCACATCAACTCTGCATTTAAAAGAACCAAAACTGGGGCACCTGGCTGGCTCAGTTGGGGGAGCATGTGACTTCTGATCTCAGGGTCCTGAGCTCAAGCCCCACATTGCGGGTGGAGCCTACTTAAAAAAAATAAAAATTAAAAAATAACCAAAACTACGCTGCCTAAGCTATTAACTAACCCCTAGAGATGAGTGGGGGAAAAGAAGAGGGACTTAGGCTCTTGACTCAGAATTCTTTTGAGGAGTCTCCAATTTGGTGTCTTGTCATCATCTGCTATGAGAATGCAGAACTAAGAAATCCCACTGTTTCTTTCCCCCAAATCATATAAACTGTTGTGTTTAAGGACTTGACCGTGGGGTAGTCGGAAGTCAAGAATCAGAGCTTGCTGTTTGACTGAGCCCGGCCTTTCTGGCCTGCAGGTATACAGACTGGAATAATAATAATAATCTTTGATTCATGACACTCATCCCTGCTCCATGCATGGTCCCTCTTTCATTTTATTTTTATTTCTTATTTATTTATTTTGCAGGGGGCAGAGGAAGAGGGGGAGAGAGAGAATCCCAGGCAGGCTCCACGCCCAGCGCAGAGCCTGATGCAGGGCTCCATCTCACCATGTTGAGATCATGACCTGAGCTGAAATCAAGAGTCAGATGCTTAACCAACTGAGCCACCCAGGTGCCCCTGGTCTCTCTTTTAAAGTAATGTAATAAATACCCGTGAATTCACCAGAGGCAACTACTCTCCTGGATCTTGTCCATCATTCCCTTGCTAAGGCTTTCCTGATCTGGCCAATGAAAGCAAGGCAGGGAGAGGATTTCCTAAAGCTCCCACCACCTCCCTTAACACAGACTCAAGTTAGGATACAGGAAGACCAGAGGCAGTACCCACAAAACCGGGTGCCCACTGAGATAATCAAACTGCTTCCCTGAATGGGACTTTCCAATTTGTGAGCCCGATTTATTTTTTTCAATAAGAGAAAAGATGTAAGTCCCTTTGAGCAAAGTATGCCTGATATATATCACAATATTTATTTTTGGTAGAGTAATGGATCAGTCTTCGGGGAAAGCTAGAGAAAAAGCATTTCTTGAGCTCAGATGTAAATCAGTCACTCTGAAAAATCGCAGGGGAGTCTATATTCTTACCCCTCTGCTAACTACAGCGTGCAATAAACACTGACTTTTAAAAGTCACTGTTTCTAGACCTAACACTAACAACAGAGTTAAGGATGTGAGGCCCAAAAAGCAACTGTTTCTGGAATGTCTGCACCTAATTCCCCAAAATGACAATACAACTCAAAATGAAAGAAGAGATCCACCCAACCTGCTGGTATTAAGTTGTACACCGGCGGGGCGGGGGGGGGGGGGGGGGGGGGGGGGCAAGTTCTAAGCTTTACACGCAGTACTCATTTCCAAGGAGGAAGGATGAAGTGCGGCTGGGCTCAGGATGTAAGGGTCTCCCAAGGGACTAGTCCAGTTATTAGAGGCCAGCCTTCCTATCTACATTAAATGTATCATAGAGCAGGACAAGAGTGAAACTGAAGGACGGGGGAGAATAAGATCTTCGATGAATCGGCAACTTAAACAGAGATCTTCAAAGGAAAGCTATTTAAATCTAAGGTGTTCCTAATATTAATTATCCTGAACACCTCACAGGCTCCGATTCACATGCTACAAAGAACACAAAGCCTTTTAATTTTCCTACCTGTCCACGGCACTAGCGGTGATAAATCAGGTATATAGAGAAACCACACATGACTAACGAACCAACCCATTAATGGCGAGCAAAGATCATTTGCCAAGATGACTTATTCAGACATAGTCACATATCATAACCAGCAATATCCTGGAGGCTTAATGCAGCAGGCATAGAAAGCAAGAGCTGGGGCACTCCCTGCCAAGTCTCGGGCACTCCAGGGTGACTGGGGCATCCTCCAGATGCCTGCTATCCAGGCATGAGAAGATTTTATCCATGGCTGCCACCTCCCCACTCTCTTCAAGGTAGACTTGCACTTGGAAAAATACCGAAACTTCTAAAAGGCCTCTTGGGTCACAGAGCTGCCGAGGCCCCAACCTTGCTACGGCCCCTCCTCTGACACTCTTAGAATTCCAGGTACCCTCAGAAAGAAGACCCAGCCTCTGCCACCAGCAACCTTAGCCGTTAGTTTGTAGATCTTTATTGTAGGCACTCATTCAAGTAACTGAGCTCCAACTAGGTGTCCGACCCTCTTCTTCTAGGTGCTTGGGAGATGCATAAACAAACAAGTAAATAGATGGGAGTGAGGGAAAGAGAAGAGTTCCCTAAATGCCAGTCCCTTTATTTTACCGGGAAAATAGGCCCAGTGATAGGAATTTCTCTTTGAGGCCAGAGTTGATGGTGTGGCCAGGACTTGAACCCAGGTTGGATCCTTAGCGGGACTGCCACATACAGTGGTGCACAGGGGACGGGGATGAAATTCAACCTATGTTCTGCAACCCAGGAGCAGCCTCATTCCAGTACTATATTCTCACTGTCCCAGACTGCCCAATTCCCTTTAACAAAAGCCCCCTTCACTGGAAGGGACAACTCAGGTTCCCCAGATCAGCAACCAACCATCATTAGCAGGACCCAGGAGAGTTTGAGTCCTTTCACGGGATGTAACCCTGAGAAGCTATACACTCCCAGCTCTTGTCATGAGTGAGAAAAGTCTGTTGAACTTGAATCTGTTAAGAAATCCACCAATGGCGAAGGTCCCCTGTAATTAATAATCATGACAATAATTTCCTATATTATCATCAGATCTGAAAGGGAAGGCTGCTAGCAAGCTATTTTACATTCTTGCCAAATCCTTTATTCCTCACGATCCCAAGCTGAGGATCTGTCATTGTTCAATCCCATCTCTAAAGTTCCATATGGATGATGGGAATAATTAACTTAACCAACTATATGAATATCTACTCTTGACTAAGTGCCAGGGATAAAACAGTGAATACCACCACCCTTGTCAACAACAACACACCATTGTCTCTGACTTCATGGAACTAACACGTTGAATACAGAGCTGGGAAAAGCCCAATTGCTAAGGAGTCCCTGACCAGACTGGCAGCCTGCTTGGGGCCAGGTCTGGAAGCAAGAATGTATGTGACCAGCCTATTCTCCCCTCCCTTACTCCATTTTACAGAAGGAAAAATAAGGTCCAGGAATGAGAGCAGGTGGCTTGCCCAAAGTCAGACAGCTGATAATTGAGCTGGGACTTGAACCCACAGTCTCCGGCTTTCCCCCTTCCACCACATTGCCTCCTCCAAGGTTCCAAGGCTGCAAAGTGAAAATAGTTGGTTCTACTGACAGATCGCTTCCTGACGCATATGCACCCAGAACATGCAGCTTCAACCCATCTTATCAGCACAGACCTCATGCCTATGCTCATCTCTCAAACCAGAATGTTTATAAATATACTTCACTGATCTAGAGCTGGGTGTCCTATCTTCATTCACTCTCATTTATCACCCTCTCTGGGTCTCTCTTGATGTTTACTTTCACTTTAAAAACCTCATCTTATAAGAACAGAGCCCTTTTTATCTGATGCTAGCGCCCCCTCTGCTCCTGGGGTCTAATCAATCCATGTCTGGAAATAAGCCAGAGAAGGAAGCAACAGTCCCTTTTATGAAAACAGGCACCTTTCTAAAATGATCTACCCCTGAGCAGGGCACAGACAGAAATTTAAATGAGAAGGAAATAAAGACATCCTCCAGCGACAGTCCTATGCATTCCTTATCAGGCAGGACACCAGGGAAGGTGACTCTGGGTTAACAGCTAAACCAAAAACTCTGCCTCCCATTTTTCAGGTTGTTTGGAAAGGGGGTCCAAATTCAAGAAGCCTGAAGAGACAATAGGGTTCAAAATATAATAGTGTATATAGTTCAGCCTCCTCCATTCTGAGGAGTTTAAGGTCTCCAAGATAGTAGGAGAGGGCTCACTGAACACCATTTGCAGGTATATACAAGCAGGGGTGCTCAGAGATGCCAGACTGAATGATCGAGACATCTGGCAACCAACACAGACCTTCACCCACCATGTTATTTTACACCCACCTGCAGAGCAGAGTCTCCACACCTCCTACCACCCCCTAGCTGCTGCAGCCTGCAGCCTCGGCCAGCAAGGGAGGCTGTCTACGTATAGAGGGGCAGAACCAAGTCCCCACGAGCCAGCCCACTCTTTTTACCATGGCTCCCAACCCCAGGCTTTCAGAAATAGGTCACAGATCTAGATGCAAATGCAGAGAACACCTCTTCTGAAGAGGACAATAGTTAATTCTTAATTGTTTGGGGGATCCTTTTGAAGATCTGATGGCAGCTCTGGACACACCATGAGAAACTGCAAGCATGCAGTTTATATGTAATTTCACTGGGGGTGACTGGCCTCTGGGGACGTATAAAAAGGCAGAAAGGGCTAACGTGCTCAGAGCCAGCTTTGAGCAAAGAAGCTGTGGGTGGTTCAGGTAAGTAGTCAAAAACACAGTTCTTAACCAAAAAGGGAGAAATGATGTCCCTTCCTTAGCTACTGCAAGTTCCAGCCTTCAATTAACCTTTGAAATTTCAACAAGAATTTGGAAACTGAGAGCGCACTCACGCACACACGCACAAAACAAGGACTCATCTTTGTGACTTCCTATCTTCACGTCACAGAATGTCCTGTGGTTGCTAGTTAAGACAGAGTCTCCCAACAGGGTTTATTGCAGAAGGGCTGGGTACCAGCAGAGGTAAGAAGTAGGGCAGAGGTGGACACTGGGATGGAGGACAGTCCAGACAAGGAGAGAGGGATAGCTAAGCTCTCTACTGGCTCTGAGTAGATCCTGGCAGGGCAGGTCCTGACCCTTGCTGTTGGCTCCCCTTGGAAGTCAGACCTGCTGACCCCTTTGCAGCAAACCAAGAAGTCCAGTCCAGGCAGAAACAGCCCGTTCCTTCTGGGTCCACGGGGAGTGGGGGATGCATCCTCTCATTTCTAGGGAGGAGACCCTGGCCCACAGCTTGCCCATAGCCCCCTCGTGGCCGGGGGGTGTCACTGCAGCCCCCTCTGCATTGCTGGACAAAAACCTCAGGGAGGCAGCTCTAATAGTGGTAGAGCAGAATATTTGGTTACCAGAGGCAGCTTGGCATCAGTCCTCAAGCCATGGTGAGGCTGTGTTTGTTCTTGGTTTCTTAAACTAGGACCAAGATTGACACTCAAAGTGATCCTTCTAAACCCCTCCCTGGTACAGTCCCTACAGGGAGCAAGTCCAAGACCTGCTTCATTAAGCCAATAACCTCAGAGCTTCTGTAACATTACCACTGCCCTGTTGATCACTCCTTCCTGCATCACACGCGATTACGCACAATTGTTTCAAAGCTCAACAGAAATAGCAAGAATACACAACACCCTCTGGTTTGTAGATTGCTGGCTAGATTACAAAACACTTGCAGAACACTAAATACCACCCCCCACCCCCATATCCTGGATTTCCAGGTAGCAGATCCTACAGGGGTTTGGGGGAAGTCAGGACTTAAGAACACACGATGAGAAAGAGTGTGGCCCTTGGCCCCATGCAAGCAGAGAGGGTGTCCATTAATGAACCTAACTAGCAACTCCACAAAGGGACAAAGTGCAACCCACCTGGGTTGGGGACTTGACTGAAAAGACCAGAGTCGGGGTGGGGGAGAGTCGATCCAGTGGTTCAGCTACCATCTGTCAGAGGTGGGGACGATTAACTGAACCCAGCAGTGGGGAAAGTGCCCACTGAGGAGAAGGTGGAAAGTTTGGGAGGAGAGAGGAGGGTGCAGTGTGCCGGGAGGATCTAGAGCAGTAGTCCAGGGACCAGAAGTGACTGGGGTCAGGGGAAACAGACGGAAGCACAGAGAGTCTTTTCCCTTTCCGGGGGAGGAGAGTCCTTACCTCCTTGATTTTCTCCCGCTGGGCTCGAACTAGGCTCTGGGGCTCCTTACTCTCATCTGCCCTGGTCCCCAGGACCGGGTGGCGGAGGCGGCTCCGGAACGCGTTGAAGTCAAAGCTAAACGGGATGCCCCCCTCCTGGGGTCTGAGGGCCGTGCTGCCGCTGCTCCGGGCCACCGTGGCCATTTCCCGTGTCCCGGTGGGGTGGGTGCGCCGCAGCCACACTTTCCGGCGGCGGGTACTTGCTTGGCTGCTGGCGTCGCCCTCACCGGGGGCTGGCGCAGCGGGCGCCGGGTTGGGAGGCGACTCCTGCTCGCGGGCCAGGGGGTGGCCGGCGACTTCGGCCACTACCTCCAGGCCGGGCTGCTGGGTCCGGGGCGCCAGGAAGAGGCGCTTGAGACGAGAGGAGTTGGGCAGCAGGAAGAGGGCCCCGAAGCACAGGGTGACGAGGCCCGAGAGGAAGAGAAGGAAGAGGAACTTCTGCGGCAGCCGCAGGCCCCACGGGGAGGCCGGGACGAAGACGGGCACTTTCCTCATGAGCATCGTGGCCTGGCACGGGGCTGGGGCCGGTCAGCTCCGGCCTCGCCCCCAGGCCCTCTCAGTGCGGGCACTGGGCAGCAGGGGCTCGGGGCGGGGACGTCGTCGAGGGGCGCCGCCCGGGGTGGGGGTCCGTGAGAGTTTCGCCGCTTCGGAGGCTGCCCCCGAAGTTCAGGGAGTTTGGGGCGAGTGTCCCCGAGCTGAGGCAGGGGCGCAACGGCCTCGGCGGGGCCCGGGCGCGCCGGGCGGCACGGCTCGGGGCCCGGGCCCGCAAGGGTCGGCCGCGCGCCACAGCCTTCTCTCCGGCCGCCGCGCAGCCCCTCCTCGCAGCGGCCGGAGCCCGCGGGGCCCGCGCCTTCCCGCGCTGCGGCCGCCGCCGGGGCCGTCACATGCCGTCCGCGGCGCCCAGGCCGTCCGCGCGGAGGGGCGCCGGCAGGCCTCGTCCCCGCGCCGAGCCGCCCGCAGCCCCTCGGCTCAAAGTTTCAGCCTCAGAAGCAGTTTCCAGAGGGGGCCGGCTCAGGGGGCGAGGCGGTGGCGGGGCCGACGTGTCAGCGCCGCTGCGAGAACGCGCCGACCCGGCCGGGTCGCGACAGCGCCCGGCTCGGCTATCGGGACACGTCCACAACTTTGCTCCGCCGCGGAGCGGGCGCCGGGCAGCGGCAGCGGCAGCAGGCACTTCTGAGCCCGCTGGGCAGGGGGCTTCCTGGGCCCCCGGGAGCCGAGGGATGCCCGCGCCGCAGTCCGGAGCCGGGCGCCGTCCGCGACCAGCCGCGGCGGGGCGGCCGCAGCTGCGCCCGGGAGTGCGGACTCCCGCCCCGCCAACTCGGTAGGGCTCGGCAACCCGCTGGGATCACCTGTTCCCGTCCCCCGCCGGCTCCGCGGAGCGCGCAGCCCCGGCTGCACCTCTCCCGCTGCAGCTGGCGTCCTCGCAGCGGCCGCTCCAAACGGGCCGCTGCCGCCGCAGGGTGAGCCGCCGCCGCCGCCGCCGCTGCTGCTGCCGCTGAGCCTGCGCTCCACACGCGCGCACACCCGCCCGGACGCCTCCGCCGCCGCCGCAGCTCCGCTTTCACTGAGACAGCGCCCGCGACCCCTCCTCCCTCCGGGCCACGCCCTCGGGCCACGCCCACTGCGCGCGCCCCGCGGTCCTCCCCCGCCGCGGCGTCGCAGCCAGGCCAATGGCCTCGCGTCCGTGGGTAGGGAGCGCGGGGCCTAAGCGCCGGTGGGGAGAGGCGACGGGACTCCAAGCCACGCCCCCTCCCTCAAGTGGCCAGCGCCGCGCACACTCCCCCCCCATCCAGCACCAATAGTCCAGCTGCGCGGAGTTGGCGAGGGCGGGGTGGAGAGCGGAGCAAGGTCATTGGCTGCCTCGGAGGGATCCCCGTTGGGCTGCAGTCGCCCATTGGTTAGTGGCCGGCGTTCGCTGGACTGGGAGCGACCGCTAGGCCCCCTGGCCGCCCCCGCCCGCGCCACTCGGGTAGTTGGTCTCCGGGTGGGGGCAGGAGACCCGGCCAGTCTGAAGGGCTCTGGCCATTGTTCAGGAGCCGCTGTCACCCCTCCGTGCCAGTCCAGGATTGGCAGGGAGCTGGGGGCCTGCCCAGGGGTCCCCAGAGCTTCTGCAGGAGCCGTGGTGGTGCTGCCGGGGCAGGCTCTAAGGAAAAGGTGGCTGGAGCCAAGCCGGAGAGCTGTGGCCACGGCTGGACCAGGCTAAGGCAGTGTTTCCACTGGACCCCCACCGACCACTGCTCTGCCACAGCCCCAAACCCGACTAGGGCCGCCGGGTGGGGGAGGGAGAGATGCGAGAGGAGGGCAGGGAAGAGAGAACCCTGGTCGTGTGTACAGACCACACACATAATGTGACATGCGTACCTTCATGCCTGCGTGTGTTTATGTGCACGTGTGTGCTCGTATGCATAGATACCTATGCGCTCAGGGATTGCATGTGAGTGAGTACCTGCACACATATACTTAATTTAGGTATGGACACCAAGTGATTATGCCGGAGCATACATAGACATCTATACATATCAGTACAAACATTGACATGTGTGCACACATACCCACTGATGCACAATAGACAGGTCCAAAAACATGCACATGTACACGCTGCCAGGCATATATTCCCAGACCCGTGTGTGTCTCCACCCCAAGGCCCTCCCTCACACCTCCCTCCTTGGACTGAAGTCTCTCTGTGCCTTCCCTTCCTGTTAAACCTAACCCAGGGCAAAGCAACATTGTGCGGTGTGGGTCTTTCATGCAAAACACTTTATAGAGACAAATAACAGCAGAGGGAGAGACAAATTAAGAGGTGTAATAGGCAAGAGGGAAAATATCTGCTTTCAGCTGCAATTTAAAATGAAATGCAGCATTGACGAGACAGAAAATACTGCAGGGAGGCCTTTGTGGTTAGAAGAAGTGGCCCAGGCGGGCTCTCACCTCATAAATCTTGCTTCTTCCCTGAGGCCTGCTAGGATGGGCCATCGGGACTCAGACATCCTTCTCCCTCTGGCAGGCCACTGAGGGCAGACCCTCCCCTGATATTTAAATACCCTTGGCATGTAAATTTCTTTCACTTGAAAGTATGACTGCTCTGGGTAACAGGTGCAAATATGTTGGTGACTGGAGAATAGTCCCTCCCAACCCCACAAGTTGCACCTAGCTTAAATGTAAAATTCTAATTCAGATGTTTCAATCTCTCACGAGTTTGATTGGCAGGAGTCAGTTTCCTGGAACCAGCTGTGAACATCAGAGACAAACATGTGATCCCCTTAGATGCAGGAGCCCAGACACCCAGCCTGGCCTGTTCCCATCCCCAGTGCCCAAGGATCCCCTCCCTGGGTCCCACTCCAGGAAGAGGCAGACTTGTCTTTGGAGAACCAGGAGCCCAGCATTCATTGGAGGCACCCCATTGTTCCACATTGTGAGTGAATCACTGTTCAGTCCCCTGAGAAGGTAGGATCCAGGGGGAAGGGGAGGAAGACAAGGCTGAGTCTTGGAAGGATATGTCTGTTTGAACTGGATGCTCAGTGGGATTGTGACACCTGGATCAGCCTCTCATATGCTGGTGAGCCAGGGTAGAAAGTGGGACTGCAGCAAAACTGGCACATCCCACAGACCCAGGCTACAAAAACCAGAGCCCAGAGAGGACAACTCCATTTCAGATTGATGTCATGTTGGTGGTTACACTGAGTTGGTGACCTTTTACACTCTCCCTAAAGAGCTCACTGAAACCCTGCAGGTGCCCAGCCCAGCTTCCGTAGACCTCACACATATCGTGGCTCTTTTATCACTGGGTTTTGCTATTCATATGTTGTCCCACAGCAGACACTTCCTCACGACAGGGACCATGGCCTGTTCACCTCTCTAACTGCCCTAGGTCTTAATTACAATGCCTTGCACATGGGCACTGTTGTTTGTTGAATAACCAATGAATAAATGAGTGAGTGGATGCCCATTTCACAGATGAGGAAATTGAAGCTCAGGGAAAGGAATACTAACGAACTAACATTTTCTATGTGCCAAATACATATTGCTTTGTTTACTTTTCAGAACACTCTTATGTGGTGGATTTTATTTATAGCCTCATTTTATAGATAAGAAGACTAAGGCTAGAGAGGTATAGGATAAGTTAACAAGTATCTTTCTCAGTTTAATTTGGAAACTCAAATGGGGCAGGGAACAGAAATGAATAGCTATTTAAAAAATCTATTCTGTCAACAAGAATTTATTGAACTTAGATGCTAGGTATTTCACTAGTCTCAGGTTGGACACAAAGACGAACAAAGCATGGTCCCTGCCATTATTGATTCATTCATTCAGTAAAGAACTATTTATTGAGGGGTGCCTGAGTGGCTCAACCACCCACTTAACCTGGATGGTTAAGTGTCTGCCTTTGGCTCAGGTCATGATCCCAGATCCTGGGATGGAGCCTTACATCGGGCTCCCTGCTCAATGGGAAGTTTGTTTCTCCCTCTGCCCCTCCCTCTGACTCGTGCTCTCTCTCTCACTCTCTCTCAAATAAATAAATAAAATCTTTTTTTAAAAAAATAGAACTATTTATTGAACACTCACAATAACCAAGTACAGAGGGGCTGGGGACAACAGCCCTAAATAAGGCAGATGTGAAGCCTATCTTCAGGAAGCTTCTTGTCTAAAAGGCAACAGGGACCAATTTAGCCCATCAGGAAGGACCACAGGGCACTCGTCTGCGTGTTTCATATCTTATCAGGCCCTCATGACAGCTCTCTCTGAAGTAGGTCTTGAGATCCCACTTTAACAGGTGGAGAAACTGAGGCTCAGGGGTGTGACACGACTTATCCAAAGTCCCACAGGGAATGATTTGCAAATATGACAGAAAACCAGATTCATCTACTCCCAGAATCTATGCTCCTTCTGTTAATAGTATTAATAATAACTAAGATTAATGGGGCACTCACTAACCACCAAGCCCTTCCAATAGCATGTTCTAGAAGTTCACTTATTGGATCCTTACAATCACCCCATGAGACAGGTACTATTATTACTGACATTTTACAGAAGAGGAAACCAAAACACAGATATTAAAGAATTTGCCCCGTGTCCCACATCTGGGAAGTGGCAGAGGGAGGATATGAACCCAGTCAGTCAGGCTCCAGAGCCCTTTATGTCTTTCAAGCCTATTGCTCTCCATCTTATAATGACATGAAAGCAGGTACTGTAGGGGGTCAGAGCAGAGCACTGGCCTTAGGTAAAATTCTCACTTGTTGGGAGGATTGTATGAGCTCATTACCATCATTCAACAAGTACCTATAAAGTGCCTGCTATGTTCCAGGCAATATACAAGCCTTCAGGGATATAATGGTGAGCAAAAATAGACACATTGTTCCCATTTGTGGAGCTTCCAGTCTCAAGGGGAAGGGGAGTTTCAACAAATAAGCAATCCCCAAATATGTACACAGGCTGAGATGACAGTGAGGAAAGAGAGAAATGCTGCTGTAGGAACATTGCACATAGACAACATGTGCAAAGGCCCTGGAGTGGAGAGAACATGGTGCTTTTGAGAACAGAAAAGCCAGTAAGTGTGGAGTAGAGTAGAGAGAGTGATGGGGGAAAGACAGGTAGCATCACTGAATGATTTAGGGCAGGAGTAGGAATGTGTGTATAGAGGTAGGTGGGTGGGTAGGTTCAGATTAGCATTTTAAAAAGGCTACTCTAGCTGCTGTGTGGGCAACAGAATGGAAGGCAGGAGTGAACAAAGTGGGTGCCTCTCAGAGGATATTGCAATAGTCTATAGTGCCTTGGCCTGGGGAAGTGCGAGTCACCAGGACTGCAGGATCCAAATCATATTTAGAATCCAAAATCGATAGGACTTGGTGAATACTTGAAATAGGACATTGATCGAGAGGGAGACATCTGCACTGATTCCCAGCTCTCTAACTTGCCCCAGAGGTGGGGGCATTTGTTGAGATGGGAGCAGTGAACCAGGCTATGAGGGCTTCCCTTCGGTTCATCAGCAGTTGGTGCAGAATATGAATCTCAAGTGGTCATTAGTCCCATTTAGAAGCAAAGACCAGAGATAAAGCCAAGTTCAAGCCAAGAGATAATCATCAGGCAGGTTCCTTAATGGTCCCAGATAAATTGAACCCTGGGCAGGAGAGACACTGATGACTGGAGCCCTGCCCAGTGAGAGCATACCCCGTCAGTCTTGAGATAAAAGGACCTACAGCTGCGCTCACTCCAGCAGGCTACAAGACCTAGTCAATACCTCGCTGTGCAGTGGGGGCTGATTTCAGAGCCACAGAGCCCCGAACACCTGCCCACATGGATTTTTTTTTAAAGATTTTATTTATTTATTTGAGAGAGAGAGAGCACACAGAGGGAGAGGGAGAAGCAGACTCCCTGCTGAGCAGGGAGCCCTATGCGGGGCTCGATCCCAGGCCCCCAAGATCATGACCTGAGCCAAAGGCAGATGCTTAACCAACTAAGCCACCCTGGTGTCCCTGCGCTCATGGATCTTAAAAGAAAGTCATGAGATTCCCTTTCACCTCATCTTACCTGAGTCCCCAACCCTGCATCAGAAGTCACCCGTCAGCCAGGAGCAAGAATTCTCAACTGGGAGCAATGTTGACCCCCGGGAACTTTTGGCAAAGTCTGGAGAGAATTTTGGTTGTCACAATTGGGAGAGGAGTGCTACTGGCATCTAGTGGATAGAGGTCAAGGATGCTATTAAACATCTTACAATGCACAGGGCAGCCCCCCCCAATAAAGAACTGTCCAGGGGTGCCTGGGTGGCTTAGTCGGTTAAGCATCTGCCTTCGGCTCAGGTCATGATCCCAGGGTCCTGGGATTGAGCCCCGAGTCGGGCTCCCTGCTCAGCCTGCTTCTCCCTCTCCCGCTCCCCCTGCTTGTGCGTGCGCTCTCTCTGTCAAATAAATAAAATCTTAAAAAAAAAGAAGAAGAACTGTCCAGCCACAAATGTCAACAGTGTAAAGGGTGAGAAACCTTGGCTTGATGCCAAGGCTTTGAAGTCAGAGAAGCCTGGCTTTGCCACACATTGACCGGTTGATCTTGGGCAACTTGTCTGACCTCTCTGAGCCTTGATTTTTCCATCTGTCAAAGGGGGTGTCAATAGTAATACATACCTCAGGAAGATGATGTGAGAATTAAATGGGATAGCTGACCATAAAGAGCCTGAAGCAAATGTCAGGCTCATCCTCCAAGTGAGCAGGAACTGAGCTGGACTTGTTCTTGATCTACCTCCCAAACCCAAGTCCTCAGTATGCTGAAGAAGGGAAAGCAGAGTGGTAAGAACAAGAACCCTGGAGTCAGAGTACCAGTTCTGAGTCTGGACTCAGTCTCCTACCAGCATTGAGACCTTGGGCAAATTGCCCACCTCTTGAGTCCCCTGTTTCCTCATCTGTGAAATGGACATTTTCACAGTACCCACCACATATGGTGGTTATGAGGACTACAAGAATTAATCTTTGTAAATGTCTGAGCACGGAGTTTGGCACATAGTGAGCACTTGATCAATGTGAACCAATCTTACAAAAGACAAAAAGAATCACTGCTGCTTCATTTCCTAGTAACAAGCAAGCTAGCAACCCAAACTGAAACTTTGCAACAAAGTTTCCAGGAGGGAAGCTCCATTTTCAAATACTCTGTCCATGGTCCCTATGAGAACTCTGATTTGTCAAGTGAAGATTAAATTAAACAGGGATTTTTCATTTCAGATGAAAGTCCTACTGTGCTAAACACTAGTCAGGCAAGCCCTTCCTCTTTAGGAGTTTCTAGATCATCCATCTCAACAGTAGATGTGGAATCTAAGGATCAAAGCATGTAAGTAAGTAACTTGCAGAGCATGTGCCGGGTCTCAGTACTTGAGAATACCAGTGGAGGCCACTTTCCCAAGCATAGTAAGGGGTCGAGGTTCTTCTCACTCCTGAAATTCAGGGTGACATTTACCTCATTAACATTGTGAGGATTAATGAAATAATCCACATTAATTCCTTAGCAAAGTGTAGGGCATATAGCAGGAACTAAATGTTAGCTATTATTTATGGTACTGGCACTTTTTAAAGAGCATGTAAAATAAATATCTGAGTCTCATAAAAGTACACTTCCAAAAGCTTACATCAAATCCCATAAAGCTAGAAATGAAATAGTATCTTTAAAATGTAACCCTGGCATAATGTAGTCATCTGGTTCTATTTGCTAATATTAGAGAGTTTTAATTTGTTTGTTTGTCTGTCTGTCTGTTTTCTAATGTCCATAGGTTGCTTATTGAGGCTCCAGATTCCAGGCAGGATCTCAAAGTATCTGCTCTTACAGTGTTAGGATGATAAGAAGGGCCCAAGGCATCAGGCAGGTGTTGCTGGGTGAAGACCACATGGGCCAAACAATCTTGGGCAGTATCCTCAAGCCTTATCCATGATGCCATTCAAGTGTTTTCTAAAACCAGATCAATAAGGCAGAGCGGCAAAAGAATTGTGGTTACAGCCTTGAATCTTACAGACCCACATCCTAGTCCAGGTCCTGCCTCTTATTGACTATGTAACTTTGAGCAGGTTATCTCATCTATATCTGCCTCAGTTTCCTTGGCTACAAAATAACAGTGATGTTAGTACTAAATTCAGTACATGTTAAACATTTGCATTATTCAAAGAAATAGAAAATAGCAAGTTTAGGATTCAAGGTTGATAAACAAAAAAGAAAGATGGGTTTGAAGATGGAAGCCCACCAGTTATCTTCCTTGTCCCAAGCCCCAGCTCTGCCATTTGATTGGATGAGCTGAGCAAATCACTCACCTCTCTGAACCAGTTTCTTCATCCATAGAGGGGACCCATAACACCCAACTGAGATCACCAGTGGTCAAGCACTTACTTTGTTAGTAAGAAAGCAAAAGGGAGGGGTGTCTGGGTGGCTCAGTCGCTTTGGCTCCGGTCATGATTCCAGGGTCCTGAGATCGAGCCCCGCATCGGGCTCCCTGCTCAGCCGGAAGCCTGCTTCTCCCTATCCGGCTCCCCCTGCTTGTGTTCCCTCTCTCACTGTCCCTCTCTCTCTGTCAAATAAATAAATAAAATCTTTAAAAAAAAAAAAAAAAAAAAAGAAAGCAAAAGGGACATGTTTGTTGTGGCTACCATCCCTTTTCAGAAAGAATTTTCACCATTCCGCAAATACTTACGGCCCTCACCATAATTTAAAAGCTTTGCCAGTCCCTCTCTTTCCTATTTTGTTCCATTCTACTTTTTCTAGTATTCTATTCTCTATATTTTAAAAAAATTAAAAAGCTGATAGAAACCGAGAGGGTCATTTGCCCCGATTGCCAATTATTTCTGGATGTCCGCCTTTGGAGCACGTGGTAGAATTGCCCCACCCCCTTGTGGTTGAATGGAGCCACGTGACTAATTCTGGCCAGTGAGCTGTAAGCAGAATGGCAGGTGTCACTTCTAGGCCAGAGCATTTAATTGCCAGAGACGTCTCCTCCAGAGCTACGGCTTTCCCTCTAGCAAGGTGACTTACAGCGCTCCAGCCAGCAGCTGCTCCATCAGCCAGAGTCCCTGCATGATTACGATGAGCAGAACCTTCTGCACATCTGCCTTGGCTGCGTTGGCATGAAGCTTAGATGAAAAATTAATACGTGTTGTATCAAGCCACTGAGTCCACAGGGCTTTAAAAGGGTTTTTAACTTCAATAATCTTTTAAGGTGAAGTTAACTTTAATCATCTATTTTACTTAATCCAAAATAGCTAAAATATTATTTCAATTATTTTAAAATCAGTAATAAGATAAGTTACATTCTTTTTTACATACCAAGTCTTCATGGTCTAGTGTGTTTTTTACATTTACAGCACATTTCAAGTGCGCCACAAGCCCCGTGTGCCTGGTGCTACCAGCGTGGACAGCACAGCCGGAACGGCTAATGATCCTCATTTTGAAGCACACTATTCTAAGGCATCCTGAATACATAAATCTTTATCCTAGTCCAGAGGAGCTTTGGAAAAGGAAATCCAGTGTTTCATAAAGTAGGCTGTGGTTACATTTCTGGTACATTTTTCCTCATTAGTGTGAGGTGGGGTATTTTCCGCCCAGCGTTACAACTCCCTGCCATTTCCCTCCCTTTCACTCATTCAGTCACCCCTACTCTCCCTCAAAGGAAAAAAAAAAAAGACAGGGGTGTTTTCAAGTGTCCCAGCTTGATGATAAAGAGAAAACTTGACTATTTAAAATGTTCTCAGTACCCACGGTATTCCAGGAGTAGAAATTCACTAAGCCCCCGGTAACGGTAAGGGACGGTCAGTGCACTTTCTTCTCCACGGGATGTGAACTGTGGGCTTCAGGATCACGAGGGAGGGGAGGTAGGGGTGCAAGAAGGGTGGAACTAAGGCATTAGGACTTGATCTCATATCCTGGGACAGAGAGAATTCCTTCTGATTTTGGATATTGGCTTGGAACTTATACTCAAGGATCAAGGGTTGCAGGTAAGTGTTAATTGCTTTTTTATTCATTTGTTATGATATGTGTGTGCTATTGTTGCTATACAGTACCTACTTCGTGGAAAATGTGGTTTTTTCGATTTACCAATATGTCAGGAGCATTTTTCCATGAAATTAAATATTCTTCTACCTCATCATTCTGACAGCCAGATAGTATTACTTAAATGGGTATACCGTAATTTATTTACCCAATCTGCTATTGTTGAACATTAAGGTCATTTCCAATTGTTAATTGCGTTCGACAATAGCTTATTGCTCTCATAATGCCTCGGGTCCTGCAGAAGGCACAGGCAGAGGACACATGCAGATGGAGGAAGGCATGATCACTCCAAGTCGTCCTTCTGGCAAACTGGGGTTTTACCACATAGGAGGCCAACTCCTGGGGGGTTGGTGAGGAGGGCACGGCCTTCTGGGGACACTGCCAGGAGAGCTGGGTAAGATGAAAAGAGTGTTGGAGACAGAGGGTTGTGGGAGGTCCCAGGTCCTGCCTACTTAGTTGCTCTGCGGACACCGTCACTGAGCCTCAGTTCCCTTATTGGGAAAATGAGGGTAATAAGTGGCCCCCTGGTATTGTTGCAAAGATTAAATCAGACTATGAAATCTGGTTAAATAAGACAGATGGAGCATGCGCACACCCAACTCGGCTCCCTCCTGATGCTCCACTAACATGGAGGCAAAAGGGATTTTGTTCAAGGCAAAAAAAACCACAAGGATAATTAGCACAAAGAGATAACATTAACAAAATTTGGAAGGCAGAAAAGCAGATCAATGGATTGTAACTTAGAGGAACCAAGGACCAGTGGGGAAAGCTGGAAGTAACCCCACTTACATGATAGGAGCCCCCAAAGGCTCAGTGGTTACCTACAGAGGCCAACGGAAGGAGGAGCTAAAGACAGGAGAGTGGTCCCTTCCCTTCCTTGCCCTGCCCTGTACCCGGTTCCTGCTTCTGGACAGACAGCCAGGGTCAGGGCCTGAGGACAGGTGGGAGAAAGGCTGTCCCTCCCGTGGGCGTGTGCAGCCCACCCTGGGCCAGGCCCCACGTGCCCGTGGCGGCAGAGGACGGCAGACACAGAAGCAGACTCTCCTGGGAGGGGGGCTCTGCAGGACCTAGCAGAAAGGCCAACTTGCTCTGGCGAGTCAGAGATAGAGATCAAAGGGGGGTGGGACAGGGGTCTGGTGGGCTGCCCCAACTGCCCATGTTAAGATGGGGGCTCTGAAGCTCAAGAGGAAGGGCTTTGCCCCAAACCCACACTCTTTAGCCTGTCCCTGGCCACGTCCCCAGCCCAGCTCTCCCTGTGCTTCCCATTTGCCACCCAGGCAGACAGTGGCCTCCTCCAGGCCCTCTCCAGGTGCTTTCTCTTCAACCTGTTGCTCAGATAAGGGTAGGGACTATCCTGCTCAGCCAGTCGCTGGGCCCAGGATCCCCAGTTTGGGTCCCTCTCGCTCCTCCATCAGTCCACTCCCCACCCTCCTGGCAGCACCGCCCCCACCCCTTCTGGGAAATCACCACTGAGTTCTCTTCTCAGAAACTCCTACTCCCAATGCGATGTCACATAAAGTACTAACCAATAGTGCTTTAACCCTCCTGGAGGGAGACGTGCTTTCCTAACCATCTGAAAAGAAACAAGTTTCCAAAGACCAAAGGATTGCAGCTATAATGGTGGAAACCTAGAGGCAGTGGGGTCGATCAGGTGGACAGAGGAGCGCCGCTCAAACCATACTTGTAGATAGTCATGTCAAATGGGCTAAGGGGAAAATAGAGGGAAAGGTATTCCTTGACCTGTCTGCTCACCTCAAGTCAAATGCCTTTGGCAGAGGCAGGGAGGGCTCATACGCCCCCCCGGGATAGGGGCAAGGTGGACGAGGGCTGCGATTTAGCAAATAAAAACACAGTAAGTCCAATTACATTTGAATTTCCGATAAGCAACCAATGATTCCTTTTTTTTTTTTTTAAGTTTATTCATTTAAGTAATCTCTACACCCAACATGGGGCTCAAACTCATGACCTTGAGATCAAGAGCCGCACACTCTTCCGACTGAGCCAGCCAGTCGGAATCTGCCCCTAACAGATAATTTCTACTATAAGTGTGCCCTGTGCAATATTTGGGACATACATATGCTAACAGATTATTCACTAATTATGTCTGGAGTTCGCATTTAATGGGGCTTCCTGTATTTGATCTGGCAACTCTACCTGCCCCTAGCACAGGGTCTAGCACATAGTAGTGCTCCGTGAAGGAAGGGTTTGTTTGAGCTTTGAGCTGGATGGGAAATCACAATGTTCTATCTCACTGGGTCAGAGTGGACTTTCCAGTCACTGGAAGTGAGTTTTAATTACCAAAATGAAACTGTTATTTAACCCAAAGGGACCAGAAAGTCATGGATCTGCCTGATTATCATCAGGAGTCAAGGAAGGAAAAAGTGCCTTTGACAGAAGAAGTTTGCAGGTGGAGAAGAAAAATAAGGCCATTTTTTCCTCGTATCCCATTGGTTCCAGTCTATTACATTCATTCATTCAACAACTATTTATTGCATGCCTACTGTGGGCCAGGCACTGTTCAATAAACCAATGGTATTACTATGATCATCTTATTACCTCCATTTGATTGAAGAGGGAAAGTGAAGTCTAGAACATTTAGGTGACTTGCCCAAAGTACCACAGCAGGTACAGGGGAATGGGGGACTCACACCCAATGTATCTGACACCTGAGCCCTTGCTCCTTCCCCTTTATGCCTCCATAGAGGTATGAGGCACTGAGTAACAGGGGCCCTGAGAGTAGCAGGAACAGATCGGGTAAAGCCCACCTAGATGACCCTGAGCCATCACCCAGCATTACAGTTTTATCTCCTAAGTATCTCTGAGCCACCCATTTTGCTCCCTTTGAATTACTACCCCTCTCCCCCAGCCCAAACCACAGCCTCAACAATAGGTGAGTCAGGCTGGCTCACCTCTCCAGTCTGTTCTCCACACAGCAGGCAGGGTGGTCCGTATGAAAGGTAAATGCTAACATGTCACCTTTCTGCCTAATACATTTCCACAGTTTTCCTCTGCTCTGGGATGACAACAAAACTCCTGATCATGGCCAACCAGGTTCCATGTAATCTACTCCTGCTGACCTGCCCAGCTTCATCTCACTTCCTCTTACTCCCTCTGCCTGCATCAGTCGGTATTTTGGTTATCTGTTGCTGCATAACAAATCACCCTGAAATGTAGTGCCTTAAAACCACACCTGTTTGTTACCTCTCGTGCTTCTTGGGCTTGACTAGGCTCAGCTGTGTGGTTCTTCTGAGACTGACATCATCTGGAGTTATGGCCTCCAAGATGTTCACTCACCAGTCTGGTGATGGATACTGGCTGTTTCCTAGGAGTTTGACTGGCACTGTGGACCAGAAGCTACATATGGCCTCTCCATGTGGCTTGGGATTCTCACAGCATGCCAGCTGGAGTGTCTCAAAAGTGAGCATTCCAGAAGGTAAAAAGCAGAAACGTCTAGCTCTTAACTTCAAGGCTAGGCCTGGAATAGAGTACCACGTGTGCCGCTATCTTTCGGTTAAGAAGTCACAGGTCCAGCCCAGGTTGAAGGGGAGGAAAAGCAGCTCCATTGCTTGATGGGGAAGAATTGGTGGCCCTCTTTGATCCACCGCAGCTGGTCTCAGCTTCTGATCACAGAAACCGCTCCAGTTCATTAAAGCAGAAAGGAATTTAATCCAGGGGAAAGTACCTACAGCACTGTAGGGAGGGCTGGAGAGGCGGGTTCTTGGCTGAGCTTCCAGAAATGATCCCCAGATGACACTGCAGCCTCTGCCATGATCAAGCAGCTGGGAAATCAGGATGCTGGCACCAGTGCTGCTGGATCCAGGACTAAACTCTGCCCCGATACCCTCTCTGAGAGAATGGGGGCCCCAAGCTCTTCGCAGACGAGGGTCTAGACACTGAGCCCTGTGCAACAGCTGCTGTAGAAGAACAAAGTCTCCTCACCTCTAGGTCTCCTCGCCCCAGAATCAGAGAGGCATGACTCTGCCCTACAGTGTTATTGTCCGTGGTGCATCCATGGTGATAGGACCCAATTCACATCTGGAGGCCTGGCTTCAGAAGTCTAGCTTCTTGGTCTTTCTAGTACAGGAAAGCACACTACAAAAGATGCTGATCAAGCCAAGCTACAGTATCTCCACCATCCTGGGCCTTCTTCCAGTCCCTAGGAATCGCTCTACATCCTCTTGCCACAGGGCCTTTGTACATACGGTTCTCTTCTGCCCACCATTCTCTTTCCTCTCCTCTTCTTCTCCTCTTCCTTCACATCTCTGACCTTCTACCTCCTATCTTCTCTGATCTTCCTATTAGTTTATATCTCCATTTTATGGATGAGGAAACTGAGGCCCAGTGAGGTTAAGTAATTTGCCCAAGAACACACTACCAGTAAACAGGGCGACTGGAATTTGAACTCAGGCAGCCTGACTCCAGAGTCTGGTCTTAACAGCTACATTATGTCATGCAAAGACAAGTTCACCTGTGTTAAAAGGCCAGGGGCAGGGCCTACAGCCAACCTATAAATAAACAAGAGGGACGCTTCAGCAAATGCTGATAAGCCTAGAGAACTCTGAGAGTGATAGGCGGTGCAGGTGGAAGGTCTCAGGACAAGGTCAGGTGCTGTGGAGCTTGGCCCCTATCCCCAGAGAACATCGATAGGCTGAGTTTCAAATACAGCTGAGCTAAATTTCCACAGAACCCTGACACTTCTACCCTCCACTAGGGAGCAGAGAGCAATTCACACTGTGTATCAAGGTCGGCCTCTCATACCTCTCCCAAGAGGGATTATCAATTTCAACAGCAAAACCCACAATCACAGTGAACAAAGCGTGTTCAGTTCTCATAACTTTAATAGGCAGAATTTTGTAGAGCAAAGAGACAGCTGTTAAGGAGAGAGAGCCATCATAAAGGAAGGGCTTGGGGTATAACTGGTGCCCCTGCTTGCCTCCCCTTGGCCCAGGGCCCAGTGAAGGGAGTCCAGGAGTCCAGAGGACCACATCTGATTTTTGAAAATGTAGTATGTCCTCAGTCCATAAGCAGTGAATGGGATCGCTTGCCCTCCCTAAGCTAGGTGTGGCATTCCTCAGGGTAAAAGAATGGCATTCCCTCTTCCCCAGCCACCACAACTCAAGTTCCTCTAAGGTCAGCAGATGCTCAGCAGAGGAAAAAGACAAGACCAGAAAACCCTGGTTAGCAAACCAGCTCTGCCACTCACCTGCTGTATGACTTTGGGCAAGAACCTTCTCCTCTCTGAAACTAGTCCTTGTCCATGAAATGAGGGCATTGGATGAGAGCAAAAGATTTAAACTTTGCTTCTTAGCACCAGAAATCTTTGTTCAAAAAAAAAAAAAATCTTACAGGGCACCTAGGTGGCTCAGTCGGTTAAATGTCCGATTCTTGATCTCAGCTCAGGTCTTGATCTCAGGGTTGTGAGTTCAAGCCCCACTTAAAAAAAAGAAGTCTTACATGTCCCGTCCTCTAGGAAATAGGGATGTAGGGACTAAGAGACCAGACCACTTACAACCCCCTCTTCTGTGAAGCCCATGTCCTTGAGTGAAAAGCCACTCAAGGAAATGATGTCTTAGGATGCCTCAAGCCCTGCCATTTTGGAAATCCATGAGTAGTTTGTGGGGACTAAAGGATTTAGCTTGGGAAAGAGAAGTTTCCTAGTACTGTGACTGGCTCACGCTGTGACTTTGCCCACTTTGGACCCCGGCTTTCCCATCTAGAAGCTGAAAGCTTTGGGCTCAGTGGTCTCTGCAGTCCCTTTCAGTTTTGACAATCCAGGACACTGCCCTGGTAAGATTATGGTAAATAAAACCCATGGTGGGGAGGAGGGTGTGAGGGGAAGAGGTCGGGGACAACAAGAATAAGGTGATTTTCAGAGATTCCATTTAGGCACAAGGGCAGCTCAGGGAGAACTGAAGCTTGTAAGAGGCAATGAACCCCAAGTCAGAGCTCAGTAAAAGAGGTCATGGCCACGGCTTCTATTTTAGGAAGAACAGAACCAGGAGTTAAGACAATAAGTGCGGAATTTAATGTGTGGGATAGATAGATAGATGGAAGGGCGGATGGATGGATGGATGGATGGATAGTAGGTGGATAGGTAGACAAAGGAATGGATGGGGAATGTTCAGTAGAGTATTTGGGTGGAGGGAGTGAGTGCATATATTTGGTAGATGAGACAGGTGCATATATTCAGGTAAATGGAAGGCAGGTGAGCAAATGGGTAAGTAAATGGGATCTGTGAGTGGGCAAGCAGACCTGCAAAAAGGTGGGTGGGCATAGGGACAGGCAGGTAGATGCCCAGGTGGTTGGATGGGTGGGTGGGTTTTCCAGTGTAGGAAAGCTTAGGGGATAAAATTTGATTGATTGGTTTGTTCAGTTTTCTTGGCCATTTACTCCATTTCCTCTTCCATACTCTACTCCCATTCAGTCAAAGACACCTGAAACATTTACAGTGAGTTTCTCAATGTGTGGAAATTGTACCAGTGGTCGTGCATAAAATTATTTTATGTAGTTATAAAATAATCTTAGAAGAAATCCAGACACAGCTTGAAGTAACACTGAATCACATAGCAAGGAAGATATTCCCTTTGACTCCTCTTTCCATCTTTCTGATGATTACGTCAAGGAGAAAGTCCCACCTGGTGCTATTATGTCTTTAGCACCTTGCTGATACTTTAATCTCCCTTTTTAACAAGAAAAGATCAGAGCCTTAGGCAGGCAATGGGATGTAACGATATTTCATTTTCATTAGGTTTCATTTTACTGTCACTTTGTATATTTGACACAAATTAGGATCGTATTACAAAGAGTTTCCCTTTTAAATGAATGCATATACAAAAAGTGAGTCAGTTACATGTAAAATATTCTGTGAACAGTCTTGATCACTGGGACAAGAGATGCTGGATATGGTGAGAAAACACTGGTGTGCAGAAGTGCAATCTGGTTACGTTATTCCAAGCTCAGCGTCTGCTCCAGATCCTTCACGAGGGGACCCCTTCCCAGCCCACCACCCAGCCTGTACTGCATCCCTTCTCCCCTCGCCATTCTGGTCCAGTGCCACACGATTTCTTTACCTTTTTCCAACTTGCCAGTTTCTCTCTTGCTTTCAGGCTTTTGAACCAGTACATCCCTCTGCCCAGAACTCAGTCCTCCCCCGCACTTGGAGGATTCCCACTCAGCGCTCAGGTCTTAGTGAGATGCAGCCTCATGCAGGAAGCCTTTGCTCACCCTCCCAGCAGGGTTATATGCTGTCCTCACTGCCCCCAGAGCATCCTGCGTGCCCCCATCGCAACAGCCAGCCTGCAGCGGAGAAACTGCCTGGTTAGCTATCTGCGCTGCCTGTTAGAAGGGGAGCTGGTTGAGGACAGGGACTCTGTCCAGGTCACCCCTCCCTTATTTGTTCATTTTACCGAGTGCCTACTCAAGTGCCAGGCACTCTTCTAGCAGATACAGCAGTAAATGGGACAGAAAAAGTCCCTGTCCTCATTCTAGAGGGGGAGTTGGACACAAAGAATTGTTTTTTAAAAACCATATCTATTATATATACAATTACAGGTTGTACGAAGTCCCTTCAATAAATTAAAACAGAGTTAGGGAATTAAAAGAGAGAGAGAGAGAGAGATGAGCAGTGATGGGGACAGCGACTGCTATTTTAGATTGGGGCCAGGAAAGGCCTGTCTGAGGAGGTGACATTTGTACAGAAACCTGAAGGAAGTGAGGGAAAGACGGACAATGGAAGGGGGGAGGCTTTGAGGTGTGTTCGCCTAAGTTGGCGTGTTTAGGGAACATCTAAGGGGCAGGAGTAGCTGGGAGCAGCGTGAGCTTCCAGGAAGCAGCAAGCCTGGACAGTGGCCCCCACTCTGGGACTCAGGGAGCAGGCTGCCCTAGGAATGAGGCTGCCTTGAGCAAACAGAAGGGAGGATGGCTTCCTTGCCTGCATGCCAGCCTCCCCTGAGCCCTGCCAGAGAGACCGCCAACATTTGTAGAGGTACTTCCTGTTAACATTTACCTTGGCTGAATGTTTATTAATCGGGTCTATTAATAGACCTTTTTTTTTTCTTTGCCCTTCCTAAGGAATAACTCCTGGAAGAAGCATTTTCCCCCCCCCCAAGTATCCTCTATCTTGAATAATGCTTCAGGTTTGTAAATGGCTTTTCTGTCCCTTATTTACTGATCTGTGTGTTTATTTATCCATATGGCACCCATACAATTTATTGAGCAGGGAACCAGACCCACTCAGCTCCTACCCTCATGAGGTGTGTACCCTTATGAGAGAAAAGCCTGGGGGGCCTCTCACTTTTGGTGGCTCAGCAGAGGGCTGGCTTGGCTGGACCAGGCCAGTCTGCCAGGAGCCGCCCACGTCCGCTTTGGCAAATATTGGTGTTCCTGCATGCCGAGACCTTTGAGGCTCTCCCCAAATCCTTGGGGAGCTGCTCACGGCCACACATTCCTCGATGTATTTCTTATTACTTAGAGAAATTGCGTGTCCCCTCCTCCCTCTTAGCCCAAGAGTGATGGGTAGGTCCTTTCTCCTGGAGACTGTTACACGTCCCGCCCACTGGCTACTGGCGGGCCCCTCTGTGCTGGAACACTGGCCATGTTGAGGACCATGCTGAGGATCTTGAGAGTTCCAGGGGCTGCGGACACTCTACTACTTCTCTGCCTCTCAGTTCCTCCCTGGTGATCTCAACCTGCCCCAAGGGGTGCTAGTGCTGTGTGTGCATGCCCCCTTGCACGAGAACTCTAGTGGAAGTAGACAGGAAATGGGCAAGTGCCCTAAATTATTATGAGTGTTACATAGGAGATGACCAGGTGCCGTGGGAGTGACTTAGGACTTGGACTAGGGGTGTCACAGGCTGGGTTCTCTGGAGGCAGAAGTTTAGGTGGAGGTCAGCATGTAGGTGCTTATTAGGGAGTGTTCTGAGATCAACACCCATGGAAGGGAGGGGACGGAAACTGGGTGGGAGGAAAGGGGAGACCCTAGTACTGGTCCAGGGACCTCAGCTACCCCTACGGGAGCAGTGGAGTGAGAACAGCCCTTCAGAGTCGTCCTGAGTTGGTTGGGATGTCTGGGAGGAGTTCTTTGATTCTCCCTCCTGCCAGTGGTCACTGAGCAGTCCCCAGGCATGGGCAGCCCTGAACGGGGTGGGGGCTGAAGGGTGCAGGCTCTCTGCGGGAAGCACCCCGGACCCAGGACACTGGATCTTTCACTGAGGGGCGATCTGCATGGTGCATCTTATGTCCACCACAAGGAGCTTCAGGAAGACTTCCTAGAGGAAGGGGCATTCCACCTCGGGGATGCAGGGGTGAGCAAGGAGAGGAACAGCTGTTCAGGCAAAGGAGACTGTACCTAAGAAAAACCGAAAGGCAGATGGACAACAGTGTTCTCAAGGAGCTACACAACCCATGAGGAAAGCAATCCGTCCATTTTAAGGTGAAGAAACCACCTCACCGAGGCCAGTGGACTCGCCCAAAGTAAGATTACAGGGGCGCCTGGGTGGCTCAGTCGTTAAGCGCCTGCCTTCGGCTCAGGTCATGATCCCAGGGTCCTGGGATCGAGTCCCACATCGGGCTCCCTGCTCCGCGGGAGGCCTGCTTCTCCCTCTCCCACTCCCCCTGCTTGTGTCCCTCTTTCGCTGTGTGTCTCTCTGTCAAATGAATAAATAAAATCTTTAAAAAAAAAAACCAAAAAACAAAGCAAGATTACAGCAAATGAGAGAGTCCGGATTAGAATCCGGGCTGCGCATCCCAATTCCAGAGCCCTCCCACACCCCACTCCCATTTGGATGCCAGTCCTCGTCAGTCTCTTCGGTGAGGTGGCCGCTGTCAGTCTCTGGTCTCCCCTGGGCGCCTGCGCACACCGTGCCTACAGCTCTGCCTGGTGAAACTCGAACATTCCTTCTAGTTCCAGCGCCGATTCTGCCGTCTGAAGGGACCCTGGCTCCCGCTTGGGTTAGGTTTCAGATCAAGGGTTGACTTGTTGTTTGGAAATTTGAGATCAGTCTGTGGCCATGGTCACAGTTCAGCCAAGGACAGAGGTCAGGACTGAAGTTAGGGCTGGATAATGATTGAATTTCTGACCAGAGCCAAGATTTAGTTAGGGATTAGGTTTAGAGCTTCATCTATAATAAGGGCTCAACCTGGAACCAGGGTCAGGGAATGGTCTGGAATTGGGTCAGAGCTCAGCCTAGAACTGGGGTCAAAGAACAGGGGAAAAAAGATCGGGGCTCAGTCTTAGAATAAGGCCAGGGCCCAGTCTGGAACCAGGACCAGGGCTCAGTCTAGGGACTATGATCAGGGCTTAGCATGGAGGTCGGGGCGAGGCTCTGTCTAGGGGCTGGTTTGGGTCTTGGCCTGGAAACAGAGTCAGGGTTAAGCCTCGGGCTGGGGCTCAGGGATGGGAATCTGTCTGGGATGGACTGAGGACCTGCAGGCCTCTGACTTCCCAGCCTCTCAGCCTGAGACCTGCCCAGGGCGAGAGGAGGCAGGAGAAGCCTGGGGAAGAGAGCCACACCCTGCTCTCAGCCCAGCTGAGGCTCCACCCCAACTGCAGTGCGGTGCTCCCCATCACCTAACTCATCCCCCTCCCTCTCGCCCCCCTCGGCCCAGCATTCACAAGCACACATGGGTACGCAGTATGTGGAAAGGAGGGAATCCAGGTAGGAGGCCCTTGGGAATGCTGTGGTCCTGCTGAAGTCTGGTGTTTGCAGGGAACGGTCTGCTCAGATCAGATGGGACCCCGGGGAAATCAGAGTTAGCTCCCAGGAAGGCACAGAGGTGGGTGCAGGGAAGGGGGGGTGCAGGGTCCACCCCCCCTCCCGCAGCCTGACTATCATGAGAGCCCCAGGGCCACCAGCCTACGGAAATCTGGGCCTCTGCCTCGACTGCCTACCGTGAGTCCCCCGGGATTGGCCCTGCCCAGACCCCTGGGAGGATGACAACCAGGGTAGAGGAAAGAGCCCTGGGCTGGATCTGGGGGGCCTGGGCACCACTGCCTTGCTTCCTGTCTCTGAGCCATCTGTAAAATGGAGATAAAATAAATGAAGAAGGGTGAGTATTTGACAAAGGAGGAAACTGACAATCAAAGCGCGGGGACTGATCCTGGCTCACAGCCCAGTGAGGGACTGTGTGGGGGCCAGAACCCAGGCCTTCCAGCACCACAGCCCTTAGTGCTCTTGCCAGCCTCTGTCTCTGAGACTGACCAACAGCCTGCTCCTATCCCACCCCACGCAGGCTCCCAGGGAAAGGAAGTATAAGAGAAAGAATGGATAGGGTGCAGGACAGACACCCCACTTGGGTCTCTCTTTTCACACAGGGACCCCTCCTAAGCCTGTGGGAGAGATGCCACATTATCCTGCATTATCTTGGAAGTAAGAAGGTCCCTGCTAGGAGGTGACGTTGGCATCTCCCTCCTGGGAATAGTCGCTGGTGGGGCAGACTTGTTCTGGGCCCACCTGAGCAGTGCGGGAGAGAAGCAGAGAGGAAGAGCAGGTTGGAAAGAACTGGCGAGGGGGCAGCCTGCATGCCTGCCCCTTGCTGAGGGTCAGTAGATGCTACAGAAAAGAGCCGGGCTTGCACCATTTTTGGTACCCATCCAAGAAGGCATTCCCCCACACAAGGGTCCCAAAACAGGAACCATGGGGCAGACTGCTGCAGGCAGGAGCTGGGGAGAGGAGGTGATGGAGGAGCCAGATATCCACATCAGGGGACTGCGGAGGCAGGGGCTCCCAGGACCCCCAAAGAGCACACTCGTGTGCCCAGTAGAGAGCCAGCTTTCAGGCACCTGGCCCGCTGAGGGCACCGACAGCTGGCAGGATCACTCCACAGGGAGGAGCCTGGCCATGGTGGATAACAAGGAGATGTTGTCTCCTGAGCCCTGATTCCTTCAGCCTCTGCATCTGTGCCTTAACAACAGAGAGGGGGGAATGAAGCCCCTGCTACCATGTGGACGCACGTCAGAACCATAGTGCTGAGTGCAAACAGCCAGACGCAAAAGGCCACGTATTGGATGATTCCATATATACGAAATGTCCAGAACAGGCAAATCCACAGACAGAATGTAGATTGGCAGTTGGCTAAGGTGGGGGGCCAGTAGTGGAGGGCTTCCAGTGGAAAGGGGATTTCTTTTTGGGGGGATGAAAAGGTTCAAAAGTGGATTGTGATGCTGATTGCACAACTCTGTGACTATACTAAAATTCATGTGTGCACTTTAAACAGGTGAATTGTACGTTATGTGAATTATATCTCAATACTGCTGTTATTTAAAAATGGAGGTGGATTTCTTTGGGGGTGATGCTAAAGTCCTGGAGATGAACGGGGGTGATGGCTACACAAGGCCGAGTGTGCTTAATGCTGCAGGGCCGGTACACTTCCACGTGGCTAAAATGATAGATTTTATTTTAGGTACATTTTACTGCAATTTCAAACAAATAAAAATTTAAATTTAAATTTGAAAAAAATGGCAGGGGAGGGAAGTATCCCGGACAAGACTACGTACTCCCAAATACTCCAAGATACTAGGGACCGAAGAAGAACCCATACTGCGCACACACACACACACACACACACACACACACACTCCAAGTCCCACAAGTCTGTCATCTGGAGACAAAGGAAGGGAAAGCTTTGAATTGCCCCTGGGATGAGGATCTCCGACAGATGGCCGTGAAATAACAGTGTGACCACGACACCCTGGGATCTGCCACTAAATAGTTGGGGCCTGTGACTGGAGAAAAATGAAACTGTTTCCTGTTAATACCCCTATAATCAGGGAGCTCATCAAACTGGCTACAGATGCTCAATGTCAGCTCCCCATGGAGCGTAAACTCCTTGAAGGCAGGGACCACTGGGTCTGGCTCTCGCCTGGGGCCCAGCACAGAGCAGAACACATCGGAGGTCCTCAGTCAACATCTGGGGAAAGAATGACGAGCCTCCCCCATTAGACAGAGAAGAAACTGAGGCCCAGGGAGGCCATGGCCCTGCCCAGGGCCACACAACCAGGGAAAGGGGGCGGCCAGGACCAGAACTCAGATTTCCATCTCCTGTGGCGCAGGCCCCTGACGGGCAGAGCTGGCCTCCCCTGACAGCGCTTCTCCAGCTGTGCACATCTGTTGGCCTCAGTGGGAGGAGGCAATCTCCCAGGAGGCTGGCCAAGGACTCAAACCTACAGGACAGAACAACAGAAGGTGCTTTCAATGGGTGGGGTTGGCAGCCCAGCGCTAAGCCTGGGTCCCCATAGGGCTGCCTCCTCCTACCTGGCTCTGGGAGCTGCGTTCCCCAGGCCACACGTCACACTGTCACTCTAATTCCTCTTGGCTGGGAGGCAGGAGCCCTGGGATACCGTCCTGGTCGGCTGCTCTCTGGGGGATGAACTTGGCAGGTCCCTGCCCCTCTCTGGGTCTCAACTTCCCCTTCCAGGGGATCAGCTTCCATCCAGTTCTGTTAGTTCCAATCTGGCTTTGCTGACACTGACCTCTTAGGACACTCAGCCCTGCCTAGTCTGAGGGAAGTGACATCCCACCCTTAGATGCCCCAGTCCAACCCTGCGCACACAACCTCCTGAGAGCTGAAAGAGATGTCAGGCCACTTGAAGGATCCCCCAGTCTAAGGAGGACGAGCAACTCAGGTTCAGGAACTCCTAGTCCAATGGGGGAGACCTGGGCCACCAGCAGGAGGCCCTTGTGTCAATGCTTGGGCTCTGGCTGGCTTCTCTCTATTTTTTTGGAGATTGATTGATTGATTTAGAGTGCAAGTAGGGGGAGGGGTAGAGAGAGAAGGAGAGAGAGAATCTCAAGCAGACTCCACGCTGAGCGCAGAGCCCGACGTGGGGCTCGGTCTCGCGACCCTGAGATCAGGACCTGAGCTGAAATCAAGAGTCAGAGGTTTAACCGACCAAGCCCCCCAGGTGCCCCTTCTCTCTATTTTTCAGATACAGCTCTCCTCTTCCCACTCACAGGCTTAGAAACACCTGTTTCTCAGAAAGCAGCATCTCTCTCAGTTTACACGGCAGTGGGCGCCAGCTTCATGACAGACAGCCCCTGCTGCGGCCTGACAGAAAGCACATGTTCCTGATACACCGTTTGCTTTGGGAGAGAAGCCCTCTGGCTCAGCTGTGTCTGTCACAGTCCCCAAGGTGCCACCTTGGTCCAGGACCTGCCCCAGGCAAGCCAATAGCAGGAGGGTCTAGAATTGGGAAGTGCTCAGACCGGACAGGCTCCTTCTGCCTGTGGGAGACCCAAAGACCCAGGCTGGCCTAACTTCAGGACAACCTCTCCAGGAGCCTGGCTCTGAAACGTCTGGCATCCATGGTGCACAGCCTGGTCCCCACAGGACCCCCAAAAGTCTGGGTTTCTTACTGATGAAGAAACTCAGAGCTTGCTTCCCCAGCTACAAAATGAGGTTGATAAAAGTAACACCCTTCAAAAGATAATTGTGAAAGATTCCATTGAGGAAAGGCAGGCAAAAATGTTAGTTAGCATGGGGGCACCTGGGTGGCTCAGTCGTTAAGCATCTGCCTTCGGCTCAGGTCGTGATCCCGGAGTCCTGGGATCGAGTCCCGCATCGGGCTCCCTGTTTGGCGGGAAGCCTGCTTCTCCCTCTCCCACTCCCCTTGCTTGTGTTCCCTCTCTCGCTCTTGCTGTCTCTTTTAAATAAATAAATAAAATATTATTTTAAAAAAATGTTAGCATGGTGCCTAGCTGAGAGAACATTTGCTGTTTTATGGGGTTCTCCCCCCTTGCTCAGCATTCAAACCCCTTTCTTGTTTGCGGGACTATCTCATGGGGTGAACCTTACAGGGAGGCAGCTGTCCTCCCAGTGCAGAGGCTGAGCCTCGCTGGGTCAGCCAGGAGCAGGCACGGGACTGGACTCCCATCAGGCAGGAGCCGGCCCTGAATTCAGGGACGACTAAGGTGGCGCAGAGGACAGTGCAGATCATTCGTGGGGCACGGCAGCCGCGCCCAGGCTGTGACATTCAGCGATCGTGGCCCGGGCCGCAGCACCGGAACCACGCATCTCCTCTCGGGGCCCCTTGGTGCGTCCTGAGCTGCCCGCCTCCTTCCACATCTGCCCTTTCCCTGAGCCGGGTTGGTGTCCTTCCAACAAATTCCTGTCCTGCTTCCATTAGTGAGCGTCAGTCTCCATTGTTTTCCCCCGGGGGAACTTGACGGGTTTGGAAATTGGTCTGAGGGGGTGGGTTTCAGACAGCACACCCTCAGGGAAATGGGGGAAATAATGATCTGGTCCAGCTGGGACTGAAGGTAGTGAAAATCCAGTTGGTATCCAGGGATGGGAATCTAGCAGGCTGTGGTACGTAGTGGTGAAACAGCTAATTAAATTAAATTAATGAATTACATTATGGCCTGCGGCCATCTGGAAAAAAGTGCCATTGAAGGCAGAGCTTGGAGGGCCTGATTTGCTACTGCCTTTGAGCACATGAATGGCACAAAGATTTTAAAGATCGGTTGGCTGCTTCCATGACACTGGACAATTAAAAGAATAACAGCTTTAATCCCTACATTCTTGGCTCAAGGCATGGACTGGAGCCTAGGAACTTCTTTTACAGCTGGGCTAGAAATTCTCTTATCTTTTACTGCAGCAGGACGAAGTTGGAGGAAAACTACATGCAAACGTGATCCTTTGCATCGCCCAGTTGCATTGTCGGCAGAGTGCCCAGCCTCCTCTTCCTCGGCTGCACGGATGCGGATGGGTCAGGCTGCTCCTGGGACCTCTTCTCTTCCCGCTCCACGTCCTGCAGCGTGTGGGGTGCATTTGGCCGCAAGTGGCTAAACACCCTGGGAAATGGAGGCCCGGGGCAGGTGGGCCCCTGGGCACGGCCTGGCTCCCAGCGGCTCCCAGCGGCTCCCAGAGCTGTCAGAGGGGCCACTGCTGTTCTCTCAGCTACGCCTTCCTCGGGGTTGGCTTCATCTGGCAGGGCTGGAGCTCGCTTTCGCTGGCTTGCAGAGCTGATTGCATGCACTCCACGTCTGTGTTAGGTGATGTCCTGTCGCAGCTTGAAAGCGGCCCGGGGGGGATATTTACACCCTGGAAATCCACAAACGCCACCCATCAGCACCTTCTTTTCTGTAAGGGGGAGAGGTGGTATAGCAGCCCACGACTGGCTTCCTGCTAGGTCTGGTGGTGCCCTGAGGGGTGGCAAGGGGGCCACTGGCTTCTTTGTGTTTGTACCAAAGAGGGAGAGGGGGAGTGACAGAGGGAGGGAGGGAGGATCTCTCTCCCCTGACCGTGGAACCAGGTTGGCTTTTCGGCCTCACTGAGCACCTGCACCAGGCGGAATGCTATGACCGGGCTAGCTGAGTCTCTCCAGATCCCTCTCTGGAGCCGGAGTGTGGGGTCAGCTGCCCTGAAGAGCACGGGCTGTGTTGAGGGCAGATCTCTGAACAAAATGGGTCCTTCAGGGAAGGAGGAAAAGAGGGAATGGAGAGGATGAGTGGCAGGATGGGTACCCACCACACCCTCTTAGGGTGCCCAGCGGCACCCGCGGCTTCCCTGACCACCACCAGAGCTAGTCCCCGCCCAGCCTCATGTAACTGATCACGACTGGACACCTGCACTCGGGTGGTAAGAACGACAGTGCTAACAGCTAGACACAGAGCGTTGGCCATGTACCAGCTGCTGTTCCCAGTGCTTTACACGTATCAGCGCATCTAACCACAGAAGAGCCCGTACGAGGTGGGTGCTGTTGTTGCCCCCATCCACAGATGAGGAAAACGAGGCTCAGAGGGGGAGCATAACTTGCCAGAGGCCACAGTGGTGGCACCGGGATGGGGAACCAACTACCTGGCTCCGGGTCCTGGCTCCGAGACTCCACCCTGCCCCCATCCCTGCCCCCACAGGAGCCTCAAACTCATTGCCTTCTCTCCAAACCTGCTTAAAGCCCTTCCCTGCCTCGTCAACTCCAAGTCAGCGTTCAGGTGTCACCAAAGGCATCCCTGTTTTCTAACCGCATGCCAGGCTAACGCCCTCTCCATGGCTGGCATAGCGCGCTCTGCATCCCCCATCCGAGCCCCGAGCACCGGGCGTTGTAACTGTCTGGCTTCTTGTCTGTTTCCCTGGAGGGCAGGAAATGGGTCCTACTCCCCCCCACATGCCCAGTGTCCTCAGTGCAGACCTGGCATGCAGGGGCCACCTGGTGAGAGCCCAGCCCTGGGCCCTCCGTGCGCTCCCCTCCCCCGCTGCCAGCTCCTGCCCTAGCGGCCCAGCGCGTGCAAACCCCTTCCTCACTTTGCAGGCAAATGTCCCAGCAGCCCCTCCGCCACTCCACCTCCCCAGCTGGGTCTACTTCACACGCTCAGCACGGATTTCCCCACCTCCGCTCCTCAGCCTCCTTCCTGCTTTACTCTTTTATTAAGATTCTAATTAAATAATTCTAATGAAATGTAATGAGCTGAATCGACAAACTTACTGCGATAAAACAGCATTCGAGACATTCTCTCCCCTGCTCTTTCTTCGGCAATGGAAGCAGGATGGCATGGGGCCTTTACTGCCAGGGAGGGGGTGGGGATCGGCAGGGCTGGGACTGAGCGCCCCGCTCGCAGAACATCACCTGGGGCCAGAACCACTGGCCTGGCACCCCCAGCCCAGCTGAGGCCTCCCCTGACTGAGCCACCCAGGGGCGCCATGCTTAGCGCAGAGGTCTGTCGTTCAGGGAGACCAAGCACCGGCCTGGACCTCACTGTTGGGCCCTCTTCAGGCCTGTGCCTCAGGCCAGCCCCAAGGCCTCTGCCTGATGGCCCTGCATGGCCTTCTCCACACGAGGAGGGGCAGCTGAAGACTCTAGACCTATTTAATTGGGGTTCGCTGCCCTCCAGCCCTGCTCTCTGCAGAGGAAGAAAGGCCTGGACCTGCGTCTGGCCCCCGTCTCCAGCGTGGCCTCAGACAAGTTCCATCCCTCCTCTGGGCCCCAGCCCAGTTTCTGCCAAACATCAGACCGATTTGGGCATGAGGGAGCCGTTGTGACAGAGAAAGAGCCCCGGGATGTTGAGTTGGGCCTGGCCTCAAATCCTGGCCCTGGCCCTTCCTGCCTCTGTGGCCTGGGGCCAGTCATTTCACCTCTCTGAGCCTGTTTCCTCATCTATAAAATGGGACCAACATCACCTGCTCTGCAGAGCCGTCGTGGAAATGACATTCAAACAACAATAAGGCACGGACTAAGTACTCGATAAATTATGACCACGAATTATCCCAATCCCTGTCCCCTTCCCCATGGCAACCCTGGGGACTGAGAGCTGAGGTGGGGGAGTTAACAGCTTTCAGTATCTTCCAGACTGGACGCACCTGCCTTCCCACTCTGGGGTAGACCGGAGCCATCAGCCAGTGTGGGACACAGTGCCCTGGTGGCCTCGGGCAGGACTTTATAGCCTCACTCACGGGCCCTGCCCAGGCAGCAGCCCCCCGTTACAGCCCCTCGGAGCTTCCTCCCATGCCTGATCTCACCACCTCCGTGCAGGGAACGTAGAGATCCATTCGTGGTCCCGTTTCGCAGACCAAGAGACAGGCTCAGAAAGGCAGTGGGGACTTGCCCCAGTCACACAGCCAACAGCAGGAGTCAGGCCTGGAACCCAGGGCCCCCGGCTCCAACACCAGTGAACCACTCACTGCCATCTCCCCCTCCAAGTGCTCACGGCCAGGCTGTGAGACAGACCCAACAGCCCTGGCGGCGGGCAGGGGTACGGAGGATGGGAAGAGTCCACAGAGCAAAGCTGAGGAGCGGGGGTGGGGGGTCCCGGTTCCTGGGCTGCCCCGGGCTCTGGGGCCGGGCGCAGCAACACTGACTTCGGAGTCAGGCAGACCTGGGTTGAAGTGCTGACACTGCACTCACTTGTTGGGCTGTAGGACCACTGACGGCACCTCTGGGAGCCTGGGTCTCTTCACAGGGTTAGTGGAGGTGGGGGGGTAGGGTGTTTGTACCCCCGGAAAAAATGGAGGGCATTGTGGATATTGTCACAGCCTGTGTATTAGCTTCCTGGGGCTGCTGCAGCAAAGCACCACAAACTCAGGTGCTCAGAACGACAGAAATGTATTGTCTCACAGTTCCGGACGCCAGAAGACTGCGCTCCCTCTGTCACCCGCAGGGGAAAGATTGTGCCTGGCCTCTGCCAGCCCCTGACTGCCCCAGAAGTCCCCAGGGTATGGCAGCATCGCTCCCGTCTCCACATGACGCTCTCCCTGCGTCTCCTCAGTCCCTCCTTGGTGCGCGTCTGTCCTGTCCAAACTCCCCCTTGTACAAGGCTATCCGTCGCATCCGATTAGAGCCCACCCGAGGGACCTCGTTTAAGCTTGATGACTTCTGTGAAGACCCTATTTCCTAATCCGGCCAGATTCTGAAGTGGGGGTTGGAACTTCCGCATAGCTTTTTGGGAGGACACAAGTCAACTCATAACAGGATGCAAAGCTCTTTTGTGCACGAATGATCCTGATGGGTGGGCCCCTCCTCACTCAGGGAGGGGACGTGACCCGCACGAGGTCACGCAGCAAGGGAGTCACGGAGCCGGGGTTTGAACTTCGGTCCCCCGACTCTGGTGATTTTCCACTACCTTCTTTAAATTTAAAATGAGAGGAGAGCCCAGAGCTATCCTTCAGGGTTAGGAGTTTGACCCTGAGTAGCCATTTGGCATCAGTAACACCACCATGGACCAAACACCGACCAGGAATCAGGCACCCTGCTTTCTATTCACTGTCTCACACTCCTGCTCTTGCAGCCGGACTACCTGGCCCAAACCCAGGCTCTGCCCATTCCCAGCTGAGTGACGGGGCAAGTAACTTCACCTCCCCGGGCCTCACTTTCCCCTTCTGTAAAATGGGGACAGTAGCCATTGCAGAGGGTTAGTGTACAGACCAAATGAGGTGCTCCATATAAAGCCCCTAGCACAGTGCCTGGCACACGGTGAGTGCTCACCTCAGCTCCACGTAGGTCCCCACTCTGCAGATGGGGAAACTGCAGTCATCACACCGAGGTTAGGAAGGAGGAAGTAGCAGAGATGGGATTTGAACCTGGGTCCCTCCGATCCCTAGCTCTGTGCCCTTTCCACAGTACTAAGGACCTGGCCTTTCCGGAAGGCCCTCTGGTTCAGGAATCTGGCTTTTACTTAAGGCTGGCAGGGCCCAAACGTCAGACAGTCTTCCTACCTGGGTGGAGGGAGCCCTGATCCAACTTGGTCACTGGGGAGGGATGGAGAGTCCTCCCTAAGCTGTCAGAGACCCCCAGGAGGCAGACCGTCCACCCAAGTCCCCAGGAAGCGCACATCAACTCTGCTGGGTCCCAGGGGCCCTCTGTTTTGATTCACTATAAAAACTCTCGAGCTGAGCTCTGTGGAATGTCAAGCAAGCAGGGGCCCCAGTGACTGAGCCAAAATCCAAGACATTCCCCATTGCTGCCCCCTACAGACAAGCAGGGACCCACATGTACGCACAAAGGAATACACATGCCCCCGCACCCCCCGCCCCGAACTCACATGTTCCCAGGCTCACATTCAGGTTTGTGCGCCTGGGACGCCGCACACAGACCCACCCAGCCAACATGGGCTTGCTCCGCACACCCAAAGTGATGACACGGCGTGCCTGGAGATGCCTGGGGCACCACGGCTTGTGGCTGGCAGGCACTCAGAGATGCCAGCCCTGCACACCAGACAAGTTTGCACAAACTCTGGACCCAACCCCACAGAAACCCACAGTGTCCCCGGTGCACAGATTTGGGTCCCTGGCCAGGCACATGGTGTTGTCCTCGGTTGGAAAACAGAGGGAGGAAATGCTGTTCTGCTTTCAAGCTGCTGCTGCCCCTTTCCTAGCCCCGAGCCGGCTTCCTCTCGGGCCGGCCCGTAACCTTGGACCCCCGAGGTCTCTGCATCCACCCTGGCATACCGCCTCTCTGCAATCTTGTCTCTCTCTGCACAGAACCTTCTGATGACCGTCTCACTCAGAAGCCAGCCCAAGGCCCCTGCCATGGCCCGGAGATCCCACGTGCTTGACCTGCTCTCAGACCCCACTTCTCCTCTCCAGCCACATGGATCTTGCCCCTCCTGTTCCTGCCACATTCTGCTTCTGTCTGCCTGGGGGGCTTTGCATGTGCTCCAGCGCTTTTTCCTCCAATAGCCATGTGTTGGCCTCCCTACTTCCTGTGGGGTCTCTGCTCAAGAGTCCCTGCCCACCCTGGGTAAAACAACACTGCCCACCGGGTGGTCTAGCCTCTTCCCCTGCTTTTTCTCCTTCATGGGACTGAGCACCACAGATGACTGATTCATAATTGGGCGGGGGGGGGGGGGGTGTCTCAGTATCAACCATAGCAGAACGTCAACTCCACGAGGATGGGACTTGGGTCATTTTGTTTCCTGCCATGTTCCAACCACCTGGAACCCTGCCTGGCGTGTGGTGGGTGATCAATCAACGGGTGTTAAAGGAGTGACTCTTGATCCCTGAAAGCATCCAGGAGCAGGCTTATCTCCAGACAGGCCTGGGGTACAGTCCTGGTTCTGTCATTTATCAGGTCACTCTCCTCAGTCTCGGCTCTCACGGGGCTGTCCTGAGGATTAAGATGGGGTGTGAGTCTCAGTGTAGCACCTGACAGGTGGTGGGTGGGGCAGGGAGGTTCGCTCTGGACCACAGACCCCCGCACCGGAGTGCAGGGTGGGGGGTGCCAGGTGGTCTGGTGGCTGCTCGGCACTGCTTCCCTTCCCTTCTAGATGCCCTCTTGAATCTCGGCTAGACGCCTATAAACCACTTTCCCACTTCCCTTTGTGGGCAGACTCCGAGCGGCTCCTGCCCGTGAGACCAGATCACGTGAGAGCTGGAGGTGAGGGCGCCCCGGGATCCCTGGCAGCAAATTGCCCCACCCCCGCCTTCCCTGATTCCCTGAACCTTTTCAGGGGCCTCCTTCACTCCCCTAGCCCTGCCAGCGGTTTTGTGAGCTGAATCTCTTTATTAAGAGATTCATTTCCTACTTGAAACAGCTAGGGTAGAATGTTTTCTTAACTGAATCCCAAATGGACAAGAAAGTTTCTCGAGTTTTCCCAGAGGGCATGTTTCGATGGTGGGGACAAGCCAGCATGTGCACTTGAGTGGCATCAGGGTAGAAGCTGGTGGGACATTTGCCACCAGGAAAGGTGGGGGAGGGCCTCTCCCCTGAGGGGAGACTGGTCCCCGCCCCGCCCCGCCCCCCCCCGCCCAGAGCAGACCTCACTGCAACAAGGACAGAGGGACAGCCCCAGCGGATGGTGTTTTCAGCACCTTACAAATATGAAGCATTCGTTAACTCATTCTCTCCTCACAACACCCCAACTTGGACAGTACTGCTCTCGTCCCCTTTACCGGAGAGGAGACCCAGACCCAGACTAGGAAGTCATTCACACAGCTCAGAAGCGGCCAAGCTGAGATCCCGGCCCAGGCTGCTAGAGGGGCTGTGCTCCTCAGCACAACTCTTGGTTCTCTCAGGCCTTCTGCCAGCCCCTCTGGCTGCAGAGCAGACTTCGGGGCTCGAGGAGGGGGCTGAAGAAGCAGATGATGAACTGACGCTCGTTCCATGCCTTGGAGTTCACCAGGCCCTTTCTCCAGCCCTTCTTACAATCCTTTCCAATTCCCCACAAGCCCTTGGACCTCGAGCACAAGTGTGGGGAAGGGACTTCTCCCTCTGGGGTGGAGGACTGAGCATGGGGCTGCGGAAAAATCTATGGCTGGAAGTGCAGCTCTGCATAACTAACTGCCCACACAACCTGGGGGGAGTCCTGTCCCTCTGTGGGCCTCAGTGTCCCAGGTATAAACAAAGGGGGTGGCCCGGAGGACCATTAGGGGCTCTTCTGGCACTGACAATCTAGAATCCTGCTTTAAAGACACTTTGAAAACCAAGATCCTTGGTCAGGGCGGAGGAGGAGACCACACGTTTTACCAAACCAGGCGGGGCTGTGCATGGCGGAGACCTAGAGCGCCTGGCCCAGCGGAACTGGGGGAGCTTGCCGTAGGACGGGTCTGCCTCCGGACAGACAGCCTGCGAAGTGGACCATGGTGCCACAGAGGCTGGCCTCGCCCCCTCTCTCAGCGGGTTCTCACAGGAAGCCAGCTGGCCGTCCCTCTTTTGGTCACTGACTGCCACTCGCTGCCAGGTGCTATGCTGGGCCCTGGGGCCACAGGTGTCTCAAACACAGGCCCTGGCTGCGCAGAGCTCAGGGTAACCAAGGCAATCTCCAACCTTTGTACGCTCCTTCAAGGCCCAGTAGGAACACTCCCCTCTTCCAGAAGCCTTTGCTGGCTTCCTCAGCTCTGACTTCCCACGTCCCCGTGGTGGGAGGCAAACCTACATCATGCCCAGCTCTCCAGGGCGCTGTGACCCACAACCCCTGGGCTGCGAAGAGATCAGGGCAGGCCCTGGAAGCCCCACCCCATGCAGGGGCTCAGCAGGTGCAGTCAGAACTGTTGCTTGGCAACCAGGACTTGTGACACAGCTCACATCTGTCCTGGCTGGAAGCAAAGGCACCAACCTGATCCAGCACCTGTGTGGTGGGGGCTCAGCTCAGAAGCTCCTGATAAGCAAGCAGGGTGTTGTCCAAATGTTCCCAGTGACCCACAGAGAGAGGCAGAGCCACACTGGGACAGTAACCTGCCTCTTACCATCTGTGGGAGGCTGGCAGGTCACATAAGCTCTGTGAGCCTCAGTTTCATTGTCTTTAAAATGGGCTTATAAGCTTGCTAGCACAGTCACTGCACAGCAGCTTCGACTAGCTAATGTGTGCAGATGCAGCCGGTGTTCTGGAAAGGTGTTCCCCTCCCCGGCGCCTCTGAGGCTGCCGTTCACCACCAGCCACACATGAGTCTGCCCCCAGAGGACACCTTCCCCCTCTGGGGGACCCCAAAGCTCACTCTGGCCAGCCCCCTTCCCTGCCCACCCCAGGCTGGGCAATGCCTACCGGGGGCAATACAAGGTGCCGATGCCAAGTCCTAAACCGGGCATGTCCAGAGCAACAGCCCCGAAGGGCAGCTACCTAGTGAGCAGGAAGGATGTGTTTGGACCCGTCTGGAAGACGGCCCCTGCTTTGGGCGCCTAGCCTGGTCCAGGCCCGCTACCCTGCCCATGGAGACACCCATTGGCCCGCAGCTCCCATCTGCCACATGGGAGAGGCTGCCCATTTCTGGGCATGGGCCGCTCGGCTCGGCTTTGCCCTTCACTCCACAGGGTGGGTAGTGCTGTGGAAATAAGCACTAGTCGGACAGACTCCTTACTGGCTGTGAGACTGGTCAATTCACGTATCCTCCCTGAGCCTCCGTTGTCCCATCTTGAAAATGGGACTAGGACCACCCACCTCATAGCACAGTTGTTAGAATTAGTATCACCGATGTTGGTGTAAAGGACCTAACGGGGCCTGGCATGTATAAAGCACTGGAGAAAGGCTCCTGTCCTAACAGGTAAGCAGGCCACCTGTTGTGATCTGTACACATGGGGTGGCAGGAGGAGGAAGGCCAGAGCCAAGGGCACGGAATCTACCCCAATTCCCCATCTGGGCTTGTTGAGAAGTCCTTGGAGAGATTTAACTGGGATGGCATCTCCTCCTGGGAGAGAAGACCTTGACATCCACCCAGCGAAGCTGAAGGTCCCATCAAATCTGAAAGGCGACTTTGTTCTTCCTGGCTTCATCCGTTATGCATGAAAGAGCAGACGGCGGGTGCTCAGGATTCGTAATTTGAGACATCCGGAGACTAAAGACATTGGCCAAATTTAAACCGAAAGATGAACTTGTTGGGTGTCTTTTCAGATTATGGGAGAAGAAAGGAGAGAATTTCTTAGTCATCTATGATCCACTCAGAATTCACAGTGAGTCGGCCTGACATCAGAGGGCCCCGCCTCTGGGTTCCAGACATTTTAAATATCACTGTTTGAAAGGGACAAAGAGATACGTGTTGGAGGAGACCCCCACTGGAGCCCGAAGAGAGGGGCCTTTCTGTGGCCGGCACCGTGGGGCTCACAGGAGGCCACGGGCAGCATGACTACAGGTGTGGCTCCGTCCCCAGGATGTGGTGGGGTCAAGGGTCACACAGATCTGCGTCTGGCCTGGGCGCAGGACCGCCTTCCGCCCTAGCCTGGGTGCTGCAGCAGTAAGGGCAGCTAAAAGCACTGGGCTCGGAGGAGATCAAATTCAGCACGGCCCCAGGCACACAGGAAGAGCTCAGTGACCCGCAGCTGCCTCTATTGTCCGTTGTACTTTGACTTCCTCAAATGTATTGGGTCCAAATGCCTTTTGCTCTGAGATGAACTTTGAGCCTTCTCAGTAGCCACCAACAACATCATGGTTACCCAAGTCACAGAAACCAGGGAGGTGGGAGGGGTGGAGCTTGCTGCAGCCTTTTCCCAAGTGGGGAAACCGAGGCTTAAGGAAAGAAGTGACCGATCCAGTGTCACAGCCTGAGTGAGGCCTTGGGTCTCCCACGTCGCTAAAACACTTTCCACCATCCCCCACCCCGGTCCCCACTCACACCAAAGCCACAATCTGGAGTCTACTTGGACCCTGTCCGAACTGCCAGCCCCAGCACTTGACCCCCAGGCCCGGGCTGTGTTCAGCAGAGTTTGCTAAATGAACGCATATCAAGGACCCATGTAAGAATGTGACGGAAATGATGGACATCCTCCCCAAGAAAAACGCACACGTGGACCCACACATGATCATATGCATGTTCCATGGGTTCGCAGACCCCTGGCCAGGAGGCCCCACCCTAGGTTTCCACTGCCCTGGATCGCTGGTGCAGCCCCGAGCTCTCCAGGGATGACCTCGCCGCACACCCACATCTGCTGGGTGCGAAGGGGCCCCGCTGGGCTTCTACCAGGGGAGCACAGACCATCACCCCTGCCATGCCTCGGCCTGTGGTCACTACCACTGCAGTCCCTAAAGGCAGGAGTGCTCCCACCCGGCCACAGGCCACTCCCTCCAAGTGCTCTTTGTCTTTCAAAAAAAGAACCTTTATTACTTAGTCTTTTCCTCATTAGAATGTCTTTTACAGCAACACAAAGCAAAGCACAAGACTCATCTGCAGACACACGGGAGCACAGACAGCTTGTCAGCCAGGGACCCACACAAAGGCCAAGTCCGGTTCTCACACACACACACACACACACACACACACACACACACACACACAGTACGGCCTCTCGGGGTTTCTGGACCCTCGTGCCAGGGACAGCCGGTGTCGGGACCTAAACTTGCTGCCTCATAATAAATCCAGGGGCCGGTACCAAGGTCTGGGGTGGGCAGCAAGGTGCAGGCGCTGGGCAGGGAAAGGAACGGATGCCCGTATTCTGATAGACACTCTACAAATGTCACCCCACCCCTCGGCCAGGCACTTCTCTGTGCTCCGTTATTCAAGTGCTTAGAGAAGTAGATTCTGAGAGATGGTGTGTGTTTCTCCTGGGCTGTGAAACCTGCGACCATCAGCGCCTTGAGCTCAGTAAAGCCAGGCCTGGGAGGCACCGCCAGGGGGAGAGGGCACTGGCAGCTTTGCTGGGAGCCCCGGGGTGGGGGGGAGCGGGAGGAGGACGGGAGACAGAGGACAGACGCCGCTGCCATGCGCCGACCCAGGGGTGAGGGTCGGGAAAGAAGAGTGTGATGCTTCGGTGTCTAGTTTGGTTTCACCCTCCAAATTAGCATCGACACTTTCATTCCACGCAAATCGGCAGCCAGCCAGCGAGCAGGGCGCGGAAGCTCAAGCCAGTTGTCTGTGGAAAGGCACCAGATGGTTTGTTATGAAACACATTTTGGTCAGAAAAGAGCTGGGGTTTTTGGTTCCTGGGAGGACAACAACGCCAGAAAGAAGGGCGGTGTGAGCTGGGAGAGGCAACTTTGGCATCAGATCTGGTTCTCCTCTGCCCTCCACCCTTTCCACACTCGGGGCCTGTCTCCTCCTCTGTAAAATGGCGACAAAAGAGTCATGACCAAGGCTCGGTGTTCGGCACTACACGCTGTCCCCGGAGGCGTGGGGAATCGAGGCTCAGAGACACCCACGCGGATGAGACGGGAAGAGCGGGCACGTGCCCGTCCAACTCGAGAAGAGTGGGTTGGGGGACCCCGGCGGAGGGCAGTCACAGATGATCCCCACTGTTGCAGTCAGACCCTGGGGACCCATGGGCAGCCAGGTACACTGGTTCCGAGCCCCGATGTGAACCATCTTGTGGAAGGGCAGACAGAAAGCTCTATGCAATGCAGCACCTTCGAGGAGCCCCTGGGGGCCACACCTGCCGCGTGCGCTTTAAAGTGCCAGCTACACGTTGTCTTTGGTCAGGGGCTGCCCCTCCGCTGGGAGCCCCGGGGCAGGGGCGCAAGCCCAGCGGGGCCCCGGCCGAAGGCACACTTGAGGACGCAGCGTTCTGCTGAGGCTGCGGGGCCCTCCTGTGCTCAGTAAGGAGTGGGGGCACCGCCAGGGAAATCTGGGTCCTTAGAAAGAGAGAAGGGACAAGAATGCTTTGGTCACCAACACCCGCAGCAGAGCAGAGCTTGCTCAAGAGAGGGCAGAAAGCTGGTTAAAACATGCGCTCGTGCCTGACGCAAATTCGGCTTCCGAGCTGAACCAGGAGTCACTGAATAAATATTCAAGGCATCCTTCAGTTCTTACAGAAAGAGTGGGGCTGAAAGAGAACTTTCTCCTTCCCCCCTGCCTGACTGGATGCAGCTGGGATTCGCAGGCCGCCACCCAGCAGAGGGTGGCTGGGGGTCCTGGCGCTGGCCCTACGCTGCCACCAGAGGCTTTGGTCTGTCACGTGTTCCACCAGCCCCGGGGCGCTCAGAAGCTGAAGAGATCATCCTGCTCGGCGCCGCTGCCATCAGGCTTGTCCCAGTCGACAGGTGAGTGGCACTGGGCGTAATGGATGTCCTGTGCTGTCAATCCAGTGTCCAGGACCTGAGGGTTTGTCCGAGACTGCGCAAGCCTGGAAAGCAGAGCTCTGTGAGCCCGGGGCCCCCGAAGGGGCGGAAGTGAGAGGGCACAGGTGGGAGAAGGCCAGGACTCAGGGGCCAGAGAAGACAGTCCTGGATATCAGGACGGGTGGCGCCTCTGACCGGAGTCTACTCTTGAGGACCAAACGGCTCAGAAAACTGTGGGGCAGGCAAGGGCATTCCCGCCATGGAGAGAGGGGCCAGGGGAGCCACCCCTACCCCGACTCCACCCAGAAAGAGGGGGAAGGGCAGCGCTCGTGCGGGCAGTGAGGGGCACACGCGCGGTGGGGGCAGTGCAACCAGGAGCGGACCACCGACCAGAACTGTTACAGGAAGGAAGATAACCTAAGCATCCAAAACTAGGGGAGAGGTAAGTAAATTACAGCCCAGGTCCTTAGAAGAAGGTGAGGCAGTCAATAAATGAGGTGTTTACAAGGAGTTTTTAACAGGCTGGGGGGAATGCTCCTGATAGGTCAGTGTTCAGTGAAAATCAGGATCCGCAAATGCAAATACCATCTTGAGTGATCAAGGCAAAAAGAAAAAAAAATGTATATGTATAGGATGAGCATGAATTAAGCCCAAAAGTCTGGGCTGTGGGATTATAGGATGCTGTTATTTCCTGTTTAATGCTTTGCTGATTTTCAAAGTTGTTAATAAAGAGCATAGGATACTTAAGTAATCTGGAAAAAGCAAATGGAAGATTTTCTTAAAATGAGGGGGTTGCAGTCAGCAGGAAGACAGTAAAAAGAATGTCTTTGCCTCCCTGAAAGGGCCATCCATGCTGAACCCCCACCTCCCCAGGCTAGGCCCAGGGGTTTCTAGCAGGTTCCGGCAGGGAGGGGTTGGGGAGGAAGGAGAGGGCTGCAGGGGGCTGCCCAGGGTCCCCAAGGAGACAGGGGCGCCTGACTGACCAGGCCCAGTGCTCAGAACCCTGGGCTGCCCAGGGCTCTCTCCAGCCCAGCCTTTTCGGGGCCATGTCCCCAAGCTGAAGGTAGCCATGGCTACAGGGCTGGCCCCTGGGAAGATGGGGAGAGGCCACCACCCTCAGACAAGACCAAAATATCTCCTTGCTGTGCCTGACATTCCTCCTCTATGTATCGCTTCATGGGTTTCATTAAGCATTACCTCCTCCTTGCCCCTTTCCACAACTGCAAAGCCTCTGGAGGGAACAAAGCCTGCAAAAAGCCAGGTTTGGAAGGCTCCACCAGGTGTAGGAAGAGGGAATCAACCTGAGCTGCAGAGTGTTTAGTTCATCTCAGATTGTGGTAGAGAAGCCACTAGGAATAGTTTTTGATTCAACAGCAAGAGCCTTTTAGCAGACCTGGCCAACCCCAGATAGTGAGTTCCCCATCCCAGGAGGCATTCAAGTTGACATTTTTTTGCTCTGGGAAAGGTCAGAGTTCATGTTCTCAGATATGGCAAAGGACCCCAGAGACCAGCCCACAAATGCCAGGCCCTCTTCCCCAGCACAAGGAGCCCAGCTAATGTTACCTTGAAAATGCTTCATCCAGGCCGTCATCCAGCTCCTTGGGGAAAACAAAGCAGGAGATAGAACCCTCAGTGGGGGAGCCCGTGCTCACAGCCAGGAGCTAGCCCAGCCCTGGGTAAGCTATGGGGACTCGGAACACAAGCGTAGGAGTCTGGTGAGTGCCTGGGGAACAGGTACACACATCTCAACCCGCGGGCCCAAACCTGGGGTGTGGAACAGGAGAAAGAGGATCTGGGTGGGTAGAATTCCCAGCTCAGCCACCACTCAAGGGACACCTTGGGCAAGTCGCTGCTCCTCTCTGGGACTCAGCTTGTCCTTCCGTAAAATGAGGGGGTTGGACTGGATGAGGTAGATGGCTTTTAGGTTCCAAGAGCAAAGAGGGTAGGGAAGAAGGTTTTCTTGCTTTCATCCACTTCTAAGCTCCTGAGGGATAACCGATGACAGGAACCCCACAGCTTAGGTGGGAAAACAATGGGAGGGGCTCCCTGCAGCCTCCCTGAGCAGACAGGTGGGTGCTAAGGGTGGTTCCCAAGCAGCAGAGAGCGGGCTCCTGATGCCTACTCGAGGGCGCCATATCGAACGGGATTTGAGTTTCCCAAGTCCGTCACCATTCCAGGTATTTTACAATTAGAAACGTGTGATTCTGCAAGTGATCTGAGAGCAGAAAAAGGACGTGCAGTGGACACGTGGGGAAAAACGTGCCTACGGCCTGTGATGATCTACCAGCGTCGGATTGATGGTAATGATTTCCATCACTGTAACGTGCTTATGTGGACAATTTGGATGAGAGGTGAACAGGAATGCTTTGTACTGTTTTTATAATGTTTTTGTAAGTCTGAAATTATTTTCAAGTGAAAAAATTTTTAAATTTTTAATTAAAAAAAACCCAGTTTCCTCTGGGAGATTCTGCAGGCAGAGGTCATCATCTTTATTGAGGGGATGAAAAAGCTGAGACACAGAGAGGTCGGGGGCTTGCCTCGAGTCACAGAGCGAGTCAGGGCCCAACCGCTGACCGCCAGGCCTCAGCCTCCTCCTTCAGATGGCGGAGGAGGGAGGGGTGTGGGGAGCAAACTGTGCCCACGCCCAGAACAAGGGAGCCTTTGCCTGGTCTGTGGTGGGCCGAGCCATGGGCACTCCGACCAAGAGCCTGTGCATTGTGAGGAGACAGCTGTGCTGGGAGCCAAGCCTGCTGGGGAGGCAGCCCCGAGTTCAAAGGGACATTGTTTGCCCCCCACCCTGGGCCTGGGCGCTGCTGGGCTGAGTCTGGCCCTCCCAAAGGACTGAAGTCATGGGTGCCAAGGCCTGGGCCCTAGAGAAGCCTTAGGCCTCAACCAGGGATCAGGCGGAGGCTTGCCGGATCCCTGTGGGGTCCCCAGGCCACATGACCACTCACCCAGACAACACTGCTATTGTTCAAGGCTTGAGGCCTCGGTGCCTCGTCCATGTTAGTGGTATTAGCGCTGACTGTGGACAGCGGGGCCTTGGCCGTCTCTTCCAAGTCCAGCAGGTTCCCAGTGGCAACCACTATGAGGGGTCCGGTCAGGTGTGTCAGTGGGAAGAGCCTCCTGGTTCCAGGCCTCATCTCCCAGCCCCGTCCCGGAGACTCCCCAGCTAACCTGGTCCTGACTCTGTTCTCAGGTATGGCCTTCCCAGGCCTATCAACCAGACTACCCAGAGCCCCACCCGAGCCCCCCCCGAGCACCTCCCGAAGCAGCTGGACGGCTGCCCACAGGGCGAGAATCTCACCCCAACTAATGTTTTAGGCTGAAATTTTTACATTCACAACAGGTGTTAAGTTTTTAAGAGATCACATAAATAAGATGTTAGATGTACAGAAAGAGATGTATACATATATTTATATAGTTGCATAGAGACATATTTGGAAGAACATGCACCAAAACGAGCAGTCTTTCCCTTTATCTACATTTTCTAATTTATCTATGATGAGCATGTATTATTTATTTAACAATAAAACAAAAATAAAAAACCAAGGGTTTGTCCCAGCCCAGGAGGGAGTGAGTAGGGCCCTCTGGATAAAGGGAAGACCCGGATCATGCAGCTGATTCTGGCCCCACCCCCGGCCCAAGACTCACGGCTCTTCAACGTCGGGGTGCTGTCTCGGAGGCCCCCGCCCAGGACGTCCCCTCCCTCTTGGCTGGCTTTGTCCCTCTTCTCCTTCTCTGTGGGACCAAGGCACAGAGCGTTGCAGCCCCCGCCCCCAGCAATCGCTGGACAGGGGCAGCCTGCAGCCAATGTCGGGGGGCAGGCATTAGGTCTCCAGCAGGGAGGAAGGAAACTGCAGATTTGACCCTCACAAGCACCCTGGGGGAGGGAGACAGCTGTTCCCATTTCTTCGCAGGGGGACAATGGGACTCAGGGAGGTGAAGGGAGCTCTCCAAAGTCACACACCAGGTAGGCAAGGAAGAGGAGAGCCGGGCCTGGACTCCAGGGCCTTTACCACCCGCTCCCCACTCCTCTCTCTCTGCCAGCCTTCCCCCGTTTCATCCCCGCCCCCCACAGTGTCCCTGAACAAGACTCACCTTCCTTGGACACCTGCCAAAACTCAAAAGCGACTTTGAAGGCCTGGGCTACTGTGAGGGTGACAGCCTGGGCCTGAAAAACAGGAAACGGGGCGGGGGGGGGGGGGTGCCTGTCAGGCAGGTAACAGCAAGTCTGAAATGTGGGCCCGAGGCTCCGCTCCACCAAGGCTCCGAACTGGCAGGTGGGTGAAGGCAGAGTCCTGGCCCCTCCCTGGTCGCCAAGCAGCCCTGTGGTGTACCAAGGCCACGCCCTCTCCAGGCAGATGGGGCCGCATCCTCAGCACCGGCAGCCCAGCCAAGGTTCCTGCCTCTGTTCCAGCCCCCACGTTTGCAATGGCTGTTCGCCTCCACTTTTTCCCCTCTCCTTTGGGCTTCTCTATATTCAAATAACTAGGGGCTGGCTTCTTCCAAGAAGCCCTCCTCTAATTACCCGAGGACTTCACACAATAACTTAGCCCTTGGAATGAGAGAGCAGAAAAGCCAGAACTGGAAAGGGCCTGGCTACTGCCTGAATGACCAACAGCCAGAGGCAAAGGTTCGACCTGGTTAGCCCTATGCCGGGTCGGAGGGACTTCTAACTGGATCCACGATGTCAATGCGTGCCCGTGGCAGGGGACCAAAACCATTCAGTGCCATAACTCACTGGGAAGAGGGGGCCACCCCTTGGCCCTTCACCCCTGAGGAACTCCCATGCACCCCTTCACACCCATCTCAGATGTCACCAGCTCTCTCAGGTCACCTGCACTGGGGCCCCACAGGCCCACCTGGCATCATGCCTATCAAAGTGTCACCAGCTCACATGCCTGTGACACCCCATCTGGGTGCTCCCTAAAGGCAAGAACCTAGTCTAAACACCCTGACCCCCCAGAGCAGGCCACGCCCTCCAGAGGTGCAACGCTGCATCCGCCTAAGGGGCCAGCCTCCTGACTCCTCCCTCAGCCAGGACCTACCCCCAGCCCACATTCATCGCAGCCTCTTCCTCTCTCTGCTTCCAGTTCAGGGTTAATCACAGCTCAGCTGCTGGGCTCTGGGAGTCCCAGAGCTCAGCTGTAGCCGGAAGCGACATCCAGCTTCCTTCTGACAGCCCGAGAGTACAGAAGAAAGCACCAGATTCTTCCAAGTGCACAATAAGTTCAGGCCTAACCAGCCTTGGACCCACTCCCTTTCCCTCCACCAGACGACTTGATTTAATTGAGAAATGAATCTGTGGCTACTGCCTTTAAAACTCTTTTTTCTAAAATTTAAAATCCTTAAACAAGCTGACTGATCCATGCCAATTAAACTTCATGAAGTATAAAATCTCATTTGAATCTCTCCGTCATTTACATTTTTGATGCAAGTATGGGTGCTTTATAGCAAAACTTAAATATGGTAATTAAGTATGAAACTCTTCACAGCTGTTTACAATTTAAGCTGTCACGTCTGAATCAAGTTTAATAGACCCAGTTACCATTGAGAATTGCCCATGAACTAAAAATATGGGCTGATTACCAGCCGGAGTCAGCTCACTATACACCCAAGACAGGGTTGGTCACCTAATGTGGCAGGGAGATGGAAACACCATTATTTTTGCCTCCAGGATATCTGGGGCATGAACCTGATACTGTTTTTGCATAAATCTACTTGTTCACTTGCATACATTTCTGCCCTTTCGCCCCGAAATCCCGAGCTGCAAGTAAACCAAATATAACCCAAGATGCACATGTGCGCAGGTGGCTACAAGCCCAGGCTGGGCAGGGACTGGGGGTGGGGTGGGCCCCGCTCTCTGGGGCGGGTGCAGGAATCTGGGCAGCATTACAAGAAAGGATTGCTCGAGCCTGCCCACGGGCAGGTCTTCCTTCCCTGATCCCGCAGGCTAAATGCTTATCCCTCCCAGGAGTGCCTCTGGCCTGTGAGTCTCTCAGCACCTGAACTGGGTTCTACCTCACCCAGTTTTTCATGTCTCTGGCTTGTTCCCAGTAACCAGGCTGTGAGTTCCTTCAAGGGGCCAGGTCTAGCTCAGGACCCCCCAGGATTCCAGATCCCAGCCTAGTACACAGACCAAGTCCGGCCACGGGTCCCTTATGGCCCTGCTGCCCCGGAAGCATAAATCCTGCACAGAAGGATTACCTGAGGAATGCCGACGGCCATGTAAGGGATAACAGCCCTGCCGCAGCGTGCCCGGGGTAGAATCACGGGGGTCACTTTGTTTCCTGTCAGTCCACCTGCACTGCAACCCTGGGCCCCCCATCAAAGCCGGCAACCCCACCTTCACTTCAGAACCCTGAGGCTGCAGTGCTGGTGGAGGCCTCCCAGTTGGGCAGACAGAAGCATTTCTTTCTGGAGGAACTCATCCTGGCCATGCCCAGCAGGAGTCACCAGGGGAGGGAGGCCTGGTGGCTGTGCTGCCCGAGCTGAGCTGAACGGGTGGGCAACCCAGAAAGGAACCCCTTCGCCCCCACCCTGGGTGGTCACCGACTTCTCGCCCAGAGAAAGGGTGGGGATGTGTGGAGACTGTGGGCCCCCAGCCAAAGGCTAGGGGGCTAGGGCAGCATGCAGGCTGACTCTACTTTGCCACCCAGCCCAGCTCCAGTCACATCTGAGTCCTCGACCACCAACCACACCATTTAATTCTGCACCTTTGTCTTTGCGCGAGCTGACTCCTATGCCGGGGTTCCTGCGCTCTTCCACCGCCTCACCCCTTCTCTCGGCCGGCAAACTCTCACTTATTACTCAGCCCTCAAAGCTTGATTCAAAATGTCTCCTTCTCGGGACGCCTGGGTGGCTCAGTTGGTTAAGCATCTGCCTTCAGCTCAGGTCATGATCCCAGGGTCTTGGGATCGAGTCCCGCATCGGGCTCCCTGCTCCGCGGGGAGCCTGTTTCTCCCTCTCCTGCTGCTCCCGCTGCTAGTATTCTCTATCTCTCTGTGTGTCAAATAAATAAATAAAATCTTAAAAAAAAAAAAAGTCTCCTTCTCTGGGAAGACTTACTGACCTCTGGTGAGACTTACTGACCTCCACCCTAGAACTGAGCCCACCGTGTTCCAGTTACCAAATCCTGGCCCTTCTCCCCCACCATCTTGTTGGTATCTCCACGGCCGATTCCCTGGGTCCCCGGTGCCCAACACAGGGCTCAGCCCGGGACAGGCAGCAGCGGACATCTGTGGGGCACCTGGCCGCTGGTGGGTTGCAGAACCTGAGGCCCCCATCTCACCTTCTGCCTCCTTCTCAGAAATGTCCACTAAGCCCTGAGAATCTCAGGATTTCCAACACGGCCAGGATCTCCGACTGCCAACTTGGGCTCAGCGGAGGCCTGGGGGAGGCACGAGAATACCACTCTCACATCGGGTGGCCTATTTACCATGTCCTGCCCTGGGCTGTCTGAAGGGGAAAAGCCGGCTGAGAAAGGGTGGATAAGCCGTAATCGAGCCAGTCAGCTCCTGACACAGAGCAAAGTGTGTGAGGAAAAGTGAAGAGCCCGGGCCCAGGTGCCCAGCAGTAGCCATGCCCCCTGCCGGACCCGGGTGCGGCCGCCAGCACCAAGCGCCAAGCGGCGTGCAGGCTGTTTTCCTCAATAACTGACCTCTCGGCCTGGGCCAGGCTGATTTTGTTCAAGCCTGTCTAAAGTCCACTGGCCCCAGACCAGGCCTCCCTTCAGCCACTGGGCGAGCACCCGCTTTCTTTTACCCCCTAGCTCCCCTTCCCAGAGGAAGCCTCCGGAGCGCGGCGCCCCTCCTGCCCAGGGTCCGCACCCCGCAGAAGTGGCTGTGGGCCACAGCTGCCCCTGCCCAGTGTCTGCTCTGGTCAGTGGGAGGAAGAGACGAACAATGGGGACATAATGAGCCTGTATTTTTAAGTCTCTGTGGCCTCATAAGAGACAAAGCCAAGAGTCACTGTCTGTGAGAACAAAGCCGTCATGGGAGAAGCCACTGCAGCCCGGGGACCCGGGGCATCACGAGGCCTGGGTGACTGGCTGGCGACACTGAGTCTGCAGGAAAGAAACAAGGTCCACAAAAGAAAGGGGCCTTTCAGAGTAATCCTGGAGGTCACTGAGGTGACCTTCATTCTGCTGATGGGCAAGCAGCCCAGAGAAGGGCAGGGTCTTATCCACAGTCACAGAGCACAGCAGCCAGGACCAGACCCCTAATCTGTCTCGTCCTGCAGTGTTCCCTCCAAAAGACCTGTGGGAGGCTAAACCGTGGCCCCCAAAGATATCCACATCCTAATCCCTGGAACCTGTGAGGGTTAGCTGGAACGGCAAAGGGGACTTCACAGACGTGATTAAGTTAAGGATTTTGAGATGGGGGGTTATCCTGGATTACCCAGGGGGCCCAATCACAACAGGCCTTCTAAGAGGGAGGCAGGAGGGTGAGAGCCAGTGACAATGGACTGGGACAACGGAAGCAGGAGGAAGACTGGGAGGTGCTGCACTGCTGGCCCTCGGGTTGAAGAAGGGGCCAGGAACCAGGGAATGGTGGTCTCTAGAAAGTTTAAAAAGGGCAAGGAAACGTATTCTCCCCTGGAACCTCCAAAAGGATGACAACTCTACTGACCCACTTTAGACTTCTGACCTCCAGAACCGTAAGAGAATAAATCTGGGTTGCTTTAAACCACTAAGTTTCTGGTAACTTCTTACAGCAGCTACTGGAAACTAATACTGTGTCTCGAGCAGGCCCTGATGGGTGGCAGGAAGCCTGGGGGCCACTTAAAGACTGTGCTGTCCTTGATGTGTCCGTGAGGAGAGGAGCAGGCGAGAGGATCTTGTCTCCTTGGTTCCAAGGACCACAGGGTATGGGGAGGAGGGCTCTGGGCTCCGTACGGAGGTTAACAGAGGCCAACACTAAACCAATAAACGTCAGAAATCTCCTCACAGAGCAGATGTTCAGATCTCCGGGCCTCCGAAACGAAAGCATCAACACCAAAGGTGGACTCACTCTGCCTGCTTGTCCCAAAGTTCAAGACAAAGCCCAGAGACCACAGAGGTCCCCGCCTTGTCTCAGCTGGATGGGGCGAGGGGGGTAGCCTGGAAATGGGGCAAGGAGCTCGGGGCTCCTCGCGGCCATGCGGTGAGGGGAAGAAACACGGGTTTAAACCCTCTCTCTGCCCAGCTGGCTGTGTCATCTTCAGCAAGACAGCTGACCTCTGTGAATCTGCTTCCTCACTGAAAATAAAAACAGCGAAACCAGGAGCAGCTGCCGCCTCACAGAGCCATGAGGACTAAAGTCCACCACTGAAAGAGGCACATGGGAGGTGCCAAAAAATGGCCATTTCCCTCCCCACTCTGGCTACAGCGAGCCAGGTCCCCTTGCCTTTCCCCTGGGCCCTCTGATCACCAGTCTCCGAGGACTAATTCCTACAAGGCCCTGAACCCTCAGACTGTCCTACTGACAGGAGAGCGCCCCCCCCCCCATTCAAATCCAATCAAGCATGTTAGAGAGGAAGGGACCAGGGCACTGACTGGTGACATGGGCTTGTCACCGCCCACAGGCCAGGCTTACTCGGTGCTCTCAGCATCCACGTGGGGTTCCCAGGAATTTCATATTTCATATTAAGTGATGTCACACCTCTGGGTCCTGCCTCCCCCCAGGGGCAGGGCTGCCAAGGCCAGAGCCTGCCTGGGCCCCAGCCTCTCCCCACTGACCAGTTTCCGCTTGGTGCAGAGGAAGGCATGGCACTCGAGATTCTCGTTGTGCTGGCTCTGTGCAATGTAGGCAAACACTTTGTCGTGCATCTTGTCTGCTGTGCAATAGGAGATCCTGAAAGGCAAGTGGGAAGTGTCACCAAACCCGGCACAGGGGCCTGCCCACATCTGGGGTGCCCCACAGGGCATCTCCCCTGAGTCTCCGAGAGCCAGCTATCCTACTCCACCAGGGGGAGACTCTGGCTTTGGCCTCTGGACCTGGCATTCTGGGCCATCGATGGGGGGCACCCAGGCTAGGCAGGAAGGAGTGGAGGGTACTTCCCCCCTCTACTGAGTCATACCCCAAAATGGTAACGGCTATGCCTTTCCTGCACCCCAGGCAACACTCTAGATATGACTTAATTCTCAGAGCTGCCCTGAGATGGGTTCTATTATCATTCCCACTTTTCAGGTGAGAAAACTGAAGCTAACGGTCGGATCACCAAGTAAGTGGCAGAGCTGAGACCTGCACTCACCTGCGGGTTCCAGAGGCTGTAAGCACTGCCATGCTACCCTTCTGGGTGTGTGCTGACCACACGGAATGGGGAGCAGGACACCGCCCCGTGCACCGATGCCCTTCACTGGGCCTTCCCTCCCTGCCCTCCAGTCATGCCCCTGCCCAGAGGTCGGAGGAGCCCCAGACCCTCTCTCCCAGGGTGTGGTCAGAGGTCGAGGAGCTGGGAGTCAGGTGAGGGTGTGTGAAGATGACCAGCCCGGGAGCCCCAGCGGGTCCAGGAGGAATACACAGCAGCTCCCTCCTCTTGGAACACTTGCCCCCAAACCCGTCCTTGTCTGTTCCCTCCCTGCCAGCTACTCAGCCCGGGAATCTCCATCAGCAGAGGAACTGGGGTGGGAAAGGAGCTCAGCAAACTCCTCCCCCAGTTCTCCCGGCTTCCCTCACAGCCACTGACACAGGGATCGGCACCACTTAGGACCCCCAGGCCAGCAGCTACCTCTTCTCCACCCCAGTGGATCCAGCCTCCTGCCACCTCCCCAGGGAGGCCTTGCCAGGTCTCCCCAGACAGGCCCCTCCTTCTCTGCCCTCCTTGCCGGCAGGGGCTGGGTCTGAGGCCTCCCCTAGTTAAAGGAGGCAGGCAGAATCAGGAAGGTGAGGGGAAGACACCAGCCAGAAACTCTAAAACCCCCCCCCCCCCCCCCCCAGGACTGGCTTGTGCTCCAGGGGATTGAGCCACGTGCCTGGAGACAAAGCAAGAGGGTGGAGGAGCGCCCGGCAGCTGAGTGCCTGCTGGACAGAGCTCCAGCCTCCGTGCCCTGGTCCCAGCTCAGCCACTACCTCACTGTAGGGCCTTGGGCAACTCCCCGGGCCTCAGCTTCTCCATCTGTAAAATGGACTGTCCCTTCCAGCATTGGAATCCTACAACTGACCAGCCAAGAGAGGGAATGGGGAGAGCTTAAGGTTCCAAGGGCTGGGTTCTGCCTCCCTGAGAACAGTGCCCCCCCCCGCCCCCCCATACCATCTACGCTCTGGCCTCCGACTCTGCCCTGAGGCCTCCCTGAATGCCTGGCCAGATGTCCAGAGCTGAGCTGCTGCGTTCACAGCTCTCTGCACCGAGCCTGACTCAGCAGCATGCCTGCGGAGTGGCGGCGGGGAGGGGGTCCTAGCCCTGAGTAGGCCTCAGCTGCCTCCTGCAACTCGGAATAATGACAGCAGCAACTGCCCTTTAACCAAATACCCACTGTGAGCCAGGCACCGTGCACTCAGCACTTCCTAACAGCACTGAGAGGCAGGGTCTGTTTCCATCCCCCCCTGCCCCCCACACACGAGGAAACTGAGGCTCCAAGGTCACCCAGACAGAAAGTGGTGGAGCCTGGATTCAGAAGGGGCGCCCCACCCACTGCCCCAAGCGGCAGAGTGAATGTGGGCGACACTGAGCGTACCTGTAAATGGACACATTCTCAATGAGCTGGTTGGTGATGTTGTCAGTCAGGATAATCCCCCGTGGCGACACCTTGAGGGTCACTTTCTGCAGCTTCTTCCCGCTGGCCTTGGCCTTGGGGTAGATGTGGGTCAGAGAACCTGCCTGCCCCACTTGGGACCTACTCTCGTGGGCTACACCTAGCTGGTCTAAGCCCCAGACTCGAGGCCCCCGGGAGGCCTCAGCGTAGAGACGCAGACACGCTGGGGAAGACAGCCGTCAGCCCACTCTTGTGATAAACCCAGGGACAACCGCTGCCCACGGAGCGCCTGCTATCTGCCAGGCCCTGGACCTCGAGTCGTCCTTAGAGGCAACAGAGCTTCTCCCGAGGAGGAAATGGGACTCAGAGGTTAAGGGAGCTGCCCAAGGACACACAGCTAGGAGGGACTGCAGCATCTGAGCACTGAGTGGGCTATCACAACCCAGCAGGGTCACTCCTGGGGACTCTCCACTCCACCCACTATACCTGTGAGGGTCTGAGTTGAGGGGTCCAAAGGCCACCAAGGGAGGTGCATTTATAGGGCCATGCTTACTCAGGATGGCCAGCTGGGGAGGGGGGAGATCTGTCTCTGGTGGGTCACCCTGTCCCTCAGACCAGAGGACAAGTGGTTGCGTGACAGCAACCTCCCCACTACTCCTTGGCACTAAGTCACCAACCCTGAGACAGGGGACCTGAGTTGGGGGAGGGGAGACTGGGAGAGGCCATGGCCACAACAGCTGGAGAGGAGGACATTGACCCTGACCCCACAAGCCCAGTGGCTCCCCTCTACCAGAGTCCCTAAGCCGGATGCTAGGGGACGGGAACGGCTCAGATGCATCCAATCAGGGTAATAAGCAGAGGATGAGTGGTACCCCAAGAAGAAGCTGGCCCTTGGCTCATGGCTCCCCCACCCTGACTGGGGCTCACCGTGGCCACAATCCTCTTGACAGCAGCAGCTGACAGCTCCTCACCCTTGGGCTGCTCCACCAGCGTCATGCCCAGGTACTTGAGGCTGAAGAGCATTCCCTCGAGCAGCGTCTCCCGAGTGTCTGTCCAGTTCTCCGGCAGCTCTGTGCGGAAGGAGAGGCCTTCAGACCCTGTCCTCCCAGCCCCCATTTCCTAGGAAGACCAAGCAAGGGGCATTGGGGTCGTCCATCTACCATTATTTTTACCTATAATAAAGGACCAACATTTTCCAGTACCTACCAAGCACCATGGTAAGAAGCCTCCCATAAAATATTCTCATTAATCCTCATGACAACCTATGAGGTAGACACTTTTATCGCACGCACTTACAAAGACACTGAGGCCCCGGGAGGTGAAATCACACAACCAAGTCCACAGAGCCAGCAAGTATAAGAGCCAAGATCTGAACCCATATTTTCAAGTTCAAAACCCAAACTCTACACTTCAAAACTAATACCTGCTGAGAGCAAACCATGCTATTTTCTTACTGAATCTTCTACACGATCCTGTGAGGTGGATGTTATTCTTACTTTACAGATTAGGAAACAGGCTCAGAGAGGCAAAGTCATCAAAAGGTCACATACAGTGAGTAAAGGGTTCGGAGTCAGAACTCAAACCTGGGCAGTTCCCAGGGCGCCAGCCTGCTCTGCTGGCCTCCATCCGCACAGCCATGGAGAGGAAGAGGCAGGGAGGAGAGGGACCAGGAGAGAGGCAGGGGGCAGGGAATGGGAGAGGTGATTGCTCAAATGACATCCTATGAAGGCCGCTGGAATCCAGGGGGTTCAAGTCCCAGCTCTGCTTCCCACCACCTGCATGTGTTGGGGAAGTCCCCTCTCCTCTCTAAGCCTAGTAATGCTGAGGCCATGGTACGGAGCAAGGGTCCTCTGAAAACTGCCTAAGACTGAGATCAGGAAGGTTGGGAGATGGGGGAAATGAGCCCAGCTCGCTGGGTAGGGAAACAGACCGCAGGAGAGAGAGCTGGAAAGCCCCCACCTCACCCCACCCACGCGAGAGAGGGCCCTGAGCAGGCAGAGGGACAGGAGGGCAAGTGTGGTCTTCATCAGCGGTTTGAACAATCCCAAGGTTCCTCCCCAGATCACTCAGCTGGAAGCAATGAAGCCAGAAGGCGGAGGGAAGGTCTCTAGGGATCCTTCCAAGCCCGATCACCAAGACAAATGAGCACCCCATGCTCCTGCCTGTCAAGGCCCTTTGCCTGTCCCTTATGATCCTTTCTCCGACGATGCTGCAGTGCAGGAGGTTATTATGATTGTAGCCACATTAAAGAGGAGGAAACAGCTCTTCAGCGTCACATACCATCTTGGATGGGGCAGGATCCACAGAGGAATCAGTTTCCAGGGGCCAGCATGGAGATGGCCAGGACCACTTCCCTGGACCACTTTCTGGAAGAGGAGCTGGGAGAATCCTGTACTCTCCCTGCTCCTCCAGGGACCCTCGGGGGCTCTAATGGAAGAGCCACAGGAAGAAAGCTTCGGACTGGGCATCACTAGTGCCAGGGCAGCTGAGGCCCCGGCAGGGCTGTGGGCACCGCCTACAAGGCACAGCCTGGTTCGGGGGTTCCTGCGCTATTGGGCCCAGGTGGCAGTACTGGGCCCTCCACCCTGTCTGGCCCATGCTGCCCCTCCCAGCAACTGTCTTGGAGTTCTACTTCTCCAGGGGCTCTGCCTCCTTCTCCACCAGCCAGAAGGAGCCTTGTACACCCACACCTCTCTGGTTTTGACTTGAGCAAGCCACTGTCCCTGAGACTGCTTCTTCATCTGAAAAAGAATGCATGTGTGTTGGACAGCAAGGTGTCTTACAAGAACTTACAGGTGTACCCAGTCCCCCTGTCTGATGTCCAGGTGTGCAGGGACGTGTTGGCTGGTTATCCAGAGCCTGGCATGCTATTGGCACTCAGTATCTGCTGAGTGAAGAAATGACCTGGACAACTCCAAGGCTTCTTTCAGGTCTGCAATGTCTCAAACCCCATCCTCAGCTCCGGTCCCCAGCCCACTGCCCTCCAGCCCTTGCACTTGGGCCACCACCCCAAGAGGAGGCCCAACCCCTGCTGAGAAGACCCCCCCCCCCGCCAAGGGACCCTATCCTCTGCTGTATCAATCACGAGCCTGTTTCGTTTGATCCCCCAAAAAGAATCAGAAAGTCCCTGAGGTGACCCAGTCCTGGGTTGGGTGATGGAAGCCCCCTCAGACCTGAGCCTTTCTCTCAAAGAAACCAAGAACACCACATCATCAGCGCAGAACAGAGCTATCAAGTAAGAAAGACAACAATAACAACAAAGCAGCTCTGACCATTACTTCTAACATTCACAGCTACCTGGCAGCCAGGCACTCTCATTCCCCTTTCAGAGGAGGGAAGGGAGGCTCAAAGGACACGTGATTTGTCACATTAGTTGTCTATCTGACTCTAAACCCAAGCTCCAAGCTCCTGACCAGTAGCCCATACTATCTTCTCATGAGGCAAACGACCTTGATTTTAGCAAAAGGTCAGGAAGAAGTTCCTAGAGCCAGAGGTATTTCCTCCCACAATTCCTAATTCCTGAGGCTTCCCCTCAGTAGGTACTCAGACTATTGCTTTCAACCTGAGATGCATCTAAGCAAGGATGGCCAACTACATGCTACCATGCCTATCACCGGTGTCCTTGACAGACATTGCTAATCAATTGCAGCTCTATTCCCTCTGATTTATAGGCTCTGGACTGTTTCTCAATACAAGGCTCCATGCAGGCAACACCAATCGATCAGGGGTGGCCTCGTTCATCTCACTATCCATACCTGCCCTATAGCAAACATCCTTCCTCCCCGCCATTTTCATGTCCCCACTATCCCATTTCCTTCGGCTCAGCCTTTCCTGGCCCATCTCCAAAACCACTTCCGCTCTTTCCATTCCAAAGGGCCAAAGCTTGCCAAGGTCACAGATGACCTTTTTGTTGTCAAAACATTCCCCAGTCCTCCCTGACCTCTGAAATGCTTGGCATATTCTGCATTCTTCCTTCCCTGGCCTGACCCTTACCCTACTCCATGGCCTCCTTCATGAGGGCCCTGGTAGACCAGTTGCCACTCATCAGCCTTGGAGACCCTCTGCCCAAACTCCTCACATGACAGATGACGAGGCCCAGAGAGGGATGGGACTTGTGCAAGATCACACAGCAAGTCAGAGCTTCACCCCGCTACCCTGCCCCCACCAGCTCCCAATCCACTACAGGCAATTCCCACAATGACTACTGGGGAATCACAGGTGTCCCAGTGTCCTCTCCCACAATATCCCTACATGCACACACTCATTCACATGCACATGCACACACAACGGAAGCTCCAACCATGCAGAGCTTCTTCCTCGTGATGCAACATTTTCTTTCCCACTTCTATGCTTTTGCTCAAGGAGTTCCTTCTATCAGAAATGCCCTTCCCTTTATTTGATTGGAACCCCTTGCATCCAGCCTCATCCAGGAAGCCTTCTTGACGGCAGGACTGCCTAGCAGTTAAAAACAAAAGCCTTAATCCTAGAAACCCAGTTCTGACATTGAGTGATCTTGAGCAAATTAATTACCTTCCCTGGGACTCAGTTTTCTCATCCATAAGATGGGGGAAACAACAGTCCCCAGCTCACAGGGCTACTGTTTTGACCCTTTGATGAGATAATAAAATTAGATAATGAGATAATAAACGTAATGTGCTTATTTAGCACAGGACCCCGCCCATGGTCATGCCTCTTGATGGGGCCTCGTCCCTCTGTGAGCGGGTCGCCTGTGCCTCTCTTGAGCGTGGATTTCCTTCTCTTCCTTCTCCAACCACATCACTCACAGCCAGCAGCTGTCTACCATGTGTCTTCCTCTTGAAGGACTTCCGTTCCCGTGTGTCTCCCCCAGGAACTGGAGAAGGTGCACCCCTATTCAGTGTTGCAGCTCTGCCTTGTCCTTCTCCCCTTTCCCATTACGCCGTCCTCCCAGGCCCAGCAAGATCCTCCTTCCCCTCGAGGGAGGGAACCCTGCCTCTGCTCCTATACTGTCCTTCTGGGCATGACTCATCTCTTCAATGAGGTGGAAGGTCTCTCAGGCCCCACACCCTCCCTGAAGAAACCCACACCTAAGAGCACTCAATAAGGCAAACGCAGAGTTGGTGCCTACCCAGCAGCCAGCCACCTCAGGCTGGAGGCCACATGCTCCTTCCTAACAGGAGCCCGGGGCTTCAGGAAGAGCTCCCAGAGGCCCTCAGGCAAATACAGGCCTGAGTCTACAGCCCTGTTCCGGTCCTGGTTATTTTTGGCCCTGTGGTGGATAATGACTGCGCTATTTTAACTTAGCAATTTTACAGATGACCTGCTGTCAGAGTTAGCTGGGGACGGACCATATGCCCAGTTTAACTCACGGCTGCAAACGTGTGCTCTTTCCTCATTAAGCCCCCCGCCCAGGACTCAGAGCTGGGCAGGGGGCCCCTGTACCCCTCTTGCTGCCCAGGGGACCCAGCCTGGCTGGTGTCTGGAACATCAGAGCGATAGCCAAACCCATGGGCCAGGGGGAACCTCTAAGAGCCCTGGCCTCCAGCCTCCTCCAGCCTGGTGGGGAGGTGGCCTCAGGAGTGACAGAGTAACGTCTCGGAAAGGGACTCAAGCTCTGCCATGACTGGAATGTAGCTGCTTCTCTAAGGCCAGTCTCTTTATCTGACAAATGGGTTCAGTTCCTCAAGAGCATCACCAGAAACAGGTTCAGCATGTAAAAAGTGCCAGCAAATTTCAGAAGTTGTTAAGATTGTCAAAAGAAAATAATTAAAAAATGATCATAGCATAAGCTCTCATTTCCTGGGTACCTACTTACTCTTGTAAGAGAAAAACGTGCTGTCAAGGTTAAAACCATGGGGTCTGGAGATGGGCTGTGCGGTTCAGTCATTCCACCTCCCTGGTCCTCAGTTTCCTCACTTAAAAATTGGGACAAGGAGCATGTCCACCCCATGGGGTTGCTGTGAGGATGAAGTGAGTTCACACACCAGGTGGGCTTAGAACCACGCCTGGCACACGCTGAGGGCCACTGAAGTGTGAGCTCCTGTCCTTACCAAGGGCCCAGGGCTAAGAGCCTGAATGTGCACACAGCCATTTGCCGTATTTTGTGAGGAGAGGCAAGGATATATTAGGATTCCCACTTCACAGGATAAAGAGGCTCAGAGGAGTCTGGCCATGACTCTTAATTGACAATGCTGGTCTTTGCCTCCCGCAGCCCGTGCTGTTCACCCACCAAGGGTGCCCACCAAGCCCCTTCCCCCGTGAGGCAGGGGTCACGCGCAGGATCACCCAGAGGTGTGAGCATCCTGTCCTGCACGGCTGCCTGAACAGAGTGCCCCTCAGTGAGCAGGGGATGACCTGACTCCTTCAAGGCACATGTGCCTCCCTCAGCCACCAGCCCTGTGAGAAGCAGGGCCCCAGCCTCCAGTTAAATGTCCCCTGCACCTGCTGCTCCCTCTGGCTGGAAGGCTGTTCCCAGATTCCTCCCTCCTGTATTCTCACATGTGCTCCAAGTCGCCTCCTTGGAGAGGCCTTCCCTGACTGCCCGCACTGACGCTATCAGAGCCCCACCTTTATCCCCTCACTGGACACCATTTCCACACACGCCACCTGACAAGCCACCTCTCGCCTGCAGCTCTCTGGCTACCGGAGGGGCCGATGCCCATGCACATGGGGTATTCAGGGCTCCCATCCCTGAACCCACCGCTGCCAGGAACTGCCCCTCAAGCAGAATAACTGAAGAGCACATTCTCCACTGCCCCCCCCAAAACTCCCCACGGGATGGCGCTCCAGTCACCCACGCTGGTGACTGGCTTCATATTGTCCACGTTTTGGACTTTCTTCCCTTCCCACTTCTGAAGATATTTCCTGGGATCTTTTCCCAAATAGATGACTCGTACTCAGATCCTTCTCTTAGCGTCTGCTTTCTAGAAGAACCCAAAGGAAGATACCACTCTAAGGAAGCGGTCCCCGCCATTTCCTCAGCCCACTTTATCCTTCTTCATGGTGTCACCATTACTTATCACCAAACCATTCATTCGCACCCTGGTCATTCTGCTTCCTCCACCAGACCGTGAGCACTGCTGGGAGACAGACGGACTTGTTCACCAGACTCTCCAGTACCTATCGCGGCATGTTACATAGTCTGTGATCAGTAAGTATTATGACTTGGGGGTTTATTTATAGTATCTTTTATTGTAAATATTATAAGTAAGTACAAATAGATTCTCTGTCCCCCACATACCACCATACTCTAGCTTTTCTGGAACCTGTATCTTGTATTTCTTTACCTGCTCTGAGTTCTCTGACAGCCTGTAGGGAGCCTGAAGATCAAAGGGCCCCCTCTTGGAAAGAAGGGTACTGAGGGGCCAGGGTGAGCCACCTTTCAGGCAGCTAGAAGAAAGGAAAAGCCCTGGCTAGGGACTGAGATAAAATATTTATTTTATGGGAATATTTATTGAGATGGGAAAAAGGCCATGTGTGGGAGAGGGAGATAGTTCTTCAAACTCAGGACCAGCTGGGAGACAGGGGGCCGTGAGGTTCAGTGCCAAAAAGCGTGGGGTTCTAGCCTACTGTGTGACCTCAGGCAAGCTGCCTCCCTTCTTTGGGTTTCAGTTTTTCCACAAATAAAACAATTATCATGCTAATCCCAGCTGAGGATCTTGAGTGGTTTGGTGAGGAGCAAGTCACAGCTGATAGCAGGTGTCAAGTCTAACCTTAACTCCCCTGGCTTCATTTTGGCCGCAAAAGTCAACCACAGGGCTCAGTTCCAGTTGGCCAGAACACCACCTCAGACCAAGCTACCCCAGCACCTCCACCCCAGACACACCCCACAGCGTCCCTCTCTACCTTGTGGCCACCATTGTTCTCAGGGGCTGTCAGCCGTCAGCCCATCCTGGGATGGGGCCTGCCCCAGCTCATCCCGTGGCCAGAGTCCAGGAGGCGCGCTGATAAGACCCCTGGGCTGGGGATTCGGAATGCTACCTCTAGGAAGCCGTCCTGGAGCCTGAGCCTCCGGTCTTTTACCTCTGACACGGGTCTGTTAAGAATCCCTGCTCTGTCACCTCACAGGAGCAAATGAAATAACAGAAGCAAAAACTGTGTAAAACATAAAGTGACAAAAGCAGTAGTTACTATTTATTGAATCCCTTTGCTATTCCAGGCAAAACACTATTTCATTTAATCCACACACCCCCCCACACACACACCGTACTTAATCCACACCACACACACACACCACCACCCCCACCACCCCCACTACTGTTATTTACAATTTACAGATAAGGAAACTGACAATAACGAGGGACAGGTGAAGGTTCCACCCAGATCATTCTGGGTCCAGAAGGCTCAGGACAACACTCTGGGGGTCTGCAGGGGAGCGGGGTTCTCCTCTCCTTTTCTCTGCAGGTGTAGATAGGCTCTGAGCCCCCCAAACTTGTTCCCCCACAGGAATAGTCATGTTGAAGGTCCACATGACACGAAGGGGGAGTGGGACAGGAGGAAACCACCAATGAGGTGCCAGGAGGAAGCATTATCAAGAATTTTCTCAACACCTCTATCAGGTTAGAATTTTTATCCCCGTTTTTCTGGTGAGGAAACTGAGGGTCAGAAAGGAAAAGACTTGTCAAGATCAGAGCAGCACAAGAAACTCTTTTTCACCATCCAAGGTGGCTACCTCTCCCCCTTCCCCAGAATCAAAGAGGCTTCTAAGCTTTCTTCCCTTACCCAGCACCCCCTTCCTCCCCCACCCCAGAAGAACTGCAGGGTTCCACCACTGGAACAAACCATTATTCTCAGAAGTCCCAGTCAAATTCCTTAAGTATTTAAAGGGGCTATTTAGGGGCCAGTAAGTGTGGGAGACAGTGCATCCTGGCCTGGCCCAGACCAGCCCTAATGGGTCTCTGACCCCACCCCCACCAGCAGGCACCAGCCCATGTTCCCAGTGCCAGTCTTGGTTTAGGAGGTGGCCACAGCTGGAACAGCAGAGTGGGGCAAGAGGGAGGGGAAGGGCGGGCTTTCTAGGCCCAGACACGCTGGCACTGGGAACTCGGGCTCCCCTGGCGGAGCCCTGGAAAGAAGGAAGGGGGGGGGGGGGGGGGGACTGTGCTGTCGGGGGTTTCTTGGAGGGGGAGGGGGGCGAGGTAGGGGGGAGGGGAGTCCTCCCTTGGAGGTCCCAGGTGTTTGATAGGAGGGTGGGAGAGTAGGAAGTCTTGGCTCGGGCTCCACATCTACCAGGAAGGCCTGTGTGACTCCAGGCAATCCACTCCCTTTCTCCTGCAGAAAAAAGAGGGACTTGGGCTGGGTTTCTCAGGCCTCAGGGGAAGGTGCCAGGTGACGGGTTCCCTGAGAGTAATCTGAGACGGGGAGAGGAGGGGGGGCCCCCCTCCCAGCCTCCCAGACGCCCCCGGGAGAAGGGAGAGGTGGCGGCGAGTCTGCCATTCGCCTGCGCGCCCCGGGACTTCGGAAGCCCGAGGGGAAAAGTGCGAGAGAAAACAGGTTTCAAAATTGGCCAGAACGCCAGCCTCGCCACCTAGACGTGGGGAGAGGAGGGGACGCCAGGGGTCTGGAAGGCTCGGGGTGTGGTACCTTCTGAGACCCCAGGCTGAGCCTCGCCCCGAACCTCAAGTAGGTACCTGCGAAGCCCGCTCACACCTGAGTCGGTTCCTGGACGCCTGGGGGTCAAAAGACGACCTCAAGGGTTGGCGGTGGGGCGGGGGGCACGCGGGCTCCCCCCGGCCGCTGACCTCGCGGCGAGGGCGCAGGGCTGCGGGCATCTCCCCGAACCCCGGTGCCCACTCCTCCTCCCCCGGGCACTGTCTCCCCTCCCGCTGAGCTCCGGGCTCCCCTAAGCTGCCCAGCGCGGCGAGGCGGCCAGGTGCCGGGGTTCGCGCAGGTCTCTTCCCCTCACCTGCGGCCCCTCCGACTGCCGCCTGCACCTGGGGTCCCCGAGCTCCGCTCGCTCCCCCAGCTCCGCCCCTCCTCCCCAGCCGCCCAGAGCCGGGACGGGAGTGGGAGCCCGACTTGACCGCGGGCGACCCCCAACCCCGCAGGACCGGGCAGGGCCGCAGGGCACCGGGCAGACCGCGCCTCTGCCCCCGGCGCCCGCGGGAGGCCGGTCCGCTCCGCCCGACCCCCGCCCGGCCCGGCGGACGCGCACACACTCACTCCGATGCCGGCCGCCGCCCCCCCAGCTCTGCTTAGCGAGGCTGGGGCTCCGGATCAGCGCCCGCCCGGCGGACTTGAGCGCGTCCATGGCCGCTCCAGCTGCCGCCGCCAAAACTCCGTCAGGAAAAACTTTCCGCCGGGGCCGCGCGACGCGCGGACTCCGCGCTCCTCCCCCCGCGGCGCGAGCTCCGCGCCGACGTCCGACGGGGCGGGATGATGGCCGGCCAGGCCCCGCCCCCGGGCCCGCCCCCGGGCCCGCCCCCGACCGCCCTGCCTCGCCCCGCCCAGCCCGGGCTCCTGCTCTTGCTCCCCAGGGGGTCCCCACAAAGGGCGCCCCTAAGGTAGAGGGCCGAAAGCCCTAGAAGCCCCTTCTTTTCCTCCCTCTCCCAATCCCCTTATTCCTAGGATTTCTAGACAGCCCAGCTGTAAGGTACTTGGGGGCCATTTTACAGATGGTCAGACTTAGGGTCGGAGAGAAGGGTGCTGCCCAGGGCAATGGGAGGCTTAGAAGGAGGGGTGGGAGTCGTAGAACTTTGCTGGGAACCGGGCAGGACTATAAAAGTTTTCCTTAGTAAGACCGGCTGGGCATTTTACTCACCCAACAGCACCCAGGCTGCTCTCTGGCACCACCTGGGCACCTGGGCTGCCCCACCCCACCCCACTCCCCATGTAGTGATATGGCCTGGGTGTTATGCTCTAACACTGACTTGCTCTGTTACCTTAGGCAATTCCTGCCCCCCACTAGGTCTTAATCTTTATCTGTCAAAGGAGATGGGATCCTATTTCTAGTGATTCTTTCAATCTGCCGCGGCCAGGTGCTGCACGACCTTGACCCAGAGCCTCCCAAGCTTTGTAGGAGGCATTTTGAGGGGGGTCTGGATTCTAGAATTCCTCCAGCACAGATACTCTAAGTCCAGGATTTAGAATTCTCTCTAGGATCCTATACCCTCCCGTTAGGCTTTGCAGTCAAAAGAGCACAAGCCTCCGTGCCACAGTCTGGCTTCTTCTAGATGGGGAGCTTCGGCAAGGTGAACTTCAGCCTCTAGGATTGCTGCTAGCTCAGAAGACAGGAGTCCTGTTCTTGTGTTGGGGGAAAGATGGGGTTGTGCTGTCCCCAGCTGGGTAGTGAGGCCCCACTGACATTCCTTTCTCGGTTTATAAACTAAGTGCTTTTTCGGCCATCTGTCCTTTGCTCCTCCAAAACCCTGCAGCCAGCAATACACCCACTTTACAGATAAGATTCCAAAGTCTGGGAGAGAAGCACTCAAGAAGGGTCTCTGCAAGCCAGCGATTGGGATCAAACTCAAACCCAGGCTTGTAGGCCAGAGTGGAATGCTGGGAATTTGAACCTGACTCCTTTTTTTCGGTGGTTGTGACCTCACCTTTCTGAGCCTCATCTGTAAAAGCAACAACACCTATTCCACCAGGCTGTCTATCAGAATTAAAAACATGAGTTCTTGAGTTGGAAATGCAGAGAGCAGTCCTTGAGAACTCGCCTATGAAGTTGCCTCCTCCAGAAAGCCTTCCCTGACTGGCACCCATCTGTTAGGCTTATGCCTTTGGGATCTCACAGACCTGAGCTCTCAGCATTGTGAGTGTTGCTGCTGCCTATTTCTACTCTGATTGCCTCCACTAGACTTTAGGTCCTTCAAGGGCAATAAGTTTTTCTGATTCATTTCTGAACACCTAGCAAGGGGTCCAAATGGAGTTGGAATATAGTCAATGTTCCTTTCCTCCCTCCCTCCCTCTCTCTAGCTTTTTACCATATGAGGCTGTCTTCTCCCACAAAGGGCTGTGGTGATGCGTAGGTAGGTCCTCAGGGCTGAGTCCCCCAGCTCTCTTACCCTGAGCCTTCTGGGTCCTGGGGCAGTAGAGAGAGAGCATTCTGGAGCCCGAAGGAAAAGCAATCACCCAGGGCTGGCAGGTGAAGGGCAGCTGGTGGTGTCCGGCTGGCAGGGGGCACCATATGGGCCTAGTGAGCAGGCAGGCCTGGGAACGCTGAGCCTGCAGTGAAGGCTGTTTCCAGGCCCATCACATCGTCCCGGAGGTGACTTGCTGGGAGCTGTCAGCCATGCGTCCCCCACAGAGGGGCAGCCTGCCTGTGCCCCTTCTGCCAATCCAGGAACAGAAGCAGAAACAGAAGGTCAGAACTGCAAGGGGCCTCCTCTGAGGTCACCATGTGCAAAGCCTCCTTTCACAGGTGAGGAGCCTGAGGCCCAGGGAAGGGCAGGGACTTGCCCAAGGTCACACAGCGAGCCAGGACAGGGAGCCAAATCTCTTGCTTCCCATCTTGGATGCTTATAAAAATAGAGAGAGAGCAGAGAAATCTTGAAAATGCACCAGTATTCAAGGAAGAGTTTTAAGGTGATTTTTTTTTCTTTTCTCTCTCATCTGATCTAACTTGGTAAAAAAAAATTTGCAATGATCATATAGCCTTTAGTAATCAGAAAGAAAAATAAAAGAGAGGGAGAAGCTACCTCTGGTTATAACTGGCTTTTGTCTTTAGGAAAATGGTGCCAGAATTGTAATTTTACTGTTTTCTCCCCCACGGGACCCTCATGAGACCCCAGTGAGATAGTGGGTGCCAGCAGGTTGGGAGGGCTCTCGGCTTCTCTCCAGCTATCACTTGGGCTTGTAGCGGGACCAAGACAGAAACCTAGCCTAGGACCAAGAGCCCTGATTTCCTCAAGCGATCTGTCCTCCTTACTTGCCTGAGCCAGTCCCTTTACCTGGTTTGGCCTTAGTTTTTCCATCTGTAAAATGGGAGTTTTTACAGCAGAGTGTGTTTTCTTGCCCCCCACCAGCAGAGCACAGGGCTTAAACATGTGGATACTGGAGCCCAAGATCCTGTCTCCCCTACTCCTTTACTTCATGACCTTAGGTTGGTCACTTAAATTCCACAGACCTCAGTTTCCTCATCTGTAAAATGGGGATTATATGTCATGGATGGTTGCAAGAATTAAAAGAGTTAACGTTTGGAACATGTTTAGAATTATGCCTGGCTTATAATAAGTGCTATATATATATATATATATATATATATATATATATATATGCTATATATATTTTAATAAAACTAGAATCACTTTTCTGACTGGATGAACAGTAAAGGTGGAATGGCTATTATTATCATAATTCTTGACTGGTCCTCAGGGAAGGGAGCTCTCTTGCGATTGGAACCAGCCTGGCCCAGTCTGAGCTGAAGGTAGTCCAGCCTCCCCCAGAGTTCCCACCCCCACACCCAACTGCTCAGCACTGTCCCAGGGAATCAGAGGGAACCTGGGTTACTGGTGAGTCAGAAGCCCAGGGATTACTGCTTAGACTTGACCTTTTACCTGACCCACAGACCTCTCCTGCCTTCTGTGTCCCATTGATCCAACTGCTCCAACCAGTTGCTTCTGAACCCTTCCCTCCTCAGACCCTTCCCATGCTGCTTCCTCTTCCAGAAACATCCAGCCAGATTGCCTCCTCAGCTTTCCCAGACTACCCACCTTTGCCCCAAAGATCTAGCTGGCTCCTCCCTAATACCCAGTCACAGCTACCTACACAATTATCTTCCCTGGCAAACGACGACAACAACTGTTTGACCTTGGAGTTCTACATATTTGGGCCCTGAAACCAAATGCTCCATCTATATGTATGCAATCTTAGCCAACTGGGCTTCAGTTTCCCCATCTGTACAGTGGGCATAATACCTGCTTTAGAGAGCTTTGTAAGGCCTCTGTTGGATAATACGGGGGGAAATGCTTGACTTAGTGCCTGCCAAGTGGCAAGTGCTCAGTAAATGGTAAGTCTGGCTACATTCATGTTTTATGGTTCTTGGTGAACCCATTTACCTCCTCCAGCAGCTGAGCATGCCCCAAGCATGGGAGCTGGGAATCATCCTTCACCCCAGGGTTCCCTGGAGCAGCTGACCAGTGCCTGGCAGTGAGGAAGTGCCCAGTACACATCCAAGGACTCCACTTAAGTTCTGTCCTCTGGTTCTCAGCATGTGCCCAGCAAGCAGGTGACCCCTCTGCAGCTGGAGAAGCAGCACCTAAAGGGGCTGGGGAAAGTGCTCCTGAGGGGTCCCTACCCACCCAGACTGCCCACCTGGGTAGGACCAGCAGCTGTCTCCTGCTTCCACAGGGAACTCTTTGCTTATGGAGCTGCTGAGCTAATGAAGAATGACAAAGCACCATGTAATTGCCAGCAATTGATGAGTCCCCTGCCTCTTCCTGCCCCTCCTTCCCTTTGCCCTCCTTGGCCCTGTCTGGCCTGGAGGCCTGGCCCAGAGGCAGGCAGAGTGGCAAAATGGAGCACAGACTAGTATCAGGAGACCTGGAGGCTGGCTGCTTCTGCCACCCTCTGGCGTGGGACCCTGGCCTCCATTACGTCGGCTCCATTTCCCCATCTGCAGGGCTCCTGACCTGTGTTAAGAGCAGGGACAAGGCTACGGAGCCAGGCCAAGGGGCTCTGCCGAGGGACTGGGCTGCACCTGCCAGGTGGGTTGAGGCAGACAGGCCTGGGTTTAAGTCTAGCCCCGCCTCTCACCTGCTGTGTGAACCTGGGCAGGCTGCTTACCTTCTCTGAACAACAGATTCCTCATCATCAAAATGGGATTTGTTTGATAGCACTTAGCTCTTACTAGGAGAACCCTCATTTGTCCTAGACGTGTGCCTGTAACAGAGACTCTCTGGACAAGCGCATCTCTATCAAAGTGAACGCAGAAATTAAGGGTTGAAAACTTGTAGTGCAATTTGATTGAGCAATTGTGTCTTGAATGTCATAATAAAAAAAAAGGCTTGTATTTTTTTCATTTTATTTTTTAAGTAATTAATTTTCCTTGTATTTTATAAAAGTATTGGTCTGTGACAAATTAGAAATTTTTTTAAAAATGGTCCTTCTCCACGGATGGTTTGAGAAGCATTGCTTTAGAGAACCTTGTAAAACAGACGTGGTTAACAATCTCGCCACATTTTCATAGTTCTAGGGTGTAATTTCCAGGGACCTTCCACTTCCGTGGCTCCCAAGCCTTCAGGATCAAGACCAAATCTCTTAGCCTGGCTTTCAAGGTCCTCCTTACTAAAGTCCCAACCTGCCTTCTCATCTTGCCTCCTTCCCCATGACACAACCTTGTAATACAACCCTGTGCTCTCCCCCCGCCTCCTCGCCTCCTGAACCTCTCATGCCTTCTCACTCCTCCATGCCTTTTCCTATGCTTCTCCTTCCATCTGGAATGCCCTTCTTCACTTTGCCCTTAAACTGGCAAACTCCTATTCATCCTTCAAGACCCAGACCAAATGTCCCCACTCTTGGGAAGCCTTTTCCAGTGCCACCCCTGCACCTGCCCCAGGCAGGGCTAGTTGCTCCCTGCCCCGGGCTCTGTAGCGCAGCATACTACGGGGAGGCAGGACGTGCAGCGGTGAAGGCTACATACACGCTCAAGAGTCAGGACAATGTGGGATTTGGACCTGACGGTGCCGGCTGGGTGATCCTGGGCAGGTGCCTTTGTACTGTTGAGCTTCATTTTTCCCATCTATAAGTGGCATCTACTGTGAGGAGTAGAGATGATGTGTGAAAAGTTCCCAGCACCATGACACATGGGAGAGACTCGAGATACAGCAGCTGTTGTTAGCTTTATTTCTCTGGTTGATAACGTCCCAGGTTGTTTTTTCTGTCTCCCAACAGACTGGTTGCTCCTTGAGATCAGGGACACTGAAGAGCATCTGATGTACCTGGATGTTTCCTGGGCTCTGTGCGGGGCTTTTTGCACAGAGGGTGTGTTTTGGAGAAGGGTCTCTGGCTGCTGCCTGCCCCGTGGTGACAGTGGTGTAGGGAAGAGTGAGGGTTCGAAGCCCACGGCCAAGAAAGAATTCTTGAGACGTCATTTGGTGCAAAAAAGTAGTTTTATCAAAGCACGGGGACAGTACCTGTGGGCAGAAAGAGGGGCACTGGGGTCATGAGGACTGGCCCATTATATGCTTTCAAGTTGGGAGGGGGTTAGGGATAGCGTAAGCCTCTAAGGAATGTGGAAGCAAGGTTTCCAGGACCTTGAGGGGGCTAGCTATTGTTGGGGAAAGGTCATTTATTACCGTCTAATAAAACCTGAGTCATGAGACCCCTCAGGTGTATATCGGGGGGCCATATGCTTGGGGGGTGATTGCCAACACGTATCTTGGAGGGTTTAGAGATAAAGGAAGTTTCCAAAGGAATTCTTATACGTTAAAGTAGACTTACAGGATCCTGGGGTGGGGGGGGGCAGGGGGGAGGCTAGGATTGCCTTTTGCCCTTAGCAAAGTATTAACATCCAGGCAGCTGAGTCCCTAGAGGAATGTCACCCTGCCTGTTTGAAGGAGTTGTTGGTGGGCTGTAGGTGGTAAGGAAACCCAGTTTTTCTTTTGTCTTTAGTTTCCCACATCCTGGTGGCTATGGCTCCTTGTCAGTGGAGTGCTGATTCACCAGCTCTGTGGAAGAATTAAAAAGAAGACCCTTGATTTTTTATTTTTTGCCAATTTCCATGTAGTAAAAACACCTATCAAGGCCAATTTCAGGTAACCAAAAGTTTAACAACCAGCTTAAAAAGTTCCTGAATATTTTAACAGTCTGCTCCTGTGAGCCACCCAGCTCCAGCACCCAGCTCCAGCACCCAGCTCCAGCACTCAGCTCCAGCACCCAGCTCCAGCACCCAGCTTCAGCACTCAGCTCCAGCACCCAGCTCCAGCACCCAGCTCTAGCACCCAGCTCCAGCACTCAGCTCCAGCACTCAGCTTCAGTACTCAGCTCCAGCAACCAGCTCCAGCACCCAGCTCCAGCACCCAGCTCCGGCACTCAGCTCCAGCACCCAGCTCCAGCACCCAGCTCCAGGACTCAGCTCCAGCACCCAGCTCCAGCACTCAGCTCCAGCACTCAGCTCTAGCACCCAGCTCCAGCACCCCTCTGGCTGTGATTGCTCAGAGCAGAAGGGCAGCCAAAATAGGCTGGGGCCCATAGTTGAAAGACAGGCTGTTTCCTGTGCCCTCTGCCCAGCCAACCCATTGAGGGCCACCCAGGGAAGGGCCATAAGGTCATGAAGCTCCACAGAGGTCCTCATTCATCCCCTCCCCCAGGCCTCCAGCCCCTTTGTTCTCTGTGAAATCGCCCATCCATCTCCTCCCTCAGCAGGAAGAACAGCAGCTGGACCAATGGACCCAGATGATCCATCAGTGACTCCTGGGGGCCTGGGCAAAGGGGGGCTACCTGTACAGCCAACAGGGGCCCCTTTGCAATAATGCTGTCCCCACAGCCGTTGCAGGTAACGCTGATCACCTTGTCCCCTTGGTCACAGTGGGGAGCAAAGAAAACTTGTGCACAACCTCCTCTCACCTTTCCCCCCTCCTCCTCTCCTCTGGTCGTGCCCAGCCTCCAAGTCTTTGCCTCTGCAGTCCCCTCCGTTTGGAATGCCCTCTCCCTCTCCCCCTGCAATGCCCAGCTGCAACAGTCCGTCAACTACGTCAAGAAGTCATTCACCAGCAGAAGTCTCCAGGCCCCCTCTGCAGGTGCAGTTGGTGCCCCTTTTCCAGCTGCTTGCCCAGCTTCCCTGCCCCTCCCCCTGCAGCAGCAGTTCTCCTTGGGATCCTTTTTTAAAATACCCTCTGAGCCCTCCTAGCTACAGGCAGGGCGGGAATCTGTGCCCCAGGACCTTTGGATATAGAGGACTGAGAACCTGACGCTGAGAAACCCTATCCTAACTCACCAGGGCTGTGGCTGATTCACACCGAGGCCTCTAACCCCTCACCAGGACCACCTGCTCAATATGCCTCCGTGGGATGGAATCCAGTGTCTGCTGCCGAGGCCGGCCAGTCTGGAGGGCCCATCCTCCGGGCCCAGCTAAGGGTTGCTCTGTACTCCTCCCCGGGGGGCTGAGCACCTCGCAGCAGGTGAGCTTTGCACTGAATTGTGTCTCCCCACCGCCCCAACAATTCATACGTTGAAGCTCCCCAGTGTGGTTGTGTGTGGAGGTGGGGCTCTCAGGAGGTAATGAGGGTTAAGTGAAGTCAAGAGTGTGGGGGGCCTAATCTGACAGAATTGGTGGCCTCTGTAAGGAGAGGAAAGAGAGCGAGAGATCGCTTGAGGGGCGCTGTGGCAAGGATAGGTGAAGACCGTAACAAAAAAGGTGCCTGTCTGCAAGTCAGGAAGGGAGCTGTCACCAGAACCGAATTGGCGGGCACCTTGATCTTGGACCGCCCAGCCTTCAAATCTGTGAAAAAAACACAGTTGCATTTCAGCCAGCCAGTCTGCAGTATTCTGCTCTGGCAGCCTGAGCCAACTGAGGCCCATGCTGTGCACTGTGCTTGGAATGATTTTCCCCTGATCTCATGGTGGCTCCTTATGTCTCCCAGATTTCAGCTGAAATGACATGTCAGAGGGGCCCTGCTCCCACCTCACCAGAATGTCGGCTCCACCGCAGCTGGAACCTCGGGTCTCCTGCTTAGCTCCCTGAGCCTTGAACCCTACGCGGCATCCTGGGGCTTGAATAAATATATGTTAGGTTGTTCCTAAATATCCAGAATCTGACCACGAATCCTTCAAGCCTGGTCCGTGCCACCCTCATCCCTCTCCTGGATGACTGCAGTGGCCCTCTGTTTATCTCCCTGCCTCCTACAGTCTCCTCTTAACCCCTCAGGAGCCCCCCTAAGTCTGACCATGTCACTCCTCTACTGAAAACCCTTCCTTGGCTCCCCCTTTCTCTCAGACCCAAAGCCCCAATCCCTAAACTGTCCCCCAGGGCCTTGCGTACTGGCCCCTTCTCCCTCCACTCCAGCCACACGGGCCTCCTTGCCACCCCATGGATGCATTAGGCACATGCCCAAGCCACAGGGCCTTTGTACGTGCTGTTCCCTCTGCCCATAACACCCTTCCCTCTGGAATCTGAGTGGCCCATTCCTTCTCATTCTTCATCTTTGCTCAAATATCGTCTTCTCACGAAAGCCTTCTCTGAACATTTGTTCGGAATGACAACCGTTCCTCCCTCCAGGGCTGGATTCTGGGAGCACCATCAGCCCCCTGGCGCAAGACCCTGTGCTCAGAAGGGCCCCGTGCTTTGCACTTTATGTTCCACCATCGCTGTCTTGAGGTTCTTGATAATTTTATCTTCGGATTTGTGTGTTGTAAGTGAAGTCTGGAGGGACAAGGGAGTGTGCGCCAGGAACTTGGCCTCAGCTCCCACACGTTGCCTGCTCCCCTGCCCACTGGTCCCTCTGGCCCCAGTCAGCCTCCTCTCTCTGGCCCCACGCAATGATTGGCTGTCTTGGGTGCCTGGCAGGACCCTGATCACAGGCACAGGACAGGGGTGGGACGGTCAGGGGGCACGCACCCCACAGTGTCTTGGGGTGGGGCATGGCCAACCCCACCCTGCATTGGCAGCTCCAGGGCACATCTGGTAGGTGACTGGCCAGAGGCCACATCTCAGCGGGGGTAAGACCCTGATCCAGGTTCTGAGCACATCCTAGAATGGAAGTTTCAAGACCCTTGGGGGTTGCCCATCTGCCAAGGGTTGGAGCAGTGGACGCATGGAGAGGAGTTGAGTTCCACAGGCCCCACCTTCATCTGAGGTGCTATGCATCAGTCCTGCATCTGGTGGGAGGGACGATTTGGTAGGGGAACTTGGCAGCCGGCAGGCTCTGGAGAGTGGGTGTGTCCCCCATAATGGGGCAGGGCCCCTGGGAACCCAGGGATTTTTTACCCTGAGGGTCTCTCTGTGCCCAGGAGAGCTCCCTTACTCTTTGGCTGGGTGGCTGGGTGGATCAGCTCTTCCTCTTTCCAGTCTTTCTGTTTGGCCTCTTCTGGCAGGTTTGGGGCACGCTTGGGGACAAGCCATGAAATAGAAATTGTGTAACTTCTGTGATTCCACATACAAGTTGAATGCTCTAATATTTTCATTTCAAAGCTGGCATTGCACAATATAAAAATGAACGGTAAAACCCATGCTGATAATTTAAATTTAATTTTTTTCTTTACTTCACATGACATTAAATAGCAAATAGAAAACAGTGACAAGTCGAGAGAGAGAGAGAGGAGAGACTGCAGAAAGAAGGAAAAATTTCCTGTGTACCTTTAACAGCTTGTTTTCTCTACTTTTAGAACAGGGCCCCACATTCTCATTTTGCACTGGGCTCCACAGATCATGTAGTCAGCCTCATCTCCATCACTCCAGGTCCTGTTGTTTTGTTTTGCTTTAATAGCACATGCTGCATCTTGGCACGACAGAACTGACTTATTTCTTGTGGTTGTCTTTTATGGTCTGCTTCCCCCACCAGCATGTGGAGCCCACGGACAGTGGGGGTTTTTTTTCTGTTTGGTTCATGGCTGTATCCCTAGGCTACAGAGGTGCCCAGGACGTGGTCGGAGCTCCAGAAATGTTCAGGGAATGTTGAATGAAAGGATGTTACCTGGGAAGACTGAGGCCCGTCAGGTCTTTCCTCTCCCTCGCGTCTGGGCTCCAGGCCCTCCCCAAGGCCAGTTTTGTCTATTTTGGCTGAGACAATTCACATTAGAACTTTGTGGTTCTGGCATTTCCTTTTCAGAGCTCAGTGCTTGAGCTTTTGAGTCTCCCACCAGCCCCAGCTCTGTCGGCGTGAACGGTGGTGGTTCTGCGGGCTGCGAGGAGCCCGCCAGGTGCCTGGACCAGACGCTTCTCTCCTTCCTGGAATTCCTTAGGTCATTTCCATCCATTGTCTTTGGCTACAGCTTCTTGAGTTAGTCTTTCCACCTCGGCAAGGTTCCCTTGCTGGTTTCCCCATCTGCTTCCAGGTCCAAATCCTTTTTGGCTCCAAATCCTTTCTTGGGGTTTCCTTGGCCCTTCCGCCTCTAATGGCCAGGGTGACCTTGGGCAAGCCTCCCACTGTCCTCTGGGGAGGCCCTTGTGAGATGAGGGGGGCTGCTCTTGCCCTCCCCCCAGGGAAGGACGGCAGGAGCAGAGTCCTTTAGAAGAAGAATGGGGGTTGCTTCTGTTGCGTTTGAATGTCAGCACTGAACCTGGATGCCGGGTGACCCTATTCTTTTCCCTTCCCCTTTAGTTACACAAGAAACTGTCTTGCTTCATTGCCGCTGCGAGCACCCCTGGCCATTCTGTCATGCCACCAACGTGTGAGGCAACAAGAGTCCGACGTGCAGGGGTCCCAGACTCTGCTCCCCCTTTCTCCTAAAGAGAATTCTGGTTGGGGCTCCTCGGCCAGCCTCTCTCCCTTCCTGGCCCTCTTATTTACCAGTAAGACTAAACTGCTCCTTGCGGAGGCAGAGAACCCCCGAAGAGAGCGCCGTAAGGAGGACAGGAGCGTGTTCCCCTCTCACACAGCAGGCCCGGTGAGCGTGCAGGTCTGGAGGCCGCTTGCGCGCTGCCCACTCAGAGAGCCATCTCCTTCCACCGTACAGCCCTTCCATCCCGCGGGCTCCGTCAGCACCTCCCTGGGCTGTGACCATGTCTGGCCTCAGCCAGCGGGGAGGAAGAAGAAGGCACGCGGTGACCGGAGGCCTAGGGCTGAAAGTGGCTTCCATCACTGCAGTGACCTTCCAGGGGCTGCGACTTGGTCCCCAGGGCCCCTCCTGCGAGGGAGGCCGGGAATCGGCACGCCTAGCAGAGCGGCCCTGTGCCCGGGAGCAGGAGGGGCCCAGGGCTGGGAGGACAGCCGGCTCTGTGCCCATAAGGTGACTCTGGCTTTTGGACAATCTGGTTTCCAGGTTTTGTGTTACAGAGTGGGAGAGGAAAAGGGACAGGGACGCGGAGGGAAGAGGATGTTAAGGGTATTAGAGAGACACAAGTCACAGTTGGAATTATTTTTAAATTACTTCTGCTTACTGGGCTGTGTCTTATTAAGTGCTCTGGCCTCGCGGTGCGGAGACTGGGCCCCCAGGGGTCCCCGGAAATGTGGGTGACGCATGCACAGTGCACTTACAATCTCCCAGACCCTGTGCTGAGACTGAGGGCACGGGACACGGTCTCTGGCCTCCAGGAATCTACAGTCCAGTGGGGAAGACAGATGCGGGATTAGAGGCAAGTCCAAGCTGCTGAAAAGACGCAGAGGGAATTAACTCGGGCTTGGCGGGGTGGGGGAGGGGCGGGCAAGAAGGGACACAAAAGGGACATCATGTGCTAGATTTACCTCTGCGTGTGGGAAACACTCCGTCGTCTAACACACTGTACTCGAGCGATGGAAAGTAAAGGATAGAAGATGAAGTAAAGATTCCAGAAACTCAGGTCCTGGCCCTGCTGGTGTCTGTCCTAGGGCGAGTCCCTGTCCCTCTCTAATCACCTGTGCTTCATGCTGTGTGCTGGGCCACTGCGGACACCGTCCCTGCTCTCGGAGGAAGTACTGAAAGGCTCAGTCGCCGATGGACAAAATACAAGAAGGTGACCCCTTCCCCAGGCTGATGTGGGCCCCACACGCGGACCCTCGTGGAGACACGTAGATTTCAGCCACACCTCCCCCTTGGCTTCCCACCCTTGTTCAGTGCATAGTCCGCACAGCTGTGCGTCGGCAGCAGCCTTGCAGATCAGCTCCTGAGATGCTGTGTGATCCCAAGAGGGTAACTGCTGTGAAAATTCCCCAGAACCCGAGTAATGCCTGGAGCACCCTTCTCACCAGCAGGTTTCCTTCTTCCTGGGCTCTGCAACAGGTGGGGGGGCTCATGTGGGGCAAGCCAGGCGCCTAGAGCACGTGGTTAAGGAGACACTCACCATCGGGGTGACCACTGACAATGGGTGCCTCCATAGATTTTGCACTTGGGGCACCTCACCTGCCTCACCCTAGTCCTAGCCCTGTTCTACAGGATTCCCACAGATCTGAGTGGTGGGGGTGGGGGTAGCGTTTCAAAGGAAGGTGCTAGAAAACCACCTCAGACCCTCTGAGGGCAGCTTCTCTCTGCAGCGGGGAGCCACGGAGGAGACTGCACCCAGAAGAGGAGGCACAGGGAAGGTGGACTATGGTCCAGGGAATGGGGTGCCAGGAGAGGCTCTGTGCCAGGGAACCTCAACTTTACCTAGAACAGTAGGGAGTGAGGGGGAAGACCAAGTAATCAGACCCCTTGCTTGTGATTTGAGAGGTCTGTAGGAAAAGCTATGGGGAAGGGGTAGGGAAGAGAGGAGGGCGACGCTTCCAGGTCCCGAGTCACAGGTGACACAGCAGCTCCCACACCCACGAGGAGGCAGCCTCCAAGGGAGGGTGGCCTCCACTTAGCCATCTGCCTTCAGGACCTCCAAGGTCCACCCCAGTGTGGCTCTGGAGGCAGGGAGTGTGACACTCGGATGTTTTTTTGCAAGTCACAGACTCGGGCCACCTTGAGTCAGTTAGGACATGTCTGGGCCAGGGTCCCTCCAGCAGGGGAAGCCAGGACGAAGTCAGCCCCGCCTCCCAGCCCCGGAAAACCTCGGACTGCCTCCCGAACTTCCCAAACATTCAAACCCACTTTCCCTTCCGCCTGTGCTGATAGCTGCTCGGTGTTTTTAGAAAAATCAACTCACCTCCACTTAAATAATTTATTTTCAAAGGAAACTATGTAAACGGGAAACTTGCAGGATCATCATAAATAGAAGCTATGCAATCGCATGAGGACAATGTTAAATCAAGTAGAGTTCTGAAATTCTAGCTGGATTCTGGTGCCCCGACTGTTCTGAATCTGAGGGCCAGTCTTTGTGTTCAAAGGGAGGTTAGCAAAGGTCAGAAAGGTCAGGAAGACGGATAGTATCCACCTGAGACTCCCCTTTCATGTCAGAAATGGAACCATATTCACCCACCGTACGTCTGAGTCCTTTAATGCGGCATCTGTGGCCGCCGACCCCATTTCACGAATGTGTCCCCTCCTTGTAAAAAACGGCTCCTAGGGACATGACAAGAGCGACCTTTCAGAGTTGGGGTGGGAGTTGCTGGGGCCTCTGGTTCTGGGAAAGGGCTGGGCCCTGAGCTATACCCCAGCTCGGCCTGGTTACTCCTGTCTCAATGAGTCTTGCACAGGCTGGTCTCGATACCCTTTAATCTCAGTCATGCAGGAGTTGGTACGCAGTAGTAGGTGCTCAATAATTGCGTGAATGCAGAGCTCTTGGAAGAGGGACGGGTCAGACCCTGGGGGCTGGGCGCCTGGCTATGGTGGGGGCTCCCAGAGCGGCTGGTTCATCTCAGGGTCCAGCCTCATCCCTGACATGGGGGACCCCAGTTGTCTGGGCCTGGAGTGAGGGGGTTGGAGGCAGACATGGTCCCCGAGAGAGGCCACTGAGAGCGATGGGTGTGTGCACAAGGGAAGCCTGTGGGTTTGGTGCTGCAGTTTTGTGGTGACGACTATTTCCCACGACTACAGCGGTGATAAAAACAGGAAGTATCAAGCAGCTGAGACCTTCCTCGCCTGACTTCAGCCTTCCTCCATCCCACCAGCCCTCTGTCTCCTCCACATCCTCACACACCAGGCTGGGCACCTGTCCGGTGTGAGGGCTTCTGAGAAGTCCCAAGAGCCTCCCCGCATTGGACCAGGCCCATGGCCTGCCCTCGGACGCACCAGCACCATGGGGGGTGGGGGGGCACCGGGTCTGCCATGGGGTGTCCGGGGTGCCTGGCCCAGCCCTGCAATCATCTCAGTGTGGGACATCGGGCAAACCACCACCCCCCGGACCTGGATTTCCGCATTACTGAATGGAAGGGGCTTGGTGTCTGATAGCCAAGGGCTCTTCCCTCCCAGGCATCCCACAGGGTCCTGGGGGCAGCAGGAGGAGCGACTGGGGAGACCGGAGAGGGGTCTCCCTGTGGCAGGAGCAGACACGAGCCCAGTTCCCCGCAGGCTCCAGATCCAACACATACACAGCCACACACGGACACCCACACACGGACACCCACCCAGACACACAGACACACACACAGCATGGGCACAGCTCCGTCAGTGAGAGAGAGAGCGAGCGCACAGGTCACACAGCGGACGCTGCGGGCCGGGAACAGGGGCCACAGAGAAGAACGAAATAGCCAGGCCCCACCACGGCCTTGAAGGGTCCCCTGGGCCAGGGAGCCAGACCGGCCCGTAGGAACGACAAAACAGACAAAGGCATTATAATGGGGACTTGCGGTTTTGGGGTGGGGGTGAGCAACTCTGCAGGGGGCTGGGGGGGCCCTGACCATTGTTTACCCATTGTTTATTTATCATCATTATTTATTTTATTTATTTTGATTTTTTATAATATTGAGATAGAATCCATATAACATAAACGTCACCATTTTAAAGTGTGCGATTCAGTGGGTTCTTAGTGTAGTCACAATGTCGTGAACGGCCCCCACTAATCCCAGAACATTTCCATCACCCCCAAATGAAACACTGTACCTCTTAGTAGTTGCTCTTAGTTCTTTCGTCCCCCTGCCCCTGGCAGCCACCAATCTACTTTCTGTCTCTCTGGATCTTTCTACTCCGGACAGTTCCTATAAGAGGAATCCTAGAGCCTGAGACCTTTTATGACTGGCTTTTTCACTTGGCATAAGTGTTTTTAAGGTTCATCCATGATCATATATCGGGACTTCACTCTTTTTCACGGCCGGCCAGTACCCCATCATATGAATTCACCACGGGCTGTTTAGCCGTTCATCCACTGATGGATGTTTGTGTGGTTTCCACTTCTTGGCTATTATAACCCATCATTTATCAAGTTCTTCCTCCCTGGTCCCAGGCACTGTTTCAAGAGTTCCTCAGCGTCGTCCCACGTCGCTCCAGTCCTTGGAGCTGGGTACTGTTCTAGTCCCCTCTGTGCAGACAGGGGAGGAGCCGGGCGCCAGGATTTGCCTCAGTGTGGTGGCGCTGTCAGCGTGCAGACTCGGAGAGGACGTGACTCCCTTCCAGGCCAGAGCGAGACCCCCGGAGCCCTCTTTCCCTTGGCTCCTGGCACAGCAACCATTGAGTCGATTGAGTCGGTGGCTGCTCCTTCAGCCTCTGTGCCCGAGTGCCTAACTGGGGCAGAGCTCCCGCTGAGCCACGAAGGACGGGGACAGTGACTGGGAAAGGAGCCTTTGCTGTTGGAAGGCCCTGAGACTGGGGGTCATTTGTGACTGCAGCAGAGCCCAGCCTTCCCTGACGGACCTGGCGCTTCCGTGGGCTGGGACCCACGCCATCCCTGTGCACAGAAGCAACGTCCAGGCTTGCACACACACACGCACAGCTTGGGTATATTTTGAAACAATGAGTTATGCACCAAACTGGATAAAAACCAAGGTCAGGCAGTGTGGCTTGAATTTCCAAAGGCTTGGCAAGTACGTTTGGGAGCTGATTTTCATGAAAATTCTGTCTGCACAGTGGCTGAAACTTTACCCAGATGAGGCTCTCAATTGTGGCTAAGGCTCTCCCTTGAGCTTGTTTCCAGATGCCCCTTGTGCTCTCGAGAACAACAACTCACCACTCACCTTGGCAGATAATCAGAGCCAAAATAAGCACCGACGGAGAATTTACCAGGTACAGCATCGAGCACTATTCATACATGTTAACCTCCTAGCCACCCTCTGGAATAGGTACTATTATCACCCCCATTTTCCAGATGAGGAAACTGAGACTCAGAGAAGTAAAGAGACTTGCCCAAGGTCCCAAAACAAATAGGTGGGAAAGGTAGTTTGAACCTAGGTCTGCTCACTTCTAGAGCTCACATTCAACTCATTGTCTTTGACCACTAAGGTCCTCTTGATGACCTATGAGCAGCTCAGCATCTACCAGTGTCTTGTGCTGGAATTTACCATCAGGTCTTCTAGGGGAAACAACACCATAGTATATAGACAGAGCCCAGGAGCCCTGGGTTCAAGTTTCAGATCCAGCTTTAGCTTACTCCGCGGCTTAGGGCAAATCCCTCCCTCTCCTTGGGCCTCAGTGTTCACATCCATGAAATGGGACATTTTGACTAGATCAGCGGTTCCCATGTTAGCTGTACATCCAAACTACCTAAGCTGGTTAAAAATACTGATTGATGGGCCCTTTCCCAGACCTGCATTATCAGGTCTGGGAACCCCGAATCCATAGGTGATTCACACCCGAAGCAAGCACTGGGAACCCTGCTTCTAGGGACCTTCCATAGCTCAGCCTCTGTGAATTTATGGAGGCAGAAGAGACCAACCCAGTAACCATGCTGGGCAGTCTGAGTCAAAGACCAAAGAAAACACTTTCTGGAAAGTATGTTGTGGAAGATACTAAAGGAAGTCAGTTGGACTGTGGACGTTGGGGTGGGAGGGAAGTAGAAGCAGAAGCTGGCTTTAGTCCGTTTTCATGGTTTCATTTTCTCCTTGGAAAAAAATCACATTTCCAGTGAAATGATCCTTCCTGCCCCCCTTGCAGTTGGGGGTGCGGTCCCCGCCAACAAAGGAGGTAGAAGTGATGGGTGTCAGTTCCAGGCCTGGCCTTAAAACTCACAGGACCCTGCATGCTTCCTCCCCATTCTGTGGTGAACTTGGACATGAAGTGTCAGTGGCGGCGGAAGGAAGCTGGGCTCCAGGGGGAGGAGAAGCGCCCCCAGCCCGCTACGACGTGCAGTGGGTGGCAGGATGAGGCAGGATGAACTCAGGCTGTGCTGAAGGACGGAGGTGACGGGGTTGTTTGTTGTAGCAGCTGGTGGTACTTAGTCTGCTACTGCCTGGAGGAAGTGGGACCAGAGCAGGCTCTTCGAAGGCGAGTAAGGTTTGGACACACGGACCTTCCAGAGGGAAGGAACAGTGGTAGCAAAGGGGTGGGAGCTGGACCAGGGCGACGTGTTTGCACGCTAGAGAGAGATCCGGGATTGGAACTGAGGGCCACGCTGGTGTGCTGGGGCCAGCTCACACCCGCTCGGGAGAGCCGACCATTAGCATCCTTTCCCAGCTCTGTGCTCAGTGACAGCCATCACTTTGGTAGCATGAAATTGGCCATGGTGGGAGTATTTACACCATGGCAACCAGCAAACGCTATAAGCCAGGGCTTTTTTCTCCTATTGTTACACAGTTACCAGCATGCTACTGGTTGCAACCCACATGCAAATGGGTCCTGCCCATCTGAGAGGCAGTAGAAGGACCAGAGACCCTGCAGCCAGGTCTAATCCTTGCCCTGCTGAATTGAGTGGCCTGGGGCAAGTGAATGTCACCTTCGAGTCTCAGATTCCTCATCTGCAGAATGGGGCCCTTTACAAGGCTGCTTGCGGACAACAATGGATGAGATCACCTATGTGGAGTCCTGCCGGCATCTCCTCAGGATCACCATTCCCGTGCACAGGACAGCCTCGGAGAAATACCTGTGACTCTCTGGGAGCTTTCTCTGGCCCGAGGGCATGCTTGCCAACACAGGGCCGGTATGCTGACACAGGGCAGGCTGGGAGTGCTGGGACCTTGATGTCTTTGGGAGCAGTCCTCAGCCAAGGGTGGATGGGAGCTGGTGGGCAAAGAGTCCAGCCTTCTCACCTCTTCATTAGGACACATCTGAGGCCCATTCTACCCTGTCTCCTGGAAGTCTCCAGAGGGGCTGAGCCTCATCTGTCCCCCCTGCAGCCTGTTCACTAACGTATCCTGACTTGGATTCTTCCTTCCCTGCCTCAGTTTCCCTCTTCCCTACCAGTGCTTCTTGGGATCACCACCCAAAGAAACTCCTCCCATCCTTATCTCAGGGTCTGCTTCTGGGGGAGCCCAATCCAGAGAGCAGCCAAGATGATCAATAACTGGAATCAACTCTCTATGTGCATGGAGGTTTACACAGTGAGATCACATCTGCTGCTGGCTCCATCCCTACAGAAACCCCAAGAGGCAAACAAGGGGGATTATCCACTCCATTTTGCAGATGGAGACACTGAGGCTCAGAGAAGAGAAGAGATTTGCTCAAGGACAGACCACCATCAAGGAAAAGGGCTAAAACGAGGGTGTCCATGTTCAAGTTGTTAGCTTTGAGCTCCTGGAGGGCCCTGAGCTGGCTGGGAGGGCGGTCTCTACCCCTCTGACTCCTCTCCCCTGGCGGATGAGGCTGCCTCTGGCCCCTACATGGGCCTGGGACTGTGAAGGGCAAATGGGCAGGCGGTAGGAATGGCCAGTTATTAAATCCATCGATCACTCTGCAGGCCTGACCTCATTCTGTCCTGGGAAAGCCAGTTCTGCCCGGGGGCAGCTGTGAAGGGAGGGTGGGGGGTGGGATGCTGACCCAGCAGGAAAGGGTAGGTGGGGGCCTGCAAGGCCAGAGTAGCCAGGGTAGGAGGAGGTCAGAGACAGCTCCTGGCTGTCTGTGTCCGGACAGTGTGAGGACAGCCAGGGGCCCAGGGACAGGCAGAACCATTGTAATGCAGATGGCCACTGGCAAGCCCCTCAGGCAACGGCCTGAAGAGGGGCCCTTCTTGGGGGTCCCTGCCTCTAATTAATTCCCCGTCACTGCCTGAGCCCCACAGACCCAGGATCCCAGACCCCAGAAGATAGGAGTCGAGGGCAATACAGCGGCCATGACATGACATAAATTTGGATGCGCCCACGGGGGCCACTACTTCGCTATCTAGTGAGCACCTGCTGTGAGCAACACACTTGCGCTAGGCCCTCAACACATGACCCGTTTCATCCTCAGGCCACGTGGGGAAGGGTGAGGGGCTTGAGTTCTGGAGGCCGAGGGACCTGGGTCAGAATGCAGGCCCCACCCCGTGGGCGTCCGTGCACCTCCTCCCCTGGCTAACCTTAGCTTCCACGTGGGTGAAATGTGGTTAATAATAACACCCATCTCGTGGGAGCAACGTGGTGAGGATTGGATGGTGGATCCTGTGTAACTTGCTCACCTCAGAGCTGGGCACGTGGATACTTAGTAAGCGGCAGCAACAGCGGGGACATTGGTCCCTCCGCTGTGCAGGGTGCTGTCTTGAGCACTTCCCATGCTTGTCTTAACTTACACTTTGCAGTCACACCGAGGGGCAGGGGCTATTGTCAAGCCTCCTCTCATAGGTAAGGAAGCCAGAGCTCAGGGGGTGAGGTCACTGGCCCAAGGTCACACAGCTGCTGGGTGGCAGAGGTGGGATTTGAATCCAAGTCTTTCTGCCTTGAAGGTCTGACTAGCAAGCCCCACCCAGTCACCCCCCCCCTTTGTACCCCCACCCCTAACAAGTGAGGTTAATGACCCACTGGCTCCTCTTTGGTCCTTTAAGAGAAGCTTTCCCGGAGGCCCACGGAGGTCAAGGCACCAGCCTGGGGCTGCAGACAAGATGGGACCGGAGCTGGGACTGCCACCCAGGGCCTCTGGCTCTCTGGCCAGGCCTCATTTAGAACCCTGGATGTCATCTGCAGCTCTGCTCTGGCCTCGCAAGGCAGGGTGTCTTATCTGCTAGCCCTGCCCCCACCTCGCTCGCTCCTGAAGAAAGGAGGGAGCCCCCCACCGGAGCTCCTGGGCTTTTCTTCCCCAGGCCACTGAAGTGTGGGATTGAGGCCCCATTCTTTTCTCTGCCACTGGAAGGTAATTTGCCTGGAACACATTGAGCCCTTAAAATATTTGGTGACATTGCCACCGTCTAGGTTACCATGGTGACCTCACTTTGCATTTGCTTCCCAGGGGGCGTGGGTAATAATTAATACAGCACTTAGCACTGCTGCCCACAGCGAGTGTGGGGAGCATCACAGAGTTGCCCTGGGACTTACTTCCCCAGGGGAACAGCCTCCCCCTCTAAGCAGGGTCCTGGGGCTCCCCAAGGAGGCATGGAGGGGAGAGGACCCCCCACAACCCTGCCCACCTCTTCAGCGGCCCTGGCAGCCACGTTGTGGGAGCTGGAGTGGATTGGAGAGCTCTCTTTTACCAATGGGGGATTCGAAGCTCACGGGAGTAAGTGACTCGTTCAAGGCCACAGGGCAGGACCCAGGCAGCATCAGCGTCCGGAAGGCCGGTTTCCTAAGCTGCAGGACAGGGCTCTCAGGCTGCCAAGACTGGGGAAGCCCAGCTCCGAACCTCTTCCCTTCCCCAGTGCACTTGAGCCATTTGAGAGGGTGAAACACTGCCCTCTCTGGATGCCAAGGAGGGGCCGATGGCCCTGTGCTCAGTCACTGCCCCTTTAGACCCAAGCGGATTATGAGACGGTGCAGGGCGTCAGGAACCAGGCTTGGGAAGAGGCTGGAGGAGCAGGGGGCTGGACTACGATGGGGAGGAGAGCGGGGGAGGGAGCTCCAGGCAGCGAGGGCTTGGCCATTTTTGGGGGGAGTGCAATGCGGGGGCATTCTGCCTCTCTGCTCCCCTCCACCTGTTCCTCCCCTTCATTTCTTGGTCTCCGCTCACTCCAGCTCTGTATGAGGAGAAGGAGAAAGACATAGAGTAGAAAGAATAAGAAGTCCCTTGAATCCAGACTCCATCGCATTTCTCTGATGGGGAAAGTGAGGCTCATAGAGGCCTTAGAGAGGTCCACAGACCCACAACCAGCAAGTGGTCAGCAGGGATGTGGACCCACATCAGTCTGTAAATCTGTACTCCTAACCGGTACCATTGGGCTAGGTTCTCTCCCTATTCCCACTTTCCCCTTGGGGGCAGGGCTGAGGGCTTGGGGAGGTGTTAGCTCCGATGTGCAGCTGAAGGGCATATGGCGGGCCTGAGGCTGCCTAGGGCTGCCCGAGAGCAAGATACAGGGAGGAGGGGCAGGCGGACTTCCTTGCTGGGAAACTGGAGCAGGCACGGCTCGGGCCAAAAGCTGGGAGCTTGGGAGCTTCAACTAGGGAGGTTGGGTTGTAGCAAAAGGGTAGGGAGAAGGGGAGAGTGGGGAATGGCTTTGATATCTCTAGCCAGGTCCAAACATTGAGCTTGCGGTGTTTTGTTCATGGCAAACGAAACAAACCTGGGATTTCAGTATGCTGCCATCAGGTGGCGGTGTAACTTGGCTGCTCATAACATTAACTGCCATTAAAATTAAAATTTCACTCATTTTTCAAAAAAGATAAAAGTCTAGAGAATTAGATTTATAGTGATGTCACATAATTTTTAAAAATGAAGATGATATTTTAGGAGAAAAACACCTGAATACAAGTTGGTTCTTTCTTCCTTGACCTTTAACTTTTATCTACCTACCTACTCCAAACCTTCTGTCTGACTTGGGTCAACAACCAGAGCCCACCCCTAATGTTTTCATGCCAACTCAACATACTGGAAAGGTCAGAGGGCATGGAGTCAGCTAACGTCCCTCACCTCAATTAGCCCAACTCCAGAGGTAGCTGCTTACCACCTTACATCTGTACAGCAGACTTTCCGTACACCGTGGCTCTCCTCCCACTGGGTGTTAACCCTTGACTGCCTGCCACATCAGAAGGTGGATTCCTCCAGGCAGAGACCATGGCCCATTCATCTCTGTACTTGCCCCAGATCTTAACCATAATACCTGGCACATGGATGATGACCAGCAGTTCGTTGAATAAACGAATTCCCATTTCACAGATGAGGAAACTGAGGCTCCAGAGGGAAATGATGATGATGATAATTATAACTGGTATTTGTTATGTACCTACTATGTGCCAGACATGTATCAATTCGTTTAGTTCCCACAATAATTCTGGAAGGTAGATCCCTGTATTACGCTTATACGTTAGGGAACTGGGGCTTAGAGACATTTGGGAGGGGGAGCTGAGAGCAGGCATCATCTGTCTATCCATCCATTTATTTAGGAAGATTTTGCTGCAGCTAGATGCTGGATGTCTATGGGATCCCTGGTCCATGCTAGGCCCTGTGGTCAGTGAGCACCAGGGAAGCACCGGCCCATGTCCCCTCTTTACCCTGGCCAGCCCTTGCATGAGGCTCTTCACCCAACGCCTGGGGTACAACCTGTGACAGCCTACCAAAAATGGCTCCTGTGGCCTTGAACTTCATATCCTCACACCCAGTGGCAGTTTGGGGGGGAGGGAGAGGAAGTGCTCTTTCTCAGAAGATGGGTAATGTTTCCTTGCATGTCTTTGGCCCTCCTTGGGTTGAGATTCCGTCCCTGAACCAGTCAGGATGCCATTGGTGGGTTGACTCCACTCCCGGAAGTGGGCAGGTGTTCATTCCAGGCCTGGGTGCAGTTAAGAAGGTGAGAGAGGTGAACCGCCTAAACAAAAGGCAGAGTCCGGCTGGAAGAAGGCAGGTAGATGCCGGGAGGTGGCCACACCTGCCCACTCACTCCTGTCGCCTGAAGCTGAGAACTTGAGGACAGATCCCCACGTCTCTCAAGGGAGCTGCTGGACCCTCCAAGTCAGGGAAAGTGGCCTCCCCGCCCCATTCCTCCTCTTGTTGGCTGTGGGTGCTCCAGCTCAGACAGGGCCTCAGTGTGCTCACCCGCACAGTGCTGTGGTGAAGGTCCAGTGGAGGCGAGGCCCAGGAAGGCACCTTGGCCACTAGACCCTTCCCTGCAGGTGCATGTTCTGAGAGGGCTGAATCACACTCTCTGTGAATCTGCGCACAAAGCCCCTCGTTCTGACTGCAGGACGAGTCCCAGGTGGGACCCAGAGTGGGGCTCAGGGAGGCTGGGAAATTGGGGGACGAACACTTCTCCACTTCCTGCCTGTGTGACCCTGCCTCCCTGAGCCTCAGTTTCGTCACCCCTGAGGACTGGATACCCACCAACATCCCCAGATTGTTGTGGGAGTAAAGGAGCAGATATGGACATGGGGCCTGGCTCGAGGGAGTCTCTCAGAGAGATTTTCTCTACTTGTTGGGAGGACGTGCAGAATCAGGATGGGAAGAGCATTAGGAGGCTCTCAGTCAGATTCTAGTGCTCATCCTTTGGATGACCAGCAAACATTTATTGAGCACCTACTATGTGCCAAGCATGATACAGAGCACGAGGGATATAGCAGTAAACAAAACAGACAAAAATCCCTTCCTTCATGGAATTGGCATTTCTGTCAGGAGAGACAGACACACCACAAAATCAGTTTAAAAAATTGAAATATAAGGGGCGCCTGGGTGGCTCAGTCGTTAAGCGTCTGCCTTCGGCTCAGGTCGTGATCCCAGGGTCCTGGGATCGAGCCCCGCATCGGGCTCCCTGCTCTGCAGGGAGCCTGCTTCTCTCTCTCTCATTCCCCCTGCTTGTGTTCCCTCTCTCACTGTGTCTCTCTCTGTCAAATAAATAAAATCTTTAAAAAAAAAAAAAAAAATTGAAATATGATAGCAATAAATACTGAGAAGAATAAAGCAGAGAAGACAGATAGAGACTACTGGTTAGCTGGTTAGGGAAGGGCTCTTAGAAGGTCATATTTGAGTAAAGATCAGAAGGAGGTAAGAAAACGAGTCTAGAACATTCTAGAAAGAAAAAATAGAACTGTCACAGGCAAGAGTAGTCTAAAGACATGTAATGACTAAATGTAATGTGATATCCTGGATGGGATCCTGGAACAGAAAAAGGACACTGGGTAAAAACTGAGGAAATCTGAACTAAGTATGGATTTAGTTAATAATAATGTATTAATATTGGCTTGTTATTTGTAACACATGTACCATATTAATGTAAGATATTAATGATAGGGAAACTATATGTGGGGTATACAAGAACTTCTGTACTATGAGTTTTTCTGTACTTCTAAAACTATCCCAAAATAAAACGTTGATCAAAAAGGCGGGCAGCAAGTGCAAAGGCCCTGAGGCAGGAGTGTGCCGCCTGGTGGGATTAGCAAGGAGGCATTGCTTAAGGGAGAGTGGGAGGTGAGGAGGTCAGAGAGTTAGATGGGGCATGAGTTGTGTGCAGGCTGGTGGGACATTCTAAGGACTCTATCCTTTGCTCTGAGGTGGCTGTAGAACCACTGGAGGGCTCTGACATCTTTGGACTTGTGTTCTAACAGCATCCTTCCAGCTGCTTTGTTGAAAATGGACCATGCAGGGCAGAAGCTGAAGCAGAAAGACCAGTGAGGAGGTTCCTGCAGAAGTCCAGGTCGGAGAGGATGGTGGGTGGAGGAGGTGAGAATGGGTTAAGTCCTGGAAATATTTTGTAGGAGGTAGAGCTGACTGGATGTCAGATGTGGGATGTGAGAGAAAGAGAGGAGTCGAGGAGGATTCCGGGACAGCCTGAGCCACTGGAAGGATGGAGGAAGACAGGTTTGGGTCAAGTTAGGAGCTCAGTTTAAACATACTGAGTCAGAGGTGCCATGAGACATCCCAGAGAGGTCAAGAGGCATCTGGAAATACAAGTCTGGAGCTGAGGAGGGAGGTCTAAGCTGCAGATTATGAATGTGGGAGTCATCAGCAAATAAACAGAAGGGAAAACTCTGGAAGCCAGGGAGGGGAGATCCCCTGGGGCGAGGCAGGGTGAATGGTGGCACCGCGCACGCACACATGGTCACTTAACACGCTTGGCTGCTCTCATCCTTGCAGCCACCTCCCCAGCCCCCTTCTTGGACGTTCCTCCTGCATCAGTGGTGAGGACTAGGGACGTGACGGGGGAGGTCAAGGGCTAACTAGCGCGCGGCGCCTGGCAGGGGTGGGCCCTCCGAGCTCCCCCAGCAACCTGGTGGCCGGGGCCTTTTTCATCACCCCACGTGACGGACAAGGAGAGAGAGGCACAGAGAGTTTAGGGGATGTGGCCCCCCTCTTTCCAGCGGAAAGCATCCTGACCATGGGGGTCACATCGAAGCCCTCGGTTCTCATAAGGAATTCAGTTTATTCGAAGTCAGGGCTGATCAGTGGGCGGAGCAGCCTCACCCACGGGGCCTCCCCAGAGAGGGCCACCAGCACCCGCTGTGCCAGCCTGCGCGGCGCCCGAAATGCCCCCGGGAGCCAGATCCTGTGGTGCTTGGGACATCTGTGGCTTCCAGCGGCAGCGGCTGGAAGGACACACTCTCCGGAGAGGGAGCGGATGAGGCTGCCAGTTGCCACCTGGGGGCCCGGATAGCCAGAGGCCTGGCAAGCTGCAGCATGCGTTCCCGAAGCTAGTTCTGATCGTGCAGAAAGGCGGCACACGGGCCCCGGAAAGGCTGAATCCTCTTGCTTTTCGGCTGCCCTGGAACATCTCCGAGCGGCGGCTTCTGAACTAACCCAACATCGGTAGTAAGGCATTAATACATGTAGTTACTTGTGTTTGCTGGCAAAACCCTTCAAACACGGAGCTCACGGGAGAGGAAGACATCCAAGGGAACGGGGTGGTGGAAGGCTAGGACTCGCTGCCTTGGGCTTTGGCTACCAGAACGATCGGTGTGGCGGCCGTCTGTGGGCTTCCCGCCCTCCAGCCCAGCAGCACGCTGGGTTTCTCTTCCGTAACAAGCGGTTCATGCGTGCAGCCTGCGGTGGGCACAAGCTCTGTCTCCCATGTGAAGCTGAGGGCCCAGTGCCTCCTCCCCCAGGCTCTTGCTCTCCATCCCGGGGCTCAGCCAAGGGGAGGGCATAGGACCCAAGCTTGGACTCTTTCTCTGGATCGGTCAGCTTTGCTGTGGTAACAAACAGCCCCCAAATCTCAGGGTTTTGTTTGTTTGTTTGTTTGTTTGTTTTTAAGATTTATTTCTTTGAAAGAGAGAGCAGGAGCAAGAGGAGGGGCAAAGGGAGAGGGAGAGAGAATCTCAAGCAGACACTCCACTAAGGATGTAGCCTGATACAGGGCTCGATCCCAGGACCCCAAGATCATGACCTGAGCCGAAATCAAGAGTCAGCCGCTTAACTGACCGAGCCACCCAAGCACCCCTGTTTTTGTTTTGTTTTGTTTTTGGCTTGTGGGCATGAGGGTAGGCTTTGACCCTGCTCAACTCTCAGCCAGGCATGGTCCCTGTCTGGGAAATACTATTTTCCTGGCAGAGTGAACGAGAAGCTAACCTGAACCACTCAGGTGCATTTACTTCTGCTCAGATTGGGCACATGTGATGTCCACTCACATTCCATAAGCCAATTCTGACACCCGGGAGGGTGGGTATGTAACCCTCTCAGTGGGGATGGAGTGGATCATTGGGAACAATGGTACAAGTCTACCACAGTCTCCTGACTCTTGCTCAAGAGAGGCTGGGTCATGGACTCATTCACCCCAGGGGCAGGGCCCTGGCCCGCTGAGCAGCTTCTGCCTCCGAGAGCCCAAGCTGGCGGACTGCTGTCTCTCCCAGCTGGCTTCTCAGTCTCCAGACAACCCTGTATGTGCTCGCCCCCCTTTCCACTCAATTCCGTTTTGGATTTATACTGGCCTCAATCTGTTTGTATGACATGCAATATAAAATACCTCAGATAAGAAGAGAACACATAATAACAACAAATTTGAAATGATGCTAGCAGAATTTCTTTTTGGAAACCCGAGGGCCAACTATTTAAATTGGTAAAGATCAGTGGGATAAATGTGGGTGGCAAGGGGAATCAGGACAAGGGCCTGGAGGGAAGCCCAGGGGTCACAAGGATGAAGAGAGCTGACAAGGGTCTCCACAGGGGAGGTGGGAAGACAGACCCCCTTCCCTCACATCTCCGTTTGGCCAGTTCAACACCTTAAGTCCTGGCCCACAGATGCTCTCTGAGGCCCCAGGTCGCAGCCAGGACTGAGGCTTCCTCTTACTACACTCCAGTTCCCAGTCTCTCAACCTTGGCTGCATTATTAGAAATCTCTGGGGAGTTCAACCACCACCACCACCACCACCACCACCACCACCACCACCACCACCACCACCACCACAACRAAGTTTTTGCTCCCCAGCCCTGTTAAATCAGGCTCCTTGGGGGCCAGCCCTGGAGATGGGCATTTTTAAGAGCTCCAGGTGATTGTCATGAATAACCAGGATTGACACCCGAGGCCTATTTCTCCCAAGCTCCACAGTGCATGGGGAGGGACGCCGGCCCTAGGATTTCAGATCTTCCGATATTTCAGCAGAAAACAAAAAAATCTGGATAGTATAAAACCTCCCAATATTTTTAAATGTTAGCTCAAACTTACTCAGTTCTATGCAGGCCAGACAAAATATGTCTTCAGGCCACTAAATAGAAACCCCTGGGCCATAAAGTCTCTATGTTTTAACATCTCTGGCCTGCTCCCATCTGCTCGGCCCCGGGGAGGCCCTGGAGCCTGAGAATAGCAGTACTGAATGGGACCCGGGGCTGTGCTTGGGTTGGGTGTCAGGCCACTACAGAGGTGACAGAGCCCTCACACGTCATCCCTTGGTCCCAGTCGGGTCCCTCTGAGCACATGGCCTCTTGGGTTCCACCCTACCTCCCCCCCCCCACTCAGGTAGACACCTGGGCAGAACCAACTAGGAGGAGAGGGGAGCAAGTTCCAGTTGGGGGTTCTCTTTACCCTAAGCTGCTCACCCTAAGATCCCCCCTTGGGTTGTTGTTGGCTTTTTTTTTTTTGAGTTGTTTTTTGGCTTTTAATTACATTTAAAATGTGTTTTTAAAACAAGTATTGTTTTTTATTATAAAAGTAATATTACATTTATTGTAGAAAATTTGGAATATAAAGTATAAAGAAGAAAATGAAAATCCCCTATAATCTTAACTGCCCCTTGGGTTCTGAATATGGAATGATTGCAGGATGTTCTGAAAGCAAGTCCGTACGTCAGTGTGCTGAGGAGGGTCCCCTCTCAGGGGCACAGAGCTCCAGTTCTCGAAAACTGGGCTATTCAACACCTTCAAAAGACTTGTCCATCAGACCTTTGATACTTGTCAGACACAGATTTTGAAAACGTTACCTCCTTTTTTGGATCAACATTTCTTCCTCCTAATACATAACAACAAAGATTACAATTAGAAAGAAATCTTTAGCGGAGAACCTCTGCTGTGCAGCGGTGCGGCCGCCGGAGGTGAGAAAGGACCCCTGGTTAAGGCCGCAGGTGCCCTCTGGTGGCAGCTGGAGGGGATGGCTTCAGGCCGGGCTGGGCCCAGGGCAGTGGTTCCCAGAGTGGGGTCCCAGGACCCAGCCTCACTTGGGAACTTGTAAGAAACACATTTTCCCGGGTGCCATCCTAGACTTCCTGAATCAGAGCCACTGGGGGTGGGACCCGGGAATTTGGGTTTTAACAAGCCATTCCGGTGGTTCTGATGAACCCTGAAGTTTGAGAACCATTGTTCTAGGTAAGCACGGGTCTGGTCCCAGGTAGCGTGTCACAACAGCACAGGCCTCCGAGGACAAGAGGGAGGCGAGACGCATCTCATAAAGGTCACTGGCACGCTGTCTGGCCTCCCGCTCGACCCTCAGGCTCCTGGCGCTGCAGAGCTAGGGAAGAGGGGTAGGCCGGGTAAACAAACCCGTCAGGCTTCTTGGGTGGGGCTTCAAAGGCCACAGCACATTGGGTGAAGCTATGCCTGGGATTCTTCGGACAAAAGTCAGAGGTACACTGGCAGGGTGATTCCAGAACCCTATGAAGCCCATCCTGCAGGGGATGTAAGATTTGAACCCCGGGCAAAGGCAGATGAGTGAAAAGCAAGCACTGAGACAGGAATAAAGCAGGAACAGAGTAAGCCCAAGGAAGGAGGGAGGCAAGAAGAGAAGTGTGGCCTCTGTAGTCAGACGGAAGGAGATCTTCGAGACATTCATTTAACCTTCCTGGAGGAAATGCTTTATAATTCGATTACTGTCAAAATGAAAAATCCCCACACTGACTCAAGATGCAGTGGGGCCAGCACTTGGGGAAATAGGGTCTAAGGCTCCAACTGGGTGATGGATGGATGGATGGATGGATGGGCCCAGCAGGTTCCCTGCGGTGAGGTTTCCCTGACATAGAAGTGAGTGTTCTCCGTGCATCCAGCTGTTTAGGAAATCTTTGCACCTGGCTAAGTCAAGCAGGCGTTTGTAGAGAAAATCTGACAAGGAAACAAGGTTTCGGCAGCAACCAGAGACAGGCAGATGGAAGATGTCATGGTAAATATGCCACTTCAAATTTTCCCATCTCCTTCTAGAAACCGTTCTGTGTGCAGTGTCATTCTAACAGCACTGTTCCAGAGGCGCTCTGTTAAGACACAGGAGTTCAGATTACATGTCTAACCTAGTAACCTTATTCACTCAGTAAATGTTTCCTGAGCACCTATTATGTAGCAGTCACTGCCCTGGGTTCGAGGGTTCCAGCGGTAAACAGACAGACACCCCTGCCCTCACAGAGCTTGCACTCCAATGGGGGAGGGGGATAATAAACAGAATAAGCAAACTGTATAAAGCTTAGGGCTCTTCATCTCCAGTTTGCCCCTCCACCCTCTACCAAGCTCTTAACTCTGAATTTTCAAAGTCTGAGCGTTGGCTCTTTCTGATCTAGAAGAGCGAGAGTGACAGTGTTTAATCTTCAGGTTAGGAAAGTCAGCTCAGGATGGGGCTTCTAAGCAATTACCACTGCAAAGCAAGGGAATCCTCTGGGGATCCTGGTAAAATGCAGATTCCGATGGGGGGGTGCTGGGGAGAGCTCCCAGGGGAGTCAGGCTGTGGGGGAGGGAGCGAGCCCCGGGAACGGGAATTCAGCCAGGTCCCTGCCCCTCCATGGCTCCTTGCTTCTGGACTTGCATCTGGGAGGTCCTGGATAGTTCGCAGAACACTCTTTTGTGTCAGCTCACCCAGTTCTCACAGCAACTCCTTCCAGGAGGCAGGGCAGCAAGGAACAAGGCTCCTGGAAGGTGAGGAAACCACACCCCCCCGAGACGTTAAGGGAGGTCACGGAGCTGGTGGCTGCAAAGCTGGGAGCAGACTCCCATCTGTGTCTAGAGGGCTTGCCTAAGCCACCAGGCTTCGGGGTGGGCCGGAGCCCTTAGAGCAGGGTGCCCCTGGGCAAGCGCCGCAGGCCCGTGAGGAAGCCCGCTCAGAGGGGTAGGCACTGAGAGGAACAAGGCCGGCACTTACCCGGCTGCCTCTAGCCGTCACAGCCCGGCCCGCCTGACAACACTTTACTAGATGGGCTTCACTGAATTGGCTTCTGGGTAGGCTTCCGGTGTCCCTCTTCGGCTCCGTCTAGTGTGATGTGAATTTCGCAACAAGCCGTCTGATAGCTGCCTTGAGAAGGTTCGGCCCTCCCGGGTGGCTGGCATCACCCCCCTGAACAGAGCCAGGTGAGCACGCGAGCTGCGATGGGAGGAGAGAGGACTAGTCCCTTCCTTTAGGCCCAGAGCCCAGAGGCATTGTTCATTCTCACTTTATAGGAAAGATTACCACAGAGAATGGACACATGACAGCTACTTCCTTGTCAAGTTGGGGGATGTCAATAAAGAGAGGTTATTCAGCCAGTGAAAACACTCCTCCCGCTCCTTCTGTCAATATTTAACCATACAGAATGGCAAACACGGCTTTATGGCAGGTCATAAATTCTAGTGTACTAAGAAGTGGAACCTCTTCGTCATGGACCTGAAACAACAAAGACAACAACAGGAGATTTTCTTGGGGGAAAAGAACGTGCCAGTGAGAATGCTGTGGGCAGACACGTTCCTCTGGAGAAGGTGAAGGCAAAAGCCAAGCCAAGGTGCTTCCCCGGGGTGGGGTGGGGGTGAGGGGGCTCTGCTCATGGTATTAAGTGTGGCGTGTCTGCGAGAGCCAAAGTGGCTGAGCCGGAGTGGCTGAGACTAGGGAAGGCTATCCAGCAACAGGGACAGAGGGTGAGGTGCCAAGAGCAGAATTTTCCAAAACCGGAGCCAAGATCAATTCTAACAATGGCCAAGAGAGGAAAGCAAGGACCAAGAGAGGCAGCTGCTTCTCAGAAGATGTAAAACAGACAAAGCCTCTAGAAACACAGGAGGACTTATAAGTGGCTATCTTGGAGGTCAGTTCAGGATCTAGAGCAGATAGGAAACCCAACAGGCTACTGGTCACCAAGTCGCCCCAAAAGATTCTGGAAAATGGGAAGGAAATTTGCTCTCAAAAGATTTTCTTGCCAACTACCTTCCAACCCCACCCCTAACTTGCTTTTTCAGGAAAGGAGGGTTGTACCAGAAAACAAGTCAGCCGAGGTTCTAACCATATGTGAGGGAGAAAGAAAGTGGGGGGGGGGGAGGGAGAGAAAGATGGAGGGAGGGAGGGGAAGAGAGGGAAGCATGAGGGAGACAGAATGAGAATGCATATGTCTTAAGTTGGACTAGAACTAAAAACAACTTGAGACCCTGCATGGATTCATCCCAAATCCTGTTTCTGCCCCCCACATGGGGCACTGCCCCCTAACAGGGCGCCGAGATGAGGAGAGAGCAAGAGCGACCATCGAGGGCCCGTTCAGAACAATCTACCTTGTCCCTCCTGCAAAGTTTAAAAAGGCAGAAAACTAGTTTTATCTGTAAGAAAATGTTTATTCTTTTGAACCCCACAGGAAAAAAAAAAAAAAAGAATGCAGCCAAGACCACGTGTTTAACGAAATAGTGTCCCCAAAGGCAGCAAAATGGGGGAAACCTCAACACAAAGTCAGGGACAATTTTCCATGTTTTTGCACAAAGATGAAAAAAACCTATGACAATTCTGAGTAACACTTCCATGGCAACAATTACACAAGATGATTCAAAAATGCAAAATGGCAGCAACATGCACACCTGGCTAAAGCTAGAAGTTTTTTTAACCCCAAAATAAGATCTGTGATTAAAAGGATGATTCTTTTTAATACTTCTATTTTGCTGACTTGCTTGTCCTACTTAATCTGCTTTAAATATGACGTACATGCCAATTAACAGGAAATTTGAGAAGAACTGTGTCCTTCCAGAATCCATGGCAAGGAAGCCAAACCAATCTATTTGGTTTCTTAATTTTCCTAGTTTCCCAATACAATTTTGCTTTGCCCCTCCCTCTCCCAGCCCCTCCCCCCACCCCCACCCTGATTCTTAAACACTTCCAAAAGTTGCCAAACACTTTTCTCCAAGTGTCTGATATACACTTGATACTGAAATCTTTGTGCAGAGTTTTGAGTTTAAACTCTTAAAAAAAAAACCCTCCTTGGCACAAGAGCTGAGGAATAGTCGTTTCTTTTAAATCATCAAACACAAGATGATGAAGAGAGGAAAGCACAGTTAAATGAAATGAAATTAAAAAAAAAAACAAACCCCGAACTTAGAACGGCAGCTTGTTAATTAGCTGTCACCGTAGTCTCTGGCATACAAACACCGCCCAGCTCCCCGCCCCGAGGTGCTTGCCTCAGGACGAGTCCAGAACGCCTTGGTGCCTTCTCTGGAAGGGCACAGGGGCTGGAGCAGCGGCGGTCACGAAGAGCCCCGCTACCCACCAGTTTCCAGCAGGATCCGCAGTGAGCTCGACACAGACAGAAGACAGATGATGGTAAAGGGGGAAAACAGTTTAAAATCAGCAAGTTTCCTCTTGAAATGTCTTTTCCCAAGGCACTGCTAGCAATTTTCTAGGACTGCACCCCCAAGGGGAACAGGAATGTTTCCGACACAACCCCCGGTGACACTCTCACAGCTAGTCTCATCACCTTGCTCCCCTCGGCTTAAATGACACTCCCGGAATTTGTTTGGTCCTTGGAGGGGTAATCAACTTTTGTTTTCTGTAATATCAAGAATCATCTTCTGTGATGCAGCTATAAAATCAAAGCCGTGTGAGGTTATTAACCCTTCTCTAGAAAGGAAACGTTTTCATTAGCATCCCATATGAAGCAGGTTTTGCTTGCTTATTTAAGAACAAAACCAAAAGAAAGGATTGAGAAGCAAAAACCCTGCTTTTTTTTTTTTTTTCTTCAAGAGGAAACTGTAAGAATACATAAAAGGCAAAATTGGCTACTTGAAATCCAAGAGTGGTTTTAATGTATTGGCCGAGAAAAATAAACTGCAAAGTTCTGTGAGGTCTTCTAAAAATTTACAAGAAAAACTGATGGGCAGTTCTAATCAGACTTGGATGTTATCTTCCCCCCCTTTTTAAAAACGACAACATATACAGTCCCACAAAATACAATATAAACTTTTTTTTTTTTTTTTTTTCTTTTTTATCTTGACTGCCAGAGACGTTCCTTTGTGGTGCCTTCTGGTAACCAAATGGTTGGGCAAAACCCGCAGCTGGTCTTCATTTCTTCAGGGGCTGGTAAACAGAGGCATTGGGATCGAGTCCAGAGGGGCTGGTCTCCACAAATTTGGAAGAGTAGTGGGGGGAAACGGGGCTCAGGGGGCTGGTGGCGGCACTGTACGTTATGCTGGGCATGACGGCCATGACTTCAGCTATCTTCTGTTTAAGGTCCTTGATTTCCTGGTCTTTCTGAAGAATTTGTCCTGGAAGATCAAAGAGCCACCATTAGTGGGAAGGGAGGGCTCCTCTAACACGATGCCCTTGTCGTGGGCCAGCCCCAAGTGCATTCCGCTCCAGCTCTGGCGGGCTGTAAGGGTAGGAACTTTTCCTGTTAAGGGCCAAATAGTAAATATTTTACGCATTGTGAGCCACAGACTTTGTTGTTTTCTTTTTTTTTAACTTGGAGAAATACAAAAACCATTCTTAGCCCACGGGTGGTGCAAGAACAGGCAGCAGGCCACATTTGGCCTGTGGGCCATGGTTTTGCAGCTTTTTGAAAAGGGACTCTGTTTATGTAGGTGTGACAAGCAAACAGGTCACTTCCAGGAGCCACGTTCTGAGCACGACAGCGGCCTACGGCAGCCTCAGAGGGTGGGGATTTTGCACTAAGGCTGCTCCTCTTGAGCTGGACTATTTTTCTGGGAGGCTGGATATCTGAGTGTCAGGCCCCAGGCACAGAGAACAACTGAGGCCGCAGAGTCAGTCCCAGCACCCTCCGCGTCCAGGTGCTCTGACAGAAGATACACGAGGCTCTGCAGCCGCTGCACCGGGGGCCCCCACGTACTCAGCATGCTCGCCCCTGCCTCTGGGCATCGTGCCCCTGGCTGGACGCTCGCACAACACTGCAGCACACCCTCCCTCGCTATGCTCAGTTTCTAGATCCGACCAACTCTTGCCTGCCTTGGGCCGCTTCCCTTTCCATGCTTCTCCTGCTCTCTCTGTGTTCACTCTTGAGGTTTCCACTTCCTCACATGGCTTTCCCTGACTCTCCCTTCTAAATCAGACCCCACCCTGCCCCCCAATTCCTAGATTCTCAACACACCCTACACTTGCCTTTTTGTCACTTTCTTCTAATAAGGATAATAATTACAGTAGCTAACACGCATGAAGCCAGGTCCCGTTCTAAGTGTTTACGTAGACTTGTTTATTCAGCACAATGACCCTGTGACATGGGAATTATCATCATCATCATCATCATCATCATCATCCATTTTATGGATGAGGAAACTGAGGCAGAGAGAGGTTGAATGACAGAGCCAGGACCCAGCTCCATGCGGTCTGGCTCCAGAGTCCTCACCCCTATGTACGGCCTTCTTCCATCTCTTGTAACTACTCATCTGGTGATGACTCATGTCCATCATTTCTCCAGTGGTCTATGAGCTCCATGAGGGCAGAAACTGTGTCTACATCTTTATTCACTGCTAGATCCCTAGTGCCCAGCCCAGTAGAAAGCTGAGGCTCTGCAAGTTATATATCTTGCCCAAAGTCATTCAGTTATTAAGAGGTAGAGCAAGATTTAAACCCAGCACCAGTGTTCCAAAGCCCGTGTCATTTCCATCACGCTTTGAAGTTCCCTGGTCTACTCGGGGAAGAACACTTAGGAGTAGCCCCTCAGAAATTTAAATGCTTAAAAAAAAAAGAGAGAGGTTGCATTTGAGTTGCACTCATTTTGATTCCTACGGAAGACAGTAATGTATCTGAAATGTTAAGAGAGCACGGTGGCACGTTTTTAAAAAGAATGTAAGAGAGATGAAAGTCATTTTGGAACTGGGATGAAGCAAATGATATCGAGAGTAGGAAGCAGAAAAGCAACAAGGGGTTTGATTTGAATTACAAAGTTGGATCCTTATTAGAATATTCTGAGCTTGACAGTGGAGGGAAGTAGTGGGGAAGGCAGCAGAGCCATGGAAAGGAACTGCCCCCTGACTGCCTTCATGTCCCCTCGGCTTCAAGTAAGCATCAAATAGCCTCCTTCCCTTTGAACAAAATAAGCCTCAGATGAATAAAATACCTAACAGCATCTGAGAGATGAGCCATCGTATCTTTTTTTTTTCCAGGCAGATTTAAGTTTGATTTTTTTAATCAGCAACATGCAAACATTCCCAGAGCTTTGGAAAAGGCAGTTCTCTTTGCTTTTTTTGTCGCTTTATAGGAATTCCTGGGCTGACAAGGAAGCTGTGCTGGTGAGCCAAACTCCCCTCGGCTACCCTGCGACCAGGTGCTCCTCACTCCGGGGGCTAGCTCCTCCAAGTGGACAAATCCAAGTCAATGAAACGAGTCAGAGAGGGGTGGCTACTTCTCAGCAAGCTGAGCCAGGAGGGCAAAAAAGCCAGTGTATGGTCAGAAGTTCAGCTTGAAAGCAGAATTCCCAGGAACCTTCTTTTTAAATGCTTTCCCCTGAGTCCACAGTAATCCGCCTGACCCTCAGCCTACTCTTCTTCTTGCTCTACCCCTGTGCCAACCCAAGCCACTCCTACGGTTCTGTTCGCTTCTCACAACTTCTATATTTCTCCCTTCTCCCGGGGTTTGGGCCTCTCTCTGGGTATTAGACGCTAAATTCCCACTGACTGATGACAATCTTCCACCTGGCCATCAGGAAGCCACTTCAAATCAGAACATCTCCAACCAAACTCATTCTCTCTTTTTATCCTTCGAATCTTTCCTGCTCTTTTTTCCTTTGCTCCTGGGAACTTTATCCTCCCACACCCCTCGGGTGCCTCCACTCTCCTTCACTCCCTGCCTGGACCATCTCCCCCCTCCCCCAAGCCTCACCTCTTAGACAAAAGACAGTGACCGCTTCCTCACAGGCCCCTCTTCGTCCACCCAATATCACCTTCAAATCCATCTTTCACATTGCTATTCCAAAATGATGGCCAGAACACGTCACCCCCTTCCTCCTGAAAATCTAGGGAATACATTCTCTAGTATGGCTTCATTTATGGTTCTCCTAATCTCCCATGTCCTCCAGCTGGAAGCCACTGGACTGCTCACCTGGACATTCCCAGCATTTCTTGCCTTGCCTTACACGAGTCCCTCAGGTAACAACGTTCTTCCCTGCCACTCTCTGTTCTCAGAATTCATCCTTCAAAGCCCACTCCATGTCCCCTTCCTCATGAAGCCACCCTTGATCTCTGCTCTGGCCTTTCAAGCCCTCCTACCTCTACCTAAAGGCAGTAGGCCTTTCTGCTTGGCTTGCCCAAGTGCAGTAATTCTCACGGGGTCCACAGGGTCCAAACCAGCTTCGTGATAATACTAACACATCATTTGCCTTCTTCACACTCATTCCCTCCTGGGGTAAGTGGAGTCTTCCAAAAACAACATGCAAGTAAAATTACAACAGACTGAATGTAGAAACAGAGATGAGAAATGAAGTATCTTCTACCGAGTCAGAAATTAAAGAGATTTGCTCAATGTAAAACAATGCCATTTTTCTCAAATTTTTTTGGCTTTGGAAAATTTAGTTATTTTTCATAAAAATATGTTGAGTTATGTTTATTATGTTATTTTAAAGATGAATTAATAAATGTTTTAAATTTTTAATTTCTAATAGGTAAGTATTGATAGATATAACCCACTTGGAAAAAAATCTCCTTGGGGAACTCAATAACTTTAACAGTGTAGAGGGGTCCCTGAGACCAAAAAGTTTGAGCCCCACTGCCCTAGTCGATCCCCTCACTAGACTGCGTCTTGTTCATCTTTGTCTCCCCTTTAGCTTCTAGTACAATGCTTCAAATGCTCTTTAAGTACGTGTTGAAATATTCTTCTCCTTCTACTAAGTCCAAGTGTTTGAAAATTTTTTCAGTAATCTGTTGCTGGCTAATCAAATTCTTGGACAAAATCTAAATTGCTTTTCATCAGACTGTGTCATGCCTCTGTTCAGAAACCTTCCAAAGCTTTTCGAGTCCCTCAGAGTAAAGTCCTCCCATGGGCTACCAAGTCTGGCGGAACGTGGTTCCCACCAGTCTTGACTTGCTGACTCCAACAACTCTGCCCACCTCTCAGGCTGCAGCCCCACCGGCTGCCAGGTGCTCCTTCCCCCTGAAGTGCTTTCCCCCCCGCCAGACTGACATGGCTCACGCACTCTCTTACTTTCAGCCTCTGCTCAAATGCTCCCTGTTCAAAGGATCTTCCACCACCACCACGTGGAACCCTCGGCCCCACGGGGACACGCTCCCACATCCTGCCTGACACTGTTTCACTTCCATCCCCGCACCCATCAGCATCTGCTCCGCTCTGTGCTTGCTTGTGGCTGCCTGTCCCCTCGGGGGACCTCACAGTGCCTGGCACACAGTAGGCCTCAGGAAAGACCTGCTGAGTGAACAGCCGGCTCTCTAGAGGCTGCTTGTTTGTAACCACGCGGAGCCAGCTGCGGCTCGGAACACAGCTTCCCTGGCCTGGCCCAAGCGGTTTCTTCTGTTTCCAGGCCTCTCTGCCCCTTACCCCCCTACACTGCTTCTTCACTGGGCTGACCCTCGCTCATCATTCAAAACCCAGCTCAGACACCAGTTCCCCTGGGAAACAGCCCTCTCGAACTCCCACACGGGCTTGGTCTCTGCTTCTCCCTCTGTTCCCACAACCTTGTACATACTGCAGCACCAGCACCTTTTGGTGGCTCTGCAGCTCTCTATTTCTTCAACAACACCGTGAGCTCCTTGAGCACAGAAATTCATACTCTTCTCTGGATGCCCTGCACTTGACATATTCTCACCTCAAAATATGTCTGCAGAATGAATTAATGTGATGATTCCTAAATATCAATGTTGGGCACTTCTCAAACCACTTAAAAAGAAAACTGAATGCCTTTGGTTCTGAGCTCTGAGGGACCCTGCTCTCTGCGTCCCTGTGCATTCTTAGCCATACCACTTCATCTGGGGCCCGCTGCTCTCCTACCTTGGGCGATCTCGAGCTGTCGCTTTGCATCCCCCAGTGCAGAGAACAGGTCCAGCTTGATTCTCGTCTCTGCACTCAGACTGTTCTCCAGGTGCTGTGTTTTATCTTGCATGGCCGAGAGGGCTGACATTAACACCTCAGTGTCCTTCTCGTTTTCCTTATACTTCCGAAGCTCCTATCAACATCATCAAAGCAGCAAGATGTTACAAGATAGTTTGGGCATCGATGTCTACAAATTAGCCTGAAATCACAAATAAAATCCCGCTATTACTGACCTGGTCCCTAGAATACAGAATCCTGGTGTTTCATGGGTTAAGACCTCACCACTTAGATCCCTCTAAGTGCAAGATGTATTTATATGATGATAAGACATACAAAAATATTTTAGTAGATAAATTTGACTGTGTTGGGCTGTTTCTAGTAACAATGGACTGTCTCCAAATGAAACACTTTCTCACAAGCCTAATTCAGAAGAACCACAAAGAACTTGTTCCTTGCTACCAGCTGCAAATGTTGCTGTAATCAAATTTGCCAAAACTCTACTCTCAACCTGCACTAAAAATTACAAAAGTGTTCATTATTTTGACAGGACATACTGCAGAATAAGCCCACTTAAAACATCTGGTAATGTAGCCCATATATATAATATATATTATATATTAATATATATCATATATTTATTTTATATTATATATAATATGTAACATATGATATATAATAATACATTTATTTAATATATAAAATATGTAATATATTCAATATATATTTTAATACATATTATATATATGTGTGTGCATATATGTATATGTATATATATACACATACAGGTATTTTAATTTTTTAAGAGAGAAATCCAAACATATTATAGAGAATTTAGAAATATATTAAAGTTCAAGGAAGAAAATGAAAATCACTCCATATCCTGACACTGTGAAAAACTATATATTTCCCTTTAATATTTTATAAGCATATGTGTATCTTTTAGCATAAATGAAATCATACTATAGACAGTTTTGTATACAGTTTTTAAAAAACTTATATAATCTCAACTGTTCTTTGGAAATGTAATTTTTAATGGCTGTATAATATTCCTACTTACATGTATCATAATTTATGAAACAAATCTCCCTTTCTTAGTTAAGGTTTTTTTTTTTTTTTAATTTATATACCATTATGATGAACATCTTCGTATATCAATCATTGACGAGATTTTTAAATATTTATCTTAAGCAGGAGTTGTAAAATGGGAAATACTTAAAAAGTATATGACCCTTTCCAGAAAGTTATACTTCCACCAGCAATTATGAGGCCTGTTTCATTCATCCTCACCCAGGCTGATATTATTATTTAAAAACTCTTTGCTAATTTCACAAGAGATAAGGGAAACAAAAGCAAAAATAAGCTACTGGGACTATACCAAAATAAAAAACTTTTGCAAAATGGAAAGGCAACCTACCGAATGGAAGAAGATATTTGCAAATGATATATTCTGCAAAGGATTAATATCCAAAATATATAAAGAACTTATACAACCCAACACCAAAAAACCCAAATAATCTGATTAAAAATGGGCAGAGGATCTGAACAGACATTTTCCCAAAGAAGACATAAGATGGCCAAAACATGAAAAGATGTTCAATAACACTAACCAGAAAAATGCAAATCAAAACCACAAAATCATCTCACACCTGTTAGACTGGCTATTATCAAAAAGACAAGAACTAACAAGTGTTGGTGAGGATGTGGAGAAAAGGGAACCCTTGTGCACTACTGGTGGGAATGCAAACTGGTGCGGCCACAGAGGCTCCTCAAAAAATTAAAAGGAGAAATACCAAATGATCCAGTAATTCCACTACTGGGTATTTACCCAAAGAAAACAAAAACACTAATTCCAAAAGAGATATGCACCCCTATGTCTATTGTAGCATTATTTACAATAACCAAGATATGGAAGCAACCTAAGTGTCCATTGAGAGATGAATGGATAAAGAAGATGAACACACACACACACACACACACACACACACAGAATATTACTCAGCCATAAAAAAGAATAAGATCTTGCTATTTGTGACAACATGGATGGACCTAGAAGATACTATGCTAAGTGAAATAAGCCAGACAGAGAAAAACAAAGATACGATTTCACTGATATGAGGAATCTACAAAACAAAACAAAGGAACAAACAAACAAACAAAAGCAGAAACAGACTCAAAGATACAGAGACTTGGTGGGGTGGGCAAAATGGGTGAGGGGGAGTGGGAGGTACAGGCTTCCAGTTACAGAATAAATAAGTCAAGGGGATGGAAGGTACAGAATAGGGCACAGAGTCAACGGTACTGTAACATCATAGGGTTGTAGGGTGACAGACTTGCATGGAGCACAGCATGACATACAGAGTTGTGGAACTACTATGTTGTACATTTGCAACTAATGTAACATTGTGTGCCAAATTTACTGCAATTAAAAAAAAAGAAACAAATTTCACAGGAGATAAATGATATCTAATTTTAATCTATAGGTCTTTGGTGATTGATGAGGATATATTCTTATATTCTTATCAGCCATTTATTTTTCTTCTGTGAATTATTTTTTCATATTCTTTACCTATTTTCCTGAATATCTGAGCTTTACTTAACAAATTTTATGAGCTACCTACATACCAAGATATTAATTCCTTATATTTGTTGCAATATCTGTACTCACTGCAACTGATTTTTTTTTTCTTTCTTTTTTTTTTTTTTGCTTTATGATTTCTTCCATTATTTTTGTTTAGAAAGTCTTTCCTGGTTGGGGCACCTGGGTGGCTCAGTCGGTTGAGCGTCTTGCCTTTGGCTCGGGTCATGATCCCAGGGTCCTGGGATCAAGCCCCACATCGGGCTCCCTTGCTCAGCGGGGAGCCTGCTTCTCCCTCTCCCTCTGCCTGCTACGCCACCTGCTTGTGCTCTGTCAAATAAATAAATAAAATCTTAAAAAAAAAAAAAAAAGTCTTTCCTGGTTTCAAGATCAAATTCTGGTTTAAAATAAAATGCTTTTCTTTTCTGCCTTTATTCAACTCCATCTGAAATTTCTTTTTGTATGGTATGAGATGAGCTTTTTTTTTTTTAAGATTTATTTATTTATTTCTTTGAGAGAGGGATAGCGAGAGAGCACGAGCAGGAGGGAGAGGGAGAAGCAGGCTCCCCACTGAGCAGAGAGCCCGACATGGGGCTTGATCCCAGGACCCTGGGATCATGACCTGAGCCGAAGGCAGACGCTTAACCAGCTGAGACACCCAGGCGCCCCATGAGATGAGCTTCTAATTTTATTCTTTTTTTCTAGTTATCTAACTGTTCTGAAGCCTTTTTCTCACCAGTCCTCACTGTTCCCCATCCATTTGTGCTGCTACTTTTACTGCAGACTTTAGGCTCTGTCTCTAGGGCATCTATCCTACTCCACTGACTTGCCCATAATTCCCTACCAGTTCCACGTGATTCAAATTACTGTAACTTCACGGTATGTGACATCACTTTTAAATGTCCCTTTGGAGAACCAATGCCAAATACCGGGCTAAGATACACACCGCCCAGCGGTTGTGTCCATAGCACTGGCCGCTTTCCCCATCATGCACTGCTCAGAATTGCAATCTACAAGGCTGAGAGCCATTCAGAACAGTCAATTCCCTGGCGATGGACAGAGGGTTAGGGCTAAGAAGAGATGCAAAAGCTCCAAAGCACACAAATCTAGCCTATAACCTGAAAAAGTGAAATGAATCTACAGTAGGACAAATTCCGGTATAAACTGGGTCAAAAGACTGTCAACATTTCCGGTTGTATTAGAATCTGGCTAATTAAATACGACTTGAATGAGCTGGACAAGGCTAGAGCTTTTTTTTTTTGTCATACAGAGATTTTCAGATGCAGTGGGATTTGGCCTATTATCAAAAGGCACCATCTCAAGGCTCCTGGGTGGCTCAGTCGGTTAAGCAAAACCGTCTGCCTTCGGCTCAGGTCATGATCCCAGGGTCCTGGGATCGAGCCCCGTGTCGGGTTCCCTGCTCAGTGGGGAGCCTGCTTCTCCCTCTCCCTCTGTGTACTCGTGTTCTCTCTCTCTCTCAAATAAATAAAATAAAATCTTCATAAAATAAAAAGGCACCATCTCCACATTGCAACACTGAGCACACAGCTAACACAGAAGGAGAATCCAAGTAGGAGAAAGTTTTTTGTGCTCCCCATACCTGAACTTTCAGTTCTAGTTCTCTGATCTGGTCTTCTTTCACCTTCATGTCCATCGTGAGCTTCTTGCCCTCTGCTTCTAATTCTCTGATCCGATTCCGTAAGGTTTCGGTGCACTCCCCCCTTTTGCAAAAGAAGAGAAGGAAAGAAAAGGATTTAAAAGACTAGAGGTTTACTTATGCTGCAAGATTGGTATTTCTCTTATACGCCAGAGTCTGTCCGGTTTTAGCTTTTGGCTCAGTCTACTCATTCTCTGTTCTTTGATAATTTCAACAATGATCTGAGACAATTAATTGGGTATCTAATATGAACCAGGCACCAAGTGAGGTACTTTACCCATTCTGCCTTCTTTGCAAGGGTAGGATACATTGTCCCATTTTCCACAGACGAAAACTAAGACTACACAGATATAATACCAGTCCAACCTCACCTAGCTGGTAGGTCACAGAACTCCAGGGATAAGAACTGAGGCTTTCCAGCTTCCCAATGCAGCAAGCTCCCCCCAGGCCACATTGACCTGAGACAGTACCCGGGAGCTGAGCAAGAAACTGGATGTGTACTATCTCCAGCAGGGGGCAGTGAGCTAAAAAATTTTTCACTTTTGAGGGTCTATGCCTTGGAAAGTTCACTTTCTTGAGTCATGAAGTTGCCAGAGCGTTAGGTTGCTTCTCAGGGCTGTAAGAAGAACAAACTAAAAAAGATGATGGCAATAGCCAGTCCAAAGCTGATTAACCGTTTAGGTTTCAGAAACAGCCAGATGGAGAAGGTAGGTGTCTTCTGCCTACCAAAAAGGAAGGTCCAGTGAGGGACTTACACCTTGAGATTTACTTGAGAATAAAAACAGCTTCTACCTAAGTGATGGTAAACGAGGACCATCAAAGGATAAGATCAAAACAAATAAGCTTGACTGGAAGCAAAAGGGAGTCAGGGAAGAGATTAAAACCAATGTACTGATTCTCAGGCATAAGATACTGAACAATACGGTTAAGGAACTGTCATAGCCTCCTCAGTGGACTTTTTTTCAGCGTAGGAGGTGCTGGATGAATTAAGGACAGCACAGGCCACATGAATGACTGTTCAGAAAAATCTCCTGCAAGCCTAAGTGCTTCAGAAACGTGTACTTTTTACAGAGGTCTGTGCTTACAAATCTTTAAACGAATGAACAAACAAAACCCCCACATCCTAGGCAGGCTAGTGAGGTGTCCTGTGAGTCTGTCTGGATGCTGATGGGCCAAGTGAGCTCAGCCATCTGCACTACAGAGTTGGCTGGGGGAGGCAGGAGCCCAGAGGAGGAAAGAGTTCTCTCTGGCTATTATTTCCTTAAACGTGAAATGATGATCCATCAGTTCTCCTACCAATGCCAGAACCCAAAAGAAGGCTTTTAACATGCCACATACAAAAAAGAAAAACTTAAGGAAGAATTACAGTAGAATTATACTATATTGAGGGTGCCTGGGTGGCTCAGTTGGTTAAGCGTCTGCCTTCGGCTCGGGTCATGATCCCAAGGTCCTGGGATCGAGTCCCACATTGGGCTCCCTGCTCAGCGGGGAGCCTGCTTCTCCCTCTGCTCATGTGCTCTCTCTCTCAAATAAATAAAAAAAATATTTTTTTAAAAAGAATTATATCAATACAAATTACGATAAAAATTTAAAATGAAATCAATCATAATGTATCCTCACTCTGCAACTATAAACCCATAACTGACCCCCGCCACACAGATGGACTTTGCTAGTCAAAAAAAAAAAAAAACCAAAGGAAAGAAAAAGCCATAAAGTGAAGGCTCTTAAGGCTCTTAAGGCTCTTCCCTCCTTGCTGGAATTCAGTTTCTGGAATACTTGAATACTTTTCAATAGTATAGAAGTAGTCCCCAATTCTCAACCCTCCACAAGTTCAATGATATCTAATAATGACTTATGGTTTTGTTTTTTTCATCTTTTCCAGCTCATGTGACAGTTTGCTGATACCTGACAAAGACAGGAGCAGTCAGTCAGTCAATACAAAGGACTTGGGCAACCAAGATTTTCCTTTCTTCTATTTTAAGATAAAAACTTCAGAAACACATATACCTGAGAGCAGAGAGTAATGACAGTTCTATAAAGGGCACGGAATTCCAGACTGGAATCTCTCCAAGTGTTTAGTAGTTGTTGGCCACACAGAAAGTGACTGGAAACCCTTTTACAAGCAGCACTTTGCCTCCTGGGTGTGGGAGGCATGGTGACGCCCACATCCCGCTCCCTAGATGAGGTCACTGAGGGATGAAGCTGTTACAAGACCGCGCAAGTTGTACGGATGGGCCTTGGCCATCTCAGGAAACAGTACTTGGTGGCAACCTATCAGTGCGTGATGGTTGTATTTCAACCCTGCCTGAGGCCTCAAACTCCCATGCTGGTCTTGGGTCTTGGTGCAAGGCAGGCCCACCTCAGATGCAGCGCCGGGAGCGGGGTTGGGGGTCGGGGTGGGGGGAGCGGCACGGACATACCTAGACGCGGCAGCAAATGCAACGGCCCGGGCAGCAGTAGCTTCTTCCAACTTCTTCCTTTTTTTCTCCTCCATTAATTGCTTTTCTACAAAACTTCGGGCTTCCTGCTCAGCTTTTAGCTTTTTCTCCAACTGGCTGATATTTTGTTTGTCTTTTTGCTTCATTTGCACAGCATTATGTAATCTATATGGAAATGATTATCATACAGAGTTTCATCATTAGAAATGCCCACTAGAAACCCTGGAGAAACGTGGCTCCTCTTTTGAACAGCAAATCATAAATGTCAGCTTCCAGAGTGCCCGGGAAAAACATTGTCGTTATTCTTTAACAATTCCTAAACACCAACAAACAAGCTGCCTAACAACAAACAGAATAAGACCTAGCCTTTGCCCTACTATGGTAAGCGATCTACAGAAGGCAATCCAGGAAAAAGGATAAAACAAGTTTCCATCAGAGGGAAAGACAGCTGTACAACTAATTCTAGTTGTGCCCCAAAGCACCGTGAGAGAACCGGAGTTGATCAAAGAACTACTGATGGAACCAGCCCCACAGAAGCCAAGGTAAAGGGTGGGATGGGGAAGATTTTCTCTGCCTGAATACTATCATGCTGCAGCCTTTCCTTTTCCAGCTGTGAGACGTTTTCTCAAAGTATCCCAAAATAGACCCCGGAGTTAGAGTCACAGGGTGCTTAATTTCAGATAGAAATATCAGCCATATTCCCTTCCCTGCCTACTACCACCCCCAGCTCTCTATATCAGTACAAGGTGAGTTCATCTCAGAGTATCAGCGTAAGGTGAGATGCCCTCTGTCAGTGTGAGCCATTAGGTATACGGGTCAGAAGCAATGGAGAAGTTACGTGCTTACAATGCTCTAGCTTTGAGTTGTGTTCCTCAAGAATGTTGAACGACCCCTCTTTCAATGGGGAAAGCCCAGAGCCTATCATAGTAATCATTACCCCAGGCACACACTGCTGAGAGATTAAAAAAGAAAAAAGATCGATATTGAGACAAGAAGTAATTCCAGGATGAATCAATGGGAAGCATAAACAAATTCACACAGAAGAGCTGGCTTTTGGCTTGCCTCTTCAAATAAAATCAAAGTTCAATGTCATTTTTTAGTTCCAGATATGAATAAATAGAGTCTTTTCCTCTGGAAACTTTCATTCAAAGGAGCAAGATTTTCAAATTGTGGCAGAACGACTGCTCGTCAGTTTTACTTATAGTATCACAAAAGCTCAATGACTATTTTAAACTAAGAGAAGAACTTAATAAATGAAAAGAGAAAGAACAGTAATATTAATAAACTGTTCTGTTGCGATGAAACAAGTTTTTATAGATTTTGTAACATGTTGAATATCTGGTACTACATTAAAGATTTTAAACATTTCATTTAAAACCCCCTCTGCCAGGTCCCTTTGTCATCACACATCTTTTGCTCCAGTCCCTGGAAGCCACAGGAACAGTGAGGTCGCTTGGCTCGTGACCAAAGGCCCACAAGGCGCACGTACTTGTTCTGCAGCAGCTCGTTCTCCTGCCGGAGCTGGCCCATTTCAGAGCGGATCCCCCGCTCGGTGCTGGAGAGGGAGCTGATCTGACTGCGGAGCTCCTGTTCCACTTGTCTGCTGGCCTGCAGGTCGGCCTTTAACTTTTTAATGTCTTGTTCCAGCCTAGGAGAAGGAGAAATGTGGCATTCTCATCATCAGGGAAAGGACACCCACAGGGTTCTGCGGGAGACCCTGGCTGAAGTCCCAGACTCGCCGGTTGCGGGGGGGGGGGGGGGGGGGCGGGGGGTGGCAAAAGACCCCTCCGGCAGCTCCAGCGTTCAACACCACGACTCCCTCCCGTCTGCAACTGGCTTTTCACTGAGTGCTTCTTTCCGCCTGGGTCCCCACCTCTTCCCACCCCCGGAGAGTGACCTGATTTCCTCCACATGTTGTGAGCACCGACAGCCGACAGCCGAGGTGCTTGTGAATTCCTGAGCTGCTAATTAAGGGGGAGGGACAAGCAGAGAGGGTGGCTGAAGGTGTGGGAACCCCAACACACACACCCCCACCCCCACCCCCACCCCGGTGACTCTCCTACGCCCCTCAGCAAGGGAGATGTATTAGCAACGGCCCGCACATGCCCCACTGGCTCTGAGGTATCCTGATACACCAGAGTTTACCGTCTCAAGATTCCCTTCCGCCGCGGGCCCAGAGAAGAAGCGTGTCTAAGGCAGCCTCGGAAACTGCTAGCATCCTTGCTACACGATGTTCACACCTCTAGTGACTGTGACAGAAGAGCTCATTCGACTCAACAACAGTGCAAATAGGAACAAATGACACGCTCTGAGAATCGTAAGAAAACTCCATCTGTGAACTGAAGCCTATCTTTTCTCTTCAGTTCCTTAACCTCTGTTCCATCTATTTTCTTTTAAGACAGTAACAGCTCCATTTTAAGCGCTATGTTTTGGGGAGTTATTGTATGCGCAGGTAGGACTGAAAAGGGTCAAGAGAAAGTATAAAATCCAGACTCTCTTCATGAGAGGGCTTTATAATTTCACTAGAGGCCCACAAATGGCGACTTAAAGTGGTGAGACAGTAGTACAAGGAAGACCGGATTGAATACATGTGAGAAGGAATAACAACTAATACTTAATGAGAACTTACAGGCCACGTACTGTTTGTTCCACAGGCTTTAATGGTATGAACTCATTTAGTCGGCACAACTGTGGGCCAAGGACAATTGGTTACTCCCGTTCTTACAGATGAAGAGGTCTAGATTCAGGAAAGGCTCCAGCCCCAGATGACATGGGCTCCAGAGCCCATTCTCTTCCCCAGCAGGCTGAGCCGTGGCTATGTCACCCACAGCGGGGGAGGGGGAGAGGTGCCAGAGGAGCCCCGACAAGAGAAGGTGGGAATTAGGTTGGGCCTTGAAGGCTGGGCAGGATTTGAAGAAGAAGGGGAGGAGGGGGCAATCTAAACAAGGTGAAAACATGCTCAAAAGCTCAAAAAAGTAAGGACAGCCATAGATATTTGGGCACGGAACAATCAGCCTGGCCTCTGAGGAAGCCGTGCCCTCTGGGAACAGAGTGAGAAAGGTTAGAATGGGTCTTGTGGATGGGACTGTGGACAGCACTGAAGGTCAGGCCAAGGATGGCTGCAGGTGGGCCTGAGGAGGTATGCTTTCTGATAAACAGGCAGCAGGCAAAAGTCAGTAGGCTCTGATGAGACCCTATGCATGTCGTGAATCCAGCATACCAACAGAACTGAGATTTCTGGAGGGCAGTGGTGACCTCTCCTTGGAACTGCCAGCCCCATAGACTTCAGTCCTTACAGACATGTTTTATTAAGCCCTAAGTCCCCAGGGCCCACCACAGTGAACAACACTTACGAAATATATGTTGTCTGGCCTCCCTTGGAAAATCAAAGAGAGGCTTTATTTACTGATCTACCTTTAGTCAACTGAAACAAAATCTCAAAAACAAAAAGTCATAACACATCGATGGTCATTTCCCAGGCACTGTAGCCTGTCCCCCTGTCCAGTGCCCAGGAACAGACAAGAGACCGTATTCCAGAAGCACTGCCATGTCTCCTGACATAGCTCACTCCCCAGGGAAGGGTCACAAATCAACATCACGCCACACTTTCCCTATTGCCAGGGTTATTCCAGTTGAATGCACTCCCAGAACTGCTCTAAACAATTACAGACTGGCATTTATACTATCCCCACACCATCCCTCATTCACCCGAAGTAACCCAAGGGATATTTTCCGAAGCAGGTCGATGCTGTTAGGTCATCCCCGTTAAGAAGTTTGGCTGAAAAACGTGTTAGGTTATTTATCTTTCTGGAGAAGTCGATTTCACAGTCTGAGGGTTGAATTTTTAGTAGAAAGGGTGAGCTTAAAGATGAGAACAGAGGCTTAGCATGGTTTATAATGGGGTTTAGGACCAGGATTCTAGATTCAGCTCTGGTGCCAAGTCCACGACCCTGGGCAAGGCATGTAACCTTCCAAGACTCAGTTTCCCCATTGTAGGCTAATGACCTCTAAAGTTCCTCCCAGCTCGGTCTAGGGTTTCTAGGCCTGACACACTCACCACTGGCTGCTGATCTGCTTCTTCAGATTAGCAACCTAAGCTGTATCATATGCGGAGGCCCAGGAATCAAGTTCCACACAACGAGCCAACTGGGGCAAAGCACTGCCACAGTTGGGAATGAAAGAAAAATGAAATCTGCAGAGGCTAGATGTCAATAACTTTGCAGTTATTATTTTGCATCTTTAATCTGTAAGGGCCAATTTTCCTACCCTGAACTAAGAATAATGACAATATTCTGAATGAAACTTTAGAGCTCCTTGAAAAATGTAAAAACTCAAAGACTTAATGCAATTATGAGAACAAAAAGTACAAAATATCTTGAGTGTAACTTCTGGAGACCGCAGAACCCTGAACAAAAATGTACTTTCTTATGTAGGATTGTGAAATTTTGTCAAAGACAATACAACAAAAATAGAACGACGTGGTTACCAGGGTTATGAAAATTCATAAGATTTGTGCCCTTTCATGAATGTGTGTTATACTTCAATAAAAAGCTTATTTTAAAAATAAAATAACCTAATTTCACAAGACAGAGAAGTAAAATTAAAATGCTTCAGGATTTTCATAACTGCCATTAATTTTGTGAAACTCTGAATTACTGTTCCCCAAACAGCTGCGGCAAGCTAGGGAGCTAACACCAGCATCCCCAGTTGAGGAAACACCAATCTGGGGGAGCACTGCATGTTGACACACAAGATAACTTCAAGTGCTAAATGGAAAACTCTCAGGAATTTTAAAAACGTGTAAGGGGCAATTATACATTGTCTCTCAGAGAAAGCATTAATTTAACCTTGCATGTTCACTATATTTTAAATCTTTCCTGAGGTAGGTGGTAAAATGATTTACAATCCCTTATTAGATCTATTTTTTATTGCAAAAGTGACACCCAGTCCAGGTTAAACACTGCATACAACAACAGAAACAACAGAAAAGTAAAAATATAGAATGAAAATGTCAGTAATTCGGGGCGCCTGGGTGGCTCAGATGGTTAAGCGTCTGCCTTCGGCTCAGGTCATGGTCCCGGGGTCCTGGGATCGAGCCCCGCATTGGGCTCCCTGCTCTGCGGGAAGCCTGCTTCTCCCTCTCCCACTCCCCCTGCTTGTGTTCCCGCTCTCGCTGTGTCTCTCTCTGTCAAAAAAATAAATAAAATCTCTAAAAAAAGAAAAGAAAATGTCAGTAATTCTTAATCCTCTCATTCAGACAGAAGCACTCACTAGTCACATTTGGTTTACTTCTGTTCTGCCTGCGTCTTCTTTCTCTTTGTTCATATATGTCAATATTTTTTAATACTGATGAGAGAGTACCACATATGCAGTTTGCATATCGTACACACCTTTCTACACCATCAGAAATTGTTCTGTTTTGTTTTCTTAAGTAGGCTTCGTGCCCAATGCAGGGCTTGAACTCACAACCCTGAGATCAAGAGCCGCATGCTCTACCAACTGAGCCAGCCAGGCGCCCCTGGAAAATTTTCATAAACAATTTAATCGCTGCATAATATTCCACTGTATGGATGCACTACACAATCCTATTTTCTAAGATATATTTCAATTTTTGCATATGCTCAACAGAAAAATGTACACAAATTTAAAAAAAAAGAATTATGTGAATTAGTAAATTGAATTGAATCAAGCCAGTCAAAGTGCCAGGGACATTTATTAGACAAATAACTACTGCTTGTCTTAATGGTATACTTAACCCTTTGGTGCTGAAGGTCAATACTTCCTAGATAAAATGCAGATATATAATTTATTGGTGTGAGGCACCAAGAAGTACTGATTAAATGGTGTTAGAGGTTAATGCAAAATCTTCAAATGTATTCATGGGATTTTATTAAAATGTCAATAGCTGTAATCTGAATCAGCAGCGAGTGGTCAGGAAGAAAATGAGGCAGAAGTAACAGTTTATAACCCTTAAAACCGATTTCTGTAAATAGGGATCAAAAGGAAGGAGGAAAGAAAATGCATCCACGAGCTCAGACCCCTTTTATCAGAGCTAAATCCTACTCTCTTCCCTACAAAGAAGATGAAGGTATAAAAGGGAACTTTACTCCAGAAGAACTGCACTCTCATCCCCAAAAAAAGAAAAGAAAAGAAATTGGGCCAGACAGATCTTAACAAACTTGGTAAGGCTCAGGCAGGAAGTAAATGCACCTCCTGCTTGCCCAACTCCTGTGGCACCAGTTTTCACCCTTACAAAGCCTGCCCAATGCTGTTACCACTGGGGATCCAGACAGGGCCCCTGGCAAAGCTAGAGTCTGTGCCTAACCAGCATGTCCACTTGTGCCCAATTAGACAAGCCAAGGCTCTAAGCAACCCAGAATGTTACCTATTAGGTCCAGACACCTTTCCTAGCCACTTTTATTAATAATTTTAAAAGACAGCACCCAACTTGTAACCTGTGAAGCAAGCTCTGACCCCCAGCAGACTACCTCACTCCCGGGGGTGGGGTCATTCAGAGCAGCCCTTCTTCAGGGCGTCACAGCCTTCAAAGCCCAATTAACTGTCAAGGTGAGGATCCCTCTTACCTGCTCCAAACCCGAACTCTATCTCATTTTCTCCCTCATCCCACTCAACTAGGGTAAGTAATCATATGAATGTTTGATAATTATTTAATATTAAGAGGAAAGATTTACATTTTAATAAGGGGTAATCTCCTAGCTGACCAAAAGAATGGAGCTCAAACCTTAGTCTCCCAGGCAGGCTAAGCAACAAAAGTATCTCTGAGTATCTTGAAGTACATACACCTGGTAGTAAAACAAAGTACAGTATTCAAGTGTCAGCTTTTAGTTGAAAGGGGTATTGTTTTGAAGTATCTGGAAAGGTAGGGAGATATTTGTGTCTAAATGTTTGTAATCCTTATCTTCTGTGAATTACTTGAATTACAGCCCACAGTACTATGACTTCATTGAAGGTGTACAAATCTCCAATGGGTACTGCCAATAACTTCAGGGTTTTTATAAAGCCTCAGGCTTTATGAGGCTTGACTGACAGCTCAGAAAACTTTAAGGCTTTGGGGCAGTAAATTTCCCTAAGAAGTTAAGTCCTGCAAAAAAGAAGGAGATCTTTTTTCAGCCAGGACTTCACCTAGGGATGACTAGGTTCCCCAAATACTCTATGAGTCACACTCTATACCCACTCCAGAAAACTACCTAAGTGTGTATTTCTAGAGCTGCCGGTTTGACCCCATGAACCCATCAGAAAGATGAGGAGCCTCGGCGCTGCTGGTTATCTCTGAACCCTAAAGAGCTAGTGACCGAGAGGCTATAGGCTCTGCAAGACAACACAGAACTGGAAATAACAAGCGTCAGCAAGGATGTGGAGAAAAGGGAACCCTCATGCACTGTTGCTGGGAATGTAAATTGGTGCAGCCACTCTGGAAAACAGTATGGAGGCTCCTCAAAAAACTAACAACAGAAGTACCGTAGGATCTAGTAATTCCGCTTTGGGTATTCATCTGAAGAAAACGAAACACTAATTTGAAAAGATATATGCACCCTATGTTTACTGCAGGGTTATTTACAATAGCCAAAATATGGAAGCAACCTAAATGTCTATCTGACGACAGATGAAATGATAAAGATGTGGTTGGTATATATATACACAATGGAATACTGATCAGCCACAAAAAAAGAATGAGATCTTGCCATTCGCGACAACATGGATAGACCTAGAAGGTATTATGCTAAGTGAAATAAGCCAGACAAAGACAAATACCATATGATTTCACTTATATGTGGAATCTAAAAAAAAAAAACAAAAAACAAATGAACAAACAAACAAAAAACAACAAAAAAGAGAGAAACAGACTCATAATATAGAGCGTAAACTGGTGGTTGCCAAAGGGTAGAAGGTGGGTGAAATAGGTGAAGGGGATTAAGAGGTACACGCTTCCAGTTATAAAATAAATAAGTCACAGGGATAAAAAGTATAGCACAGGGGATATAATCAATAACATCACAATACACTTATCACAGTGAGCATTTCATAATTATGTAATTGTTGAATCACTATGTAGTACACCTGAGACTAATGTCAACTATACTTCAATTAAAAAAAAAATACAACTTGGGACGCCTGGGTGGCTCAGTCCGTTGTCTGCCTTCAGCTCAGGTTATGATCCCAGGGTCCTCGGATGGAGTTCCACATTGGGCTCCTTGCTCAGCGGAGAGTACGCTTCTCCCTCTTACTATCCCTCTGTTATCTCCCTCTCTCTCTCTCTCTCAAATAAATAAATAAAATCTTTTTTTTTAAAGATTTTATTTATTTATTTGACAGAGAGAGAGACAGTGAGAGAGGGAACACAAGCAGGGGGAGTGGGAGAGGGAGAAGCAGGCTTCCCGCGGAGCGGGGAGCCCGATGTGGGGCTCGATCCCAGGACCCTGGGATCATGACGTGAGCCGAAGGCAGACGCTTAACGACTGAGCCACCCAGGCGCCCAAATAAATAAAATCTTAGAAAAAATACAACTTACAACGCTCCTTGCTCTGTAAGAAAAGGGGCTTTGGAAGAAAAGGGGCTTTGGGAGATCATCTCCAAATTATACAGCCAAGTGACTGAAAGATGGATGATTCTAACAAACCCGTCACACCAGCCAAAATTACCTACTCCTTGTTTCGAGACATCTTCTGCCTTTAATTATACCACCCTGTGGGGGAGGAATGGCCTCCAATTTTCAAATTGCACTCTTCAAGGCCCAGTTAAAAAATAAAAACAAAAACTAAACAAACTCTCCACCATGAGGTACTGATCTCCAGGGCCCAAAGTTCTCTCTCCCTCTGAAATATGAAAGCCCTTACTGTTGGTGCTTCTTGTTTGGCACTAAACCACTGCCCTAGGCTGTTTTTTAATTTGTTTTGGTTTTTAATCTTTTCCTGTGTATGTATCTTACTTCTACAACTACTATACATTCTTTGAAGCCAGGGACTGACTGTGCTATAAAATTAGAAGCTGGAACTGTACTTCTGAAGTTTCTTCCAATCCTTACAGGCCACTGTCTCTAACCCTCACTCTCTGTCCATCTCCCTAGTGCTAAGAACAGGGTGAGGTCTACCTACAGCAGACAGTCAGATTCTTAGTTTAATAGTGGCTGAAGGAGACAGGGGTAAATGGGCGTCTGCTTATCAAGAAGGCAGGTGTACATGAAAGGAATGAATGAAGAGCAATTGCTTCATCTTGGTAAGGACCTAATTCCATTAGGAAATCCCCTGGTATACATTAATCATACGAGACAAGACTTGTTTAGGGCCACACAGCTGTCTGTGCAGAACATCGAGCTCATACATTAAAGCTCTGTCCCCAGAAGAAATAGTATTTACCCTCTCCACCAACTCCTTCCCCTCCCCCCTTCCAGGTCGTTCTCACTGGCAGGAAGGGCAGCATGGGACATGCACATAAAAACCCGAATGCATCTCATCTTCAGTAAGGCTTACACTAACTTGAAGCTGCTCCAGCATGTTCTACAGACCACATCTCTGGAAACAGTGAAATGAAGCTGCCTCAGGTCTCACTGTGGTCACTACCCTTGCTTACTAGGCACAAGTATCAAAAAATAAGCAACAAACGACGTGGATGGAACTGGAGGGTATTATGCTGAGCGAAATAAGTCAAACAGAGAAAGACATGTATCATATGACCTCACTGATATGAGGAATTCTTAATCTCAGGAAACAAACTGAGGGTTGCTGGAGTGGGGGGTGGGGTGGGAGGGATGGGGTGACTGGGTGATGGACACTGGGGAGGGTATGTGCTCTGGTAAGCGCTGTGAACTGTGCAAGACTGTTGAATCTCAGATCTGTACCTCTGAAACAAATAATGCAATATATGTTAAGAAAGAAAAAAAGAAGAAGAAGAATGTAGCAGGAGGCGAAGAATGAAGGGGGGGAAATCGGAGGGGGAGAAGAACCATGAGAGACGATGGACTCTGAAAAACAAACTGAGGGTTCTAGAGGGGAGGGGGGTGGGAGGATGGGTTAGCCTGGTGATGGGTATTGGGGAGGGCACGTTCTGCATGGAGCACTGGGTGTTATGCACAAACAATGAATCATGGAACACTATATCTAAAACTAATGATGTAATGTATGGGGATTAAGATAACAATAAAAAAAATTAAAAAAAAATAAGCAACAGCTTGATGATTACTAAGTAAAACCATATTACAAAGTACCTTATGTCTCTGCTCCCTAATCTGTCAAACACAAAAGGTAAACACATTCATTTTCACCGAGAATGCAATGAAAGAAAAGGAATCCTAGAGGGATTCACATAACTGGTCATATAGGGAAATAGGGAAACTGACTTCTTGAAACCCTTCAAGAATAAAGCTATGAGTGCTACGACTAGTATTTTTAATAAGGTCCTTACAGGATGTGGTCAGATTTGATGGTTTGTATCAAAAGTCTTTAAAATGTTCGTATCTATTGATGCAGCATCCCACTCCCTGACATTCATTCAGGGAACTGGAGACACCCAGAAAGACTCACGTAACAGTGTGTCTGTTGCAGCATTATTTCTAATAAGAAAGAATTCAGAAACACTTAAATATTCAACAGAAGACTGGCTAATTGTATATTCACGTGTCTGACACACAACCATTAAGAAATCATTAAGGGAGAGTATTTGATGACACAGGAGAATGCTCATGATACAGTCAGTGAAAAGGCAAGTTACAAAACATTATACACAGCGTGAGCTCCATTTGTAAAAAGAATATGTATGTACGCAAGAGAAACAGGATATATATTAAGATAGTGGCTATCTCTTCTTGATCTTCAAAACTGGATATAATCAACACGTAGAACTTATTTTTAACATTTTATTATACACACACACACCCAATGGAATATTACTCAGCCACAAAAGAATGAAATCTTGCCATCTGCAACCACATGGATGGAGCTAGAGAGTATGATGCTAAGCAAATAAGTCAGAGAAAGACAAATACCATATGATTTCACTCATATGTGGAATTTAAGAAACAAAACAAATGAGCAAGGTGGGGGGAATGAGAGAGGGGCAAACCAAGAATCAGACTCTTAACTATAAGAGAAGAAACTGATGGTTACCAGAGGGAAGGGGGTTGGGGGGATGGGTTAAAGACATGATAGGGATCAAGGAGTGCACTAATCATGATGAGCACCGGGTCTTGTATGGATGTGTTGAATCGCTATACTGTACACCTGAAACTAATACTACACTGTATGTTAACTAACTGGAATTTAAATAAAAACTTCAAAAAAATAAAATAAAAGAGGAGGCTGTTAATCTGCTTTCCATGGTTTTTCAATGTTCATTGTTACTCTTAGATTTGCCCATGTCATAGGTCAGTTTCAGAATAATCTGAAAGCCTTAGGGGAAGTCCAACTCTTTCACTTTATAAACTTTTTAGGTCACTCCAGAAAAGGGGGAATTTAACCTTCTGGAGTAGAGAATGCCTCACTTCCTGAATCCACATCAACTACTTCCCATTCATCAGTTCCTATCAAATCAATAGTTTTTCTAAATCTAGACTCTAGAGCTACAATTTATTGCCCCGGTCTGGCTCCCTCTGGAAAGGGGAGAGCAGACATTGTTCTGACATCAGGCTTCACAGTATACACACATCATAAGGGATGGTGCTGGGAGGTCAGACTCAAAACCAGTTGGCCTCTGAAGTCTGAGTAACCAGCATCCAGGTCCTGAATTTTGGTGTATTTTATGCTCCAAAAACACAGTAGAGGAACATCGTGGTGTGGAAGAAGTCACCAGTCCTAGGCACTGGAGGGCTAGACAGCTCTCTACTGCATGGTTTGAGGAATACCAGAGATCCGCATCACCCTTCTCACCACAAGGCTTGCTGTCCCTTCTCCTTCTACGTGCTCTGAAAGCCTCACAGTCAGGTGTGAGCATTCAATTACATAGGGGTGGTCTTTGACTGGGGTGGGGGTGAGGGGGACATCGTCAACAGGTGCATGTTTTCCAGGAATGCCACAAACTGAAGGAAAGGAGAAGGCAAAAAGGTCCCATTAATACGTGGCAGATTAGTTCATGGGATTTACTAGATATTTCCTAACAGAAAAGTCCTTCCTCTGGGAGTCAAATTTTGATTGGTGGGGCCAGGAAGTGGGAGGGAACAAGATACAAGAATAACAGGAAGGGTCAGGTGCAGAGGTTCCAAACTGGTAAGTCAATCTGGCCCAGAAACCTGTTTTGTTTGACCCTTCTCGACTTTATAACTGGGAGATTTGACATAGATATCTATCTTTGGCATCTCTTCAAAATCTCAGAAGATTTAGCAACACTAGGCCTGCCATTCCCCACGGCGACGCCTGGCCGTCCCACAGGAAGGGTATGTGCTCCCAGACTCCCAGGGGCCAGGTGCAGACGTGAATGCAAATGATGGCACCCCTGGCCTGCCCCGCTCGTGCCTGTGCCCTGCCCCGCTCCTATAGGCGTCCGTCTGTAACACCAGCTCTTGGGTGGAGGGTGTGTGTGTGGGGGGGTCATAAGGGCAACAGTCTTTTCCAGTTCATTATTCTGATCTGTTACAACGCTCTACCAAGAGAGGTGAAATGTACCTTATGAGACAGAAGAGCTGTCATTCTTCCCATAAAAGAGAAACTAAAACTTGTTCTAGTCCTGAGAGTCCCGGCTGGCTAGGAAAAAGGTCTCAGAGATTTGCAAATACTGAATGCCCACACTGGCTGTCAAGGATTCAAACAGCTAGTTTCTAAATGATAGCGTGAGTAACATTTAAAGAATATAGTTCCTTTTCCTTGGAGTACCTCCCCCTTCAGGGAATCCACCGCTAATCCCCTTAGCTGGAAATCTCAATTCATTATGTGCCAGCAGGGATACTGACTCAGAATTTAACACAAGGTTTTATAGTAATTCCTTCTAAATTCTAGAGAGGAAACTTTCCAATTGTCTAACTAGAAATCCCTGTTTTGTTAGAATAAACTCTTAGTACTCAACATAAAAATGTTTCTAACGTGGACTCCCTGCCCCAAATAATTTGTGTTATTTCATAATTTAGTTACCCATACAATATAATTATCTTCTTTGATCACCTGGATATGAAGACATTAGGTAAACTGCTGACTTAAATTCACTGATGCCTAGTTTCTTAAGAGCTACATCGTTTTCAAGTCACAAACTAGCCCTGTTCAAGTATAAAATTATCATGCTTCTATTACCACATTTATATCTCAGAATATTATAGTTTTAAATCACTGCAATGGTTAATATAAACTCTGAATATATTGTGAATTAATATAAACAGAGCCAACCAAGTAAAACCTATAGGTGCCGTACATATTGTAAGCATGGCAGAAATGGAAATAAATCATGTCTGCTCAGAGGCAATGCTACCCAAACATGAATCAAAAACATTTTTTCGGGGCGCCTGGGTGGCTCAGTCGTTAAGCGTCTGCCTTCGGCTCAGGTCATGATCCCAGGGTCCTGGGATCGAGCCCCGCATCGGGCTCCCTGCTCGGCGGGAAGCCTGCTTCTCCCTCTCCCACTCCCCCTGCTTGTGTTCCCTCTCTTGCTGTGTCTCTGTCAAATAAATAAAATCTTTAAAAAAGATGTGGCCAAGGTGTGGATTGTGCCTAGATTCCCTGGCCCTGAAGCACAACCAACCCACTGCCAGAGCAAATGGCTTTTTTCTGAGAGCAGTTCCTCGGAGGAGTTTCCTCTCTTTGTCCCTTGTAACTTCCAGAAATTCTTGAACCTCCTGCACAGCCTTAGAAAATAGTATTGGGTACCTGGGTGGCTCAATCGGTTAAGCGTCCCGACTCTTGATTTTGACTCAGGTCATGATCTCAGGGTCGTGACATGGAGCCCCACGTGGGGCTTTGCACTCAGTGGGGAGCCTGCTTGAGATTCTCGCTCTCCCTCTGCCCTCCCAACACCCCCCACCCCGTTCTTTCTCTCTATAATAATAAAATACTCAAAAATAATTAAAAAAATAAATTTTTAAAGAAGAGTATTGACAGAGTACTAAATTTCAAAACTTCCTAGGAAATACCAAGGAAAGGGGCTTAGGGTGGAAACTATTCTATTTTTTAGAAATCAGACTGATAACAACCTACTCAGGAGCAACAAATAGTGGGACACTGGATGTTGGTGCCTGGCCTGGTCTGATGTAACATTTAGCTTTTCTAATTTCAAAAGCCTCTCTCAGCTGCACGGCAACTCAACTTGAACTACACTGCACTGCACTTAGTGAGGCTCAGCTTTTTCTCCCCCCTCTCTTTCTAATATTTTCCCTGCACAAAGCTAATACTCATTCAACAAGTATTTATTATCTACTCTGTGTACCATGGCAGATAAGAGAAAAGGAGGTCCCTAACCTCACTGAGCTTACATTCTATTATGGATATAACAAGCCTGTGTAAAAATTCACACTATATAGAAATGGACAATGTAGGAAGTAAATATCCCCTATAATCAACTACAATTGACTGTCTGGTAGATACTATTTCAAATAATTTTTTGTGTACCGAGAACTACATCCACCCTTATTTTGTAATGGCCCCATAATATATAATGTTTTGCTACTTCCTCCCCTTTAACAATCAATCTTGGAGTCTTTCCATTACCTTCTTTTAAGATGGATTTCCATCTTTCAAGAGAATCCTTTGTAACCTTTCCTATTCACACCACTGTGATTCCCCACTAAGGACTCTTCAGGCCTTTGGGGAGGGCTGCAATAGTCCATAAAAATGCCATCTCCCCTGGGGCACCTGTCCCAGGGACTGCTCATAGGCTCTACCTCCTGAATTGACTGCTCTGTCTTGTTTCTTCCCCATAGTCAGGTCTCAGCTTTGGCATGTATTCCTGCTTTGTGCCTACAATCTTGGGTTCCATGCACAGACTCTCTTCCCCACCTTCTGTTGTAACTTGGCACCAGCAAGTTCCTTGCCCTTCCTTGTCCCTGGAGCTAGGAGCTAGCCCTGCCCACTCCTAACCCTGAGATGGGCAAGTACCTGGATAGCTTTCTACAAGGGACAGGAAAGATGGATAGTTGTTAGAAGAACTGATGTCTCTTTGTTCTTCTGGTGTATAGCATCTGCCCCTAATTTTCCTTGTTGCTTTGAAAAGCTTTTCTAAGATGACAAAATAGGAGTTTCTTGGATTCTCTCTTCGCATAGGTCTTTTTTAGTTATTCACACCAAGTCATACTGAATCCACGGATTATTAAAAATCAGTACCCAAAAATATGGCCCTTTATTTTCAAAGGATATATAATTTTTAGTTGTGCATAGACATCTTGAAATGTAGGGAAATGAAATATAGGAAGTACTATAAACAGTCTCCTGTTGTCGGTGCACCTGGGTGGCTCAGTGGGTTAAGCGTCTGCCTTGGGCTCAGGTCATGATCCCAGGGTCCTGGGATTGAGCCCCGAGTTGGGCTCCCCGCTTCGTGGGGAGTCTGCTTCTCACTCTCTCTCTCTCTCTGCCCGCTCCTGCTCACTCGCTCTATCTCTCAAATAAATAAATAAAATATTTAAAAAAAAGAACAAACAAAAAACTGTCTTCTGTTGTTTTTTCCCAAAGAGCAAGACCACACTAGGGAGGCTTATATAAGTCAGAGGTTATACAACAATCTCAAATGATAGTATTTGGAAGACAAGATTAAATTCAGAAATACAAAATGCTGTGAACTGCTCGTCAAACCAAATTTGGGCAATCTGTGCCACCAGGAAGTCCAGTCAAAGGGGAAAGCCAGCTGTTTTTAGCTGGCTACTTTTGTCCCCCCTTTTGAAGAGAAATCTAAAATCATAAAAACAAATACAGGTTTATTTGGGCTAGAAAGTGGAATGAAGAGTAACGACATTCTGCTCGCCCACCAGCTTAAACCAGAAAGAGAGGAGTCACAAACACATGACAGCCTGCTAAAACACAATACTAATTGATATACTCATTGATGGACTAGAACATTATATAGCCCATTTAATAAAATACGTTATCATCAATCTATATGTTCCAGAACAATTTCTCTAAGATCCAGATCTGGTCATGTAAGTTAATCCCTGGGCATGAATGTTCAATACTCCTCAGTATAAGTGAATGAATTAGAATTTCTTAAAGTGCTTCTCTATCCCTCCCCTCTCCTCCCTTCCCTCTGAGGCAGGGCCACTACTTGCTTAGAGATTATCTGAAAAATCCTGATAAACATTTTCTCTTCTATCTCCCCCCTCCCCCGACCCCCGATTTCAAGCCTCCAAATAAGCAGAATTATATGAACAAACTAAAGTATAAGTGACTATATTTTGGGGTGCTTAAAATAACCAAATAAATGTAGAGGAATGAAAGAGTGAGTATTCAATATAGTATAGCTTTTCCCAGATTTCCATGTTTCCCTGAAGAGAAGGCTCTCCCTGGCTCCCTTGCTTCAAACTTTCTCCAGAACTTACTCTCATGGCAATGCCCAAACCCCAGGATCCCAGGCCTCCCAAGCTGTCACTAGTGGCCTCTCCTCAGGGTAAGCTGATGGTTACATCCCTGGTCTCAAGTCTTCCTGTTCAGGGCCCTTAGGTTTGCAGGTGACAAGTTAAGCCTACTCCAGAATTACCCCTCCCGAACAGGCAAATTCCATGCTGGGTGGTTCTGGGCTGTCTGAACCAGAGTAACTCCCAAGCTAGCTCTAATCAGAATTGGAATTCTCAGAGACTCTGTAAGCTTTCAAGGGTATGAGTGGATAGCCCCTTTATGTTCAGAGATTAAGTACGCCCTTGTGTCTTTGGGCAAGAACAAGAATTTTAAAAACACTTTAGAACAGCATCTCTCTATAAAAAAGGAAATGGATGAATTCTGAATAATTCATGAACTAGTAATACATGAATTCTGAAGTTCTAGGCATTTCTTCTATAGATTTTGGCCATGAGAGCTTAAAATCTAGGTCTGGTGCCAATCTTTGAGCCAGCTTTAGTTGTATGAAAATTTAAAACAAAAAAAATATAAAGTAGAAAAATAAAGCAGGTTGATAAACCTCTTTAAAGCAGTGTGGTTAGAACAAAAAAGGCAGAAGTCAAGAAGCAACTTCGGGCTGGTCCTGGCACTGCTACTGTAGCTTGGTCACCTGGACTAGCCATTTAATCCTCCAGGGCTCCTTTACTTCACTGATAAAAAGACAAGGTTGGGGAGGCTGGTCTAGATGCCTCTGAGAACTCTTCCATCTCCAAAAAAATAATCACCATTCTAAATCCTACTCAGTTTTGTTAAATGCACCTCTGCTCGGCAAACTGTGGATACTTTTCCTTTGTGAATCTTCATACCAGATACTATGCAACTACATTAAAGTCAAACGTGATCTCTTATTAAGAACAAGTGCTAAAAATAAAAAAGATGAATCTTCTGTCTTGGGTACAAAAAAGAGACTAGAAATGAATCAAGAAGAGACTTTTGTTTCAACATTTCTACAGAATATGGATCACTTTACATCTTGTAGTCAGTTTTAAATTCTCTTCCTTGACCAGGAAACTGAAACAAATAACAATCAGCAAGAACTCCTCCAGTCTTGGGCTGTATCTGAGAGGGAGCTTCATGCCAAGTGCACAGAGCACCGTCGTCTCTTCTGCTTGCAGGCCCTGAAACTGCAGGAAAGCACCTCAGGTGTCACCCTGACCTGCCCCATCTTCCAGTGACGGCTGAAGGAGCTCACGGACCTGCCATGGATTATTCCACATCAAGGGAAAAGAGGGTGAAGCTAAGTTGGCAAAATGATTTCGGTATAATTTTTTTAAGATTTTATTTATTTCTTTGAGAGAAGAGAGCAAGCGCGAACGGGGAGGGGCCGAGGGGGAGGGAGAAAGAATCTGAAGCAGACTCCAAAATGAGTGCACAGCCTGACTGCGGGCTTGATCCCATGACTGCTGTGAATCACGACCTGAGCCGAAACCAAGAGTCAGACGCTTAACCAACTGCGCCACCCAGGCGCCCCTCAATATAATTTAAGTGAAAAAAGCTAGATACAAAAACTATACAAATGCTAGGGCCACAGCGATAGAAGTTTCGTCGGTGAAACGAACATAGAACAAAATTTTAATAGTGATTCGTGTCATGTGGTGGGACTATTCCCCCTTTCCTCTGCCTAAATTTTCTGTAATTTTTTTGATATTTAAAATGTTTTAAAATTGACCACTGAAGAAAAAAAATTTAGCAAATCTCATTCTAATTTACGTTATTCCCAGCACTTAGTAAAATAACTGATCTTCCACACTGCTTTTTCTGTTTTTATCTAGAATTTTCTCAGGTCAGAATTTAAAATATTTTGGCTACCCACATTACACATCTGTTTCTAAATATCTCGGGTAAAGAGCTCAAAAATCAAGCTGGCAGAGATCAGGTCATTTTGTAAGATGTATTTTTCAAACAAAAAGAGGACTTTGGGCTGGCTTTCGCAAGTTCCCAAACTCTCCCTGGGCAGGATCCGACAGGCAACACTTATTCCCGGGTCCCACTTTCCCCCACCTTCCTTAACCTTCGCAGGCTATCAGCATCCTTTTCCGTGCAGGGCTGGAGGGTTAGTATCTTCACCTTTACAGGCCACACGGCCTCTGTCGCCGCTACTCAACTGCAACTGTAGCACAAAAGCAGCCACGGATGCGGGCGCCTGGCTGGCTCAGTGCGGTGAGGCCCCCAACTCTTGGTTTCGGCTCGGGTCGTGAGATCCAGCCCCACTTCGGGCTCAGAGCTCAGTGGGGGGTCAGCTTGACATTGTCTCTCTCCTTCTCCCACTGCTCGCCTCCCCACCTTGCCCCACACGCACGCTCTCTCTCAAGTAAATAAATCTTAAAACAAAAAAACAAAAGCAGCCACAGACGCTACATAAATGAATGAGCGTGGCTGTGTTCCAGTAAAACTATTATTTACAAAAACAGGCAGGGGGCCAGATTTGGCCTGTGTGCAGTCATTTGCCAACCTGTGGTCTACAGCACACTGGAGAGCATCCATGGGGCTCAGAGGGATGGAGAAAAGACCTGAAGGACTACTTGCTCCTTCTAAGGAATGGCTGTCAAACCTTTTCACAGCCACACCAATCTACCAGAATTCTCTTTGAAAGTGGTACTGATGAATTTTTCCCCCAGAAGTCACAGAATTGGTTCCTCAAATATAGCAGTTCTCAACCACGATACCTACAGAATAATACCTATAGAATGTTTTGCAATTAATTTACTATTAATAATACAGTACTGGTTTTTCAAATGATTTTTTAAAAAACATTTATAAAACAGGAAGCAGTCAATCAGTCTTCTCCCAACAGCCAGCCTGGCCCGTACACAATCCTGGGCGTGTCTGCGGTAGCTAAGGGCTCGCGTACACACTTTTAGCCTGTGTATGTTTGCATCAGAAGGAGCCTTACAGGGCGCTGCATCCAGCCCCTCTCCATCTTAAGATAACCAACCCATTCTCTAGCTAACAACTCAAACAGGTCAGGTTTGGATCAGTTATAGTCTTAACTAATATCCATCAAAGCATACATGAAGTCAAACAAGAGGAAATGGGAGATAGCCAAGAAGGGCAAGAGGAAATGTGATAAGGCCTCCTACAAGCTGAATAATTTGCTCACATACTCTTCTTTTTATAAATTTCCATTGTCATTCATCTTAGAAAAATTGGAAAATGCATGAAAGTAAAAAGAAAAATTAAAGCCCCAATACTATCATGAGGCAATAACTATTGTTATCATTTTAGTTCCTTTCGCTCCAAATTATTTTTCTGTGTCTATTAGGGGAAAAAAAAGATGTTTTTGATAAAACTGCTTTTTACTCTCTTCATTATTATGTCATGAGCTCTTCCCTATATTGTTTAATATGGCTCAAAAATGTGATTTTTGTAATGTCTATATTAAAAGTCCATCAAATGGATGGACCATATTTTATTTAAATTCTCCCCTGTTGTCAGGTATTTATATCATCTCCCTATTTTTTAGAATACATTAGAAGTTGAAAATAATCCTATGGAAGCTTACAACACTATTTACACATAATATTTTCTATTTATGTATTTGACAGCAGATATTCCCTAGAACAGAGTAATGTCTGGGGCCCTCCAGATCAAGGCACATCAGAGTACGTTAGTGACCACAGGAAGAGGCATACAACCCAGGATGAGACATGGGGGCACTGGACCCACGCACAGGAAAACTGGCCACCTGAGTCCTTGCACTTCTTTACTAAAGGCAGGTTAGGTGGTAGAGTCAATCAACGTTGGAACTGTGGTCCACGTGAGATACTGTCACGAGACTGAGCCTCGTCTGCTCTCTCTGCAAAACCCAACAGAGGAAAACTGTTTTGCCTTGACTGCTATTATTAAAACTGTGTAGGAGAAAGGAGGTTAAAAAGCTTGTGGCCCATGTTTTGTTTATAGCATACAGTAAATTTGTGGGACATTTCCTTTGAAATAGAAGGTCAACTAATTGGTCTTGCTCCCATGGGTGCCTGGAGGAGGGCTCTCTGCTGAGTGTTTTCTCTGCAGGGCATCATGGGCAGAATGTCATTAACGAACAGAGGTGGATGTCAGCCTGGCAGCGTCAACAGCATGGAACGCTTCTACAAGTGCTGGGGGCTCGGAAACCTCTGGAGCCTTTAGCGGTAGGTAGAACCCAAATATATTTCCCTTAATCTCGCTGCCAGTCAGAAAATTCAAACAAATGAATAATCTAGTTCATATAATTTATAATGCTGGAAACCTGCCCTCCTAGAATAAATTGTCTGCTCTTAATTAAGCCAAAGGAAAAGGGATATAAGATAACTTAGCGGAGGGAGGGAGTTTTAAGTGTCCTCTCGAGTTACACATAAAAAACACTCCAGTTCAGATCCCACTTTCCATATTGAAAGATATGAGGTAAAAGGAACACATGTATATTTTAGAAAATATAAAAAACACAGCAAAATTAAGGCTGAGCCAGTCAAGGTAATGCAACAATGTTATTCTTTTACTTAAAGATGGGAAAAGGAACATTTCTGATTAAAATTTAAATCTCACATTGTATTTACCTATGGGATTTTTAGAAATTACTTTTCAAACCTAATTTTCCCAGAATTATCTGGGATATAATTCACATTTTAAGTGGAATAACAAAAGCAAGCACAAGGTGGTAAGGACAACTCTCTCCACACCAGCCCCACCCCATCTTCTGTACCTTTCTGACAAAGAGCTGCGCACGAACAGGACATGGACTCTTCGCTTTGTGTCTATGCCACAAGAACTTTGGTATGCAAACAGAAAAGGACCAGCACTACAGATACGTCTCTCAACACCACAGGAGGAATCAAGTTACATGTGAATTGGTCAAATGCGCACAGAAATCACCGTCACCTCTTACTCCGAACACTGGAAAGAGCTGGAGTCAATGCTTCAGGACAATGGCACCAGGGGGCCAACAAAGCCATGCGAGATAAACACTAAAATGTCAAATCCCACAGAGTTATTAGTCACAGTATCTGATCACAACCAAGGCCTACAGGCCTGTATGGAAGTATCTGGTTTTCAAGACCTAAGTCAACTTTACTGGAAAGTGGTGTGGAGGACACAGCACGCACTTACCTTACCAGTGCATCTGGTTTGCTTAGCTGGTTATTAGGAATACAGTTTTCCATTAAGTCCTTGTGTGTACTTGGGCTCTTGCTCGGGCATTTTTGCTTCTTCTCGTTTTTACTAGATGAGGAAGGAATGCTCCCATTTGTGGCGCTATGACTGCGAGGTGAGGAGTTCACAACTCCACTGGCATTTTTGTAATTTTTTGAGGAAGCAGTGCATGAGTCCTCTTTCAAGAGATTTTCTGTACTTCCCACAAGATCATTATTTAATCTTTTACTATTGATATGGTTTTCCATATACTCAATTTCTTGTATTTTCGAGTCTACAGGTTGTAGAATATTGTTGTTGTTTATTCCAAGGTTGTGTTTTTTGGCATCCTTGTCCTTTTCTTTCCCTTTTTCTCGGTATTCTATCTCTGGCAAAGTTGTGGAGAGTTTTTTGTTGGCTGGGATACCTCCGTTGTGGTGTATAAGGATCGAGGAATCCATATCAGGCAATCCTTTGGCTGCTACAATACCAAAAACAAACCAACAAACAAAAAAACCCACACCGGAATATTTAGTTGTATAAAAACACAGCACAGATTGATTCAACAAACTGCATTATCTACACTTAGAGACTCACTATATCAATTTGCAAACTCATTGAGAAGCAATAACCACACCACATTATGCTAACTTCAAGAAGCAAATCCAGATAAATTTGAGAAGCTGCCCATTTAGAAAATCACCATCATTTATAAACACCAAGCCATTATAGTTTGGACCTTGAAAAAAGATGAGGCTTTTTTATAATTAAATCATACTTAGCAGTCAAATCAAACTTGTCTATCACTGGGATGAAGAAAGAGCACACAGGCAGGTCAGACTCTTAAGTGGCCATATTTTAAGAGATGCTAACCAAACTGTTAATAACTTCACTGAAAAAACAGCAATTAAATGAAACAAAAGAAGAGGTGTGATGTTAGGATATAGGGCATTACCCTTTTCTTGACTCTAGCATTAAGGTAATAAGAAGTCTGTGTCATTTACTAGACCACTCGAAAAGAATTTTCTGTATGAGGTCTACACAGTCCAGTTTGTCCAAGTCTACTTGAAGAGATTTTTGAACCATACCAGAAAATAAGATTTTGGTATATATGAACTAAAAACATGACTCCAAACTTCCAACTCTCAAATCAAAGAAAACTGATACTGCTGTCAATTCAGCTACTGAATTGGATATATGCTCATTAGAGAGATCCTGTTAGAAAAAGTTCACTTTAAGATCCACATTGCATTATATGAGCCATTTAAAATGGGACCTACCTACCTTTGCTCTATTCAGAAGAATTTTAACTTATAAAACAATTGTTTCTGTCTACCTCTCGATCTTGCTTATACTTTGGTTCTTGGCTTGCCTCAACTACAAAGTCACAGAGTTATATATACATTGCTACTGAGAACAAATATTTTAAAATATTTATAACAAAGTATTGAAATATAAAATAAGCTATAAAAATAAAATATATAAAAATAATAAAATAAAATAAACATAGTAAATAAAAGCACATGGTCTTCACACACGAGGTAGAAAACCCCCACACCCTGTATTTCATGACCAAACAAAGCAATGGCCCTGAAAGGGAACACCAGAAAACAGGAAAATCCTTGGTCATCTTCCAAAGTCCTACCAACGCTGCCAGGGGAAAAAAAAATTCTACTGATAGCAACAAAATAATGACTAATCTACCGAGCCAACACAACGTTAGGGTAAAGACCTACCTTCCTCGGCCTCTTTTTCTTGCTTCTGTAGCATCTGTTGCTCAGGGGGGAGAGCTTGTTGAAGAAGCTGCATGTAAAATTCATTCTCTTTTTGCACTTCCTTCTGCTTCCTTAACCGCATTTTGTAGCTTACATAACTTTTGAAGCCAAAGCCCAAAGTCACCACAGGGTACCCAATGCTAGAAAGAAGAAAATCTAGCCAGTTTTTGCCAGTAAAAAACAAACAACACATGCATCAAGCACATGAGGACATCTAGGACTGAAATTAAGAAATAAATTCTAGATGATAATGGTATTAGAGCACTTAGTAAACACATAAATATATGGGATGTCTGCTGTGGAAATGAGAGGCAGCCGGCACACAGAACACCCCCAGGGAGCAGCAGGACTGCTAGACCATGAGAGGCTGCCCACCAGACTCCAGCATTCTTCAAACCAACTCAAGAACTTAACCCAGTGAGTGCTGGATACAGTGGCTAATGTCTTTGATTAACACCGAAGTCCCTTGTGCATTATTAGAACTTGGCCATCTGTATGCTTTTAAGAACTAACAGGGTGGAGATTTTATGAGTGGGTAAAAGTAAACACTGTAAGTGTTAGAAAATCAAAACGGACACATATTCATTTTTAATACCACAGCCAGGGTCAAATTCAGGTGACTACTTTATTCTTGCTGCCTGAGGGGTATTGTCAACCAGCTGTTCCTGAAAAATCAGTTCATAAATACTCTGTCATACATAAATTCAAGAATCATTTAAATGAGGATTGATATTATCAGTGCCAATATTTGTTTTGTAGTACCAAGTTAAACCAGCTGCACTTGTAACTCTAACCTCTGGGATAAAAAGTTGAAATATTTTCATTCAACTCATCAGTCTGTCTAATATCATTTCAAAGCCTCTGCAAACACTGTCAAAACTCATATTCAGCTTCATTAACATTCAAACTTATAAATTATAATTAGTCTAAATGTGATCTCACTACAAATTTAAAGTGACAAGTTTTATTGACCAAGTTTACTTAATTCACTTGCTTGTGAAAAGACTTTAAAATATTGGAAACTATATCTTTTTAGTTGATACCTGTTTATTTTGGTTTCTGCCATAAATATTAGCAAAAATTAAGTCAGTTCATTTAAGCTTCATGAAATAGCCATACATTTCATCAAGGCATTTTAGAATCATTATCTGATTATAATAAAAATAGATAACATTTATCAGACACCTTTGTGCTTGAAATTAAGTTAAATACTTTACATATATCCCCACATTTCCTCTTTCCCATGACCCCACAAGACAGGTCCCTAAAACACAGGTGAGACAGCTAAGGCTTAGAGAGGGTGACAGGCCCAAGGCAACAATGCTGTTAGGGGAAAGAGCTGGGGTTCAAACACTCATCTGCCTGAATAGAGGGCTCATGCAAAATCTCTAAAAAAAAAATTTATAATTGAACTTACCATTCTACATTGAACTGAATTATAGATTAAGAATACACATAATACTCACCAGTGAGCAGCAAATGGACGACAAAGGTCTACATGAAAATTTTTGAGATCTTTAAATCTAATTGCTGCTTCAATATAAACAAAGAGTATCCAGAGGGACACTGTGGGCAAACACACTCCCCTTTCTGTGGGAAAGCAGCAGAGAGACAAGCATCAGTGATACATTAAACTAACATAACAGATGGGTTGTTTGGGAGACTAGTTCAACTACCATAACTTTCTTATTTTTTTTTAAGTATAGTTGACACACAATGTTACATTAGTTTCATGTGTACAACATAGTGATTCAACTTCCCTATATGTTATGTTGTGCTCACCACAAGTGTAGTTACCATCTGTCACCACACAACCCTATTACAATATCACTGACTATATTCCTTATGCTGTGCCTTTTACTCCCGTGACTTACTCATTCCATAACTGGAATCCTGTACCTCCCTCCCCTTCACCCATGTTGCCCCTCCCCCCATGCTCCTTCCCTCTGGCGACCATCACTTTGTTCTCTCAACTACAGCAACTTTCATTAAGACTTCAAACTAATTAAAAAGCAATATGGTTCAGGGGCACGTGGGCAGCTCAGTCAGTTAAGTGTCCGACTCTTGATTTTGGCTCAGGTAATGATCTCAGGGCCGTGAGATCAAACCCCATGTCGGGCTCTGCGCTCAGCAGTGTCTGGTTGAGATTCTCTCTCCCTCTCCCTCTACCCCTCCCCACACTCTAGCTCATGCTCTCTCTCTCTCAAAATAAATAAATATATCTTTAAAAATAAAAAGGAATATGATCCAAACTGAAAGCTTTTATATGACAAAAGATGTGATGGAACCATAGACAAAAATAAAAGACAAACATTCTGGCAAAAAATATTTACAATATGTAAAAGAAAGGAGTCAGAGCCCTACCATACAAAGAGCTCCTACAAATCAATAAAAAGACAACTGAAGAAAAGAATTTGCAAATTATAAAAGAAAAATATAGATGGCTAAAAAACATATGAAAAGATGCTCAACTTCACCACTGATTAGGGAGATACAAATGTTTCAAAAATGAGATTCCATTTTTTTTTAACCTACCAGATAAGCAAAATTTAAAAGACAGGTAGTATAGGGAGGGTAGGGCAAAGGGTTCATTCTCATACTTGGCAAAAATATAAATTGGGGCAACATTTTTAGAAGGCAGTTTGTCAGTATAATTAAATTTAAAATATTATACATTTGACCCAGAAATTCCAATTCCAGGAATCTACCCTATAGAAATATTAAAAAAAAGCCCTGGAATAAATGTATAAGAATATTCACTATATTATCATTTGCAATAGCAAAAAATGTAGAATTATTTTAAATGTGTATCAACAGAGAACTGTTTATGATAAATCTGTATAATAAAAGATGCAGCTTTTCAAAAGAATGATCTGTACTAACATGTAAAAAAAAATAAATTCTGAAGAATGAGTTATTGCACAAAGAAATGTTTCTGACATTTAAGTTTTGTTCTACAATTTTCTTTTAAAAGATTTTATTTATTTATTTGAGAGAGAGAGAGAGACAGAGACAGAGAGAGCACAAGCAGGGAGAGAGGCAGAGGGAGAGGGAGAAGCAGACTCCTCGCTGACCCGGGAGACAGACAGACAGACGAGGGGCTCAATCCCAGGACCTGCAGATCATGATCTGAGCCAAAGGCAGACGCTTAACCATCTGAGCCACCCAGGCACCCCTGTTCTACAAATTTTTTTTCTTAACTACAAGCTTATATTTCTTTTATAATTAAAAACAATTTTGGGGAGTGCCCAGGTGGTTCAGTCAGTTAAGCATCTGCCTTTGGCTCAGGTCATGATCCCAGGGTCCTGGGATGGAGCCCTGCATTAGGCTCCCTGCTCAGTGAGGAGCCTGCTTCTCTCTCTGCCTGCCGCTCCCCCTGGTTGTGCGCATTCTCTCTCTCTCTCTCTGACAAATAAAATCTTTTTAAAAAAATAAAAAATAAAAACAATTTTCAAGGGAGTAAAAAGCAACTTGCAATAGAATAAATAAGATACAAATAACGAGGTAATTTTCATTGATTTTTAGAATCAAAATCTGCAGGCTAGGTTTATCTATGTCAGGACATGATTAATAATGGGATTTTTTTTTTTTTTAATGAAGATGGACTACATAGGCATGAGGTCCAATAACTCTGGAAAGAGCTCCTTTGAGACTATTTAAGGCAAGCGAGTTACAGAAGAGAGAATAGAGAGTCAGGGGAGGGAAATCAGTGATCTGAAGGACTAAATAGCTTTTTACTAAGGATCTTTGGGATGAAACAAAAGAAAAATCATGGCATCTTGGAACTACAAAGATCATTTAGTCCAACCTCCTTATCATACTGAAGAGTAAAGTAAGGCCCAGAGTTTATACAAATTGGGTCCAAGTTCACAGAGATAATCCTGGGTCTGCTCCTAAGGAGAACTTAAATCCCCTTAGACCTAGTCCATGCAGTAAGAAAACGCTAAAAGCTCTGTGAAGGCAGCGAATGGCCTCAACCATTCTTATAGATTTAACATACAAAAAAAGGGGCATTTTCACAGTGTACGAAGATAAATAGCAACTCTTAGGATAATGCATTTTCAAATTCATTGCAAAATGCATTTTCAAAAATTTATATTCTCTAACTCCCTGTATTAATTTCTGAAGTTATCATATACATAATCACATTACAGAAAAAAATAGAAATTTTTGGACAAAATACCTGTATTTCTACACTTATCAAATAATAAAATTACGTTGAAAATATTTTTGAGCAAGTGAATCATGTTGTACATACAGTTTTGTATTCTGTTTTTTTCCCTCTTAACAGCAAGGAAGTTTATGATATAATCATTCTTTTGTGGCAATATATAATTGCATCAACGATTCCTAATAAACTTAAGAATTTTAAATTTTAACAAATGATAAGAGAAATTATTCCCAAGTTATATAAACTGTACTTAGATCTCTTCGGCCCAATAGGAACACAAAGTTTGCTTTGTTTATTTGAATATTAATCATTCCAAATTAAAACATACTTCACAACTTAGCTATTCCAACATTTCTGAGCCTAGGGCTAAAGAGAGGCCAGTATCACTTATGATATTCGCTTCACTGCTGCTCTGTGGGTCACCCACTGAACTCATTCCCAGTAGGTTCTGTTAATAGTTATAGGAGTTGTTTTTTCCAAACTACTAAGACATTATTAAAGTAATTTAGGAAATCATTATAGTTCATCAGAGTCATGGATTGTTAAGCTGGAAGGCTCCCCTAAACATTATCTAGATTATTCCACCATCTTATGACAAAGAAGAAACTGATGGGGTGCCTGGGTGGCTCAGTAGGTTAGGCAGCCGACTCTTTATTTGGGCTCAGGTCATGATCTCAGGGTCATGGGATCCAGCCCTGTGTCAGTCTCCTTGCTCAGCAGGGAGTCTGCTGGAGATCCTCTCTCTCCCTCTGCCCCTCCCCCCCAAATAAATAAATAAATCTTAAAAAAAAAGAAGAAACTGAGACCTAGACAGAATGACAAGTGTAAATGGCAACTCACTTGAAACTAAGACCCAGGACAAGAAAATACAAGGAAAAACTAAAGTATGAAAAAAATCACTTTAATTAGAGGAAAGCAGACTGAGGAACTGTCGTGTTAGCTTTAGGAAGAAGGGAGAGGACTGTGTGGCTCCACTCTAGTCAGAACGTACCAGAAACAGCACATTTTGGTGAAGAGAACCACTAAAGAACTAGGGAGATCAGGATGGTGAAAGTGCTTCAAATAACATATAAGGAAAAGCTGATGAAACCAGAGATGTTGTGCCTACAGACAAGACGGCCTGAGAGGATATGACAGTGTCTTTAAATCTCTACAAAAATGTTAACCATGGATGGGAGACCACACTCCTTTCGTGTGGCTCCAATGCAGGCATGCAGTGTTGGGGCTTGAGGGGATGGTCTGTAGACCCCTTGAATCTGAAGGCAAAGTGTTGTACACTTCCCTATGCTTGTGGGGGAAAGCCTCCTTATATCCTCTAAGAGATAAACAAACCCCAAAACAGTCAAGATGTACTGGGTCAAAAGTGTAAGGAGGATAATTCTGGCTCAGTATCAGGAAGAACTTTCTATTACAGCTGCTCCAAAAGCTGAGTTCCTTGTCACTGTGGCCTTTTAATCAGAGACTAAATCACTATGTGTCAGGGATGCTGTGAGGATTCTTATACCAAATAAGGGTTCAACAAAATGACCTCAGACATTCCTTTCAAAGCTGAAACTCCAGGAACATTTTTCCTATGTGGAACATCGCTGTCTACGAGTCTACCTAAACATAAATCATTTCAACTTAAAAAAAAAAAAAAATCTTCATAATGAGAATAGGTCATTGAGATGCCTACAATTGAGATGTCAAATCATAAAGACTTAAACTTTTCATTTAATAATGAAAAAAATATAAAATATATTTTAGAGGTATAATCTATTAGGAAAAGGCCACTTAAAAATGTCCACATGGGGGGCACCTGGGTGGCTCAGTTGGTTAGGCCTCTGCCTTAAGCTCAAGTCATGATCCTGGAGTCTGGGGATCAGCCCCCGCATTGGGCTCCCTGCTCAGTGGGGAGTCTGCTTCTCCCTCTGACTCTCCCCCCTCTCATACTCTCTTTCCACTCTATCTCTCAAATAAATAAATAAAATCTTTAAAAAAGAAAAAATGTCCACATGAGCACCTGGGTGGCTCAGTCGGTTAAGTGTCTACCTTCAGCTCAGGTCATGATCCCAGGGTCCTGGGATTAAGTCCCGCATCAGGCTCCCAGCTCAGCGGGGAGTTTTAGTCTCCCTCTGCCCCTCCTCCCACCCCGCCCGTGCTCTCTCTCTCTCTCCCTCTCTTTCTCTCTCGTGTGTGCATGCGCACGCAAAAATAAATAAATAAATCTTTTAAAAAATGTCCAAATTAAACTCAACTCTAAATAATGTAGTCAAAGAAATCATTACATTAAAAAAGTTTGAATCCAAGATTTCTATCCATCTAAGAAGCCATTAAGACTTACCTGTATGCCATACATACTGAACCCATACATATGTGCTAGCAGCAAAAAAAAGCCATTGTATGGGGATGAACAGCAGACATATTATATTTGATGTGAAAGCTACACAAACAAAAAATACTGAGAAGGCCTAAAGGAAAAAACAAAACAAAATTAAAAACTCATCTTAGAACTTGTTATTTTCAAACAGATTATTAAAAGCATGTTGAACAAAATCTCTGAAATTGACATGCAAGAACTATAGAGCAAGTGACAACAGGGAATTTTAAACATATAAAAACCACTATGTAAAAAGTAGAGGTTAATTCAATATTAAAAAGTAATCCTATTTATGTCCTCAAATCAAGAAGAACTGGACCAGAACACGCTGAGTTGGGTCCCAATGAGTTCATTTGGACTCCGCAGGTGGGTTACCTAAAACTAGAATTTTAACACAGAAAAGGTTCCTCTCTCCTCTTAAAACATTCCTAAAGAGCCTCATTCGTGAAGAACCGGCTGTTGGAGCACAAATGAACCACGACAGTAAGAATTATGCTGATGTTAAGGATTTAAATAATGCAGCCTTTCTCTGGACACACCACTAGGTATTCCCAAGAGGACATGAGCCCGAAGCCATCTTTTTGAGGCTCTGGATTTCTGAGTGGAAGAGTTCCAGGTATAAAGTGTAGCCAGAGGACACAAGAGAACTGCAGATCAACCAGGGGAACAAGCCCAGGCCTATGCCCTTGCTCTAACCCAGTAGCTTTCAAAACATAGTTTGGGGATTCCCAGGGTCAGTGGGGCGGTGTGGGGGGGTGTCTCTGAGATCCTTTCAGTGGGTCTTCCAGGTCAACACCATTTTCCTAACAATATTAAGATGGCATCTGCCTTTTTCATGCTCATTCACTTAGGACTAAGGTGGCTTTTTCGAGAAGCTACATGATACGTGATATTGCAATCCACTGAGTTCAGACGCAGATATGAAAATGCAGCTGCCTTCCATTAAGCCAGACATTAAAGACATTTGCAAAAATGTAGTCAATCTTCTAATTTTTTTGTTTTGGAAAATATAGTTATTTTTCATTTAAAAATGTAATTTACATTAACATGTAATGGGCTTGTTATTATTTTTAAGTGAATTAATAAGCACATAAATTTGTTTTCAGTTTTGATTTCTAATATAGTAAATATGGATAGATCTAACCCAGATAAATAAAAGCTCCTCGGAATCCTCAGTAGTTTTTAAGAGTTTAGCGGGGCCCTGAGACCACAAAGTTTGAGAACCACTGCTCTAACTCTAACCCAATCACTAACATGGTGATAGGGCTCCAGAAATACTTCAGAGTAGGACTGGGTAATTATTGCTTCCTTCACTACTCTGTTTCCCTCCCAAGCTCTTTGTCCCTCCCCTTCTTTTCATTGGAATGGTAGAGAAGGGTGGGTGAGGTATAATGATTTGATAGTGGGTTTTTTTATCATCAGTTACTAAAGATTTTCTTAGAAAATTAAACCCCTTAGACTTGAAAAACATATTAATAAACATACCAGTCCCTGGTATCTGAAGGAATCATAGACGCTCCTGATGAAAAGCCAAAACGGCCACAGGTATTCAAATCTGAACTCCAGGACAAAATCTGCCAGGAGGACAAGTGCCCACACTACCAGGAATTTCAGGTATAAAAATGTACTGCAAAGCATAAAAATAGAGAATTAATTCAAGGTCATTGGTGAAGCACTAGAAAAAGAAAATGCACTGCTTTCTTTGAGAGACAAAAATATCTTCACATACCATGAAAATAACGGCAATAAAGGACAGAGGGAGATGTTGCTACAACCCACCTAAATTTTAAAAGCTCTGCCATTCACTCTGAGACCCACAACTATCAAAGTAAGATGATGACCAAAAATGCTTAATTCTATCTAAGATGGAAAAAAATTTTACATTTCACCACTATTTTAAAATGTGCTAAGTGTCTGATTTAAAATACTGCAACACTCTCAAAATTACAGCTTTCCAGCTCTTCTTCATTAGAAGAAAATGTCATGGTTGAAAGCCTTCGAATTTGCTGTTTGCCCACCCCTCTACATCTGTTTGAAGAGTCTTTGAAATTCTTGATGCACATCCCTACATGCTTGAAGGATTCTGTCTTTTTCCCTCTTTTCTCCTCTTGCCTTTCTGTGTGGTATTCACCTGTATTAACCAAAGGACATCCCCAAACAGAAACTAACGTAGGGAGCAGTTGCCAATTACTACTATGGGTTGTGAGAACACAAAATGTACATTAAAGAAAAAAATCCTAAAGTATCCTAGCCTTGCTCTAGCTAAGATGTAAATGTGTGCTTCCAGCTCCCTCTGGATTTATGTTAAGTAGAAGCAGACTTTGATAAGCCAGGCAGGACACATATTTAACCACTGCAGTAGCTCAAAACAAGGTAAGGACATGGATTAAAATCTCAAAGTCCATTCTTCTAGTTCATGAGTTGTACAATTGATAATAGAAGCCTTCAGATTAATAAGCCCCTTACTAATAAGCCCCTAATTCTATGTCCTTAACGCAGGCAATTCTGGAGCAGGTTAAGTTTAGGCATTAAAAAAAAAAAAAAAAAAAAGGTTTTCTTAGCTATAGATTGGAAATACCTAAAATTTACTTTGATTTGGGCCAGAGCCTTGTACGCTGCTTTGTAATACAAACATTCCAATATTGATGTGATTACATTAGCTGTTTGAATATACACCATCAACAACAAAATCAAGACTTTAATAAATCATTTTTAAGTATATTAAAATAAGCTACAAAAAAATTATAAACTTGGGGTGGGCGGCAGACAACAAAAGCAAGATCCAGCACTGAGGATTCTTTCTGTGCCCTCTGAAGCCACAAGGGTAAAAAGATGTCAAGAACGGACAGGTATGACCCTCGATGATACAGTAGCATAATGAGACATTATCTGCAGCTAGGGGCAATTTCTAATACTAACTCTTGGTAGAACTTCTTAGGGCTTGATAATAAGTTTCGATTAAGAGGTTTGCTATACAATCAAGGAACCCAAGGCAAACCAGAAGAAAACAGGCAAGTCCCACCTTTTAGTTTCATTTCACTAGAATCATATTAGCCAGATGAAGATGGGGCCCTCGTTCTCACCCATCAAAAATCCATCACTGACCCAGTGGAGAGCAAGGCATATTTTACTAGAAGGAACAGCTGAGTCATGTCGGCATTCGGGAACACAAATCTAGTTTCAAACTAGATTTTCAAGCTGCTTGGCTTTAAAACTGAAAGGTTTTTCCTTGTCTCTAGAACTGTTTCTAGGCACATATGGAAATGTTTTTACCTCTCCAATGAACACTTTTCCCCATGGGGCTGCCTCTGGATGAGGTGAATGAGATGCGGGGAGTATATCATCGTGTGCAGTCATCACCACTCCCCAGGTGGAGAAGGTAGAGTACTACCAACTGTCTCTGCCCCAAATGCTTCCAAGGCATGGCAGGATCCCAGTCTAGCAGGCAATGTTCTGTTGCACTATTTAGATAGCATTATCCAAAGAATGACAGCCTACTGAATAGCTTTTAATAGCCCAATCATTTAAACCAAAGGCAATACAGAAATGATCATCTTTGTAACAATGACTACTCTTTTTCAAGTCTGTGACTTCAAGAGAGTTCCTTTTTATATATTTCAGTTCTTTTCAAAAAAACTGCTCTCGTACTTTCATGTTCCTTGACACCCAGCTCTTACTGAGTCACAGTTTAGAAGTACAGATATCTAAGGAAACTTGACCTTTCACAAACATATGCCATACCCTCAACTTTCCTCAGGCTCCCCTTTTAGGTGGCCCTGCCTCTAAAAATCAAGAGGCAACCTAATTAACAAATTAGATTTTACAAGTTTTGCAAAAGGAGTTCTAGAGCTTAGTCGCACAATCATGCGAATATATATATTGTTCCTGAACTGTACACTTAAAAATGGCTAAGATGCTGAATTTTACATTATGTGTTTGCCCACACTTTTAAATGTAAATAAATAAATAATTCTTTACTCATCTTTTAAAAAAAAGTTGATTTTACTTTAGGACTAGTACTGAATTCTATTGATTCATTTCTGCCTTCAGGGTTTTAGAAAGCTTAAGACAGTTGCCTGATTCAGTATTCACTTAGTCCTCTGTATCAGTAACTTATGCTTATTATTCTTCTATAGGTACATGTAAAAAAGTTAAAAGACAAGTAACCTAAAATGACTGCTTATCAGTACCCTAATTCCTTTCCTTCCATGTTCTGAAGGTCATAAGATTTTGCCAAATCCAAAGAAATGACATTCTACTGGGGAGAGAAAGTTAGGTTTTAAGCCATTATAGCATTCCAAAATATTTCTTTTAAACCATGAAGAGAATGTGATCAAATATAAAATATTTTTATACATACAGTTCACAACATGGTTCATAACTTGATGTTACTTTCTCTGATCCAAACACATTTATGAATAACTATAAAATATCTTGAACAAAAATTTAAAGCATAACTACAATGAAAAGATATTTTCCATAGTAATATAATCGAACAAGGGCAGACCAATAATGTCTTTTGATGGTCTTATATGCTTCTGTTCTGGATGCCAGTGAAATTAAGAAGAGACGTGTGATTATTAGGCTTAATGGTGGTGATTCTTTCAAAGGGGTTATTAACTATAAGTTTCTTTCCCCTCCTCCATTCTATTCCTACCCTTGCCATTTACAACCATTTTTAACCTGAATCTATTTGGCAATACTCTTCACCTATGGATTAATGATTAATCATCTATGATTAATGAGAAGTAGTATTGAACATTTTTCTTTTTCCAAGTAAAGTGCACCTTCTTTCTAGTACCACTAGCTGCTATCATGTAGATCATTTTTGGAGCCCACATAATTACCATGAGTGTGGCCATCAATCCTCAGTACCTGACCTTTTCCCTAGGCAGACTAATGGCCATTTAGTTCACTTGGTCCTCACCACAGAAATGACTCTGTAGAAGATTTCACTGGCTGTGCTAGTGGCCATCTATCTCAATCCCTAGCTTTCCTGTCTTCTCTGGAATAGCAACTGTGAATTGCTTTTAGCTTTCAGTATGTGGCATGATACTTCTTAAACCAAACTGCCGTCTTCTCTGTTATCAAATACCTCTCCCTACTCCACATCACCTCTAGAATAGTCATCCAGCCTCTTGTCCAGCCCATACTCCTACTGAAATCAGATGTGTAATTATAGTCCTGCTACTCAAAGTGTGGTCCATGGACCAGCATCATCAGCATCACTATGAGCTTTTTAGAACAACAGTATTTCAGGGCCCATCCCAGACCTATTTCATCTAAGCCTGCATTTTCACCGGATCCCTAGACCATTTGTCTGTACATTAAAACTTGAGAAGTACTGGTCCATGGTATAAACTTCTCATTGTCATGGAACCTCCACTGAATTCCACAGTGTCTCAGAAATTAAACAACTATCTACTTAAATAATCAATACTTATCTCCAAACCCTTAGTTCTCCTTCCCTCAATTGGGAACACTGTTCAGGGTTGATTCTTCCATTTTCTTACTTTTCTATCTGAGTCACAGACAAGATCCCCACCTAAGTACAATTTAACCAAATGAAGCACTTCTGCTACTATACCCATCCTTCAGCACACAACACAGACATCATGTCATTAAAAAAGGCCTCCCTGATCCCAAAGTAAACACTGTTACCCCATTATATGCTCACATAGCATCCCGTACTGTAAGAACATTTAATCACAGTTATAAATAAATAGTATTTTATTTAATTAACTATTTAGATGTAAAGTCCACAAGAACAAAAGAGCTGCCTATTTTGTTCCCTACTTTATCCTCAGTGCCTGGCAGAGCACCCTGCACACTACAAAAACTCAACAAATATTTGTTGAATGAATGGCCTGCAATGCACAAGAGTGTTTAGGATTGACAGTAAGGCCTTTACCAGAGTACACACTTAAAATGAAGGTAGACAGAGAAATCATGCACAGATGACTGGGAAGGGTGTCTGAATAAAGCAACATCAACAAAAGAAACAAATACAGCTTCTGCTCCGAAGATTACCATGTACCTGCTCCCAATCTGTTGTGGTCTTCAATAGGAAGAAATGAATCTAATCAGCCTTGCTCTGTGTACCAGACTATCACTCCATTTGGCCTGCCTGCCACTGGCTCGGCCTGCAGTGGGGGTTCTCAAAGTGTCTTCTATTTAGCCTAACATTAAAGAAATCTGCAAAAATGTAAAGCCACACCACTCTTCTCATGGATTTATTATTTTTATATCAGCTTGTAATTATTATTTAAAATGTGTCTGTCTCAATTTCTAATACAGTAAATATTGATAGATATAACCCATATAAACCCAGAGTGGAAAGAGGTCCCGAGACAAAAATAATTGAGAAATGGTGGACTACAGAAAGTTGTGCACAGCATCAAGATAAAACGGCCTCGCCCCTGCTGCTAGGTTCTGCACCTGCCTCCCAGTGTGCAATCCAGACAGGAGGATGCCTGAGAAGACCTAAGCTACTCCTTATTTCTCTTTTCTATTCTAGGCCTCTTGCAGACTGCCAAGAGAACCTTTCGAGTGTCAATTACACACACACACACACACACACAGCCACTGCAATGACAAATCTAGCATAAAATATGCCCAATTTAGAAAGCATAAAGAAAACCTAGAATAAGAAATCACTTAAAAAAGCTTTTAAGAATTGTGTGGTGGGGTGCCTGGTGGCGCGGTCCATGAAGCGACCGACTCTTGGACCAACTCTTGGTTTCGGCTGGGGTCATGAGCTGGGGGTGGTAAGATCGAGCCCCGAGCCCCGAGCCCCACGCCCTGCGCAAGGTTCAGTGGAAGGTCTGCTTGGGATTTTCCCTCCCCCTGGCCCTCCCAACCACCCCCCTCCCATGCACACACTCTCTCTCTAAAATAAATAAATAAATCTTTAAAAAAAGAATTGTGTGGTATAGTGTTTTTACAAAGGATCACATAGACTGCAGAGATATCAAGGACAGGTACTGTAACTTAACACAGTTGGAGAATTTAGAGTTTTGGAAATTCTGCTTCAAAAACACTTTCATCTAAAAAAAACAAACAAACCACACCACTTTTGACAGTGTGGACTCTGTGAGGTTTGGGATGGGGGGCTGCAGAAGCACGTGAGGAGAAAGAGAACAACCCACAGGATTACACTTCACATCTTCAGCAGTAGTAATCATCTACCTAATCACACCTTACACTTACATCATATGTGCAATTTTTCCAAATGCTTTCATATTAATTATCTCATTTTAGCCTTACAACTGTGAAATAAGCAGGGCAGTTATTACCCTTTCATAGGAAAGAAACCTGAGGAACCAGGAAGTGAGAGGCTGCGGAGCACTGTTGAAAGAGCACAGAAACAGGAGTCTGGAGACCACAGAGAAGTGAATCCTACGTGGAATGCTGTGCTGCTGCTAAAAAAGTAAATGAATACATTTCCATGGAAAGAAATGGAGAAGAGATTAAGTGAGGAGAAAAGCCAAAAAACTTTTATGTAAACTGGAATCGTACTTTTGTTAAGGGAGAAATACACACGTTTGCTTATATAGAAAAAAAGAAAAAAATGATACTTAAAAATTATATAACAGTGATCATCCCAGAGCAGGAGTACTAAGGTCTGGTGCATTATGCTAATACACTATCACGTTAATTTTTGCATACCAAGTGTGTTACTTTTATTTTTTTTAACTCTTCATTTTGAAATAACTTTGGACTTACAGAAAAGTTGCATGAATAGTACAAAGAGTTCCCTTATATTTTTCACTCAGAATGCACAATGACATTTTATCACGTTCTTGATATCATTCTCTCCCTATATATGTTTTATTGGTTTTTTTAAAATCAAAGTCAGGAAATTAACATTGATATGTTACTATTATTTGATCTAGACACCTTATTCAAATTTCAGTAATTATTTCACTAACGTCCTTTATTTTTTTAAAAGATTTATTTATTTATTTTGGGGGGGGGAGGACAGAGGGGGAGGGAGAGAGAGAATCTCAAGCAGACTCCCCGCTCAGCATGGAGACTGACACGGGGCTTGATCTGAGATCATGACCTGAGCCGAAACCAAGAGTCAGATACTCAACCGACTGAGCCACCCAGGCGCCCCTCACTAATGTCCTTTAAAGCAACAGATAAATAGATAGAGCTCGATCAATCAATAGGACCCTGGTCCGATCACATTTTGCACTGTTGTCATATCTATACTGTTTTTTTAAAAATTATTATTTAATAGACATTCTCTTTTTGAGAAGGAAAAAAGGTTCCTGGTACCTGTTGCTTCACCTGGAAAATGAAGACAATGACACTTGCTCTCCGTGTAGCAGAAAGTCTGAGAGTATCATATGAGTTCTTACACATAAACATCACTCAGAAACAATGAAGTGGCACAATACTGTACAACAGAAAGAGGACAGACTCTAGGGTTAGACTCATATGGGCCTCTATCAAGTAACCAAACCTGGGGCAACTGTGGTTTCCTCACATCTGAAACTGAAGCTAATACCCTTACTGGAACAAAATAAGACAATGAAGAAAAGATAATAATAGCAGTAACAGCAAATAACTTTATGAGCAATTATCTGTGTCAGGCACGATGCTAAGTTTTTTATGTCACTTATCTCAATTATCCTTATAGCAGTCCTATAAAGTAGGTGGTATTATTTACCATCCTCATTTTACAGATGAGAAAACTGAGGGCTAAAGCAAGTAAGTGACTTGTTCAAAGTGACACAACTAGTGTCAGGAACATTCTTTGAAGTCGAGTTCAAATAACTTTAAAGCCCTTATGTTTATCTATCACACTGGACTTTCTCATCTCATATTAGATATTCAATAAATATTATTTTCCTTCTTTATATGCTTTCCTATATACACATTCAACTTATATAATTCTTTAAATCTACAAGTTTTAAAAAAATGAGCAGATGTACTTTATGAAAGAATAAACCCTCAGTATCTCATTCATAAACTATGAATTTATAAACTTAATTTGTAAACACACTATGAAGCTCTACAGAAAAAAGTTTTAAGTCAAATATTTTTTTTTTTTTTTTAAGATTTTATTTATTTGAGAGAGAGATAGAGAGAGCAGGAGCGGGGGCGGGGGGAGAGGGAGAAGCAGATTCCATGCAGGACCCTGGGATCATGACCTGAGCCAAAAGCAGATGCTTAATCATCTGAGCCACCCAGGCGCCGCCTAAAGTCAAATATTCTTTACAGAAATAACTATGGCACGAAACATGGGACAACTCAAGACTGCTTTCTAGCGAAATTCACACTCCTAGAATGATCACTGTAATAGAGAAACATGTAATTCAAAAATAAAAAGATAATTCATTTTTTAAAAAAGTCATAATTACAATAAACCATTAGGTATAGCTTGTCAAGCCTAGAGCAAGGCAAGAAAATAATGCTTATTACATCTGAGAAAAAAGATTCTAGCCTTAGTATTTCTCTCATCTGAGACAGGAGTTTTTGTTTGACCATGAACACGGCACTCATTCTCTCTATAACGCAAGTACCCTCACTACAAGATAGGCAAAATACTGACTTTAATACTGAGCAACTTATTTGGTTTTTAGAAGTGCTTTAAAGATGAACAAAGTAATAATATAATTTAAAAACAGAGCTAGACTGTTTCTGGCCACCTCCCCTGTGCTAGGTAAGGAAAGAGATCTCAAATGGTCTAAGTCCACTAGTGATGTCTACAGATATACCTCAAGTGGACTAGCTGCACTATTTCAATCCACTAAAGGCAAAGCCTCTAAAAAAGAAAAGGCAACAGAAGAGATGGATGAGAGAGAAATTATTTCTGATGTCACAATCCCATGACTCAATGTGAGTACGTTGTCCTTAAAAGCAGCAGAGGAAAACAAAGGAATGAAGGTTAGTGGTATGAAGGGGCTTCCAAGTCTGGGGATGATAGGCATTTTGGAGGGTTGATGAGCAGAGGCCAATTTGGTATTAGTTAAGTTAGATGTCAAAGATATAAAGCCTCAAAGAATACATTCTAACAGTTATTTTTTTTTAAATTTCCATTACCAGGATCCATGTGACTAAAGGTGAGAGACCTTGAGGAAATATTCACTCATTGGGTATTTGAAGAAATTCATGATGGAAAAAAAAACATCTAGCAAAGGATATGTGTTTCTGCTGTTGGTCTGTACCATTATACTTATGTAGCTTGTTGGGCAAACAACTTTTTTCTTCTGGACCTATTTCTTGAAAACGATCCAAGTAAAATAATTACACCCAAATCTAGTAAGCCTAGAGAATAAAAGTAATCAGTATCTTTGAAGAGCACACTGAATTTCATCAAGAAAAGTAACCCAGGGGCGCCTGGCTGGCTCAGTTGGTAGAGCATGCGACCCTTGATCTCAGGGTTATGAGTTTGAGCCCCATGACAGGAAGGAGGGAAGGAAGGAAGGAAGGAAGGAAGGAAGGAAACCTAATTACAGTATTTCACTTTGAGCTCTTAACCATGTTTAAAATTTCTATCTGACCCTCCAGACTCCACAAGGTATATGTTATATTTTATTATATTCCCTTAAGTATCACCTGGATGGTAGCCTAGAAAACGACAAAACAAAACAAAACACACATATATATACACACAAAACCCCAAAGGGTTAATATCAGTGGGAAGATCTGGGAGAAATGGCCAAAGAAAAAGACTCTAGACATATAAGTGCCTATAGAACAGGAACTGGCTCCAGAATATTTGGCAAATAACTAACAAAAAGTGAAAATAATAAGCTATTAAGTCTACCATTAAAACCAATCTCCAAATCTAGTGAGGTTCAAGAAAGGCCATAAGGAATCAAAGAAAAAGGAGAATATCACTAATGAAACAGGAAGCTTTAAAGCAAATAATCTGAACTAGATCACGTTCCCTCCTTCCCCTGCCTCGACTCGTAGCAGAAATTTAAAGGGATTTTCAAAACATCTAATGAAACTAAACTGCCAAGAGTACTCAGACAAGAAGAATCACAAATGAGAGTTGGAGGAAAGTACCTTTCTTTTAAGGTAACACACTACTGGCAAAAACTAAGTACAAAACTCCAATGTGGCAGATTTGTTCAAATGCATTTCATGCAAACTGTAAATATAAGGATTAGGTAAACACCTCACTGGAAAGGTTAGTCAAAACTTACCCCCTTCCCCAACACCCCTCTAAAACAATACAGAATCTATCACTTTCATGTCAGGTCCAGTGTGGCTGAAAAAGCCTCCCAAGATCACCAAAATGCTTTTAGGCTGTGAGGTTGCAACACTGGGGTGTCTGGGGTTTCGGCAGGACACATGTACAATCAAGGCAGCCAAGGGTCAGGCCAGCCTCTAGTGGCTTTAATAAGCATAACCCAAAGGAGCTAAAACTAGGCTTAGGAAACATCATTAATTAAAGAGGCAGGAACGGCAGAAAAGTGAAATCTCTGGAGATCAGATTATTTCGACTAGGGTCTGAAAAAGGAAATTAGGAAGCTGAGAAGGATGCAAACTTGGATCATTCCAAAAGTCAGAGGCCAGGAAACTCTTTTCTGAAACAAAGACGGGCCAAGGTATTCTACCTACCAGGGACGTCCGAGTCCTCAGCTCTAGTCTGAAGGTGCGAAGCTGTAAGAATCTACGAGTCAGGCACAGTCCTGCTCGTCCAAGCTGCAGGTGGCGTGCTACACGATGACAGGAAGTATTCATAAATTCACAAGTGAAGGGGCGCTTCCTTCAACCACCAGTAACAAAGATATAGAATAGTTTCCTGAAGCTTAACACATGTGCCTTACTTAAAATGCTTATTATGCCTACTTGGGCAAGTAACAATTTTAACTCCAGAAGCTTTCAACGTAAACGTTTCTGCCCCTGTCTTCTCCCTACCACACACATCATCTCATCTTTCCATTATAAAGTCAGTAATTCTCAGGGGGAAGGAAGTGGGGAACATGGCAAAGTGACAGGTGGCTAAACCACACAGGATCCCCTTAAGGCTTTTCAAAACTACAGAGCACTCCAACCCCACCTCACCTGGAGAATCACCGCATGTAATTAGACGTTACTGCTGGGAGTGTCTGGTGCATGTGTGAAGGAGCAGACATGGACAGAGAATCGCTGCCATAAAACCTGAGGACGTCTGGAATGTCATAGTTAAGTGCAGTTATTTATTTTACTTTCTCTTATTAATAACCGTTCCTTATGATTTCCGAAGTTCTTTCACATTTATCTCATTTGAGTTAGAAAATATTCCCTCACTTACTGGCGACTGTCTACTTCATCATAAAATAGCACAGGGCAAAATAAAGCTGTTAATGCATCAGGTGAACAACTAAAATAGCCGGCTAAAATATAATTCAACAAAAATATTTTTCCTTGAACAGAACGCAAAGTTCTTTGGAACCTCAAAACCACTGTACAAATTTAAGAGGGCATTACGATGATCTACTAAACTGTAAACTCCTTGAAGACAAGAAACCATATCTAATTCTGTATCCTCCACGATTCCCTGAACAACACAGGTTCTTAACTGAGTAGGATGAATTAGTTTATATTCATTTATTTATTAACTCACACACTCAACATTTATTGAATACTGAATTTCTACTCTGGATCTATGCTGGCTCGGATTGTTTTTAAATGTGTTTTGAATTTTAGTCCTTAATAACATAAAAGGAAATCATCACCATCCCTGGTTCTTTTCTCTTATTCTTGATTATTAATTTGACTGGAATAAGATATATGTACATTTCAATTTTCAAACAATGGGCACACATATAAATGTAGATAATGCTGATATGTCTAAAATCCATTTTCCTTTTACCTTGCCCCGAAACAATTCTATCATAGTCATTATACTGACAATAAGCATATCATCTGAAAATCACCTCAGTCACAGTTGCTGGATTGGAGCCCATGATTAAAAGCATCTCAGCAATAGGATTTTTTTCAGCAAGACCAAGCAGCAACTGACCCTTTGTTTTGACTACTCAACTTCTGTTTATAACTGTAGCAAATCTTATAGTCTCTCTTGCCTCCTTAAAAAATAAACCAAACATGTTAAACTGTGATAACAACAACAGGGTAAATAATATTTGGATAGCCTGCTAGAATTTATAAGAGTTTCACAAACTGAACATGAGCTCCTTTAGTCCTCAAGACTCATTTGACAGATGAGAGAATGGGGCTCAAAGTGGCAGAGCTGGGATTCTGAGTCCGAACCCAGGTCTCCTGATGCCCACAGTCCAGTGCTCTCTTCATCACAGCTGCCTCCTTGCTATGCCCAGATTCAAAAAGTTGTGCAGACTGAGAACATGAAAATAATGTTCATGAAAGGTCATGCTGTGAAACAGTAGACAGTGGTTATCAAAACTGTCAACAGAGCCTCAGGAAAAAAGGTCTCTGTTTAATGAGACCAAAATTGGCCAGGTGTTGAGAAACAAAATGGGTAATAGATGGTATGAAGAACAATTAATACAGAGTTAAATTCGATGATCACAGAAATTTGATATTCACAAATCCTCAAACACCATAATTTATAACTAGCCCACTCATTCTGTTTGTTTTAGGAATAAAGGAAAAATTTCTAAACATATTTTTAAAAACAGAATTGGAAAAAAACAAAACTATGATCTTGTTCTTTAGTCCAATACTCCATATTATAAACTAAGAAACAGGTAAGTGAATTAAAACATTCATTTGATATATGATGCTCCAAAAGGAAAGACAGGTCGAAATATATGTAGGTCTTTGATTAACATCTAACTTAAAGAATGCCAAACAGAGAAGGGCAAACAGATTTGAGAGCTGTTGGGTTTTAAAATTTTACAGCAAAACTCTGAATAACTTGCATAGCATATTTACTTTAGGGTAGGAACATTTGAATTCCAAAAGCTCATCACTAAAATAATAGATCTTCATTAGACAATGAATTCACATTGTTCACATTGATTGAGTGGTTACTATCAGGCAGGTATTAAATTGGGCATCATCTGTTCAAATATAAAGAGATGTCAAAATACAACACATGTAAACAATATGGGATCCTCAGTCTTCTTTCTATAAAGGTATATCATCATATGTTACTGTGACTAGCAGCCATTCAAAGTCCTTGGTCTACAATTCTGTTTAATATGCTTTTTCTATTCTTGTGTCACTATTAAGTTGTTCAAATCTTTTTCAATGGGCAGAAAAAAATCCTTCCTAAAGGATCACAGTGTCTTCAACTTAAAGAGACATTTCTCCCCCACCTATTAAATCTGTAGGAAAACGGTTTTTGCTTTTTCACTTTTAGTTTAAATGGTCAGGTTTGATTAATTCAGCTTGGATTTTGGCCTGTTTTACTGACTGCTGTACCCTCATAGCTAGAACAGGGCCTGGCACATAGTATGTACATTTGTTGAATGAATGAATGAATTATTCCTATGATCTATGGCTCATTACATAAGGATATATCTATAGAGAAGGATAAATATACATAAGAACTTTATACTTTGACTTCTTAATGCTTTTAAACTTGAAATAAAGGAAAGCCCTGATGTTTACATCACTCAGCTGCTTGTGAAAAGCAATCTTCCATATATGTAAACAACAGCATGTGCAAGGTGTACAGTTATGCTAAGACGTGGTCATTAGCTTGGTGACAACTTGGGTGTTATCAGCTACCTCACATATTTCTCTAAGTCCCACAGCTCAAACAGCTAAATCGTAAAATACCACGGAAACTCAATTAAGCCTATATACACATGCTGATAATTCTCCTTTGTAAATTAATGATTTCTCCACCGAAATCATTTATCAAGGCAAGTACCATTCAGAATTAACATTCTAAGAAGAACCAGAAAAATGACAGGTCGTACACAAGTTTTGCTTAGGAAGCTGTGATTGTCACCAAGTTGCCCCATGAACCTGTTGTCCTTCTCCCCCTCAGAGCAGTGAATTCAGTTTCTATTTAAAGGGACACTGCCTTTTTTTTTTTTCCCCCCGGAAGAAAAAGAAAATTTTGAGTTTGGAAAAAAATCCCTTTTAAAAGGTTCGAAGAAAACTATCAGCTTAGAATGGTCAAAATAATGTTTGCTAAGAAAATGATCATCAGCTCCTGAGTTTGGAGCGGGGCCACAGGGCATGATTAGGGGGTATCGGCTTCAGCCCTCGGTGCCAAGTCTGAGATCCCGCAAGAGAAGTAGAGGGCGAAAGACCGGGCAACGTGGCCACCTGCCCAGTCTGCCGGGGACCGTGGGGCCACCGTCTGCTCCCAACTTTGTCAGCCTTTCCCCCTAGTGCATATGGTCCACCCGCCTCCCGATTCAGGCCGGCGACTCCCAGGCCAGAGCGGAACTGGGGGGCCAGCGGAGGCCCGGCGGCCCCGGGAGCGGCCCTCGGGGCCCGGCGTCTTGGGCTAGGGGCGCGGGAGGGGAGGGGGCTTGCCGCCCCTCCCCCCGGCGGGTCCAGGGAGCTCCCAACGGCGGCTCGGCGGCTTCCTCCGCCAGCGGCCGCCGCGCCCTCCCCGCCCGGACGGCGGCCCTCGCCACGCCCCGCGCCCCCGGGGCGCACCCCTGCGGGCCGGCCGGAGCCCCCCCGGGCCGCGCTCCTCTGGAGAGCCCCCGGCGCGGGCGTGCGGCCTAGTCGGGGTTACATAACGGGGCCGGGCCCCTCCGCAACCGACCGGGGGCCGCGGGGCCCGCGCGGGCGGAGGCGGGGGCGCCGCCGCTCACCTGCCGTAGATGCCCTCGGTGATCCGATTCCGCTTTAGGGGGCGGCGGAGCTTACTGCAGTCGGCGTTCCGCCGCTTCATCCTCCCGCTGGGGGGCCGGGTGCCCGCGCCGCCTCCGCCGCCGTCTCTCACCTCAGCCGCCGCCGCCGCCGCCGGCCCGCCCCGCGTCGGGCCTGGACTCTACCCCTGGGGCCGGTCACACAGACATGGAGCCAGCACCCGGGGGGAGGGGGTGGGACGGGGAGGGGGGGCTCAGAGCCTCCTCCGCCTTCGGAAACAAAGAAATGACAATTCCGGGGCCCGCCCGCCCCAGCACCAGCCAGCCGCCTGCCCCGCCTCCTCGGCTCCGACGGACGGCCCCCGAGGCCAATCGAAGGCGTCGCTACGCCGCTGCCGGCCAATCCAAGGGCCCGCTGAGGCACAACGGACTCGAGAACCCGCCTCTTTGAAGGACAGAAGAATGCGCCAATCATTATAGTGTCTGTGTGCGTGCCTGGGCCTATCAGAAAAGATTTAAATAGAGGCTTATAAATAGGCCCTATAAATATAACATCCTATATTATGCCTTATTGCGAAGGCACACTTCATGACTGTTGGATTGCGCTTCATTGTATTATAATCCATGCTAGAGCATACCGTGCTATATTCATTGCCCGCTATCACTAGCACCGTATGAAATCGGGAGGCCTGGGTTTGCGGCATGTGCTGTTTTCTGCGCTGACATGTGCCCCAGTCAGTCGCGTCATTATGTAAGGGGTTCGCAGCATCCTCCCCCTCCGGGAGCCTCCGGGGTCAGCGCCGGGGGCCCTTTCTGCGGATCCTGGAGCGTTCGGCCAGGCCGGCCGCGTCAGCGCGCGACGGGGGTACGAATGACAAAGCAAACCCCACACACACATACACACACACACCCTGCCAGCTCCCGGCGACGTGGTGACAGCGCGGCGGCCAATCGGAGGAGGCACGGGGCGGGGCTGCTACGGTCCCGCCCCCTGGAGGCGCGTCACAGGGGGCGGGGCCGTGGGTGCGCGCGACGTCGCGCTGGGCTGCTGGGGGTGTGTGGGGCGGTGCGACCCTCTCTCCACGTCCGCAGGACGGGCTGTGCGGATGGCTCCGCGGGCACCACGCCTGCTGGACACGGCGAGCGTCAGCGTCGGGGACGTGTCAGTGCTGTGCGAGGGGTCGATGCCGCGGGGACTAAGGGGAGGCTGCTCGGCGGCGAGGGCCGGGCTTTTCAGATGTTGGGACACCGGCCAACGACCCCTCTCACCGGACCCTCCTAGAGCGCCGATTTTGTGCCAGGCACCGTGCTGAGTGCTTTGCATCTACTTGCTCATTTACTCCTCATTAATTCCTTGCAACGTAGGTCTGGCAAAATCACATTAGAAAAGACAGCAAAGATTCTTTTAAAAAGAATGTCATTAATGAAAACTGGGAAGCTGTCAAAAAGTAGCTGAAGGGAGAAGAAACACCCATGGATCTCATCACCTTAACACGACCACTATTAGCACTCTAAATTTTTTCTTTCTTTCCTATTTTCCCCCATGGGTGATATCATTATTACTATTACTGCTATTATTACTGAAGAGTTGTGATCATACTAGATATTCAACTTTGTATTCTGTTCTTTTGTGTGTGTATGTGTGAGTAAATTGATAGAAGTTTACTAAGTGAAGATACAGAAAAAGCTCTCAAAAGTGAGAGGGGTCCCGACAGGGTTGCCACTGAGGGCCTTTCAGGTTGGTCTTTTTGTATTCTGTTCTTTAATGTAAACATTGTCCCATGTTATTATGCATCCTCCCTAAATATTTCTGATGGCTGCTGAATCTCCCATCACGTGGCCATACCAACTTAACCGCACACCAACAGTGGGACTGTGAGGTGGTCTTCCAGCACATTTTAAAAACTTCCAGGAAGTAGATGGTATCTGGTTTTGTCCTGAGTTGGGTGGACCTCTTCCTGCCCTGTAATCACCCCCTTAATCAACACCTACCCCAAGGAGGAACTTGTAATTTGTATCAAAGTCATCATTCTCATCTGCTGTTCTTCGTTATTTTATCCTGCTCACAAATTTTTAAAGATCCTCCAATGCCTGAAAACCATTCTCTTTGTTACGGCATCCAGAGCTGTCACACTGGAGACCCACTCTCCTTTTCCAGGCCTACCCAGGCCAGCAAGCCTTATCTACTCACTGTCCTAAAACCCACTGCAACCTTATCTTCCCTCCTTTCTGCCTTTGCTCCCACACAGAGCATCTCCAGCAGTGCTGCTCCTCAGTCGGGTTTCTTGGGTGAGTCTTGTTCATCCACCAAGGATGAAAGCTTCTTGGGGGATTGGATCCTTATTCTGAAGAGATGCAGTTTTGAAAAATTGCAAGAGTACCTACCTTTTCAGACCAGGATTGAAATTCCAGCATGGCCACTTACTAGCTTGGGCAAGTTACAGAATCTTAGAACCTCTGTTTCCACTCAGGTATGTTTTAAGGCTTATAGAATAATGAACTTTCAGGGCCAGGCATACAGTAGGTAACGGTAAGCAGTTACCGTTAATAGTATACTTGTTTTTCATCCCTCACTTCTCTCCAGCATGTTGATAAAGTGGCACTGGGTGGCCAAGGATAACAAACTCCGTGAGCTCAAACTTTCACCAAGGCTGCCCATCATTGTGAAAGGGTCTGAATGGAATGCTCTGCTTGGAGCAGCAGAAAAAGGCTTCAGCTGCCAAGGTGAATTGGTTCATGGAGAAGGATACAGGCAGGACCTACATCAATATTCTGGAGGCTTGAATGCATTAGGAAGGTTACATGGTAAGATCCTGGCTCTAGACTCCATGAGGCCCCAGATCTGAATATAGCCATCAACTCCATGACTACAAGGTTCCAGATTACCTGGGCCAGAGACAAACAGCCAACTCAGTAAGGTTATTAACAGGGCCATATCCATGGTCTTTTCCACTCCCCCTTATGTCCCTGTTATCTAGGACAGTGCCATGGCACACTGTGGAACGAATAGGTGAGTAATCCAGGAAAAGATGACAGAGGCGCTGGAGCTCACTGTCTAGCCTACCATCCTTATAAGGACATTCCATGCTGTGGCAGAAGTGTGGAGTGACTGGGAGTTACTCTCAGACATAAGGCTACATGGGGGAAAGAGAAAGAACAGAGAAAATCTGGTGGTCTGGGTTCCAGTCCCAACACCCTGCTGTTGAGTTACCTGCATACATCTGTGCCAAGATCCCCTCTGGAGACTCTTCAAGCCCTGTGTTTAGAAGCAGGTCATTTTAGCTCCATTTTACAGATGGGAAAATTGAGGCTCGGAGAAAATAAAATTATGCAATTGGCTTGGTAGAGCAGTTTAGCTCAAGGAACAGCTGAGTGAGATCAAGCTGTGATGCTATAGGCCAAACCTGGGGCCTAGAGATGGTTATTGATGATTAGGTTTATTGATCTGGTGATGGGCTGGAGTAGGATGACAGGAATTGTCCCCTTGCCAAGAGCCCACAGTAAGACTGCCCTTCTCCATTCCCTCCTTCTGCCCCAGCCAGACCATCTCTTTTCCTGGGCCACCCTAGCCCAAGCTCCTTTGGGTTCTAGTCAAGTGCCAGCCTTTCCCCTCTGAGCCCTCAGATGGCTCTTTGGGACCCTAAGGGCACAGGCCTGGGCAGAGGTGGGGTAGCCTCCTGCCTGCCACAGAGCCCCCCCAAGCTCTCCGTACCTCCACCATCAGTCAGGAACCAGGGGAGAGCAGTGGCCATTTTACAGATGAGTAAGACAGGGAAGGGAAATCATCTGTTCGTATTCAAAAGACCAAGGCCCAGCCAAGAATTCAGGGTTGTCCCTCCTCTTCTCCTGGGATGTTCAATGGGCAAGGGGTTGAGATTTGTCCTTGAGCTTCACCTGGCTCAGAATAGCTCAGAAGAGCCTGGAGAGTGATCATCACATCCCGTTTCACAAATAAGAAAACTGCATCCCCCCCTCTTTCAGTAGCTTCAAATCCCCTCAAGCCCTCGAGTCAGCTGCTCAGCTGCCTTGAATTTGGTTCCCATGCCACAGGAGTCACCGAAAAGTCCGGACGCTGGGGTGGCCACCTCTTATACACGTATCTGTGTCCCCCAGAGAACCCTGTTAATGGAGGATATTCATTGTAATGTTTAGAACAGAAACAGTTTAGAAATAACCCAGATAATCCTGCAAAGGGGGCTGGTCAAACATGGTCACACATTCTTACCACGGAAGTCGTGTGGCATGGAGAATGGTGACACGTAGCACTTACCACGTACAGTCACTGCTCTAAGCACCATATGCACTTTGATCTCAACCTCACAACAACCCTATGAGGTAGAGATGTTACTGGTGCCATATTACAGACGAGAAAACTAGCCCAGAGCAACTCAGTTCTTTGCCTAAGGTCGCACAGTAAGTGATAGAGCCCGGATTCAAACTCAGAAATTCTGACATCAGAGCCTGGGTTCTTAGCCACCCTGATAGAATGTTGTAGAAAGATATTCCAGGCTTGGAAATGACTTAGGATATACCGTTCACGGAAACAGCAATTACTCATTTTTGTAGGGGAGAAAACAAGGCCTAAATTCACATGAATAGGAAAAAAAATCTGAAAAATATACAAAAAGAAGAAGAACTGGTTTTTGGAGATATGGAAATCATGGGTGCTTTATGTAAACTTTATGCACGTCTGCATTTTCAGAGTTTTCTACAGTAAATATACCAACCCTGTGCAATAATAATTACTAACATTTATGGAGGATTTTCTACACATCTGACACTTACATGCACTTCCTCATTTACTCTTCATGACCGGGGTTCTCTGGGTGGCTCAGTGGGTTAGGCGTCTGACTCTTGATTTCAGCTCAGATCATGATCTCGTGGGTCGTGGGATCAAGCCCCACGTTAGGCTCTGCACTGGCGGGGAGTCTGCTTGAAGATTCTCTCCCTCTGCCCTCCCTCCACTTGCATGCACTCTCTCTCTCTCAAATAAATAAATCTTAAAAAAAAAAATCTTCACAACCACTCTATGAGATTGACACTGATTTTCCCTACTTTACAGATGAGGAAATAGATAGTGATCATCATACCCAAGTTCACACAGCCAATAATTTGTGGAGTCAGGATTTGAACCCAGATTGCCTGACTCCCAAGCTCATGTTTGTTGAATGAATGAATGAATGAATGAATGATTGACTTAGCCACAGTTTACCCAGGCATGCCCAGAGCAGGATCACAACCTTGGTATGGACAAACTTCCAGAGAGGGAATGGAGGACTTACCTACGTCCTTGCTTGCTGCCCATGACTGAGCCTTACAATGCCTGGTGAGGACGGTATAGTGAGTATTCTTACGGAGTCCTGTTTTTACAGAAAATGCACGATTACATGTGAATTCTGTAGTCTCTCTGACTTGATTCGTCACCCCTGGAGGAAGCCTGGTCACTTAGATCAGAACGTCACAGGCATGGCACCACTTGCCCACCTTCCTTTCTATAACCCAGCCGCCACTCATGCTTATGTATTCATTCTCTCATTTGTAATAATTCTGTGAGGAAAGTAGAGCAGCTCATCTTATTTGACTCATTAAGGAAGTTGAGACTGTGAGTGGTTTACTAAATGGAAGGCAGAATTGCAAAGTAGTTGACAGCATAAGCCGTGGCGTCAGAGGGATGTGGGATGGGTCCCACCCCTAGCATTTATTAGCTGTGTGACATTGAGCGCTCACATCACCTCTCTGAGTAGCAGCTTCCTCATCTGTAAGACGGGATGACTGCGCCTGTACTCATAGGCTTGAGGGGAAAAGTAGATGGAATAATGTATGCAAAATGCTTGGTCCAGTGCTTGGCATTCCGGAAATGGCAGTTGTTATTTATTCAACAAATATTTAGGGGCGCCTGGGGGGCTCTGTTGGCTAAGCATCTGCCTTCGGCTCAGGTCATGATCTCATGGGTCCTGGGATCGAGCACCGCATCGGGCTCCCGGCTTAGCGGGGAGTCTGCTTCTCCCTCTCCCTCTGTGCACTTTCTCTCTCTCTCTCAAATAAATAAATAAAATCTTTCAAAAAACCAAAAATTTATTGATCACCTCTTATGGATGAGCAGTAGGTGCTGAGATACAACAATCAGAAGTCCCTGTGCTTGGCTCTGAGGCGGAGAGGGCAGGGGCAGTTTTCTGACAGGAGGAGGCTTTTAGGCAGAGGGAGAAGCAGGTGCACACAGTGCTTTCCCCAACATTTTATTATGAAAAGTTTCTAACAGACGCCAAAGAAGTTGAAAGAATTATACAGTGAAAAGCCCTTTACCTCCCGCGTAGACTGAACAATGAACATTTAACTATATTTGTTTTGTGACATATCTGCCCTAGATCCCCGTGCTTTCTTTTTTTTTTTCTAAAGATTTTATTTATTTATTTGACAGAGAGAGAGACAGCAAGAGAGGGAATACAAGCAGGGGGAGTGGGAGAGGGAGAAGCAGGCTTCCTGCAGAGCAGGGAGTCCCATGCGGGGCTCGATCCCAGGACCCTGGGACCATGACCTGAGCCGAAGGCAGACGCTTAACGACTGAACCACCCAGGCGTCCCCCCCTGTGCTTTCTTGGACCAGTTGAGCTGCCTTGATGGTTTGAAGACAGAATGTCTGGAGCAGGAGTGCGAAAACAGGGACCTTTTGCAAGAGTCAGAGGGGAAGAAAGAACATTCCCCTTTTGACAAATCTGTTGGGAGAGGCCAAGTGTGGGGGACACCTCCCTTTATTAAAGAAAGCCTGTTTGGCAAGGAGCTTGGCCCTCTTGTCAAGCAGTCCGTCCCTCACTGGGGTAGGAGCAGGCCGCACAGGGGCTTCCGGGGTGTGGAACCAGCTGCCACCCACACTAAGTTGGCCCGAGGGTGAACACAACCATCCGGGGGCTCCAGGCCCAGGGGCTGGCAGAGACTGAAAATCTTCAGTGTTCATCTGGCTGACCTTTGGTGCCCCTGGGCAGGTGAGCCCAGCTGCCCGGTTTACACGGTGCTGGTACAGGACCCAGGCCAGCTCGGGTCATGTTTATTTGTCCCCCACACAGGGGAGCCCCTCCTTACGGAAACCCAGTTCATAAGAAGAGCTGATGGCCAGAAATCAGAACCAGGGGGTGACCATGAGGGGATGGAGACTTCTATCTCTGATCTCTAGCAGTCAGGGTACCTTCTCTCTATTGCTACTGTTGAGAGGGCAGAGGGCTGGGAATCCCATGTTCCTAGACTCGGAAGAGGACTTAGAAGTCGTCTGGGCCACAGTTGTGTGGTTAAACACCCAGTTGCTCAATCCGGGCTTTGGGTCTGGGTTAAATCCAGGTTCTCCTACTTATTAGTCCTGTCACCTTGGACAAGTCACGTAACCCTTCTGCACCTCGGGTGCCTCATTTGTCATAAAAGGCTAATAGTACCCACCTCCCAGGGTCATTAACTGAGTTCATGCATGTAAAGTGCCTAGAACATTGCCTAGCAATGGTAAGTGCTTGGAAAGTGTTAGCTCCAGACAGCATCTAAAGTAAAAGGAGCTGGTGTTGGTGGTTTGCAGCCATTTTTCCCCTATGCATGCATTAACATATTGGGTTTTTATTATTATTTTTTACAAAAATGGGAACATACTGCACACACTGTACTACAACTTGCTTTTCCACCCAATAGTATATCCTCTGTGTCAATTTTGATAAACCTTAAAAGCATTTTCCTCTGGATTTTTCCCACATATGTTCAGGACCCTGATGTTGGTGGCAAGATGTGTGTCCTGTAGCTTATTTGCCAGTCCCCTACTACTGGGCATTTAGGTTACTTTCAATTTTTTTCCCTTCTGCCAATAAAGCTGTGCTGAGCAAGAAGTGACTGATGTCAGCTGGCTGTATGACCTTGGGTATGACCTTCTCGTGTGAGTTTCTTCATCTAAAAACAAAATGAAAAGATTCTTCTGGGTGATTAAAATCTCCAGCAAACTGCATATTGAATCACTTCCAAGACATCACTGACAAGTAACCATCAGCTTCTGTTTGCATTCCGCTAGGGACAGGGTGCTCACTACCTCATGAGCAGCCTGTTTCACCGGACCGCTGTAATGGTCAATAAAGTATCCACCATGCTGGGCTAGAATCTGCCTCCCTGCAACTCCTAGTCTAGTTTTATTATCTGAGTCCCCATAAATTCAGTCTATACCCAGTGGCCAGTGGCTGGGGCCAATCCTTCCCTTCCTTCCTTTCTCCCTCTCTTTCTTTATGCTTATTATAGATCAGACCATCTGCTAGGCACATGGATGGGGCTCCAGAAGTTAGCTGCAGGGTAGGAACTGGAGCCCAGGTGCCCTAAGTCCCATTTCAGGGGACTGCCCCTGCTGTGGGACAGGGGTCCTGAAGCTGGTGGTCTGCCTCATGCCCCAGGCAGAGTCCTGGGTTGCTCTGTGAGGAGGTGACCAGAGCTGGAGACAACTACAGCCTAGGGCTGGAGCAGGACCCCACCAGGTTTTTACTAGAGCTGGACCCAAGCCTCCTTTCTTTTCCCCCACCTACCCTTAAAAGATTTACAAACAAGTAGATTTAAGTACAGATTCAAATATAAATAATTTCAACCATGTAACTCGGAAGAGTTAGTTCCCCAGGGGCTCTGTCTGGATCTTTCTCAGGGCTTAGTGTTGTTCTTTGCTTTCATTCATTCATTCATTCATTCATTCTCATTCAATACATTCTTATTAAGAGCTCACTGGGTAAGGTCTTAAAGAGAAATTTTGCCAATCCAAAGCCCCCTCTGAGACTCCGTTTCCCCATTTGTAAAATAGGAGTGCTGATCCACTCTCTGCCTTGCAAGGATATGGGGAGGGTAAACTGAAGTCATGAGCAAAGGAGGGTTCTTATGTGTGGGTGCCCAGTGAACGGATGACCTCTTTGAAACTGCGCACAGTGCCCGTCCTAGAGTAGAAATGCAGCAACTACTTGTTGAATGAACAAATAAGTGAGGGACTGAATGAATGAGTTAGTGTTGGAATAAATGCATCTCTTCCGCTCCCTGTCACAGTCCCTCTGCTCCTATGTTAACTCCATCAACAGGCCAGCAAAACCAGCCTTGCAGCCGGAGATAAGGCTTTTGGCGGGTGTCTCCCCTATCACTCCTTGGAGTGGGGGTGGGGGCAGAGGGGTGATGCCTGGTGCTGGATGCCACACAGACACAGACAAGGACACAGGATGGGCTCCAAGTACCCACCATCTATGCGGGGCTGCCTGCCTCTGTGGATCCTAGTGCTGGAGGTGGCTCTCATTGTCATCTTCTTCTTTTTCACCTCCTCTGACACTTCCTCACAGGATCCGAAGAAGCTCATGGGGAACTTTCGAGGTGAGTGTCCAGAGGGGGGTGGTCACAGAGGCAAGTAGCAGGAACAAGGGAAGAGGAGGTCTGTGGTCCTCCAGTGGCTGACATGTTCCTTTCCACAAAGTCTCTGAGTAAATGGGTTCCCACACCTTCTCCCATAGGTTGCGCAGAGACCCAGCCAACAATGTAGGCTCCCCCTTTAGGACCAACGTGGACATCTCCTCTTCCATGAAGCCTTCCTTGATTTGTCAGGGCAGTGAGGGGCCTCCTATTCTGTATTTCTAGAATTTCCTTTGCCAAATGGTTTTCATAAGTCTCTGCTTCTCTGTTCTTTCCTCCCCTTTCTCCTGAACAGCAAGGAATTTCACGTTGTTTGGCTTTTAGTTTTTATTTCCTTTTCTTTTTTGGTCTCTCTTGCTCATTTCTGTACCACCCTCCTTTTGGTAGCTTGAGTCTGTTGCCCCTCCCCCACCCCCAGCCTTCTCCTTCTCACTCATTGGCTGGGAAGTCTACATTCTGTCTGCAAATCCAGAGCCATAAGGTATGGCTGAAGAGGAGTGTAGGATGGTTGTGATTTTATATGCAGCTAAAAATATTCACAGACCGTAATGAGAACAACTGTAAACAAGACAGATATCCACAGTGGTGTGGCTTCTGCTTTTTTAAAAAAAAATTGAGATGAGTTTCAAGCATCTCATTGGGCCGATATCTTATCTATGATAATGGATGGGCCTCCTTGAGTGTCCTCCCTGAGACAAAGCTGAAGCTCTAGTCTGGTTGAGTGCCTGCTTCTTCCTGAGTGATATTAACTGACTAGTTAGCTGAGAGCAATGGAAAAGCATCACTGGGCCCTAAGCAGGAGTAAGTAGGACAAAGAGATGACTTGGGGAGGGAAGCGTCTACACCACTTCAGGGGCTGGTCCAGAGAGGGGCCCTTAGTGCCTGATGAGCAAGGCCTAGACAAATTTAAGTTCATTTCAGTTTACTTTAATTCTTTTCAGTCCAATACAATATAATTCAATGCATGCATTCATTCGCTCATGTATTCATTCAACCCTGTATTACATCCAGTGGGGGATCTAGACACGTGCTAATCAGAGCTAATATTTATTTTCTCTTCCTATGTACCAGGCACTATTTAAATGCTTTATATTGAACCCTCACAACAATCCCATGAGTCGGTATGATTATGATCTCTGTTTCTCATATAAGGAAATGAGGCACATGGATGTTGAATAATTTGCACAAAGTCACTCAACCAGTGATAACACAGCAAATTTAAACTCACGCAGCCTGGTTTTAGTTTCCATGCACGTAACCACTATGCTTCACTGCCCCGTTTTACAGTGAGCTTGAGTCACCTGTCATATAACCAGTGGGTATAGGAGCCAGTATTTCAACTCTGTATGTTGGCGCCAGGGTCCACATTCTTCACCCCTCTGCTATGCTGGTAACACAGAAATGAAGTGTCCTCAGACACTCACTTTACATGGAAGCACAGAGGAGGGCCCATAACCCAGGCAGGGGAGATGATGGTGTCAGGGAAGGCTTCTGGAAGGAAGTGACTGACCAGCCACATCTTGGAGGCTTGGTAGGAATTAACCATGTGAAAATGGATCATCAGCCAGAGTGAGAGGACAGCAAGAGCTGGTGTGTGCACTCACTGGAGTGGACCAGGTTAGGGTTTAACATCGCAACATCAGAGCCCAAAGAAGGCAGTAGGGCATGGTGGACCCACTGGGTTGAGTAAGGAGCTGGACCTTCATGCTGCTGAGCTGATAGGAAGAAGCAGGGGTGTGGTGAGTTTGGGTTCAGGTTGTGGAGAAAGCCATTCCAGGGCTAGTGGAGGGGTAGGGGAAAGGGCCATGACTTGAGGTGGGAGACCAGTGTGCAGGCTGGTGTGTAGTATGGACCAGAGGGCTTCAAACGCTTCTGATCACATACACCATTTTTTAAGCACATACCATACCTACATGTCATCATCAAGTACTGCTGCGTGAATATATTTTGTACATTATAATAATACACACAAATTAGAAAATCTGAAAGAGGTCAAAACAAATACATAATATTTTCAAATTATTGATTGTGATGGTGCCAATCAATCTCAAGGCAAGGTCCATTGTTTCCATTACTGAGAGTGGATGTAAATCCATTCCTAGAGTCTTCTTGATAACTTCAAATTCTCCTGGTTGACTTCCTGTCAGATCTAATTAGACTGACTTTTTTAAAACCTCGAATGTGACGGATGAAGAGTTTACACAAGAAATATCACTCTGCCCTTTTTTTTCATACGCTTGGCTGCCATTATGGTTCTGCCTTCATTCTGTGGTTTTAGGCAGGCGTTGTTCAAGCCATTAGTCCATTTTGTAAAGGTTAGTTGAGCTAAAACTAGGTTACCTTATCTGTCAATTCACTTAATCTAATCCAGTCCATGTGAACTCAATGTTATTCAAACCAGCCAATTCCAAAAAGACATTTTTGAGGCAATCAGCATGAATCCTGTATGACATACAGGAATTATTGTTAGTTTTGTAAGTCTGATAATAGTATGGTGGGGTTTTTTTTAAGGCCCTATCTGCTAGAGAGGTATATTGAAATGAAGCAATGTCCAGGGCTTGCTTAATGCCAGTCAAAAAAAAAAAAAAAAGGAAAGAAGTGGAAAGGATAATAAAAACCAGATCAGCCCCGTGTGGGACAGTCATCAAAGCTGGGAATGGGGACATGACATTCACCATGCAACTCTCTCTGTTTTTGTATATGCTTAATGTTTTCCATAATAAAGAATTAAATTCAAAATGAAAAGCAAAAAAAAAACCCTGCCATTCACTGCACCATGATGAATTTGGAGAAACACGTCACCCTCTTCCCAGTGGCCCAATATTCCCTCAGGACTCCTTCCAAAGCTAGGAGCCTAGAAACTGTCTGACATCCTGAGCGAGCAGAGGAGGCTCCTGGGTCAATGTGGATCTTAAATACTTGCAGAGCTGCAAACTTCACCAAGGCCCTTTGGAAGTAGGATAGCCTAGATCAGTGGTTCTCGAAGTGTGGTCCCCAGGATACCACCTCAGCCACTAACAGCTCAGGAATGTGTTAGAAATGCAGATTCCCAGGCCCATATCCATACCTACCGATCAGAAATGTTCAGGGTGGGTTTTAGTAAACTGTGTTTTACCAAGCCCTCTAAGTGACTCTTAAAACACGAGAGTTTGAAAAGCGTTCAAGGCAGACTGATTCAAACCCTGCCTCTGCCCCTTCTTAGCTGCGAGATCTTGGGCAAATTATTCCACCTCTCTTGCCCTCCATTTCAACCATGTCACGTGACATGGGGCACGTGACATGGGGCACATGACAATAGTACTTTTTCAATTTGTTGTTGAAAGGTTTGAAAGAACGAATACATATACAGACTAAGAGTATTCACTTTCATTATTAATAAACTTCAATTTCTTATATTTTTATAAAATCAAATAAAACTAGAAGGGCTCATATCTTCTTCCAGCAGCCCCTATGGATTGTCTGGAGCATCTTCTGAGGTGTGTGTTCCCTGCGCTGATGACCACTGGTCCGCACGGCCAGTGATGAGGCCATATGGGCAGGGAGAGCGAAGGAGACGCAAAGCGTCAAAATATTCAAGAGACAGCTAGGAGATCAAACGAGCTGTACCTGGTGGAAGTGAAGGAGGGGTTTAAGGATGGCTTCAGACATGAGCTTTGGTATATGGAAGTGCCAATTCCTGAGACAAGAAGCACAAGGGGAGGAGCAGTTTGGGAGGTAAATGAACAACGATATATTCATTCTGGGCTTGGGGCTGAGGCGCCTATGAGATGCTTAGGAGAAGCAGAGTGTAGCAGCTAACTATTGCTGCATAACAAACCACCCCCAAACTTAATGGCTGAAAAAAGCAACCATTTAATTTGCTCATGATTGTGATTAAGTGGTTCAGCAGAAGAGTCATAGCAGTAAAAGAGGATAAGCCCCAATGAGTGGGTGCTTTTCAAACCTCGGCTTGTAACATGTTGACTAATGTCGCATTGGCCCAAGCAAATCACAAGGCCCAACCCAGGCAGGAGGGGTCTATACTGGAAGGCGTGATTCATCGGGAGCCATTACTCTAACAATCTGCACACAGAGCCTGCTCTAGGAATGCCACATTGGGGAAACATCCTGGACCCTGCACTGTGGATACTACCCAGGTCCCCTCCCTTGCTCCCCAAAGGGAGGAGAGCTACCAAAAGACATTTCCATGGACATGTAAATACAGTACCCCCAAATCCTACAATGTTCCAACCCCCTTTGATTGGGACATCCCTTTTTCCATTCCCTGTATGCTGTAGGGGTGAAGGTAGGGTGGGAGTAGAGGCTACTGGGGAACAGAAGTCAGCCTAGGGCTCTATGGTTGGTCCCAGTCTGGGGCTGCAGAGGTCTTCCCAGTCAGCAGTGGGGAGAACAGTGTGGAAGTCGAGCCTAGAGCCTAAGGGCCAGAAGCTGGTTCTGGCTTTAAAGCTGTTCGTGCTGAAGTGTCTGCAGGCCAAAGGAAGGAGGAAAGGTGGGTGGAAACACAGGGGCAGCCAGGCCAGAGGAGGGGGGAACGGTCTTGCCCAAAGTCACACAACCAATAAGTGGCAGACACAGGATAATAGCGTCTAACACTGTGTATCCAATGCCAGGCTAAGTGATTTGCACGAGCCGGTGAAAATGTTCACGGCGATCCTCTGAGCGGGTGCCATTGTTTCATACCCATTTTACAGATTAGGAAGCTGGGACACAGAGGTAGAGCCAGGCTCTAAACCCTGACAACCTGACTCAGAGTCTTCACCATTACACCCTGTGTGCTGTGTGGAAAAGCATGATGCATAGTGGTTAAACCCAGACGGTCAGCATTCAGATCGCTCACCATTTGCTAGCTGTGTGACCTGGGCTAGTTCCGGCGCCTCTCTGGGCCTCCCTTTCCTATCTGTAAAAGGTGGATAGTAAATAGTACCTACTGCATGAAGTTGTTGCAGGTGAAAGCCATAAGGCACTTAGAATGGTGCCTGGTGTGTGGAGGGCATCACGCACGGGCCTGCTGTTGCCAATGCTGGTCATCATTGCCTCCTCTCACACCAGCGGGCTCTCAGCTTAGACCCTTCCTGCAAGTCGTGGGGCTTCCATAAAATTCTCCCGAAGGCCTGTCTTAGACTGTAGAACTCCCCTCTTGGGCACATCCACTCCTTATCACCTCCAAACACCTTAGAGTCCCTTAGCTTATCAGCCCAGCAGCCGATGTGGGGTGCAGCGCAGAATCTGAGAGGGGGAGGCCAGCACCACTGGGGATGCCCTGAGCCGGGACCTGGCCCTGAAGTGGGGGTCCCAGTCCTGAGACTGAGGAGGAGTTGGAGGGGGGCCTAGAGCTCTGGGAGGCCGGGAGAGGAAGCAGGAGGGTGCAGAGAGTGAAGAGAGGCCTGACATCTAATGTTATTGACTCACCCATTTGGGGCGACTGGGCTCTGTCAACAGCTCCAAGAAACTGCCCCCCGACTTCATCCCATGGGGTGGCGTACAAATATCCTCCCTCAGGGAGAGTGTGGGGCCTTGGGGAGGAAGGCCCCGAGCTCCTCCGCCTGACAGCAGTGACAGGCATGACAGCTGTGCCTGATAAAGCCCCCCAGCCCAGATCCTCCGACTCTCTGCCCTATCCTGGTTCCCCCCCTCTCCCCACCCATTGATCCTCTCCTCAGAATATGCCAAAGCTGTAAGGGCCTTAGAGAGTACCAAGTCCAACTCCCACATGTTTACAGAGAGAGAAATTGAGGCCCCAAGGGTAGGGGACCTGCTTGGGGTCCCTTAGTGAGGTGGGGGCAAAAAGAGCAAGAAACAGCCTAGCCTGGAGGAAGAGCACTGTACCTGGAGTTCAGAGCATGGCTTTGCTGCTAGCGTGCTGTGTGGCCTTGAGGAAGTCACAGGCTCTCTCTGGTCTGCTCCTGTAAAATGGGAGGAAAATGAAAGGCTCTCCCTACTCATGGGATCTTCAATAAGTCCAGACCCTACGCATATGGCGTGGCTGCTAGATGGCAGATGCGTTTGGTTTAACAGCGGGACTTAATATGAGATTGAACTGTAATACCGATTGTTGGGTGTGCGGTCTCCAGTGGGCCACAGGCCTTACCACTCCCAAAGATGCACTGTGCCTTTCACACACATAGTTTCCTGCCTGGCTCCTGAAGGAATTTGAGTGATCCCTATACAAAATGTGCCCTGTCACCCCCACTCCTAAGAGGATGTAAGCAGGAGACAGAAACATTGCCTGCACCTCTCTCACCCCATGGCAGAGAAGGGGCAAGAAGTTGAATCAATGCCATTTCTCACCTGCTCCCCAAGTTCCCAGACCCTTTGGAGGTCCTCTGGGGTCTCCAACATCCTGGTGTGATCAGATTGTTCCGGAGGCATCAATACCCACCCACATCTCACACGCAAGATCCTGTGCGTTTCTCAATGAAGGTGAATTTAAATGTGACTTGAAGGGGCTTTCTGAGACTTTGGAGCGTTCTGGAAAGGAGTGCTTCCTCATTGTTATCAGAGCCAGGGCTGGAGGGGGAGACCAGGTGGGTTCTTATTACTGTGATGGTGAGGATGGTGGTGGCAGGAGGGGGAGAACCACCATTTCCCGAGCGTCCTCCCTGCGCCAGGCGCCGTGCCAAGCCCTTGAACAAAACCTCACCTCCTTCAGCTCTCCCGGCCCCCTCTGGGGTGGGCACAATTGCCCTTATTTAGCGGATGAGGAAAGTAAGCAACCTACAAGTCCACACAGCTATGAGGTTGAAGCATGTAAAACGCCATTTTTATAGGTCAAAAATGGTCAAATGTTGGCAATTTTAATATGGTTTAACCTGATAGGGAAGGACAGAGCTGGGATCAAACAGAACTGTCTAAACTTGAAGTCTGTGCCATTTTTCGTCTGTGTGTGTGTTTTGTTTTGTTTGTTTTTGTTTACTGTCTGCATGCTGGTTGTAGAAAATTTAAACACCGAGAAAAAACAAGTAAAACCCCCCCAAACCCAGAGATAATATCATGGGGGGACAAATTCTTTCAAGTTCTCTCCCCAGGCATTTATACATGGGAAATAGTTGGTGTTTGTTGATTAAACAGTCTTCCTATTCTGAGCAATTGGGTGCATTGTATCGTTGGATTCCGGCCACCAGATGAAGAGTGTGATTATTTTTCCCATTTAACAGATGAGAAGACAAAGAGCAGCTAGTGTGGTAGTTGAAGGCACAGGCTTCAGAGCAGATCACTAGGTTTAAATCTGACTGGAAGAGCTGGGGCAAGTTACTTAACTCCTCTGTGGCTCAGTTTTCACATCTGTGAAATGGTGATAATAGCACCCACCTTGAAGGGGGGTTGGGGGAAGGAAGCGGGCTGGTCTGTGTGATGTGATTAAAACCGTGTCGCTGGGGCTCCTGGCTGGCTCAGTCTAGAGAGCATGTGACTCTTGATCTCAGGGTGGTGAGTTCAAGCCCCACGTTGGGCGTAGAGATTATTTAAAAAACAACAACAACAGTGTTGCTACATGAGAAACACTTAATAAATGTAGGCTGTTACTAAAGCTCAGAGACATTAAATAACTAGATGAAGCCACACAGCTAGAAAGTTCCAGATTCCTGATTTTGAACCCACGTTTGTCAAGCCGCTACCCATTTTTCGAACTTGGAATTAAATAAAAGTGGCCACCCTTTTCCTTTCGCTGGATCTCTCCCTGCCATCAGGCAAGTCCCTCGCACTCACCTCCTGCAGCAGCCCCTGAACAGGGTCCGAGGCTGGAAAAGGTGAGGGTCACTCAGATGGCCCTGGTGCTTCCTGCCTGCCCACTGGGTCCCTCCCAGCAAGTGACAAATGGAGAGATCTGCTTTCTGAAAAGATAATTTGGTTCTTACCAACAGAATCTCTGAGCCTCCTTTGGCCCCTCTTTTCTGGGCCAAGTCATTGGCTTCTGTACTCTCATGCACATGATCAGGTCGAATCTGTTCCTCAGTAGCCACAGTAATTACCTTTACTGGGTGTCAACTGTGAGCCAAGCACTGGTCCAGATGCTTTACACATGTTCATATCATTAAGTTTAATAATAACAATAATTGCCACAGTTACCGAGCACTCACTATGGGCCAAGCCCTGCCTTTGTGCTTCACCAGCATTAGCTCATCGAATCCTAACCCCAACCCTGCCTGGTATGTATTGTCCGCATTATTCAGATGAAAAGACTGAGGCTCAAAGAGGCAAACTAACTTGCCCCAGCACTCTTTAATGATCTCTTCCAGCTGCCATCCCATAAATTCATACAGAATGTATGTAAATTCTAATTCTGTAAGCTCTGTAAATTCTAATTTCTAACTTTCCATCTTGTCTGCTTCTCTTGCTCCTTCTCCATATCTGCTCCTGGGCAGTCCTCCAGGATGTGACCATCATGGCGGCCCTTGGCTTTGGCTTCCTCAACTCATCTTTGCGGAGATATGGCTGGAGCAGTGTGGCCTTCAACCTCTTTTTGCTGGCCCTGGGGGTTCAGTGGGCAGTCTTGATGGATGGCTTCCTGGAATGGTCCTTCCGTAAGAAGGTGGTCATCAAACTGTCCAGGTAACCAGACGACAGCTGTTGTCATTTTTTGGGTCCTTGAGGGTATGGGGCCCAAGAGGGCTGGTTCTAGACGAGCTGGGATGTCCCCTTGAAGCCATGAAATATTGAGAATATCCGCTAACAAATTATTTACTGTTTATCTAAAATTCAAATTGCATCAGGATTCCTATATTTTATCTGACAACCCTGAGCCCAGATCTACAGCCCTCCCCAAGTTCTTTCTTTATTATTGAGTATGATTTTATAAAGTTACACAAGCAATATGGGTTCAAAGAAAAGTTAATAGAGATTACAGAAAAGAAAAAGAAATGTCACAGTCTCTTGAAAACAAAGGAGTACTCTTAGTCCTCAAATGTCGGTGAACAAGAAATAGCCATGCCTTTAAATTACCTTTGATCCATTTAGATGCATGTATATGAAATTCTAAAAACTAGCAAAATTACCCATGTTGCTAGAAGTCAGAATAATGTTTTCAAGAAGAAGGTGATGGTTATTGATTAGGAAGGAGCGCAAAAGAACCTTATGAGACACAGTAAATGTTCTCTGTGTTATCCCAGGTAATGGTTACACAGGGGGATAGATATATATATCCATCAGGCTGTACACTTTTTTAAAAAAAGGCATTAGCATGGGGCACCTGGCTGGCTCAGTTGGTAGAGCATGCAACCCTTGATCTCAAGGGCGTGAGTTCAAGCCGCATGTTGGGCATGGAGCCTACTTAGGAAAAAAAAAAAAAAAAGACAAAAAATTAAAACAAAATAAAAAAGGCATTAGCACTTGACAGGAGAAACTCGGTAAAATTTACCTTGTACATTGTTTTTTGCTCTTATCCAACTCTGAATCTCTGTTCTGCCCAGATGATGGTAAATCCCATCTTAGGCATCTTGGGGAACCGGCCACCTCTCTAGGCCACTCCATCCTCCCCTCTGATGAAACCCTGCTAAATCTCTGGGCACTGCTGTTGACCATCTCCCCACAAGCCAGACATGGTACGAGGCAGCACACAAACATTATTTTGTTTAACCCTTCCAGTAGGGGTCTAACTGGGGTCCAGGCAAGGAAATAGAGGCTCAGAGAGCATAAGGCATTTGCCAAGAGTCACAGGGCTAAGTGGTGGTGATGGTTTTAGCTTTTTACTATCTGCAACCCTCCCCACACCCTCCAGGGTGGTTATGATATGAGCCATAGCCCAGTCAGTTCCTTCCCTATTGGCCCTGAAAAAACCGTCCACATTTTTTCTTCCAACAAGTTTTAGAGCTAATCCCCATGGGGATTTGATACCCACCCACCCCCACCCCCACCCCCAAGAAACACCTGGGAAGAGGCAAAGGGTACTCTCTGGAAGAATTCTGACAGTGATGGCCCTGGTCTGGCGTTTCTGCTGCCTTGCCTTCAGCCTCCTGCCCCTTAGTGTCCAGGCATCATCTCTGGGCTGTTCCTTCTAAGGTACCGCGCCCACGGAGGCCAGCTTGTTCTTGACTCAATCCAGGAAGACAAGAAGAGGCCATGTGCAGCCTGAGTGAACTCCCCTGCCCCACCTCTGACAGCCTGGATCCTCCCAGCTGTGACCCCTGCTGGGACCGGCTTCACAGATTTGAATAATGAGCTCCATCCTGACCTTTCCAAGGGCCTGGCTGCTTCAGGGGGTGGTGCCCCGGCCTGCCTCCAGGACAGGGTCCTCCCTTCTCCCTTGGCCTCACCCACACTCTGCAGCCTGACTTGGCACTGAATTGCCTTGAGTCACCGATGACCAGTCCCTTTGGGGCAGGGGCCTGTCCTGCTCAGCTTTGTCCTTTGTTTTCCTCCTGTAGTAAAGACTTACTAAATGGTTTTTGGAACCAAAATGAAAATAAAAGCAACCCTGAAAGTTGTGATATATTTAATGCTGTATTTTGAGAGGTTCAGGAGGGCTCCGCTGGAGGATAGTAGCAATAACCAACCCTCTTACTGTGCTTGACACATATTAACTCACTTTACCCTTATGACAGCTTCACAGGCCTGGCCTCCACCTTACAGATGAGGACACTGAGGCACAGAGTGGTTCAGTAATTTTGCCAAGGTCACACAGCCAGGAAGGGGCTGAGCCAGGATTCCAACCTAGGCTGGCTGGACTGGAGACTGCACTCCTGAACACTGCACCTCACTGTCTCAACACCTCCCCAGCACCAACTGGCCCCCAGGGTCTGACATCCCACCACTGGGACACATCCCCTTGAATTAGGCCCTTGCCAATTAAGTGAACACTCACCAAAAAGACATAACATGGCCTAACTTTGAGTAACTCCTATTCTAAATAATTCCCGATCCCTGTGAGACTCCTTCCCCAGGCCCTTGGCCCTCTTCTGATGGTTCCTCTGAAGTCCTTGAGCCTTAAGCAAGGTACTACGTTGGCAGCAAATGCCAGGGAGGCTGTGTCCAGACTTCAGAGCACAGGCTTTAGATCCAGGCCAACTGGGTTTGAACCTCACATTTGTCATTAACTAACTTTATGGCCAAAAGTGTCACCTCTGCTAGTCTCAGTGTCCTCTTCTGTAACGTTAGAGGTACTGAACGAACGGTACCCTAGCCACATTTCTAGAGGGCCAAGGAGAAGATTAAAATTTAAATGAGGTGATGTCATCGTTGTAAGCCTATTATACATAATGCTTAATAAATTATTGTTATTTTGTAGTGGTGGCTGTAGCATCAGGGAGGGGAGGTGGTCTCAGAGCAAGGTGCCTGGAGAGGGTGAGTGAGTTGGTTTAACCACCATGGATTATTCTGCTCATTGCCACCTCCCCCAGGAAGCCCTCCCTGATGAGTCCAGTCCACACTGCTCTCTCCCTCCAGTGAACCCCTCTAGCCATGTAATATCATGGATAGTCTTAGTAGACAGACTCACAATGTCAGCCCCGTCTCCCCAGCTGGATCATAAGTGCCTCGAAAACAAATTGTTTTCTCCTCCTGAATGCCTATCCTGAGCTAGCTCATTTCTCAAGGGACGGAAGGAATCAGTAGTAGTGCTAATAATGCGGGCTTCTACACCTGAGTTAGTTCTTTGTGCCAATCATTGTGCTAGACACACAGGCACAGATATTCCTTCTAATCCCCACAGCACTACCACAAGATAAATATTATCATCACTCTTATTTTACAGATCAAGAAACAGGCCCAGTGAGATTAAATAGTTGCTCAAGTGGAAAAGCTGGGACTGGAAGCAGGCTTGTCCTACTTCTAAACCGTCTCCATTACCAAGGAGACCATGGGGGGGGGGGGGGCTGCAGAATGGCAGGCAGGCCAGCAGGTGAAGAGCGCCCTCTATTGAGCATCTTTGTGAGACGCAGGCAGAAGAGAAGCCGTGGGCAGAACCCCAGTTGTCAGACCTAGAAGGGGGTCCTGAGGGAACAATCAGCCTCTGTAACTCACCATGACATTCTTACGAGAAATTCAGAATGGCCTCAGTAGGAATGAGTATGTGCAGATCAATTTCTCACCCTGATGCTACCCTGATGGGGGAAGGAGCCCACGGAGACAGCAGATGGGGCAGCATCCGTTCCCATGAGGGTGGAATCTTGTTTCCTTGTTCTCCTACTGTGTCCCTAATTTCTTGGACAGCGCCAGGCTTGCTGAATGAGTGAATGAGTGAATAACGAATGAGAGGATCCTTTTCAATCATCCCTGTCTCTCTCTTTCTCTCTCTCCCCCAGTATTAAGTTGGCCACCATGAGTGCTATGTCTGTGCTCATCTCAGCGGGTGCCGTGCTGGGGAAGGCCAACCTGTTGCAGCTGACATCGATGGCACTGGTGGAGGTGACAGTCTTTGTCACCATGAGGATGATTGACAGGCAGTACCTCAGTGTGAGTCACGATGCTGTGAGCAGGGGACTTTGGGGAGGAGGGGTGTGGAGGTGGAGGGGGGTGGACAGTGCCTCCATTTGGTGGAGTTCCTGGGATTTAAAAATTATAAAGACAGACCCAAATGGGGTTCCAAAATTGTGATCTATGCTAAATGTTTAAATATAGCAACCTAACGGTTTTAACTGGAGCTGGCGTAGTCACTGGTGATGACAAGGTCTAAGGTTTGACAGGGGATATGGGTGGCAGAGTGTAATGTAGTTAAGTTATTAGTAGAGAAAGCATCAAGGAACAGAGAGAGTTGGACGGATCAAGATGATGACCTGGAGGAGTGATAGAAAGATGGTAAGGCAGCTGCTGAAATCCTTAGAGACCAAGAAGCAGGTGGATAATCAGCAAGGAGTGTAGAGTTCACCAGCATGTTCTTCAAGGGAGCTGGAGATATTTGGGAGGGAAAATGAACAATGGTCTAGAAGCTTAGATTTTAAGTTCTTATTATTTACTAATTTTTGGTTCTCTTCATCTTTCTATATGACTTTATTTTAACCCCTAACTACTTCGGCGTATATTTCCTATAAACAAGGGCATTCTTTTACATAACCATTGTTCAGTTAACAATTTTAGAAATTAACGTTGACATAATATTATTATCTAATTCAAATTTCCCCAATAATATCCTGTTACAGCAAAAAATATATATATATTTCTTTCTTTTTGGTCCAGGGTCACACTTTCATTCAGTTCTCATGTCTCCTTAAACTTTTTCAATCTGGAAGTTTCTTAGTTTTTCTTGATATTTCGTGAACTTGACATGTTTTGAGGTTACAAGCCAGTTATTTTGTAGAATGTGGGTTTGTCTACAGTTTCCTCATGATTAGTTGGAGGGTATGCATTTTTGGCAGGAATTACACAGAAGAAGTGATGTTGTGCCCTTCTCAGTGCATCGTATCAAGAGACACATGCTGTCAATTTGTCCCATTACTGAGGATGTTAACTCTGGTCACCTGTTAAGATTTTGTCTTCCAGGTTCTTCCACTGTAAAGTTACTGTTTTCCCCTTTGTAACTAAAAAGCATCTTGTGGGGGAGATAATATTCTGTAAAATCCTGTTTCTTATCAAACTTTCACCCACTGTCTTTTTTTTTTAATATTTTACTTATTTATTTGACAGAGAGAGACACAGTGAGAGAGGGAACACAAGTAGGGGGAGTGGGAGAGGGAGAAGCAGGCTTCCCACTGAGCAGGGAGCCCGATGCAGGGCTTGATCCCAGGACCCCGGGACCATGACCTGAGCCGAAGGCAGACACTTAACGACTGAGCCACCCAGGCGCCCCTCACCCACTGTCTTCAGCAACTGCTTTTTTTTTTTTTTTTTTGCCTGAATCAATTAGCACTCTGATGACTACCAATATTGGTTTTCTTTCTCTTTTTTTTTTTCTTAAAGATTTTATTTTTGGGGCGCCTGGGTGGCTCAGTTGGTTAAGCATCTGACTTTGGCTCAATCATGATCTCAGGGTCCTGGGATCAAGCCCTGCATTGGGCTCCCACTAAGCAGGGAGTCAGTTTCTCCCTCTGCCCCTCCCCCTGCTTGTGCTCTGTCTCTCTCTCAAACAAATAAAATCTTTTTTAAAAAAAGATGTTATTTTTAATTAGTCTCTACACCCAAAATAGGGCTCAAACCTACAACCACCAGATCAACAGTCACATGCTCTAAGGACTGAGCCAACCAGGCGCCCCCAGTATTGGTTTTCTAATTCCATCTTCCCTTCCACGACCATTAGTTATAACGCATTCCGCTGTAAGAAAGAACTTTCTTTTCTCCTCTATTCAGGCATACACTCATTCATTCATTCATTCATTTAACTATGGGCTCACGGAGTCACCCAGACATACTTCATTTTTTTCCCCTCTGCTTACCATAAGAACTAACTGCAACTCCTTGGTTTCAAGGAAGAAAACTGCACTGGAACTTTTTTTAGGCAGAAAGAGGGGACCACCAAGGGCAGGAGTAGCAGTCAGACTCAGGACTGGAATTGTGTATGAGAAGCCTTTAAGATCCTAGGTAGTTCATGCTCTCCATCTTTTGGTTCTGTTCCTCTCTGTACATCTAACTTCTGTGCACATCAGCATTCTCTTCAGTGGAGAACATGTTCTCTCCACCCCTTTCGTTTCCGGGCTTCTAAGTCCCAGATCCTGCAGGATCCTGCCCTCCTCTCTGAGCTGGTCCCAGTTCTAGGGTCCAGTAAGAAAGAATCTGATTGGCTCACGCAGCCACGTGTCTGCTTTGGCCCAATCAGCTGCAGCCAGCGTGGAGGGCGGGTCACGCAGTGAACACGTGGCCAGTCCAGAAAAAGAGGTAAATTCCTAGAGCTGGAAAGCTCCCTGCGGGCCGGGCGTGGTAAATGTTTTCCTACTTTTAAAGGGCTGCAGTGATGCAAAGCCATATGATCTCCTCTCTTTGTGGCTTTGACTCCAGTTTAGTTGGTGCCGGGGAGGATTCAGCACTGATTTTGAGAGTTGGCTGCTTTACCTAAAAGCGTCAGTTCAGCCTGGGTTTATTGAATGGAAAGGCTCGGGGAAAACCAGAGACAGCAACCAGAGCTGCTTCGGTGGCGGCGACTCCAGAAACGAGCGTAGGGTTCCACTCCAGTCATCCCCACGTGTGGTTCCTGGATGCCTGGGAGACCTCAGACATTAAAAACGCAAGACCTCTTTTCATTTCTTCCAGGCGACTTCATTTTCATGTGTGCCTGAAATGTGTGAATGTATCCTTCCCATTCACTCATTCCTTTCACAAATATTTATTCCGTGCCTGTTATGTACCAGGCATCTTTTCGGCAGTGGGAAAATGCTACTGTGGTGGACCTTCCATTCCAGAAGGAAAGACTGCCAATAAGCAATCAACGTAGGCAAACGATACGGCATGTTAGATAGAAAATAAAATGAGAAAGGAGATATGAAGAATCGAGAGGGGGATAAAATGTTAGATAAGGTGGCCAGGGAAGGCTTCCCCAAGTAATTTTGAGTAGAGACATGAAGGTGGGGAGTGCACAAGCTACGTGGGTGCCTGAGCACAGTGGCAGGTCAAGGGCACGGGTGGGGGGTAGTGGTCTGCCTCTTCCAGGAGTATTTTATCACCCGCACTGTTTAGAATTGTTGGCACGGGGTAATAATAAAAAGCAGACAGCCTTCTAATAGCTTTTATTATCGTTTTAAATTCTCCAATGCACCCCCTTACTGCCTGCACCCAGGGTGGGCCACTCCCTCCACCTTGCATTCCACGCACTGGAAAAGCCAGAGTGAAGTGGGACTGATGTGGGAGCATGCCTGTGGGTTGGAGGAAGAGCGAGGAGAGTGTGTCAGGAGTGGAGCAGGAAATGAAGTCAGGGAGGTTAGGGGAGAGCAGGTCACACAGGGTTCTACAGGTCATAGCCAGAACGTGGACTTTGAATTGAGCGAGAGAGGGAACCATTGGGAGATTCTGAGCAGAGATGGCCATGAACTGACTTAGATGTTCGTAGGGTCACTCTGGCGGCTGTGTGGAGGGTAGTCAGTAGAGGGACAAGGGTGGAAATGGCGGGGGGGACCAGTTAGAAGGTTACTGCAGTAATTTGGAGGTGGTGGTGATGGTGGGGCTTAAATCAAGGTGGGGTCAGTGAAGCCTGGTGGTAAAAATTCTGCCAATTCTGGATATTTTTTGAAGGCAGAGTTGACAGGACTTACCAGTAGTCCACCAGGTGAGTTATTAAAGATTACTAACTTTGATATTCATAAAGCAAAATTGGCATATGTCTAGAATTTACTAAAGAACTTTAGTTTCGTATTATAAAAAGTCTGGCTGTTTCCTGCCGCAGAGTTTATATCACTCAACACTCCACAAATTCTGCTGAAAAGTAGGAAGCAGTGGGGGTGCATGTCCATGTGACTTTTTGCCTCACCTAAGTAGATCTCAGCCAAAAGCATTTAAGAGCTACTGATAAGGCCAAACCAGCAACTTCCCTGGAATAAATCCATGGCTGCTCCTGGGTCTCTCCTGGGTCTTCTCCGAAAGGGGAACTGCTGGGTTGGGGAGGCTCCAAACATCAGTGTCGTGACTCCAAGTCACACCTTCTGAACTTGAGTGAAGTTCGGAACTGTCTCTCGGGAACAGGGGGTTGGCGTGTGGGCAGGGGCTGTGGGCCTTCACCACCCTGCTGGCTTTGTTGTAGCTGGACAGCCACGTAAGCATGATGCACGTCCACGTGTTTGCAACCTATTTTGGGCTGATGGTGGCCTGGTTCCTCTCGAGGTCTCTGAATGACAGAGTGACGGAGGAGAAGAATCAGACAACCAAGAGCTCCAGTTTGTTTACCATGCTGGGTGAGGACAAGGTGGGGCGTGTGTGGAGGGGGGTGTCTCTCCCTTGGAGTGAGCGAGAGGCTCTCTGATGGCTCTGTGGAAAAATCTCCCTCCTTTACCAACCTGCCCAGGGTGCTCAGAGCCCCTCCATGATGACTCAGCTCCCCAACTAGTGTTGGATGGATTCACAATCCCTTTTAGGACAACGCTCTTCATTAATATCCACAGGAGAGGGGAGACGCGTTACCCTTGAGTTTAAATCAGTTTGCCTAATCCTTTTGTCATCGAGCGAAGGGAGGGAACTGGACAAGTGGAGAAGGGAGAGGCCAGCAGTGGAGAGAGGGAGAGGGTGGGGAAGAGACCAGTAATACTGGCGTATCTGGCAAAGCCCAGTGGAAATGCAGAAGCCTGACTGTGGGAGAAGCCGAGAGGAAATTGGGCAGTGAGCCGGGCGGTAGGTGACCCAACAGCCAGCCGCGAGGCCAAAATCAAAGTGGCACATTACATTTTCAGAATAAGCATTTGGCCATCACAAGCCGGGCTCAGGAGGCCTGGGGGTTGGTGATTTAAACTCTCTGGGCCTTTGTTTTTTTGCCCGTGAAGTATGTTAGCTGGGCCCTATCAACTTGAGAATTCGGAGGAGACATGACTTGCCCAAAAAGTCACATAACTAAAAAGGGACAAAGCTGAGACTTGCCTGCTCCAGGAAGCCCCTGCAGGCTCAGGCTTTGGAGTAGCAGTGCTGGCTCTGGCCACTGACCCTCTCTGGCCCCCAGGAACCCTCTTCTTGTGGATATTCTGGCCGAGTTTCAACTCCGCTCTGCTGGATATTCCAAAGGAAAGGAGGAATGCCGTGTTCAACACCTACTATGCTGTTGCGTCCAGTGCGGTGACAGCCATCTCAATGTCGGCCTTGGCTCGCCCCCAAGGGAAGATCAACATGGTGAGGAGGGGGTTGCCCCTCGGGCAGCACTCAGGTCTTCTAGGCTGGACACATTCATGCCCCCTGTTCCAGAACCAGCCCCACAGGGTGGGAAAAAGTATTCCGGGTGACAGAGACTTGTCTGCAGTGTCCTGGAGCAAGGGGAAGGGCACTGGCTTACCAAAATGGAGGTGGAATTTGGAGACTATGAAATGATCAAAGGCTCTCTGAGGGGAATGATTAAGTCTATCAGTGTTGACACCAAACAGACACGTGGGTGTGAACCCTGTTTCTGCTAGTTACTAAAGCCAGCCACCATGAGCAAGAGTCAGCAGAGAAGAGCTAGAATAGAATCAGCCAGGCTCTCCCCTTCCCCTAAGAAATTTCAAGAATGGGATGAATGGAATTGGAGGTAAAGAAGGATGTTATTACCCTAGCCGTGTGACCCTGGTCAAGCCACTTAAACCTCTGGAGCCACAACTGGCTCATATGTAAGGTGGAAATTAAGAGGCGATGCACATAAAGTGCTCTATGGGGGAAATAGTGCTGGGCAAACATTAGCCATGTTACCAATGTAGCCAGGAGACTGTGTGTGTGAGTTTTGCGGGGGGAGAGAGAGACGGGTGAAAGGGTAGAGCTAAAGATGAAACAAGTTTCCATGACGATCAGGTATGAGGCCAGCCAGCCAGAGGTGGTGGGAAAAAGTCTAGAGAGACAGCAGGGCCTAGAGTGGACAGAATGTGGCCATGCATGACAGGTTAAGCACTAAGGGGAGTGGGTGTCTTTCTGGGGGAGCTCCATGGTGACAGGAAGTCTAGGATCAGACAAGGTAGGGACATCTAGGGAGGCAGGTGTGGCCAAAAGATCAGGGAAGCCCAGAAGCTGGTCCCAGGCCCCAGAGCTCCAAGACCTGGTTAGAGTTGGGAGGGCAGAGGGAAGTAGCATGAAAGCGAAGCAAGGCCCCAGGTCTAGGGGATCAAAGGACATAGCGGAGATGTGACCCAGGAACGAGAGATAGCTGGTTAAAGCTGGATCCAGTAGTACAGGGTGGCGTAAACACCAAATAGCCAATAATAATGATAAAAATAGTAAAAACAATAATAATGGCTTATATTTCTTGAGCCCTTGGCTCAGAGTCTTCCATGTGGTAACTCGTTTAGTCTTACAAAAACCGTATTAAGTAGGTACAATCAAAACCCCGTTCTTCTGGTGCAAAAGTTGAAGCATGAATGGCTCAGTGCCCAAGGACACATCGCTAATAGGTGTGAGGGTGGCTAGGATACACTTTCAAGTTCAACGCCTCCCAGTCAGGGTGACTGCTCACAGAGCCTGAGAAGTGGAGTAAGATAAAACCATTGATGAAGGCCCTGTAGTCTCAGCAGAGAGGAGGGGATGGTTTCAGGGCCAGGGAAGCAGGGAAGACATGACAGTGTTGCTTGCGACCAGCTTACCAAGTAACTCTGGGCAAGATGCTGTCCTCTTTGTACCTCACTTCATTCGTCCACAAGCTCTTTCTTTGCAGACTCATATCCACAATGCGGTACTGGCTGGAGGTGTGGCTGTGGGCCCTTCGTGTCATCTGATCACTTCTCCTTGGCTCGCCATGCTGCTGGGCTTTATGGCTGGACTGATCTCCATCGGGGGAGCCCTGTGCCTGCCGGTAAGGAGCTGGGCTGCTACCACCTGATTTGGCTTAGACCAGCAGGGCCCTGGGAGCATGGTGGGCCGTCGTGTGGTGTCATGGGCTGCACGAGGCAGACGTTGGCACCTTCTCAGGCAGGCTTCAGAGCTTGGGTGAGCGACCCACCCAGGTCGTACTGTGTATTTGTTAGGATCTGGGGGAGCAAGTAACAGAACCCATTCATGTTTGCTCAGGCATGGGGGGAATATTGTAAGGCTACTGGAGTGTCACAGAACCCAAGGACAGGGATGCTGCTGGGAACCCAGGATTGGCTGACACCAGGGACAGGAATCTTGTGAGGAACCCAAGAAGTATCCGCTCTTCTTCTTTCTTTGCTTTTCATGAGTATCTGCTTTATTCTCACTCCGTAGACTTCCTTCCCCTTCTCCTTCTCCTGCTCCACGTGGTGGAATGTAGTCTTGCTCTTCAGGAAAGCAGCTGGGTGGAATTTCTCGGCCCCATTCCCAAGTGTTCTGGAGAAGGGACTCATGGGCTTAGTTTGGACAGTGTGCTTATCTTTGGCTGGGAATGTGGGAGACCCGAGCATAACATACGTACACAGCTGCTGCCCATGAGCCATGTGAATGGGGGGGGAGGGGCAGCAGCTGGAAGAGGGATGCTGGGCTAACCCAGGCCATGTCCACTTCTGATTGTTTAGTTCTTCTTCTAAGTGGATGGGCTTTTCTTCCTTCAACATCCAGCAGGTGCTGATAATACCAGCATACCCCATGATAGCCAATTTGTTATAATACACTTCTAAGAGAAATAATTTCAGAGCAGCAACTCTTTGTGGGTTTGAAGCCTTGGTAGAGGAGAAAGGAGTAGACTTTTGGATGGCTCAAGAAGCTGAATTTGGATGAAAAATGGATATTCAGGGAGGCAGTTTCACTCCAGAATAGGGGAAGATGTACCAACAGTCTCGTCTGACCAGCGATGGGGTAGCCTGCTTTTCATCTTTGGAATTGCAATGAATGTCTTTTATCTCCTGTGCTTTGAGGCCCTATGATGAAAGGCCAAAGTGCGCAGGGAAACTGCATAAATTCTCATCAGGCTGGGCGTCCACTCTCTGTGCTTGTTTCCTTGACTCCATCAGTGGGGGAACGATTCAGAGATGATTCACTCATTCATCTCTCCCTTCATTCATTCGGCACATATGTTTTAACATGTGTCCTGCTCTCTGAGCTATAGTGTAGTGAGGGCAATGGACAAATAAACATAGCACAGCACGTCTAAACCAGCCTGAGTTGGATCAGAAAATGCTTCCTGGAGCAGAGGGTGTCTCAGCTGAGTGTTGACAGATGACTAATATTACCCAGGCAAAGTAAAGGGAAATGTATCCCAGACAGAAGGAGCAGTGTGTTCAAAGGCTCAGTGGTGAGAAGAGCAGATGGCCCAGCCAGGAAATAGACGCTGAAGCACTGGGTTCACCTGCGAGTGTGGTGGGACCACAGTCTTGAGAGATGGGAGGTACTCAGGTGTGGCTCCTGGGCAGCTTGAGGAGTCTGGGTTTTTATTCTGAAGACAGTGGGGGATCCCAAGGGGGAAACTCACCTGTCCTATTTGCATTCGTATCCACATTTGTTGGCTCATGGTCCCTTGGGAGGCTAAGTGGTGGAGGGGAAGGGGTGCTGAAGGAGAGTCCGGAGGGGGGGGCGGTCAGATTCTTTTCTTCTCATTAGTCATGTTGTCTTTGGGATAGCAATTACATTTGGGCTAGAGCAGCGGGTCTCAATCACCCTCCGGGGACTTTCTGACCATACATGGAGACATTTTTTTGGTTAACACACGGTGCGAGGGTTGCTCCTGGCATCTCGAGGGTGGAGCCCAGGGATGCTGCTAAACATCCTAGGGCCTTTGCACAACACAGAAGTATCAGCCCAAAGTGTGAGTAGGGCCTGGGCTAGGCCCTTGCTTCTGGAAGGGTGGTCAGGGGGCCAGTAGCATTGACATCACCTGGAACTTTGTGAGAAGTGCAGCATCCCAGGCCCTAGGCCCACTAATCTGACTCTGCAGCTTCACAAGCTCCCCACGTGATGCAAGTACACATTCAGGTCTGAGGAGCCCTTGCGGAGGTGAGCCCCAAAGCCTACCCACTGTGGGTGGCCCTGGATGCCAAGGATCTGTGGAAAGCCTGGATAGGGGATATCAGTCTTTCATGTACATCTGCTTATCTGACGTTCGTTCCAGGAATACTTTAACCACGTGCTGGGGATCCACGACACCTGCGGCGTGCACTACACCTTTGGCTTGCCAGGTCTGCTCGGGGGAATCGCCTACATTCTGCTGATAATCTATGAGGTCACCTGGACCAAGCAGTCCATGTAAGTGACTTGGCTTATCCCCTTCGCACCCCGTCCAACTCAGGAAGAAACATGCCCAAAGCCCTCAGCTGAGGTGCATGCGTTCAGAGCCAGGCACTCCGCAGGCCTTAACAAATATTTGTTGGCAGATTTATTAATACATTCTGCCTAACCTCTACCTCTCCAGGCCATGTCTTCTTTCCAAAAAGGACAGCTTAGATGCTGGGCAAAGGCAGACAGTTGTGAGTCCTGCCCCCCAAATGTAGACAGAGCAGGTCAATTGGGCCCAAGCCAGCTGAGTCCATTGTTTAACCCCTGGTGGTTTAGGTCATGGTGAAGAGTGTGTCATGGAGTCAGACTCATCTTGACCTCTTACTAGCTGGGTGTGCTACCTCGTCTCTCTGAGCCTCATTGCCTGGTGTAAACGCAGATAATGACAGAGCCTCTCCTCATAGGGTAGTTGGAGGCCAGGTGCTTGCGGCCAGACACCTTGTGGTTAAAAGGATTTAATACTTTAATGTAGGAATATGCTAAGCACAGCCCATCCCTGAGGCCCAGAGAGAGAAGGAGCTTGGCCAAGGTCTTGCTGTGAGGCAGGAACGTGGGCCTTGGGACTAGGGTCAGATTCTATGTTCTCCGGACAATGGACGCCAGTGACTGATTTGACATACCTGAGACCTGGCCATCACCTCCCAGAGGTTGTGTGAGTATCTTCTGGGCGTGGCTCACATAAAATGAAAGAGTGACTTGGGCATGATACAGGGATAGATTTTTCCAGATGAACTGATACAGTGATAACAATAATAATAGTACTGGTGACAATCACCACTGCTTATGGACTGCTCTCTAGGTGCGAATAGGCCTGTGCTAAAAGCATCACATGCATAATCTCATTTAATCCTCGCACCCCCACCCGAGATGTATTATTATCATACACTAAGATACGACACATATGGGGAGTTATCTGCCCTGAGTCACTCGGCTGGAATGCAGCTGTACAACTGATGAGCGCCTGAAGTGGGTGATGGGAGCTCATCGCATCTGGAGGCAGCTCAGAGAAACCACGGAGGGCTGGGTCCCTTGTAGCTCGAACAACAGAGATGGCCACAGCCCCACATTGTAGGAATCACATACAGCATGCGAGACAGCCCTCCTTAAACTGCTTGGGGTAAGGGGGAATCCCACCTCCGGGTGGGGAGGAGATGGTCTGCGTGAAGCAAGACACCACAGGGATGGGCTCCAATGATGTGTCTGCCACTGTTTTAACAGTTGTGCAACTCAGCCTCTCTCTGAGCCCCTGAGTCCCTCTCTGTAAAGCTCAGGTGACTGTAGGGGCCAGGCAGGTAAGGTTACAAAAAGAGAGCAGCGAGAGGAGGCTGGGAAATCGTGGGCAATTGCTCTGAATTCAGCACCAGGCAACCATGACGGTGCCGGGACCCAGGCTCAGTGTCCCCAGGTCTAATGACTTTTTAAGAGAAACCAGAAATCCAGAGTTACGCACCTGCGCTCCCAAGCATTGGCAAAAGATTCAGAGTCATTAGAAACATTGTGTGGGCCAAATTCTGTTCCTGGGTGGCCAACCTGTGATTTCTGAACCACCTACCCTTCTAGCTCCTTAATTCTGTGCTTCTGTGGCTCTCCTAGAGCAGTGGTTCTCAACAGCACTAGCATCACCGGGAACTTGCTAGAAATGCAAATCCTACCCTAACCCAGACCTGCACTGTTAGAAATCTAGTGATGGGGCCCCAGCAATCTGTGGGTCAGCCAGCCCTCTCGGGGATTCTCCTGCAAACTAGTTTGAGACTACGAGCCTAGAGCAAACAACAACAAACAAAGAACAACAAAACAAAAAACAAACAAAGGCCAGCCAACCAATGGTGTGCTACTAAAGGACTAACAACCTGCTCTCCAGGAAAACAAAGCCCTGATTGCAGAGGTGCAGATACTCCCATCTGTAACCATGGAGGGGCTATCACTGAACTGCGGGTTGGGAACGGTTGAGAACAGGGGTCGGTCAGCCCGCCCCTGGGAGCAGGCTCTTGCACACCTCTGCGAGTCAGGTCTCACCAGGATGGGACAGTGGAGTACCAAGGAGTTGTCCTCTCTCCTCTGCAGGAACCCGGCAAAGGGAAGGACATAGCGACAGCAATGACCTCTCTTAGGGAGGCCTCTGGTCAGCTGGAAGTCAAGGGCACAGGCTTCAGGGAGGGTTCCATTTACCAGCCGTGTGATCTTAGGCACAGTATACTCAAACTCTCTTCAAGTCTCAGCTTTGATCTGCATGATGGGATAATAAGATCTGCGTCCCAGGGCTGCTGTGAAGATTCAGCATGGAGGGAACACCCTCTTGTCTTCATGATGATTCTTGCTACTGCTGCTTCTACAGGAAAAGCACTTCTGTGTATAGAAAGAGGGACAAAGGACTAGCTGGGAGTCAGAACACTTAATGTGACACGTGGAGCAACTGTTTATTAGCTTCGTGTCATTGGGCAACACGGTTGGCTTTTCATTCATTCCACAGTGTTTGCCGAGCTCCTATTCATGGGAGCAAATGTGAACGGGTCACGTGCTTGCCGCTGGGATGGGGCAGGGTTTCACAAACTGTGGGATTTAAGTGGTGTAGAGACACACTTAACATTGAATCATGCAGGGCAGATGCTGTTTTTCAATTATTCCGTCCTTGGATTGCATCAGGGAGAAAGCCTGCACTCAGGTGCTAAGTGCCTCTGTGCTTCTGACACAAGCTGACGTCAGGTTGGAAGGCCAGCGAGGCAGCCTCCGGCTGAGACACGTGCTCAGGCTGCATCTGGGGGAGATTTTAGCAACACTTTGTTTGCACTGTATCTTTTTACAGTGACCTCCCATTTCTCTACCATTTACACTGGTGACTCAAAGTTTCCTTTTAAATACATTTATTTAAATGTAAAAAAAAAAAAAGTCCATTTAAAGAAAAATATTTAAAAAAATAGTATCCTTGGAATGTCAATATGGCTAAATTTGTGAAGGTAACTCACAGATGCCGAAATTTGGGAAAGATCTGTCTGGCCTTCGTGGGTAGATGGGGTTTGAATCCCAAGAGCCACCCATGCCAAGCCATGTGACATTGGAGACTCTGGTTCACTTTCCTAACCTGGATCTTCCCATTTGTGGAACAGGGATGCTGACAGCTCGCTCAGAGGGCTGCTCCAGCATCATATGAAATCAGATGGTAAACACGGGGAGCAGAGGGCGTGGTGCAGGGGAGCCCACCCTCCGTGGGGACTGTCATTATGGCTAGCTCTGTGTCATCCATTGCTGCTTTCAGATGGCATCAGGAGAGAGTGAACTGGGGGGTTAGCAGTTAGCAGATTTAGATTTAGCTTCTATGCTCCCACTTAATCTTATTTTTAAAAACAAAACGTTTTTGGGCGCCTGGATGGCTCAGTTGGTTAAGCGACTGCCTTCAGCTCAGGTCATGATCCTGGAGTCCCAGGATCAAGTCCCGCATCGGGCTCCCTGCTCAGCAGGGAGTCTGCTTCTCCCTCTGACCCTCCCCCCCTCATGCTCTCTCTCTCTCTATCCCTCTCTCAAATAAATAATAAATAAAATCTTAAAATATAAAAAAATAAAAAATAAAAACAAAACATTTTTGTAGTATAATCTACATCCAGAGAAGGGCAAATATCCTCAGGGCACCACTTGATGAATTTTCTGACACGCCCATGTAATCAGCACCCAGAACTCCTTCTTGTCCCATCCCAGGGCAACCGTGACCCTGACTTCTAACACCATCAGTCAGTTTTGCCTGCCTTTGTCCTTCATGTACGTGGAATCCTACAGGAAGTCTGTGCTCTTGTGTGCCTGGCTTTGACTCTACCTTGTAGTTGTGAGACTCTCCCACATTATTGAGTATCTCTGTAGATTGTTCATTTTCATTGGGGTAGAGTATAGAATTGTGCTGGGGTTTACTTCATAAAGGTGACTTGAGTGATGACATGGAGAGGTCAATGTCATTGAAGGAAAAGTTTAATGTTACAGTTGTCCTGGAAATGAGAGGCTCAACACACCATGTAGGGCCCCACAAAACCTTATTACACCCAGGGACCAGGCAGCAGAGAGAGAGGGGAACTGAGACTATATGCCTTCAGGTTGATGGCAGTGGGGTAGTGGTGGGGAGGGGCGGGAGTCCCCTCTTGGGCAAGAACTGAAAGCATATGTTAGAGTTTGTGGTCAGGGGGTTTATAATATGAATTTTGCACTCCCATGAAAGCTGACTTGCTGGAGAGAGAGTGGTAAACAATTTCGGCCATTAGTTGGGCCCTGTGATAAATGAGTGCCATGTAGACAAATACAGAATCTAAGAAACACAGTTAAAATAAGTGTTCCATTGTGTGAATACAAAACAATTTCTCCATCACTGATGAACATTTGGGTTCTTTCCGGTTTGGAGCTGTTATGAACATTCTAGTATGGCTGCTATGAACATTCTAGCACTTTTTTTTTTTTTTTTTAAGTACATACAAATGCTCTTCTGTTGAGTAAATGCCTAGAAGCAGAGCTGTTGGATCATGGCATTCATATGATCCATTTGAGAGGATATTACCAGTTTTCCACTGTGCCAGTCTAATCACCCATGGCACCCAAGAGTTCCCTTTACCCCATATATTCTCCAACACCCCATATTTTCCTTCTCTTTAAGTTTATCCACTTAAGCATCAAACATCAATTTAATTTTAATTTCCCTGATGACCAATTAAGTGCAGCACTTTTCATTGGCTTTCTGGACATTTGAACATCTCCTCTTTTGAAATATCTGTCCAAGTTCTTTTGCCCATCTTTCTGTTGTATTGTTCTGCCTTTTTCTTATAGATTTGTAGGAATTCTGGATATAGAGTCTTTGTTATATAAATGTATCATAAATATCTTCTCCCATTTTGTGGGTTATCTTTCACCTTCTTAATGGTATCTTTTGATGGACAGAAGTTCTTAATTTTAACACAGTTCAATTCATCACTGTTCCCTTCACGTTTGTGAGTCCTGTTTAAGAAATCTTTGCCTACGGGTGCCTGGGTGGCTCAGTTGGTTAAGCGTCTGCCTTCAGCTCAGGTCATGATCTCAGGGTCCTGGGATTGAGCCCCATGTCAGGCTCCCTGCTCAGCGGGGAGCCTGCTTCTCTCTGTCCTTCACCCCCCCGCCCCGATCATGCTCGCTCTGTCTCTTGATTTCTCTCTCTCTTAAATAAATAAATAAATAAAATCTTTAAAAAAAAGAAAAAAAACGAAATCTTTGCCTACTGCAAGGTCATGTAGATGTCCTCCCAGGCTACTTCATAGTTTAGAGTGAGGTCCTGGGGTCGCCTAGAAGGAGAGAGGACAGGGAAGTATGTTCAACAGGGGTGGGCAGGGGAGATGAGCCTGACAGCCAAGCTCTACTCCACCTTGCCCTGATGGAAATAGAACTTTCATCATTAATTGCCTCATGAGGGAACTTGGGGCTCAGAGAGGTTAAATGACTTGCCCAGGATCATGCAGCTAGTTACAGTCCTTGGACTTGAACCTGGGTTTTCTGCCTCCTGGTCAAGTTCATCATCCATGGTTTCCGAGAATTGAAGGCAGCCAAAGAGGATCTTGGAATCCCCCCTTTCCCTCCTCCATGTCTGTGTGGCTTTGCAGGAACACGGCAGGGGAATGGGTTACCTGGGGAGAGGAATTATTTTTCTGATAGCCCTTCCTGACAGCATCACTGCTGTTGCAAACAGTCCTTCTTGACCCCAATGACCTCTGCAGTCTGATGGTTGAATGTGACTACATCCCGCTTTGTCATCTAGGATCAGCTACCAGGTGTTCATTGGCACTGGGACACTCAGCTTGGCCGTGGCTTCGGGTCTGATAGCTGGTGTTTTGACAGGTAAGTGTGAGACGACCCTCCTTCCCCCATGGCCCAGGGCACAGGTCCTGAGGCCAGAGGGCATCTGGCCCATGGCCACATGTGTCTGTGCCCATCCCCTTCTCCGTGAACCCCCGCAGCTCAAGCTTAATGATGCAAAGGGGCTCAGACCTTGATTAACAACAAAAACAGAATCACATGATTTCAGAATTAGAAGGGCCCTCAGAGGTCACCTGTCAGAGGTGTGGACTCTGAGGGCCAGATAAAGTAAGAGACTTTCTGGAGGTTACAAGTAGCAGTAAGTGGCAACATTACAGTCTCCTGAGCTCAGGGCTGGTGATTTCACCCAATTTTGTACAGCAAGCCCAGGAAACCCTTATGCCAAAAAGTTTACCTTCACCCCTGAGAATACCCATACTATTATTTTGTTCAGCAAGTATTTATTCAATATCTACTCTGAGCCAGGGCACTATTCTTAGGCACTAGGGACACAAGAGTGAACAAAACACGTTCCCTGATCTCATGGAGCTGATATTCTAGTGAAGGGGGAGGGGATAATAAATAAACAGATAAGTAGAGTATTTACTATGTCAGAGATGGTAAGTGCTATGAAGAGAAATAACTCAGGGTAGAGGAACACAGAGTCGGGGTGAGGATAGGGTGCTCTTTTAGAATGGTGGGAAGGGAAGGCCTATCTAATAAGTTGACCTTTAAGCAGAAACCTGAAAGGAAAGAGGGAAGGAGACATGCCATGTGTTTATTTGGCAGAAGAGCATTCCATGAAAAGAGATAGCAAGTGCAAAGGCCCCGAGGCGGGAGCAAAGCATGCTCAGTGTGGCTGATATGGACAGAGTGAAAGGGAGAGTGGCAGGGGTTGAGAACAGAGTGGTAACAGGAGCCAGATCATTCTGAGAGATGGGAAGCCACTGGAAATCTTTAAACAGAGGATTGAAGTATGCTTTTGCTCCTGCAATATGACAGAACAGCAAGACCCTTAGGGAGTTGCTAATCTGCCAGTCTTATTTATATGCTAGGTGAAAGTATGGATTTCTGTCCAGAACTGCTCACCTTTATTCTACAAGCAAACAGCTTTATTGGTTAGACATTCATATACTGTGTCCCTAAGCAGGGAATGAATGCCAAATAAGAGACCAAATAGCATAAGCAGACATAAAGGAATTGTATGGCATTGGGCACATCAGTTTACTCTCTCTGGGCCTTGGGTACCTTCTCTGTAAAATGAAAGGACAGTGGTAACTAATCATTTGGCTTCTTTTCTGCTCCAAAACGTAGAAAGATACTTTTTGGAATTGCCTAGGTGATTTTAGAGAGCGAGACTGACTAGAATTACTCTAATATACTCACTGGCCTCAGCTTTCAGCAGAGTTGAGGTGATTGATTAAGTACCAGATAAGACAAATGCCTCCCTCCGTAAGTTTACATTCTATTCATGGTGACAGTCTAATACTGAGTAGGGTTACCAGATTTAGCAAGTGAAAACCCAAGGTGCCCATTTTTTAAGTTCAGCATTAACTGAGCATCCTGTATTTTATCTGGCAACCCTCCCCCCGGACTGTGACACCATTCACCATTGTCACTAGTATTCACAAAGTGACACTGATTTGCACCATCTTTTAAAGCCCCTGGGAGGGCTTTTTTAATGCTTGCCTGGAGTCAAGAAAGAGAATAGAATATTGTTCCTTTAAGAGTTAAGACCAACGAGTGTTCCTCTTTACATGTGGCTTTGAACGTAAGAACACTGGTAAATAAAAAGAACATGAACAATGGAAGGGGGAAAGAGGCCACCAAGCAGCCAAGATAGCACCAAATTGACCCCCTAAAGCTGAGCATTTTGCTTGCCAAGAGCCCCCCCCCCAAATTTGGGCCTGTCTACACTTACGTAAGAAACAATCCCATCAAGCATGGTTATTGAGTTTCCCAGTTCCGGCAGATCAGAAATGGCAGGTTAGAAATGGGACAGGTTTCTAGAGGTAAGGCACATTGGTAGAAGTGAGAGGTGAAAAAAGACAGCCTAACGGAAGAAAAGAAATTCTTAAAGCTAGACACTAGAACATGAAACTTGGGCTGCTAAGAGAATCCAACAACCCTCAACAGCTACATACTTCCTCTGCATTAGATAGCACATTTCATAAATGGATGTTCCTAGCAACGGTTCCGATTAAAAAAAAAAAAAATCTAAATGTGTTTAATGTTGTCTCATAAGACAAGAAAATATAATATATTTTGGGTGGATTTTTGTCAGTGGTGAGTAAGCCTCAGCTATGTGGAAAGTTCATGTAGGTGTTAGAGATCATTTCTGAATAATTCCAGCTAAATGAGGTGTGCTGGTTACACCCTACATGTCAATATCAGTTAAAGGTGTGCATTACAAAAGGAAAATGTGAATAAGTACACGCCTACTCTTGTTAATCTTACTACTTAATACATTGGGACCAATCACCATTAAAAATACACATTAAAAAAAATACACAGATAAATCTATCAATGGCATTTCCCTGGTTCATATGAAAGGTGAGCAATCCCTTCACGTATCCTGGGAAATTCGGTTCGCTTTGCATAGCTGGAGGAATACACAGGGCCAAGCTCTCTGGGCAGAGGCTGGATGGGTGAAAAGAAGAATAGCGCAAAAGCAAGTTGGTATAAACTACTTTCCTAACTACACAAGTGGAGTCCTAAGCTGAGGTCACAGAGTTTATTGAAGCCAGTGACGCCGGACTGACAGGAGCACCTAATTGGAGTTGCTGTCCATGGTAGCTCTCGTGTTCCAAATAGATCAGCTTTTAAGTAGGAGCACCGTCTGATAGGGCTCTTCTATTCCACCTTGGGAAGCATGTCAGATAGGTGGCTACTGTACACCTCTCAGTATCATCTAAATCCTTTGGAGATAATTGCTCTTGCCAGTTTCTTTTAAAAGATGTCTATAGAATTAATAAAGCTGGTCCAGGAAGGCCAGCGCTTCAATTTGTCTGTCTCCTGGCTGTAGAAGAAAAAGGGATTTTGTTGAGATAACCATAGCTGGCCTATGATATTTTGATTAATTTGGAGATAACAAATGCTGTGCTCTAAAGGTTTAACACATAATTATGAATTTTAACAGGTTTGGTCTTAAACCTCAAAATATGCAAGGGACCTCATGCAGCTAACTATTTTGATGACCAAGCTTTCTGGGAGGTAAGATTTTTAACCTAAGGTCATAGATCTTGAGTGAATGAACTTAGAACGATATCTGTTATATCTGTATGTATGTTGACTTGGTGTTTGTGAGAACAAACTAAAAACAAAATTGTGTGTGTGTGTGTGTGTGCTGGTAAAAGCTGGGGAGGGAAGTGGTAAAGGTTACCATTCCCCTGATGCCTCAAAGTCACTGAGGGTCAGAGATGTGAGAACGGCTGCTGGCCACACTTCCCTTATCTGGGGTCATCAACGTGGGCAAAGGGTTTGACGTAAAGGTGATCGAATCCTGCGGTGCATGAGCCAGCAGGTCCAGTCTCATTTGATAGACACACTGAGCGGAGCCGTGACCATCGGGGTTCTCACAATGAGTGTGCGGCAGAGCTGGATCTAGAACACAACTCTTGATAAGCGGTAGCTAGCGGACACAGGACCACGTGTACTGTTGGAGTCTGGGGTCATTTAGCTAAAGGACAGAGAACTCGAACAACGCGGCTGCTGCTGAGGGTCTCTGTGTTCCGTGTAGTGTTTGTTGTCATGACTAGTCTAGAAAGAGGTTCAGGGCTCATTCCCTGTCACCCCACTACACTCCTCCCTTTGGCCAGCACTCATAGTCCACCATGCAGTCTGATGTGTCACCTTAGGTAAATCCCATGTGATGCTGAGGTTGGCTGGGCAAACATTGCAAAATTATAAATGGGAAGTGGAGGCTGACGGAGGCCAGGCTAATGCCCAGCATCATACCTTTGCGAGCAGCAGAGATAAGACCAGGAACTGTACCTCCCGAGTCCCAAGCCAATCCTTTCTCCACCTGGCATGCCTAGATACTGATCACTAAAGGGACAGAGAACCAGCCTCATTATGGGCCTTGGCATTAGTGTTTGTTTTTATTTTATTTTATTTTTTTTAAAGATTTTATTTATTTATTTGAGACAGAGAGAATGAGAGAGAGAGAGAGCACATGAGATGGGGGAGGGTCAGAGGGAGAAGCAGGCTCCCTGCCGAGCAGGGAGCCCGATGCGGGACTCGATCCAGGGACTCCAGGATCATGACCTGAGCCGAAGGCAGTCGCTTAACCAACTGAGCCACCCAGGCGCCCGGCATTAGTGTTTGTAGAGAGAACCTGCCTCTTCTCCTTTGCCTCCTTCTTTATCTCTTCTCTTAACTCCGCTTCTTCTTCCTTTTCCTTGTCAAAGAGCTTTACGGAGGTATATTTAAATTGTATATTTCAAATATACAATTTGATGCATTTCAACATATTTATATGCCTATGAAACCATCACTACAGTCAAGATAATGAACATATCCATTGCCACCATGTTTCCTTGTGCCTCTTTGAAACTATTCCCTCCCTAGGCCACCCCGTTCCATCCCCAGGCAACCACTGAACTGCCTTCTGTCCAATAGATTGGTTTACATTTTCTATAATTTTATATAAATGAATCATACAGTACATTCTTTTTCTGGCTTCTTTTACTCAGCATAATTATTCTGAGAGTCATCCATGTTGTTGCTTATAAACGGTCTCATCTGGTACCAGCTTCTCCCTACAGCCAGTCTCTCTCAGTCCCTGCCGAGTGTTCTTGCCCCTTTGGTGGTAGCAGGGTAATCTAGTGAAAGGACTCAGGAAGCTGGTTTAATTCATCCATTCATTCCACAAGTATTTATTGAGCAAGCCCTATATGCCAAGCATTCTGCTATTAATGAGGGATGCCACAAATGGGACCAATATCCAGCTCAGTTATTTGAGTTGCAATAAATATTTGCTGAATGAATGAAGGAAATTTGAGGAACACCCCCACCCCCAACGCTGGGCACTGCAGCAGCAGGTGAAGTGAAACCACGGGTACGGACCTGGAATGAGAAGACCTGAATTCCAGTTGCCATTCTGCAAGGTCTCATGGAGGCAAGTTCCTTGACCTCTCTTACTGGTAAAATAAGAATGGTAATCTTTGTTCTACCTCACTGGGTTGTTTTGAAGACCAAACGAGGTAATAATGGCTGTAACTACATTCTGTAAACTGTAAAATGCAAAGCACCACGTGAACAGGAAAGCTTATTACTGGGGGTTTAGCCAACCATGAAGGAATGCATAAGCATAATAGTTATCATTTATCGTAAGACGATGGTTTCCGATTTTGTGCTAGATGCTTTTCAGCATTATCTGACTTTATCCTTACAACAACCCTGCTCAAGAGTAAGCATCCCTGTCTTAAAGATGAAGAATGGGGCGCCTGGATGGCACAGTCAGTGAAGCATCTGACTCTTGGTTTCGGCTCAGGGCATGATCTTGGGGTTGTGAGATCGAGCCACACGTTTGGCTCCGGGCTCAGCACAGAGTCTGCGTAAGACTCTCTCTCTCTCTCTCCCTCTGCCCCTCCCCACCACACTCTTTCTCTTTCTAAAATAAATGAGGAGGAAGAAGAGGAAGAGGAAGAAGAGGAAGAAGAAGGAGAAGGAGAAGAAGAAGAGGAGTAACTTGTCCAAAATGATAAAGCTAGTAAATGGAAAAGGAGGAATTTGAACTGGTATCTATTTGGCTTGAAAGACACAGCTGCTCCTGGAGGATAGTTACTACTCCCCCCACTATTCTGATTTATCCTTTTACAGCTGAGCAGAACATTTATTCAGCAGCAGAACACTGCTTTCATTTGAAAAGCCAAATATCCATTGAAGTGGCAAGAGTTCAAACTTCCAAAGCTGATAAATCCAGGGGTAATTTTTTTTAAACCATCTGAAAAGACATTTTAATCATCATCGAATGTCCTAACGCACTTCAGAGAACCAGACACCTGGGGGTTGGAAAGGACATTCCTTCACTGGTTGCCCAAACCATGTCTGACAGTTCTTGGGATGGGGCATTCACCACTCCCCAAAGGTACCCATGTCATCCTTGGGTGGTTCTATTACTAATTAATCATTCATTCACTAATTAATTCCATTTAATGTATTCCCTAATATATGACAGAACTCTTGTGTGAAGAGCTGGAGAGACAAATCTAAATGTAATGCAGCTCTCGATCTCAAGGAACTGCATCTTCTAATCCTCTGTCTTCCTATAGATTACAATGATCCTACCTCAGATACTGGTTTACAAAAATTCAGTTCCTGACACAATTTTTCATGAATTCCTTCCTTCAATTTTTTATTTCAATTTAATAACCCATGGATTTTATTTCATGCTTTCCAAAGCACAAGGACTCACTGACATCCACTTATTAAAACTAATTCCACAGTTAACCTTTCTGAAGAAAATAGCTTTTTTTGTGAGTCTATCGCAGACAAGGCCCTGTCCTGGGTACTGTGTGGGGGTTCAGAGAAACTAGGACTTTCACCATGTAGAAGGACTGGATCTTTCTATATGCACAGCTCTATCTGTTAAGCACTGAGTGAGTCATCCTGGCAGTAGCTGCTGGACAAATGAGAGAAGGTAGAGCTTGGGGAGGTCAGGAAACATGGAACTTGGAGCTGTGTTGGATTTGGTTAAGTGGCAGGAAGTGAAAGACATTCCAAGCAAGGGGAAGGTTGTGAGCAAGAACTGGAGAAGCAGGAGGCAACCTGGCTCAGATGGTTGGTGAACGGAAAGATGAAAGGTAGGCGAGAGCCACTTGACTCATCCTCCAGGCAATTGGAAGCTCCCAAAAGTTTAAGTGGGGAAATGATAGGATAGTTTTAGAGTTGAGTGGAGCAAGACTGAGCTCGTAGGATGGATTCTGAAATGAGTGCCATATGCTGAAGATCATCCATTGGCTTCTGAACAAGTATTTGCAGTTTATTTTAAAAATGATTTTATTGCCAAGAAACATAAACACCACAGTTTTAGCATATAAATACCTCAGAATCTGTTGAGTCCCTCCTGCGGTGTTAGGCAAAATTCTCAAAACCTAGCCTCATCACACTGGTATTACCCCTGCTTCTGATTTAAGATACACATTGTAGACACACAGTAAGGATCCAACAAACGCTTGTTCAACAAAAATGAGGAGAGCGGGTTTCTAAAGCAAAGTAGGAAGACAGATTAGGAGCCTGCCAACAGACTCCTCCCCTCTTGGAGAGGCCCCTGAAAAGAGCCTTGTTCTGGAAGGCGGATCTGAATTCGAGTCCTAGTTCACCCACTGGCAGTCTAGTAGTGCCTTCAGGCACGTCTCTTTACTTCTCTGGGGCTCAGTTTCTTCATTTGTAAAATGAGACCAAATTCCACATTCCAGAGTCAGACGGATCTGGGTTCTACCACCCCTTGTTCTGTGATCTCTCAGAGCCTCACTGTTCCCATCTCTGTGGAGACAGGAATAGTAATAGCTCACCAGGTCGTTGTAAGGGTTTAAAGGACATAATGTGTGGGAAATGCTAGCACACTGATCCTCAAAAAACACCCCATAAATGTTAGCCACTCTGATTCCCACTTCTACAATTCTGTGGTCCATGTTACCGGACACGCAGTGATTTAGGGCAGGCTATGATGTGGCACCACCCCAGGACTTAGGATATGCTCAGCTTGCAGAAGAGAAGACCCAAAGGAGACCTAAGAACAATCTTCAAACACTTGAAAGATTGTCATGTAGAAAAGGACAAATATTTGTTCCTATGGTTCTCCAAAGAATTTACCTATATCCAGTGGGCGATGCTGTATAAACTGCTAACAACTTGAACTTGTCTGCAAAATTACTACGAAGTAATTCATAGTGCGGTGAATTCACCCATTGGGTGAAGTGCGTCCTCTGTCACTGGGGGCAAACAAAAGCCAGATCACTATTTATCAATGATGCATGTAAGGAGCTGTAAGAAATGAGATCTAAGAGTTCTTCCAATTCAGATTTTGTGAAAGACCCTCTAAGACGTCTGTGATAAGACATTTTCGTCAACATGTCAGTTTCCAGAGTTCAAGCCAGAATCAGTATGTGTCCAAATTTTAAGACCATAAGGGTTCATCTGTAATAAAAGTATTTGTTTTGTTTTCACAGTTTCCTCATTTGGCTATCGGATTTTAAGCAAAAGCATCCAAGAAAAACAAGGCCTGTCTGAAAATGAGACAACTTCCTTTCACTGTTGCCCCCCTTTTTTTGTGGATGACAGACACTCGTTACAGCAAAGTCTCCTTATATACAATGGAACAAGGTCAGAGATGAATTTGGTATTAAAAAATAAGATCAAAAATTTATTTGAATTGGTAATTTCATAATAGTTTAAAATAAATGTTTGGTTTCATTAAAAATGATGCTATCAGTATTTTCTTGGGTGCAGACATGTAATTAAGGTATTGGTTCAATTTTATTGACAATTCCTAGATTCTTTCTCATGCTTAACAAAGTGTGCTATGCTACCCAGTGAACTCTTGTCTACATCAGCAGAGCAGAGAATAAAATAGGGAAAAATTAAGAATTCACTTATATTTAGTCCTATAATGTGGACATTGTGTTTCTACTCAAGCAGTTTCACAAAGTAGTTCTTATAACCTGTGCACATTCTGGATTTAACTATAGGGAAAGACATGGTCAACTGTGGAGATACAGTGTCTCAAGATTAAAAAACTGGTTCTGTGACCTTGAGAAAATCAATGTTTCCACAGTCTGGGTTCCCTCATCTGGTAAAAAGAGAAGGTGGACCTTCAACCTCTCAGATGCCCTTGAATTCTCTGAAAACCCACCGTGAGTGATTGGCTGTGGGATGGCAGCAACATGGCCATTTTTTTGAGTGTGTCTGGATGCCCAGGAGATATTCCATATGTACACAGTGAAGACCACATGGCTGGTGTGGACAAGAGCACCACAAATTTAAATCATCTAGGAGATATTCTGTGTTTCAGGAAGGGCTAACTGTAGCAAATTTTATGAAAGAAAACATTTCAAGCTGTATTTCTAAAGAACAGGTACCCCATAGTTAGCTAGTTCATTTAAAAAAAGATTCCCATTTTGCCAAGGTGGGGGGAAGGGGAGAGCCTGACAAAAGGAACAGACCATGAGAATTCTCAGTAGTTAATGTTTGTAATTTTAATTGACCTTGCTGGTCTATTTTGAGGTTAGTGGTTCAGTACAGAGATACGATGAAACTTGGAATCCAATTCACTGTCAAACCAACAACAAAAAATTTGTCACCTGAGTAAAGCCTAGTGTCAAGTCTCTATCCTTTTCCTCTTTCTTTCAATGGTGGATGTGGAGTGACTGTCAGCATCCCACCAGGACCATGTGTTATGGCTGAGTGATTGCCACTCCCCACCCCCCCCATTAGGGGCACCAACACGGTCACTCACCCCTTGGGAGACCCTCAATGGCTACTTACACTGAAATGTTTCCAGAATTTTTGGCAAAACTGTATAAACCAAACACAAAGTATAGTGAGAAAGAATTCTGACCACTGCATAGATTTAAAAACAAGAAATGTTTATATTTCATTTAACATTCGACACAGAATAGGCCACATTTAAACAGACACAATAAATCTTCAGAGCACTTTAATCTGTAGTTTTAGACCTTGGATATGACAAATGCTCATATAAGATGTATCCATAATTCCTTTTGTAATTTATTTTTACAAATTACACCATGATAAAACTTAATAAAAATTACTCATGTGGCATATTTTCAACATTTTATAAGTTAATCCAATGCACACCACAATAGATTTTTGTTGCTGTTTACATAGGAAGTTCTCATGATTTTAGTATTACACAAATTGAAGCTGAGACTACACTCAAAAATGAGTTTAGAAAATGACATTACAAAAAACTGGGGTGTGAGTAGTAAAAAACCCATGCAGGACTGCTGTGCGGAAGCAAACCGGATGTTTTCACTGCCATAAGTCTTCAGTGCGGCCAAACTTAAAAACCAGTCCTCTGCAAATAAAATAAGAAACATCACATCTAGTTGAGTTTGGGGGGAAAAAAAAGAGTATGTGAGACTGGGAGAATGGTGGGAAACTAGCAACAAAGGATTGATGAGTTGTATGAAAAAAACCATGGAATGTATCAGAACAAAAACTGATCATGTGCTTCCCACGTCCTTGACTTCCGGGTAGGTACTGGAGACCTATGCCACTCTTAAAAAGTTAACCGATGTTAAAAAAAAAAAAAAAAAAGTTAACTGATGTTTAGTATTGTAACCATTATATGTCTAATTTTATCATATTCATTCAACAAACCTTTTTTGAATATAATGTGCTAGGTGCTCAGGCTATAAAAATACAAAAGATATGGTGTCCCTGCCCTCAAGCTGCTCACATTTCACATTCTTGGTGACACAATGTGGTAATGGCAGAGGGAGCGTGGGGGGGGGGGGGCGGGGAAGAGGTGTATTTATCAAATGTTGAGAGAACATGGAAACATACAGAATTTATTCTGCCTGAATGTGTTAGGAAAGAAGTTACAGAGGTGGTAATATTTGGAATGGGCTTTGAAGGATAAGCAGCAGTTTCAATGGGAGACTGGTAGGAACAGGAGCTAGTGTGACGAAGGAAGATGTTTCAGGGAGAGGAAACAACATATCAAAAGGCAAAGAGGAAAAAAAGACCACAGGGCCTCAGGAGAAGCCCGAAAGACTGTTGTGTCAGGAATATACCCACACAGAACTTACCATCCAGGGTTTAGGTGGGCAACTGTCTACAGCTGTCCTCAAGGTTTCAACTTAAAGAGGGGCAAGACGGCAATTATATGCATAAGGAGATTACGGGTCTATGTCGAGATCTAGATCTCTGGATAGACGTAAGGATACCTGAAGTGTAGTAGAGAAGGGAGGAGTGCAATATGGCTGGATTATAGCTTAAGAGATAAGAAAGATAGGGAATGGAGGTGGCCAGGATTTGGTAAACCAACTGACCGTGGTGGCTAATTGCCCACAGGGGCCGCACATGCCTTAAATGAGTCAAGAGGGCAGGTGCCAGCCTGTATGTTCTACTATAGAGGGCGACTGATACTCACTCCCAGGCAATTGATGAAATGGGGTTTTGCAGAGATGCACCCTCTATTTAAAAGGAACAACTATCCACCTCCACCTGATTGTTGCTGTGCAAGGCTCAGGATTGTCAGATCTTCCAGTTTTTGAGAAAAAGCCAAAAATTCGGATTTTAACGTAAAAGTCTCTTGAGTTTTAAATGTTGGCTCAATAAAACAGAAAATACTATATAGGATAAATAAAACAGAACTATGGACAGAATTTGGCTGGATGGCCACTAGTGTTGAGTTCCTCTGTAGACAGCTCCAAGTTTTTAAAAAATTTTAAGATGAGAAATGACAGGATTAGAGGCATGTTTTAGAAGAAAAAGTGACACAGGAAAACTGGATCCAAGGGAGGAAACATCAGGGATGTGAAGTGCTCAGGAAGGGATGATGGTGACCCAACAACAGAAACGGACAGAAAGAGAACAAGTCTGAGACCCTTCAGAGGCCGTTCAAGAGGCCTTGGATGTGGGGGGCAAGTGGGAGGAAGAAACTGAAGATGGTGATAGACAGTGGCAGGGCTGGTTTGCATTTGTTTTCTCATGTCTTCCAGGCCCCAGTGTCTACTCCAGGTTAAGCCTGCAATCGTAATGATCAATTTAAAAAGGCTTTCATAAGCCTTTCTAGAGGTAAACACTTGAGTGTTTTTTGAGGAAAATAAAAATGCAGCCAGGAAACTGTCTGTATCCTCTCTTGCAAGTATGTTAATTTCTCTTTATAAAGGATCTCATAAAGCTCCAAAAGGGGATTTGATCTCTGATCTTCTGGTTAATAGCAGGCCTCCACCCTCCAGATAGCTTGGATGAGACATACTTCAGAACACTAGTCAACAGATGTAAACTGTAATCTGAAGAGTTTCTTGGGCAAAACCCAGTCCCGCCTACACTGTCAGATGGTCACCTTTGGTACCGACATCTGTGTCTGATTTCTGGAACAGTAACTTCTCAGCTGCTGCTCAGTATTATTGTTCTGTTACAAATCAGAATGGTAGGCAATCTGCTACAACTATTCTAGTAACAGTGTTTATTAGTTGAATTTAATTTCAATTTGCTTATTTTCAAAAAACACGGTTTTTAGTCTTTATAATAGGGACAATAGTACCAAATAAGAAACTAACCAAACTTGTTTCATATAAAAGGAATTTATCATAACTAATTTGAGACAAGTCAATGATCGGTTTCCAGGGTTTTGTGACATGAAAACTGCTTCGTGAACTCATGTGTTTCTTCCCTCACTGGAAGAGACAACACATTTCCCACAAATCTTCCCCCTCAATCCGCTGTCCCTCCCTCCTGTGACAGTGACTTCTCTGCTACGGCAGCATCTCAAGATGGACCTTGCTTTACCCCTTCTCTCTGCCACAGTAAAGAATGATAAAGAAGGCTGCTGTTTGCCCTTCCCTGGCTGGTTCTCAGTAAATTCCCTCCCCCCAACTCCATCCTGAAGCTTTTCTTCCACACCCTCACACTACCTCCCTTGGCTGAAGTTGTGGGGCCCTGAGTTCCCAAGGGCCTCCCACCCTGTGGAGACATTGGGGTAGTGAGCTCAGGATGCTTGGGGTCCCTCTATACAGATGCCCAAGCCTCAGCCCTGCAGCTTGAAAGGAAAAGAAATCCTACCTACCCACACCGTCCTGCTCATAAACATGCTACACTATCCTACAAAATAACAAACGTACCCGAATTTTATTTCATAAAGCTGAGGAATGAGGTTTACTCGTGCTATATTTTTGAAGTACGGTGTTATACTCCCAAAAAAGGAGGGGAGAGGAGGGAAAGAGAACCCATACCTAAACAACTGGCTGAGGACAGCAAAAGGAGAAAACATCAACTGAATTCACCCCCAAATCTGGAACGTCATCCTCCTAGTAGCTAGAGCCTGAACTCTGGAGTCAGACAGCCTCAGTTTTAGCCACATGATCTCAAAACAAGGAGCCTATTTTTTCTGTGCTTCCTTTCTCACATATAATATGGGGATAATAATGGGGCCACCTTCAGAGTTGTTACAGGAATTAACTGAGAGCATACAGGTAAAATACTAAGAATGGTGCCTCGCACATAGTAATTGCTCAATAAACTCTGGTCATTATTATGTTCTGCATAAAATCAGTGGCTTAACTTTTTGTTGTTGTTGTTTAAACCCTTTGGGTTTTCTCCACTAGTTTGAGGACCCAAGGAAAGACCCAAAGACGTTGTGCATCTTGCCTATCTAAGTTCATATCTGCATATCTAAGTTCACTTTTTTCTTATTTCCAAACTGATATTATAAAACTGCAAGAATTCCTGGTGGAAAAAAAGTTTGGATACCACTGCTGAACGTTACTGAAGGGCAACTATCAGCATTTCATGAGTGGCTGAAGTAGATATGGGGCTTCGATTTCGTTTTGGGGGGTCAGTAGGAAGGGATAGAAAAGAAGTCCTACAATAGACTGTCCTAGAATACAGATCAGTTTTTTAACCTTTTTTTGGATTAGGGACTTCTTTGAAAATCATGAAAGCCATAGACTCTCTTCCTAGAAACACCAGTGTCTTGCATACAGAAATGTCTGGCGCTTCCCCCTCTTCAGAACCCTACCCACAGGATGATGGTTAAGAACCCCGGATGCAGGGGCGCCTGGGTGACGCAGTCGGTTACGAGTCCGACTCTTGGTTTCAGCTCAGGTCATGATCTCAGGATCCTGGGCTCGAGCTCCAGGCTCAGGGTGGAGTCTGCTTGAGATTCTCTCTCCCTCTGCCCACCACCCCCCACTTTCTCTCTTTAAATAAATAAATAAATAACATCTTAAAAAAAAAAAAGAATCCCTGATGCAGAGGATAAAGAGAAGATTTTGGGTGTGGGGTTGGTGGGGGTGGTGGTGGCAAGGGTGGAAGACTAAAGGTAGGGAAAAGGGCAGGCCCTTAGTATCCAGGAAAGAATGAACATTAGAGAAGATTATTGATAAAAGTATTAAGGTTTTTAGGGGTTTTAGTAATCTTTTAATTTGTCATTGCATCAGAAGGATAAAAAATGTTAAGGCTTCTCCTCCACACCTCAATTCTCATGCATAAGTTCTAATAACACCAAGGATAGAACGAACTATAAAATGCATTCAGAAACAAAATTTTAAGGAGAAAAGGTTTTAAGCAGGCTTTCACTGAAAGCAACTGTTAGAAATACAGATTTAAAATAAACATGGTTACTCTCTCAAATAAAATCTTTAAAAAATAAAATAAAAATAAAATAATATAAACATGGTTAGTATTTTGTAACGAAATCTACACGAATCACAGTTCTTCGTTAAAGGGGAGGTGGTGACACTTTAATAAAGTCAGTGTGTGTTCCTGAGTTTGGTAACAACCAGCCCCTATATTAAAGTATCTTTCTCAGTCTCATTCTTCATACTTTATGACATAACATGGGGGAGGGACACTGGCCAGGGTAAATTAATCAGCTAAATATAGTAACATAAAAGAAACAATTATAAAAAAAGAATTCAGGGGTGCCTGGATGGCTCAGTCGGTTAAGCATCTGCCTTCAGCTCAGGTCATGATCCCAGGGTCCTGGAATCGAGCCCCGCATTGGGTTCCCTGCTCAGTGGGGAGCCTGCTTTTCCCTCTTCATCTGCCCCTCCCCTTATCTGCCCCTCCCCTCCACTCATGTTCTCTCTCTCACTCTCTAATAAATAAAATCTTAAAAAAAAAAAAAAAAGAATTACAAAAATAGGATAAAGAATGCAAAAGAAACTTACCCAAAAAAGATGAAGGCATTTTGGAAAAATACAGCAATTCCAGGGTATACGATCGCTTTTTCTGTAAAAATAGTTGTAATATTTAAAGGTTTATGGTCTCAAAACATTTAGTTTCTGATATACTGGTGAATAGCAGGTTTCCTGCCTTACATAATTGAATTTTCTGGTAACCATGGTTGGTTTGAGTGTTAAATGACATAATACATGTGACAGAGTCTAGCGCTGGTTTAGTAAGTGATAGCTCCCTTCCTTCATTTAACATATATTTAGCGAGTGCATACCATGTTCAGCATTGTAATGTGGAAAGTAAATAAAACAGGCAAAATTTTTTTCATCTTCATGAAGCTAAACAACGTAGAGAATAAGTAAATGAGGAGAAAAAATAAAGTGAGAAATGGTAAGAGAAGTGCAGTGAATGATGACATTTTATCCAAGTGGCCAGGAAGACCTCATGAGAAGGTGACAGTGGCAAAAGGACAGGAAGTACATGAGGGCAGGACCATGGAGAAGCAGCAGAACAGCAAGCACAGTAAGCCTGGAGGTAGGGGCGGGCTGGCACATGAGAGGAATGGCCGTGTGGGCAAAAGAGAGAAAAGCAGGACACAGATCAGAGAAGAATGAGGGGCGGGTGGGGGGGTGGTGAAGATCATATGGAGCCTTGCAGTCACAGTGAGGGCTTTGATTTTCACTCTGAGGAAGATGAGAAGCCACTGGAGGGTTCTGAGCAGAAAAGTAATGACATATTTTAATAGGATTCCCGTGGCTGCCGAGCTGAGTAGACAAAAGGGGGTAAGAGGAGAAACAGAAACCAGTGAGGAAGCGGTTTCAGGAAATCAGACAGGAGACTAACAGACTGAACCAGGGTGGTAGCAACGGAGATGGTAAAAAGTGGTGGGACTCAGGGGGTGCCTGGCTGGCTCCGTTGGTAGAGCATGTGACCCTTGATCTAGGGGTTTTAAGTTCAAGCCCCACACTGGGTATAGAGATTACTTAAAAAAAAAAAAATCTATATTAAAAAAAATGGTGGAGGGGCACCTGGGTGGCTCAGTCGGTTAAGCGTCCAACTCTTGATTTCTGCTCAGGTCATGACCTCAGGGTAGTCAGCCAGAACCCCACACTGGAATCTGCACTGAGTGTAGAGCCTGCTTAAGATTCTCTCTGTCCCTCTGCTCCTCCTCCCTGCCCCCTCCCCCGCTCACGCATGCTTGTGCACTCTCTCTCTCCCCCCCTCTCTCTCTCTAAAAGAAAAAAGTGGTAGGATTCAGGATATATTTTAGCAGCAGAATCAGCAGGATTTGCTGATGGACTGGGCTACGAGAGAAAGAGAAGTATCATCTTTGACAGGCCTTCACCACCCAGTTTTTACCTGAACGTTTGGAGGGACAGAAGCCATTAGCTAGGATGGGCAAGACTGCCAGAGGAACGTTTTGTTCCAATTTATCCCAGATTGAAGTTGAAATCCTCATAAATTTCTACTATTGGAGCTGTCAATGATTACTCATTAATTGACAAACCAAGCATGGTAAGTAGATGAATTATCAACTTTTTCTCAGAAGAGTTTTAAATTAATCTGATTACCGTGACAGCTGGTTTGCATAGGCTTCACTACTGTAAGGCCAGATCAAATATTCCACAGTAGTTGGAACTACTACCACTAGAATGGCTAGAATGGCTCCTAAGGACCCTACAGAAAGGCAACTTATAAAATTACAGATCTCCTGCTAATAATTCTCAAAGCATAACCTGGCTCCAGAAGTCTTTAGGAAAATGACTAAAAATTCTGTGAGATTGGGGCGCCTGGGTGGCTCAGTCAGTTAAGTGTCTGCCTTCAGCTCAGGTCATGATCCCAGGGTCCTGGGATCAAGCCCCACGTCGGGCTCTCTGCTCAGAAGGGAGTCTGCCTCTCCCTCTGCCCCTCACCCTACTTGTGCTCTCTCTCACTTTATCTCTCAAATAAATAAGTAAAATGTTTAAAAAAAAAATTCTGTGAGATAAACACATTTCTACAAAAAGGGGCTCTGTATTAATAGTTGCATCCGGGAGAGGAAAATTATCAATAATTTTATTTTCTTCTTTGAGCTCTTTTATATTATCAGTATTTTTTTTTTTTAAAGATTTTATTTATTTATTTGACAGAGAGAGACACAGCAAGAGAGGGAACACAAGCAGGGGAACTGGGAGAGGGAGAGGCAGGCTCCCCACAGAGCAGGGAGCCCGATGCGGGGCTCAATCCCAGGACCCTGGGATCATGACCTGAGCCGAAGGCAGACGCTTAACAATTGAGCCACCCAGGCGCCCCTCTTATCAGTATTCTATAATGAACAAGTACTATGGAATTCACATGATAAAAAAGTAACATTTTTGTTTTTTAAAATATGATGGTGATAAAGATTTTGTAGCAGCAAGAGAACTACTGAGGATATCATGTAAAATGCAAAAACCTAGGTTCAAAATTATATTTACACTATGATTATAACTACACAAAAACATAAGAGAAGAGACCAGAGGAAATATACCAAAACATTTAAAAACAGTACATTATTATAGTTTCTTTCTTCTCTACATTCTTGGGAATATGGCTTTAGTAATAAGTTATATAAACAACAACAAAAATACATATTTAAAATGCCTATCATTCCTGTCTGTAAGACTTAAATGATGTTAATAAAAAAGTCAGGAAACCCATGATTTTAATCCAAGAATTACATTTTGTTTAAAGAAATAAAGGGTTAAAATATGGGCTAGATTAGATCTCTGCTGGTCCAGTGTTTGCAAATCATTAATATCGTATTTTTACTGTGAGAAGCATAGTCAATTTTACCTGGAACAATAAGGGGTGTTCATATTTTTCTGAGGTCCCTCAAGGTAAAATTTCACACAGGGATCTACGAGCAGGCCTTGTCCTGCGGGCCTTGCTTTCCACTGGCTTTATACAGCAGATGCCCGTGAAGTGTTAGTTTACTTTCTGTCTAAAAGGAGATGATGTCATAGTACCAGGGAGGCTTAGCTCAATAAATTTTAATTCTAGGATGTTAGAGCTTTGCATGGATATCATTCACCAAGACAAAACTTGCCAAATAGCTACAGAACATATGTATCCCGGTTTTGAGGTTTTTGGAAGCCAAAGAGAAGCAAGGTTTGGAGCTGTGTACCCTTACTTCCAGACACTAGATTAGAAGAAAAAATACAGAAAAGGGAATAATAAAAACATACCAAATTAACCAAATGTGGATAGGGTGAAGGGAGGTCCCAGGTATAAATGCTAGTAGCTAGGAGCTGAGCCACCTGTATGAAAAATACCTTTACTCTAAAATAACCAGCTCTAATGCACAACTTCAGTATTTCATTGAAGAAAAATGTGAACTGTTTTCTCTTACCTTTAGCAACATAACCTCCAAAGAGAATCCACATAGATGCGATCAGAGATCCAAAGGCCAGCATGAAACCAATGAACAGCCAAATGCGAGCACCTTAAAAGAAATAACATTTTACCAGAATTGCTTCTCCTATGGCAGCAGTCAGTTCAATTAACTTCTCAAAAGGAAAGCAAAAACCAGAACAGAAAAAATGTGTAGTTGCCATTTAAAGTCTAAAATAAGAATGGAAGATGTGTTGAGTATCTTTCATCAGTGCAGACGTTGGCCTTTTTCTTGTTGGCTGGTCTGTATATTCTAAGTGCCTATAATTAATCTCCTTAAATATGTATACTGAGAAAAATTCCTCAACCATTTTATAAAAATCTCACAAAATATGTTTCAACATATTTACAGGCTCATTCTCCATATATTTTTAGAAACTGTATTCCAAAACTTAAACTCCTCCAAGAGAACTTCCAAGCAATAACATAGGTATGCTTAACAAAAAATCATATTCAGTGATATGTGAATCTAAACACACTACCATACTTCACTTTCAGGTAAGTCAGGCAGCGAAATAAATTCAAACTTATTGTGACTGGCACTTAGGAAAGCTACATTAAAATTATGTTAACAGAGGAGGACAAATTTTAAATCCCATTTATAAAATATTTATGAAGATTTGCTATAAAATACAATCCTTAGACTGTCTAAAATGAATTGAGATGAGTTTCTTTAATTAGCACAAATACATTTTAATAAAAACACTGCCTTGTTCAATAAAGCAAAGCAAATAGAAGGCTACATTTAATTTCTGATTTCATTTCCAAAACATAAAACCAAATAATAGTTTTGAAATAATAAGCTGACAGTCATAGATGTAGTATTAAATACAACTGGCTCTGGATCCCCAAAGCTGTACTAGCTAACAAATTTTAGTTAGAGATGTGATGGCCATATTCTAGTCCTAGCCCTCGCTATTACTGGCTTATCATTATCAACACCAACTGCTAACATTCATATATTTGTTTATACTTTATGATTATGGCAGATCAGTGTTTCTGTATCTCTTCTACTTCAGTTCATCTATAAAGAGAGTGAACCAAAGAGTCTGAAAGTGTAGATCAGGGCTGACTCCTGTTTCATTTAAAAAAAAAAAAAAAGGAAGAAAAAGGAAAAAAAGTCACTTGAATTCTGCCTATTTATTTTTTTATGGATATAATGTAAGTTTACCATTTAGATTGTTTAATCAGTGTCCCCTCAAGTCTTTGTGTAAGCTGGACTCTCGAGGAAGCTGTGCCACACGCATCCTGTACTCAGCCTGCCTCACTCAGGTGCATGGCAATGGAGGCCAGGGGACGGGAGTTGCTCAGTTGAGGAGGAAGGGACTTGGTGAACCTAAGCACCAAAATTCTATTAATTCTATTCAACTTTGCAAGATGAAAAGAATTCTGGAGGTTGGTCACACAGTAATGTGAATGTATTTAACGTTACTGAACTGTACACTTAAAAATGGTTAAGATGGTAAATTTTATGTTGTATATTTCAAAACACACCCAAATCACTATGATTCTATTTCAAAATGCCAATCCAATCAAATAAAGTTGGCAAAAAAGAGAAGAAAATAATTTATATGGTAAAGCTTAAAGTGCTATAAAGTCTATTTTGCACACGGATTCTTTATTACATACTGTCCTTTATACTGTGTACACTTGTATCTACGTATTACTGCACGGGGCTAGAAATTCAAGACTGCGTACTTGGGCTCTACAGCCAGGCTAGACTAAATGTGACTTGTACCTTATGCTTTGAAATCTATAACCTCTGCTCTAGATATACTTCCATCCTATCTCTGATCTGAAGGACTTAGACACGTGGCCCTTCCATGTATAATTCTATCAAGGATGTATAGTAAGATGTTGTTTACACCTGTTTACCTGTTTGACCCAGGCAACCTTCACTGTAACTATCACCTCGGACTTGTCCATTTGATACTGCATTAATCCTGTATGAATAAAATAAAGCCAAGATATCACGGTCTTTGACTCCAAGAGAAAATACCCATGACATCAAATTACCAGATACAATAAACTAGAATGCCTCAAATTTAAGATTAGGCCTCATGAGTCTTGAGTAATGGGTTCATGTAAACTTAAGCAAGTCCCTTCAACCAGATACCCTCTAAGCAGTGGTGACAGTCCCCAGACCAGCAGAATCATCACCTGGGAACTGATTAGAAAGAAAATTCCCCGGCCCCACCCTAGACTTACTAAGGCAGAAACTCTGGGTATGGGGTCCAGCAATCTGACTTTTAACAAGTCCTTCAGGTGATTCTGATGCTTGGTAACATTTGAGAGGTAATTTTTCAAAATGATGTCTCACTTGTTAAAATTTGAGAGTGAAATTCTCAAAATTACGTCTTGCTGAGATGGAACAATCTTTAGCTTGGTGCTACCTAGCTTGCCATTTGTACACATGGGACATACTCAACATGTAATATGCATGCATGACAAAACACAGAGAGAAAAAGGTCCCTAGAATATCCAAAAACTACTTAAAATTGGCTTAGGAATGAATTTTTTGTGATAATTCTGTACTAATGTCCAATATTTGGAGAAATGATTATATATTAAGCAAAACAATAACTTTTTGCTCTGAAGACATTATCAAAGTGATTCAAGTGGTAAAGTCTTGTTTTTCAATCCCCGATACAGGTTCCAAACATAGCAAGTCTTTTGCTGACTCTCACAGAGTACCATTCTAAATTGAGATAGCCTTGCTTTCTTTAGAGGTATCCTTTCAAAAATTTAAATATCATGGGAAAATGTTCACAATATATTAAGTTAAAAAGTTACAGAACTTTATACATACTATGTACATATATGTACACATACACATATGTATATAGTATATATATATTGTGTATGTATGTGTGTGTGTCTACCACTACAATGGAAGCTTCATGAGGGCAAGGGTTGTGTCTATCTTGTTTCCCATTTTTATTTTCGGCGCCTAGCACATAGTAGGTGCCCAATAAACATGTTGACTATATGCACCCTGACTTTTTAAATAATAATATGAAGTCTTACTTTATTCATTCAAATCTAAGTTTTAGAACGATCAAAACACTCTTAATTATGTTCAGTGATCTCTGTACCAACCACATTATTTGGTACACAAAATAAATACATTTTAAAACAAGCTTTGTTTTCAAAAAAAAAAAAGAAATGCAGATGTTCTTAGGTTAGTGATTCTTTGCTCCTATTTTTTCCTTGCTGAGCCATCTGAATAGACTTTTTAGCCCTCTGTCAAACGGCCATGATCTGCCCTGTCAGTCTCCACTACCAGGCACATTCTAAAATGAACAATCTCTATTTGTTCTCTGGCATTACTAGTTTCGTATATAATCTCAAACTTACAGAAAAGTTATCTAGTTCAAATAATTTTTTTTTCTGAAACATTTGAAAGTTGCCAAACTGATGCCCTGTAACCCTAGAAATGTGTATTTCCTACAAACAAGACAGTTCCACAGAACTCCAATACAACCATTAAAATTGGGAAGTTAACAATGATCCATTACCACCATCTACTCTTCAGACCTCATTCAAGTTCCTCAGTTGGCCCAATACTGCTCTTAACAAAAGCATCTGCTCATGCAAAAAAGCAGAATCATGAGGTACATTTTGTTCTCATGTCTCTTTAGTCTCAGTCTTCTCTGGCTTTTATGACCTTAACCCTTTACTCCAGCCATCCTGGTCTCCTTGTCATGGAGCCTCTGTCCTTGCTGTTCCATAGGTCTGGAATGATCCTCTCTTATATATGCCCATGGTCAGCTCCTTCATTTCTCCAAGTCTTTACTACAACAGCGCCTTCTTCATGAGGCCTTCCTTGACTCTATTTAAAATTTCTGTACCTCCTCCTGACATCAACTTTCTCCCTTCTCTGTAATGCTAGCATGCTATATACATAATTTATTTCTCCTTGCTTACTATCTGTCTCACTCATTTAAGTATAAATTCTGTAAGTGCATGGATGTTTCTCTGTTTTATTCACTACTATATTTCCTATACCTAGAGCAGAGCCTGAGAAGAGAAAAGCGTAATGAATATTTGTTGGATAAATGAATAAACAAACACTTAGACAAAGTACATGGTTTCTGACCTAAAAGTAAAGTTGCAACATGAGCAGTGTAGCAACAAAAGGAGAGCTGAGAGGAGCTGGGGGATGGAAGTGGGAGAGGAGAGCTGGAAGGGAGACTAGAAAAGAGAACTGTTGCTTTTCTTTGTAAGTCCTCTGCAAGCTGACTTTTAAACCATTCCAGTACATTGATGACGTTGAAAAATATGAACTCTACTAAACTATATGGAAGACATTTTTATTTTGTGATAATCTATGTTAAGTAGTGTCATGAACAACGATGCTTACATCAGGAAGGCTATGGTTGCTATAACACCACAGGCATGGTATGAGTGGTTGAAGTCTTCCATAGTGGGATAAATGACAGCTGCATCTATGATAATCCACCAGCCTGTAAAAAACTAAAACAGACATTAAAAAGTGATGCTAATGAGAAATTACCGTAATTTCATATCTTACTAGCTAAAAAGAAAGCAACATTTCTAAATGAAAATATCCCTTCTAATGAATTTCAAAAATTTTTAAATGTTCTAGCAGTTTCTTGTATATAATTTGAACATGGCTTAATATGTGAATAAATATTAGATACCCTTAAGTCTGCCAGTAATCACTATGTAATACGAATTTCTTTTCTAAGCCTACTTCAATCATTATTTTATATTGTTGTAATAAAGTCTGTCAACTTATTTTGTGAACTAGAAATAAGTTCTATTTTCCCATGGCAGGAGAAAGGAAAAAAGCGATTCAGATTCTGACTGACAGGAGTGGCTTGTTGCTGACATAACCTCCAGAAAGAGGTTATCATTGAAAATGAAAAAAAAAAAAGTATTCAAAATAATAGTGGGAATAGTTATTGTTGACAGAATTTTAGCTATTCTCTTGGTGTTGTGAAATAAGTAATGGTTCTGCAGTTCTGCTTTTCCTTTTGATGTATACAGTGCAGTCTACAGATGGTTTTAGGTGTGATGCTAAATTCAATTTAAACACCAAATATAATTTATCTTAATTGAGTTTGGTTTTGGATGTTATCAAGGGTAAATACATAATGAAAAAACATTAAAACTGCACAAATATCAGCTGACCACAAGCTTAGAGTAAGATATTAGCCAAATTCTGGTAAGTAGCTTAGAAAGTTTTAAAAAGTAACCCCCTGGGGATGCCTGGGTGGCTCTTTGGGTTAAGAGTCTGCCTTCGGCTCAGGTCATGATCCCAGGGTCCTGGGATTGAGTCGCTCATCAGGCTCCCTGCTCAGGGGGTAGTCTGCTTCTCCCTCTGCCTGCCACTCCCCCTGCTTGTGCGTGTGCGCGCTCTCTCTCTCTGACAAATAAATAAAATAAAACCTTTAAAAATAAATAAAAGTAACCTCCTGCCCTACCCCCACTCCCAACCATGACCCAGTTAGCTCTGGGAACTGCCATCTTCTGGCAATTCTTTTTTTTTTTTTTTTAAAGATTTTTATTTATTTATTTGAGAGAGAATGAGAGAGAGAACACGAGATGGGGGAGGATCAGAGGGAGAAGCAGACTCCCCGCTGAGCAGGGAGCCCTATGAGACTCGATCCCAGGACTCCAGGATCATGACCAGAGCCAAAGGCAGTCGCTTAACCAACTGAGCAGCCCTGGCATCCCCTGGCAATTCTTTAAAAATAACTACTGGGGCACCTGGGTGGCTCAATCCTTAGGCGTCTGCCTTCAGCTCAGGTCATGACCTCAGGGTCCTGGGATTGAGCCCCAGTCGGGCTCCTGGCTCAGCGGGGAGCCTGATTCTCCCTCTCCCTCTGCCTCTCCCCCTGCTCATGCACTCTCTATCTCTGTGTCTCAAATGAATAAAAAAATCTTAAAAAAAAAATAACTACTTTAGGCTAATCAAATTACTTTTATCAGGTTATAGACAGTTCCATACTCTATTAATGACATTTTTTCTGGCTAGCACAAGTACTCTTCCTTTTCTTTCTTTCTTTTTTTTTTTTTTAAAAACTCTCACCTCAGTGTATTCAAGATATTTTCTTCATAGACTAAAATTTAAAGCTTTTTTTTGGGGGGGGGGGGATGTTTGTAAGAGCAGAATTTCTATAGCAGTTTTGTTTTTTATTTTTAAGATTTTATTTTTAAGTAATCTCTATGCCCAATGTGGGGCTTGAACTCACAATGCCAAGATCAAGAGTCCCACGCTCTACAGGCAGCCAGCCAAGCGCCCCTCTATGGTAGTTTTATATTTTGCCATTACTTTAGGATAATTATTTTTCATAGATTATAAATGTCAGAGAATAAGCAAAAGGAGCAAAAATAAGCAAAGAGGAGATACTTAAACTTAGATTTTTTTTTTAAGATTTTATTTTTAAGTAACCTCTACACCCATCATGGGGCTTGAACTGACAACACAGAGATCAAGAGTCACATGGTCCACTGACTGAGCCAGCCAGGCGCCCCTAAACTTAGATTTTTGTTTGTTTATTTAAAATCCACTATTTAGAGCATATGACAACATAAGAGCATAAAACACAAGTATCAGATGCCTTGAGGGATTTGCAATGTAAATAAAAATTTTATACTATAAATTACTTCTAGGCAATATGCTTTAATGAGCTTCCTGTGTGGTTTTTTCTTTTGTTTTGCTTTTTAATGAGACTGAGAAGAAAGCTAACTCTGGATTATGAAAAAATACAATCATATCTCTCCACTGGTTTTGACCTGTTTCTTAAACACTTCCTGGTATCTCAATGTACTCACAAAAAGGAGGCACTATCCATATAATGAATAAATATACAAAGCATACTATCTTATATATCATTTTTAACATGCATTTAAAGAAAACCAATCACTCTACTAATCATTTTTCAAACCATAATTCCAACTCTTAAAATGGAGTAACTCAACTCCCTCGTAAACAAAACATCAACGTTTATTAAAATAAATTCAGTGGTCAAAGATAAATAGTACATATTTAAAAACATCATACAGAATTCAAAACACATAAAAACAAACACAACAAAATAATGAAGGCCCAAATTATCAATGACACTTACTAGAACACCAGCAGCAATGGAAGCAATAGTATTGCGCTTTTCCCCCCAGTCAATGCATTCTGAGCATCTCAAGCCTTCTAGAAATCCAGACATTTTTTTCCCAGGTCACTTAAAAAACAAAAAACAAAAAAATCAACTCCATTAAAGTACTCCTATTTACTTGCTTCAAACATGAGTTATGTTCCTAGAAAATAATTAACAGTTCAGGAATAATTTAATAAAAGTGAAATACTTTATCTTGGCTACATATACTTTTTCAGAATATTTGATTTAATTTTTGATCAATCTCCACATTAAAACCTTGGTAAACAAAATCTGGATTCATTTAGTTGTTTTTTTTTTTAATTTAAAAGATAGTTTTGGTATATTTAAGAAATATGAACAAAGGTGGGTATCCAAATATGGAAAAATATTTGTCTTGGGAATTTACACATTTTATCATAGAACATGTGTTTCTTCACACTCAGATTAAGAAATTAAACAATGCACTGCAGGTCTTCTACTCACATCACTTTCACTTCATTATTTTTTCCAGAACCAATCCTGATTTTTGGTGTTATTTCTATGTAAAGAACACCCATTTCATTTTAACATCTGTCTCTGATTCTAAGAGATGCCTTTCCAGCCAAAAGAAAGCATAAAATTGAAGCTAATATTAATTCAGACCCCCCCCAAAAAATGCACTGCTGAATTACTATAGATGAATTACCACAGCCGACCTAACAAATTACATAAAACACTCCTCGGAGCCCAGCTATGCAGACCTGGCCTAAGACACATCCGGACTACCGCTATTTCAGAGTACTGAAAAAGCCTGAATTGGGTATAACTTGCTAATTATCAAGACACACCCAAACTCCTACAGAGACTCTGAATCCGTCTGTTTAGCTACTCTGTACAGAGCAATTCTGATTGCCCAAAACCATGATATTCTAAAGAAGAGCAAGGAGTCCAAGCGTAACATCCCTTTTAAGCATTAAATATTAACACCTGTGATTATAACCAGTGCTAATATGCTTTGGAGACAAGCCCAGTTTTGAAAATTCACCTTTCATTTTCCCTGGAAGGAAGTGCAATCCAGGGCGTGTTACTTTCGGTTCATCTCTATGCCCCCGCCCCAACCCATCCGAGCCCATTCTTCTTGGGTTTATTACCCGCACCCTGCTGCGCGTAGCCCGCCCCCAGACCCGGGATTCCAGGTCTGGAGTGGACGCGAGCTGAGAGGATGTGGGAACTCGTTCTAGCTCGGCCACCCCCCCCCCCCCCCCCCCCCCCCCCGCCGCGTGAACCCGCGGGTGACACTCGCTCTCGGGGGCTGTTTCTCCAACCCTCAAGGAGGAGACCACGATGATTTCCACGGATCCCGGGACGTCCCGGGGAGGGGCGCTGTCCGGCAGTCCGGCGCGGTCCGCACGCAGCCGTCCGGGAGGAAGCGGCCGGGAAGGGTCCAGGGAGACACAGCCCGAGCCTGCAGCCTCCCAGAAGGTGGAGATAACGACCCCGTCAGCCCCGGCCCGGCAGACAGCCCCGGGCCCGAGTCCTCTCGGCCTGTGGCGGCGACCCCCTCTCCCACTCCTGCCCGGCACTTACGTCCAGCCCCGCCCGTGCAGTCGGTCCCGAGCCCGGTGTCGCGCAGCGCGGGGCCGCCTCACTTTCTCCTAGTTTCCAGCCAAGAAAACAAAACAGCCACCGGCCACCGGGTACCCGGATGAAACAGCACCGCCCCCGGAGCTCGGTCGCGCATGCGGGGAGCGGGGCTGAGGGAGCAGCACGGTGGGGGGGAGGAGGCGGGAGGAGAAGAGCGGCGGGAGGGCCAGAGGGAGCCACGCCCACCGCGCCAAAGTCTGCGGGTGCTCCAGGTGCCGGGGGCTGGGGATTTCCACGGCGCTCAGTTCGCGTCTGCACCTCAGGAGTGGTAGTCTGAGTGCACCTTCCAAAGGAAGGCGTCTGTTGGGCCTTTGTATTCGTCCAGTGTGAGGTGGTAAGTTTTCTAGTGCTGCGGTCGGCTCCTCAGTTATCTCAGGGTGACAGGAAAAGTGTCGGGTCCCGCGTGGTGCAAAAATTGGTTCTGGGGGGACGCCTGGGTGGCTCAGTCGTTAAGCGTTTGCCTTCGGCTCAGGTCATGATCCCAGGGTCCTGGGATCGAGTCCCACATCGGGCTCCTTGCTCAGTGAGGAGCCTGCTTCTCCCTCTCCCTCTGCTGCTCCCCCTGCTTGTGCCCTCTCTCTCTCTCTGACAAATAAATAAATAAAAATCTTAAAAAAAAAAAAAAAAAAGCGGTTCTGGGTTCGCGGCCCCCCGCTCTAAGTTTTTAAGTCTTGTTTATTTTCTCAGCGCCTGGCCCCGCCCTCACTGTAGCTCCGCCTCCATAAGGGGTGGAGTCACTCCCAGGAGGCGGGGAGGTCCCGGGTGAGCGACCGGGTGCTGTGCCCTCCAAGTCCCCGGCGGGCTGACACTCTTCTGGGACTTGACGTTTTATTCCCGTTGGGGAAAAAGGCACTGCTGACATTTGGGGCCAGATAATTCTGTTTATGAGGGCTTGTCCTGTTGTGCACTGTAGGGTGTTTATCTGCATCCCCGGCCTCTGCCCACTGGATGCCAGGGTCATTCCGGCTGTTGTGACAGCCACATATATCTCAAGAGGCTAACTATCCCGTTCGCGGGAAAGTCATCCAGGTTGGAGCCGCTGTTAAGGAGACAATGTGGGTTTTGGGGAGGTGACCCTTTTCAAAAGCCAGAAGCAGTGAAGTCTTGCCTACATGAACGACTTGTGGCGGCCGCTCAGAAGCTCTCGGTCCCGCTCCAGCGGCTCGAGTCGGGCGTCGTCCCGGAGTCGGAGCCGGCCCCGGAACCCGAAAGAAAGCGGCGGTTGGAGGAAGAGATCCAGGAAGAGGTCGCAGAGCAGAACCCGTTTTGCTCAAGGGGTTTTGCTAAGTTTGCGTGGGTCATTTGTAGTGAAGAGGGACGCAAGGTTCACCTCTTTTACATGTTGAGGCTACAGTATATGAGTAAGCTAGGAACCAAGGTTATGTCGTTTAATTTCTTTGATTTCCTTTGATGCATAACATCTGTAGCTTTGTGATTTGGGGGGGGGCATTAGCTGATTAGTAGGCAAAACTGGACAATACAACCCATTTAGCCTATTTTTAAATGGACATCGTTCTTACCCCTCAGGATTAAAGATTAATTATGACTGTTAAATGGCTGGGGGTGGGTAATATACTGCAGGCAGTTCTTCGTAGAACCTTTTTAATGGTTATTAACGACTTAAGGTTAGTTTTGCAGCTCTGAGCAGCCTATAACAAATCTTGCCTTAAGCTTTTTTTTTTTTTAAGGATTTTATTTATTTATTTGACAGAGAGAGAGAGGGAACACAAGCAGGGGGAGCTGGAGAGGGAGAATCAGGACCCTGGGAACGTCATATGACCTGAGCCAGAGGCAGGAGCTTAAGGACTGAGCCACCCAGGCGCCCCTCGACTTCAGCTTTTAGTAAGTTAACTAATAACTGGGGGGAGCGGTATTAACTTTTCCTTTTTCTTTTCTTTTCTTTTTTTTTGTCTCTGCCCTTTTTTTACATTTACTGGAGTTAACAATAATTGTCAGGTATTTTATAAACATAAGTAAGCACCGTTATGTTGCTTTTATAATAAAGTACATGCTTAATTTGTCATTCTTAGCCTTTTTGGAATACGTTGTAGAATTAATGAGTGCTTGTTTTTGTCTCTTCTGCATATACAGTGGAGCTATTAGAAATAGCAAAAGCCAGCCCCGCTGTCTCTTTGGGAATAGCCAACCTTGACTTGACACCCGGTCTCAATATTGTTCTTGCAGCTAAAGAATGGAATTTTGGAACAGCTATACCAAATAATGCAAAGTTCTAGATAAGCCAGATTTATCCAAACAGAACCTTCCAAAAAACAAAAAAAAACTGTTGCCAGAAAGATCTGGTTAACCGTTTTTATTTGATTTACCTTAGAATACACTTCTCAGAAAGTCTAGCTAAATATAATTTGTTAATGTCAAAATAGCAGATCTGAAAATACTAGACAAGCTCTCACTCATGGAAATGGGAGAGTAATCAACTCTATTTTTGGTGACCAACCACACCAGATTGGGACTAGCCCTGAAAGTCCTATGTTCCAAGAAACCCTTCCTGGATGTAAAAAGTCCTGGTTTTAACAATGAGTGCCATAGATTGGAAGAGGGGAGGAGATACAAAACCCGTATTATGCCCCCCACCACAAAAGGAAGACAACACCGTTTTTAGTGACACATGAATCGGGTGATTATCTGCCTTCTGTTGACCACTGACACTGGCAGCCATGATTTGTGGTTCACAATAATGTATCTATTGTAGCATTCTCTCAGAGCAACTTAAATTCTAATCATGAGTGTTAACAGTCTAATCATGAGTGTTAACTCTTGTGCTTTGGAGGGAGATAGCGCTAGTTTAATTTTTAATTTTGTGAATATTGTGACTGTGCTTTCTAAGAATTGAGATAATGAAAATGAGAGTGAGTACAATGTCAACGCCAGCATGACCCAGACAATACCAAAAAAAGAAGACTAAATGGCTGTGTTATTTTAATGACAGTTGGAAGGACACATACAACTGGATTAGGGAGGCAAATGATCCAAAGAGAGCATACTGCACAATTTGTAGAAAAGAATTTGGGGTTGGGCATGGCAGAGAAGGGGATATGAAAACATGAAGAGACTGAGTACCACAAGTCTGGAATGAGACAAGCAAGTACTTTTGAATCAATGAAAAGTGTCTTCATCTCCCAAAAAGACACCAGTGTTCAATCAAAAAATAGCAGCCGCAGGGCACCTGGGTGGCTCAGTCGGTTAAGCATCTGACTCTTGATTTTGACTCAGGTCATGATCTCAGGACCAAGTCACGAGTTGGGTTCTGCGCTGGATGTGGAGCCTGTTTAAGATGATCTCTTTGCCCATCACACCTCCCCACAGGCGCGAGCGCTCTCTCTTAAAAAAAAAAAAAAAGAACAGCTGCTGAATTAGTGTGGGCATACCACACGATTGAACCTACGTTATCTTTTCGCTCCCTTGATTGCTCTTTGAAACTGGGTAAAGTTACATTTCCTGATTCAGAGGTTGCAACTAAAATGTCCTGTGGGCGAACAAAAGGGGAAATTTTGATCACAGTTGTATTGGCCTCTTACAGTGTAGAGCTGATTCTGTCAGATCTTACCAATAATCGTGCTTTCTGCAGTATATCAAGTGATGTGTTGTATTATGGCAATAAAAAATGTTCGCCCTAGCTCTTAAGTACTTTGATCTGAAAAATGAAGTTTCAAATCGTCTTCTTGATGGCTATGAAGATTTTTTTTTTTTTAAAGATTTTATTTATTTGACAGAGACAGCGAGAGCAGGAACACAAGCAGGAGGAGTGGGAGAGGGAGAAGCAGGCTTCCCGCTGAGCAGGGAGCCCGATGTGGGGCTCGATCCCAGGACTCTGGGATCATGACCTGAGCTGAAGGCAGCCACTTAACGACTGAGCCACCCAGGCGTCCCGATGGCTATGAAGATTTTAATGAAACCTTAGAACACATTAAACAAAAGATCAAGCAGACGATGCAATAGCAATACAAACTAGATCTGGCTCACCTATCTGTATATTTGGTGGGTAGTACAGATGTAAATTTCAGCAAATTCCATTCAGTCTATAAACTTCTTACCAAAGAAAATGAAAGCTGCTAAATGTCCAGCACACCTTGCACACCACAGACTGCTAAAAAGGGATGTGATTTGCTTTCTTGGACATTGAGGCTTTCATAATGAAAGTTTTGGTGACTTCAGTTTCCTCAAAACACACAGAAACACTTAATGAGACTTTTGACTTTTAGAAATGGAAGGAGATAGACACCTCAGACATATGCCTACAAGATGGTTGTCACTTGCCAGCCATAGAAAAGATGTTAAAATGTTGGCCAACCATAAAATCCTATTTTCAAAGTGTGGGAAAAGACGAATGTCCTTCTCTAATTTGGAAATACACTGAAGATGAGAATGAAGAAAAGGATTAGACTGCAACAGAAATTTATCTGCTGTTTCTCCAGACCTGCTTGCTGATCTTTGAAGAAACTCTCAGGAGCCTAGAAAAAGATAAACTGCCTGCACCTGAGTTATTTGATGTTATGTATAAGTTGCAACAAAAACTCATACAGTGAAGAAATGACTCTTTTGGAAAGAAGACTGCTTCAGAACGGAATAAAATGTCACCAGAAAAGGGCAACCAAATTAAATTAAACAAGACTTTCTCCATTTCTTTCCTAGAATGATAACTTACTTGGAATCCAGTTTCAATTTCACAATCAAATTATGTCTGTGTTTGAAAACCATTTTCCCTGAGAAAGAGAGGTTTAACTTACAGTGACATCCAGTGTGCTTCAGAATGTTTAAAAATGATGGGCATTTGAGACATGGACAACCTCTCCAATGAATTTATAGATGCAGAGGACCTGATTGACAAACAGCTGGTCTACCAAAAAAAGCCTATAGATAAAGAATGGATGGGCATTTTTGGACAGCTGGAAACAAATTCCTACAAGTCTAAAAACCTGTTGTTGCTCATAAGTAAAATCCAAAGTATTCCATGCTCAAATGTTTGTGTTGAGAGGCTGTTTCAGTTGATGTTATTGCATTGGACTGACACCAGCAATCGATGTAATGCGGGCTTGGTAAGAGCACAGTTTCAAGTCAAAGAGAAATTTATATTTGACTATATTCAGTTTTACTGCTACATAAAAGAAAAGAAGGATGTCCTAAAGGCTGCAGGCAGTTCACAGAAGTATTATTGGAAAAGGAAACAGAAAGAGTAAAAATATCCTGTATTATGAGACAGAAAGAAACATGCCATTGTCATTTTTAATAAATATAGCAACATCTGTTTAGTTCACCTTATTGAATTTATGTTCTTTTAAAAAGTCACATATTTTGTGGGTACCTGGGTGATTCAGTTGGTTAACTGTCCAACTCTTGGTTTCGGCTCTAGTCATGATCTCATGGGTTTTGGGATCAAGTCCAGAGTCGGGCTCCGTGCTCAGTGCGGAGTCTGCTTGGGATTCCCTTTCTCTCTCTTCTCCCTCTACCCCTTCCCCCACTCATACTCTCTCTCTTTCTCTCTAGGATAAATAAATAAATCTTTTTTAAAAGAAAAAAGCCACGTATTTTACATCTTAAGACTAAAGACTAATATAGCCTTTAAAATTTAAATAATTGTTTAAAAAAAGTTAATTATTGTATCAGAGGAGACAAAGGCATAAAAATATTGTTATTTTTCATACATATTTCATACAAAATATGTTTTTCATACATTATTTAATCAGTCCTATTATTACTAACTGTTAATGTTAACTAGTCCTATTTAAATAATGGCATATAGGTAACCTAAAGATAAATAATGGAATATATATTTTCAAGCAGACACCTGTCTTTCATATTTTTATGTTAAATAATACTACTTATGTATAATTATTTTCTATTATATTATGGTCTGTGTGTATGTTTTTTAGTTTGTTTTAGCTTTGTCCTGAATTGGCTGTCCCTACAGTCAGTTCTTTTATCCTTCTTAACTACGGAATTTTGGTTCCTGTTTTAAGTAGATTCTCTTTGAGATTTTCCCCTACTGTGGTACCAGTTATCTTTTGCTAAAGAGAACCACCAAATAATTACTTTTGGCTGAGGGGATAAGGAAGGGCTTTGTAGGTCGAATTGGGTCTGTTAAAATAAAATGGAGACGAGGCTTAAAAATCCCCCAGGCAGATAAAACCAGGTAAGCCATGTAAGCAAAACTTAACCTAGCTTATTTCATGAATGTGAGCAAAATTTAGTTTAGGCTCTGTCTTGTGAATGCCTCTGATAATCATAAACAAAACTTAAATTGTTTTACGAAAATGGTGTAAGATAATCACTTTTTTTTTATTTTAGAGAGAGGGAGTGCACACGTGCAAGCTGGGGGAGGGGGAGAGAGAGAATCCTTTTTTTTTTTTTTAAGATTTTATTTATTTATTCAACAGAGACAGACACAGTGAGAGAGGGAACACAAGCAGAGGGAGTGGGAGAGGGAGAAGCAGGCTGCCCGTTAGGGAGCCTGACACGGGGCTCGATCCCAGGACCCTGGATCATGACGTGAGCCGAAGGCAGACACTTAATGACTGAGCCACCCAGGCACCCCGAGAGAATCCTAAGCAGCCTACAAGCTGAGCATGGAGCCAGATGCAGGGCTCCATCACACAACACTGAGATCATGACCTAAGCCAATATCAAGAGTCAGACATTTAACCAACTGAGCCACCCAGGTGCCCCTAAGATAAACACTTTTAACCAATTCCTGTGAAACACCCATTGTAATAATGCATCATTGCAAAGTTATCAGTCTCATGTTATAAGCCATCTTGTAATGATACGCCTTTGATCTTCTTGCCATTTTTTGTTTGAACTTCTTGCTAGTTTTGGTTTGAAGTCTCCCAGCTTGTGAACTGTTCTTTTGTATGCACAATAAACTCAACATTTTAATTTGATCTGATTTTAGTTTTGACAATTTCTGGTGTCAGAAATGGGATCTGAAGAAGAGCCCTAAAGAGCCCCCAGGGGGGTGAGGAACCAGGTGGCAGAACCTAATGAGCCCATTGTGCTCACTGCTTTCTCACTGACTATGGAGTTCCAGGTTAAGTCTCTCCTAAATCAGAGCTCCATTTTCTTTATGTTTTGAGCTCTCTGACTTTATTGTGTATATCTGTGTTTTGTTCAACCTTCTTGGTTACCTTTCTGTTTGTAAGAGGAGAAAAACGCATGATTACCTGTGTTTCTAGGCAGCAGTAAAATTCTCAGGATCCCTATAGATACAGCCATTTTAGAGAATCTAAGGCAAAGATTCATTCCAATTGGTCTAAAACTCTTTACCCACTTCTTTCAAAAACTCCTGCTTCCTATATGTATATCCACTTAACCCCAGGATCTTACCCTTTTTGGAAAAATGGGTGCTCTCTACATAGGATAACTTGGAATTTCAGTGGCCACTTTGGGGAAATTTTAACTTAAATAAGATAGTCCACCTTAGGGGTACCCTGAAAGAGATGATCCTGAACCTTGCCAAAACAATGGAATGTATTCCTTGATTGGTATAAAGGCCTCCAAAAGACAAAACGACTCTAAAATAGACTCTCTAGAGGAATCACTACAAGCCAATGAAAAATTTAAGGCCAAAGCTCTGACTGACATGAGTGACTTGAGCAACCTCCAACTAATCCCTCTGCTCCTCTTTATCCTCCTCTACCTGATTATTCTGAACCCACTAGCCACTTTGATCTTTTGCCCTTTCCCTTCAAACCCCCTAAATATCAGCTGTCCTTTAAGATAAGACCTTCTAGTGAACCAGGGATCCTAGCCTCAGCAGAATTTAAACTCTGGTCTCAAGCCAAACTTTGAGCTATTGTAAGTGATTTTCCAGACCCTAAAAGGACCAAATTAAAATTACAGAAGAACTTAAAACTTTTCTTGGTGCCTATGTTCCTAGACTACCTGATTTTTACCAGTTTGTTAACATGATAGTGAGTCCAGAAGATGCTCAAAAATGGCTTCAAGGGGTGCCTGGGTGGGTCAGTCGGTTGGGCATCTGACTTCAGCTCAGGTCATGATCTCAGGGTCCTGGGATCGGCCCCAGCTTGGGCTCTGTGCTCAGAGGGGTGTCTACTTGTTCCTCTCCTTCTACCACTGCCCCTCCCCCCACTCATGTGCTCTCTCTCTCTCTCAAATAAGTAAATAAAAATCTTTAAAAAATGGCTTCAAGAAATATATTGGAAAGTCCCTACCTAAGATTTTGAGAAGCCCACCAAACATGCTTCTAGAGATAAATAAAAAGAGCAAAATAAATAAATAAATACATAAGTCAACTGCTTCTTGCAGCAATTCCTGAAGTTTTTCCTATGAGAATATACTGGGCTGTAATATAACCCTATAAACAAAAATGGGTGAGCCAGTGGCAGATTTCTGAATTCATTTAGAGTTAGTATTTAGACAACACACTGGTCACAAAGACCTGGGACTAGTTTCGCCCTGTGTGCCCATTTTGTTAATGACCAGTACTCCTCAAACCTGTCCATCAAAAACAAGGGAAGTCTGAGAAACTGTCACAGCTACTATATCTCAACCTTATTCTTAGAATATTTTCACCTGCAGTGAACTCTGTGAAGAGCACTCAAGCTTTCTCTTCTAACTCCAACAAGAGGCAGTGCTTCTCAAAGTCAATTTGTTAAAGAGTCAGAGACCTAGAGCTTGAAAGAAAACTGAGCTGTCATAGTCATCCTCTGAGGGAACAGGCTCCAAGTTTTATGTGATTTGCTTTTGGACATAATGAAGTAAATTGGGAGAACTTGGACTAACCCATATCCAGCTTCCATGTCAATTCTCATTCCATTATCCGTATGGATTGAACTTTAAAACATTGCAAACTTAAACTTTAGTAAGATATTAAGAATTTTCTGGATAGCATTGTTGCAAAAGTTGGCTTTGGTATCTACTGGCATGGGTGGTAACCATAGTATAACTACAGAATTGGAAACTTAAACTTTAGCAAGTTATTAGACATTTTCTAGATAGAGGCACAGGGTTTTGTTCGCTTTGCTCCCCTGTAGACAGTGGTGCTCACTGGCAGTATATGGCTAAGTCTTTGTGCAGTTTTCTTTCTACTCCTCCCTCAGCCCCTCCTCTCCCCCATGCTTTATCTCTCTCTCAAAAAAAAATAATAATCCAGTGAGAAAGACGATTGGATATATGTATAGGTAAAACAAGATTGACCAAGTGTTGGTAGTTGTTGAGGTTACATGATGAGTAGATGAGGGTCTCTTATCCTGCAATATTTACTTCTGTATTTGCCTGAAGTTTTCCATTATCAAAAGTTAAAAATCCTTATTTATATTATAAAAGACAAGAATGATGGGTAATAGGAGCTAGCTAGCAATAAAATAATGATGCGATGGGCTGGTGGTACACCTGGTAGATTTTACTTTCTTCTATACTGTCTTTCTTCTATTTTATTGTATATGGACATAGCTGAACTCACTACACTACCACTGAAACCTTCAGTATCACAATATTACTTATGGCTCTAAGGTCTTATACAAATCTCCATTCCCATCCATGAGGTTTCTTCATAGGCAAGGCAGGAGTATTTCAAGGACTGGTATAGGGAATAAGCCTCTGACTTACTAAATCTTCTGTTACAGGAGTGAGCTCTTTCTGGCCTTGGGCTTTAAGGGGTATGGAGGAAGCAGTTTAGAAAGATCAATCTGAATTTTAATGGGTTTGGTACTTCTGATTTTTTTCCACATCTGTCGAAGAGACCCACAGAGTATCAAGGATTTCAGAGAGATCTATCACATCTACACTTCCATCGAATTGAATAGTCTCCTCGGGACAATCAATTTGGACTTGGAGAACACATAATGCTTCCGTGTCTGATGAGTCTGAAAACTCTTATTTCTCCTGAGGAAAATTTTATGTGGCCTCCTAATATAGAAAGCAGATCTCTGCCTAGGAAATTCACAAGGGCGGTAATCACATAATAGAAAGGTATGACCTTCAGAGAAAGGGCCAAGGGTAACAGTTATGGATTCCAGTAAAGAAACTCTTTGAACTTGACTAGAAACTTCCACTGCTAAGATATTTTTATTACTCCAAGTTCTTCATGTATAATGGTGGGGTTTCATGTATAATGGTGGGGTGTAAAGTAATAGAGTTGCTCTGGTATCTATCAACATGGTAGACATTTCCCCATTTAAGTGTAGTTTAATTTTCCTTGTTAATTTAAGGAATTATTGGAAGTAGCTTACCAGGCAAATTCTCGGAGCCCTGTCACTGTTGACAGTGATCACCAGAGTCTGGGAGCTGAGGGCTCTCTTTTACATGGCAACTGGATTGTTTAACAGGCCCTCCATTTAAAAGTAGGCAATTCTTTTTCCAATGTCTCTTTTGAGTACAGTATTGACAGGCATCTCTATCAATTGGGGCAAAACTTGGGGCAGGAGTGGATCTCTTGAAGTTGGGTCAAGGTCCCTAGAATTGTTGCAGCTGTAGGACCATGACTTTATTCATTTGATAGCATTTTTTGCTGTTCTGTTATTCTTTCAAAATGTTCAGCAGGAGGGGCACCTGGGTGGCTCAGTCAGTTAAGTGTCTGCCTTCAGCTCAGGTCATGATCTCTGGATCCTGGAATAGAGCCGCATGTCAGATGCCCAGCTCAATGGGGAGTCTGCTTCTCTCTCTCCCTCTGCCCCTCTCCCTGCTCATGCACATTCTCTCTCTCTCTCAAATAAATAAAATCTTTTAAAAAAAATGTTCAGGGGTGCCTGGGTGGCTCAGTTGGTTAAGCGTCTGCCTTCAGCTCAGGTCATGATCCCAGGGTCGTGGGATCCGCATCGGGCTACTTGCTCAGTGGGGAGTTTGCTTCTCCCTCTGTCCATCCCCTGGCTTGTGCTCTCTCTCTCTTGCTCACTCTCTCTCTGTCAAATAAATAAATAAATAAATAAATAAATAAATAAATAAAATCTTTAAAAAAATTGCTAATCAGTTGTGATAATAACACCTGTTGGGCCTGCTTTAAAACACACACACACACCCACAGCCCTCCCCCCCAACACACCCCCAGCACAGCCATGCTATCATTTTAGTGCCATCCAGCCTTGTTTCTCATTTTAATCACTGCAGTTGTCTCCCTGCTTCATCTTAGGCCTCCACCCCCCCATCTTTTCTCCACACAGCAGCTTGAGAGGCTTTAAAATATAAATCAGATCCTATTACTTCTGTTCTCCAAATGCTTCAATGTCTTCTCATCTTGTAGAACAAAAGCCTTCATGCTCTAGCTCCTGGCTACCTCATCAGTACCATTACTTGGGCGTTGCTCTGCTCTGTCACAGGCTCTGAAACACGCGCTCCTGCCCTCGAGCCTTTGAACTTGGCCTCTCTACTGGGAATGTTCATCCTCCACACACCCACACGAGCTCCTTCACTCCTTTCAAGTCTCTGCTCAGATGTTACCTTTTAAATGAGGCCTTCCCTCACACCCTGTCTTGCATAGCAGCCTCCCCCACAAGTTGTCTTTTCTCCTTAGCCTTGTTTTAATTCAAAGCAGTTATCACTACCTGACATTATAGTCTTTGTTGATTTGCCTATTGTCTGTCTCTTCCATGAAAATACAAGATTCATGACACCAGGCACTTTATCCAATTTATTGCTGTATCTTAGGCTCAAAAATATTGGTTGAATAAGTGAATTAATGCATAAAATACTTTTTTTTTTTTTGGAGCAAGTTGAATTGTTAAGTAAGGTGGTTCACAATCTGGGACTCCCAAACTCCTAGATGTCTTTGAAGGTAGCAATTTTCTGAATTTCTAAAGGTCTGGTCAGATATGAGTTAAGAACAGGGGCAATGGTTCTTTCATAGATGTGTCCCCAGAATCTGGGACAATTCCTGGAATACACTGAGCACTCAACAGATCTATCTGTATTATAGTAAATTGGGATGGAATGGCAACATGGGAAATAAGGAATCACATTTTCTCCAAGCAAAGTCTTTGTGATAGCACCATATTTGAAAGACAGAGAAATACCGAGAAAGCTTATGTACAAGGACAGTAACCATAAAATAAAATTATCTTTACATAAAGTCTTCTACTTTTTAAAAAGATTTTATTTATTTATTTGAGAGAGAGAGAGGGTTGAGGGACAGAGGGAGAAGCAGACCCCCTGCTGAGCAAGGAGCCCGATGCAGGGCTCGCTCCTAGGACCCTGGGATCACGACCTGAGCTGAAGGCAGACACCCAACCAGCTGAGCCACCCAGGCACCCTAGTTTACATAAAGTTTGTTAATAAGTGCTGTTATGGACTGAAATGTATCCCCCTTCCCCAATTCATACGTTGAAGCCCTAACCCCGAATGCGATTATATTTGAAGATAGGGACTTCAAAGAAGTTATTAATGTTAAATGAGGTCATATGTGTGGGGCCCCAATCCAATAGGACTTGGTGTCCTTATAAGAAGAGGAAGGAGACACCAGGAACACACATGCACACAGAAAAGGCCATGTGAGTACACAGTAACAAGGTAACTATCTGCACTGCTAGGAAGAGGTCTTACCAGAAACTGACCCTGCCAGCACCTTGCGCTTGAACTTCCAGCCTCCAGAACTGTGAAAAAAATAAATTTCTGTGTTTAAGTGACCTAGTCTGATATCAATCACTATGAGTGAAGATATTAATCACCTTAGAATGTGGAGGATAATAAGGAAGGTACACACCCTCTCCCCTATGTTTAGGGGGTGGTGTCAAATTCATTGTTTTATGTACTCTAAGGGAAAAAAAATCCATGAAATAAATTTCAGTTTTAAATAACGAATAGTTTGGTTCTCTTTCATTCAAAAGAATGGAATTGGATTAGGAGGTGGGGCCTTTGGGAGGTGATGAGGTCATGAGCGGAAAAATAAGTTCACAATCAAATTTTCTATCTGTAATTACAGTTATATAAGTGAAACCTTGGTAATTTGATAGCTTGCTCATTTTTTGTTTTTATTTTTTAAGTATTATGGAACCAAAAAGAACCTTGATCTTTCAGAATTTTCAATGAAGATAATCCTTTGACCAAACTAAGTTTCCCCATAGTAACAACCTACAGACAGCCATGTTCAGGGACTACATTGTGTTTATTCCTTTCTTCAGCAACGGAGTTCCTTTTGACCATTTTTTAAGAATTGTACAAGAAAACTGCCTGTTTGTTTCCTGTGTTCCGTTTGGCAAACAAACTGTGACAGAGCAATAGAAAAATACAATCCTGGGATGCACTTGCAGTCAATGTGTAGAAGGGTGGCAACAGCGTTTAAACACTGCCACACACTGTCCATCTGCGTGTCCTGCAGCCAAAGAACTCCGGCTTCTGCCCTTGAACTCGATGGCCGTCTGAAACACTAGCACTACCAGGTTCACAAAATTGTTAATTCTTTGAAAGACTTCTCAAAAAGGAAAGTATAAAAATCTGAAGACTCTAATAGCATATTCTAATTAAGATTCCATGAAGCACATGATTGATTGTAGTTGGGACAAGTGGTCCTCAGGAGCACACTGGGCACTGTTGAAAGAGTAGAGGCCCCACCAGAAAGATTTTATATGTAATGTATGAAACTTACGAATGTGTCTTAACTTTTCATTTTACAAATTTCATAGCATTCTCTCTTTATCAAAAGTGCTAATTTTATGTGATACGACATAGAACCAGGTTCTCTTGGTTCAAATAAAAGTATATCTGCCTTTTCTAAAAACAGTGTAATATCCAGATGACTGTGATGTATTTCAAGGTAGGAATCATATTTACTTTAGTTTTGCTTTTCCTGTAACTGGTAAAAGAGGAAATACTGAGAAAATGCTTGTTGACTGACTGACTGAATGGATGACTAAGCATAATTCAGAATTCCAGAAATTTCTAGAGAATACCAGATCCTTAAAGAAGCTACCATCTACTTCTAGTCTCCCGCTTTTCTGAAAATAATATGTAGAGGGAAAGACTCAAAACTAGTCAGTTTCACATCCTTTTTTATTCAGCAACATTATCCTCAAGAGAAATAATAGCACTAAAACAAAATCCTTATTTATTCTAATTACCTTGGACAGAAAAACTGAACCAGGATGTGTTACTCTTTGCTGTTATCTAAAGTCCTTAACTTTAATAAAATCTAGCATGAAGCATTTCCAATTAACATAAAAACAGCAAATTGAAAAATGTCTTTTGTGTATGTAACGTCAACTCAGTATTAACTCCATTCATTGAAAATTGAAAACTTCTAATATGGTAAGAGAAGATCAGATGCTGGAAAAAAATAATACTGACTGGCCTCATTTTAAACTCATGATCACAACCTCAAGTGGCTCTGAGTGATGTCTCGCTGTCCTTCTATGTCTAGTCACTGTCACCCAAGATGACTGTATTGGATCTTCTTCTTTCTCTTCAGACCCCGAATAACTCCTGCCTCTCTTCAATCTCAGCTGCTTATTTCACTGGGGAAAAAAAATAACAAGAGGACTTCCACAGGTGCTCACCACCAAGCTGTCCTACCTCCACCTGGATTCACACTCTGTCTTCCCACTTGTCCTAGTCCATTTGGGCTGCTATAACAAAGTTCCACAGACTCAGTGGCTTATAACAACAAAAATTTCCTTCTTGTGGTTCTGAAGGCTGGAAGTCCAAGATCGGTGCATTATGGTCAGGTTCTGGTGAAGACCATATCATGGGTTGCAGACTGCTGACTTCTCACTGGGTCTTCACATGGTGGAGGGGATGAGGGATCTCTCTGGGGTCTCTTTTAGAAGGGCACTAATCCCAATCAGGAGGGCTCCACGCTCATGACCTCATCACCTCCCAAAGGCCCCACCTCCTAATCCAATCACTTTGGGGGTCACATTTCAGGATATGAATGGAGGGGGCAGGAACATTCAGACCCTAGCATCACCTGTTGTATTGGATAAATTGTCTGTGCTCACATGTAAGGTCAGCTCCTCCCCTTGTTCACTAGACCTATCCTCACTCCTGCTCCTACTACATGGACCCCACAACTGTCCAACAACTCTCCCATGTCATCCATTTTCCCCTTTCTATGAGATTATTTCCATCAGTATACAAATATGCTATGTATAATATAGCCCACCTTCAAACAAAAAAAACAAACCAAAAAAGCTTGATCCAACCACCTTCTCTAGCCACCAGCCCAATTCTTTGCTTTTCTTTTCACCAAAATGCCTTTAAATTCATACCCACTGTCATTAAAAATTAAGAGAGAGAGAAAATAAGGTGTTGGCAAGGATGTAGAGAAATGGGAACCCCCATACATTACTAGTGGGGATGTAAAATGGTGCAATCCCACAGAAAGTTAAACACAGCATTATCAAATGACCCAGCAATTCCACTCTTAAGTATGTACCCAAGAGAACTGAAGACATATGTTCATACAAAAACTTGTACATGGGTGCTCATAGCAGCTTTATTCATAATAGCAAAAAAGTAGAAACAACATAATGTCCACCAACTGATGAAAAATAAACAAAATGTGGTATATCCAAACAATGGACTATTATTCAGCCACAAAAAGGAATGAAGTATGGATATTTGCTACAACATAGATGAACCCTGAAAACATGCTAAGTGACAGAAGCCAGACACAAAAGACCACATATTATATGATTCCTTTTATATGAAATGTCCATAATAGGCAAATCCACACAAACAGAAAGTAGATTTGTGGTTGCAGGGGACTGGGGAGGGAGGGAATGAGGTACGATTGCCAATGGGTAAGGGATTTTTTTGGCGGGGTGATGAAAAGTTCTGGAATTAGTGAATGTCTGGAATCCACAACATTGTAGATACACTAAAAACCATAGGATTATATACTTTAAAAGGATGAATGTTTTGGTAAGTACATTGTATTTCAATTTTTAAAGATTTTATTTATATATTTATTTGAGGGGGAGGGACAGAGAGAATCTCAAGCAGACTCCACAATGAGTGCAGAGCTGGATGCCGGGCTCAATCTCAAGACCCCGAGATCATGACCTGAGCTGAAATCAAAATTTGGGTGCTTAACTGACTGAGCCACCCAGGTGCCCAGTACATTGTATTTCAATTTTAAGACGATTTTAATTGGTCTAAACCTATCTTGACTCCTGTTTTCCTACTGTTTTCTTGGGCCTACTGGTTTTCCTTCCCAGTACCCCATAGAAACTACTATTTTCCAGTGTCATCTATGCCCTGTTGTTTCCTGTAGTTTTAATCGAAATCTTTTCAGCAGAATGTCAAGGAAAAATAGTTTAAAATTCCTTTAGTAAATCCTCATGACAGAGGATTCTGGAAGTTGTAGAAAGGAAGCTAAATATGTTCATTAAGGACAATATTTTATCGTATTCTATAGTGCATGATAAGGTGTGAAATTATGCATTTTTGTACCATAGCTGTTTTAGGTGTCTGTTTAAGGAGAGCATATATTAAAATTAAAAGCCTTTTGAATTTTATTCCTCAAATCCTGCAAGTATTTTCTTCTTTCCAATCCAATTAAGTAAAACTATTTACCATCTCAGTGTATCCAGTTAGCTTTGGAAGGGCAGGCAGTTCAGTATTTCGGACAAACTAGGACCCTGCTGCTTGAGAAGCAGATGTTCACATTTATGTCTCATCATAAGCTGCCCTAATTCTGCATCTCCAGTTTTGTCTCCTCCAAATTCCCCACCCCAAACTCTTTGCTCTAGTCAAGCTCACTTATTTTCTGTCCCCAAATAATAAAATGGGCATTTCCATTTCTAAGATTTTGCTAAGACCTTTGTCCTTCTCTGGAATGTTCCCTTCCTTTCCCTCTGCCCATCCTTCAAGACTTATTTGAGATTCTCTTCATTTGTTTATTCATAAACACTGAGTGTGTACTCTATGCAGTGTACTGTCTGGAATGTTATGCTGGGGTTCGATAAAATCAAGGCTGTCCTTATGTAATTTATGTTCTAGCAGGAAAATGATACAAAATGAATTAAAACTAATTATTACAATTGTGATAAATGCTAATAATATGAGGCACAGGAAAATAAGATAACTTATAATGGGTGAAATGAACTGATCCAGGGCATCAGAAAGGTGTTCTCTCATATATTGTTGTTACAACCTCTTTGGAAATAATACAGCAATATATTCAATCACAAAGACCCTTTTTTGTTTTTTCAAAGATTTTATTTATTTGTCAGAGAGAGAGAGAGAGTACAAGCAGGGGGAGTGGCAGGCAGAGAGAGAAGCAGGCTCCCAGCTCTATCCCAGGACCCTGGGATCATGACCTGGGCTGAAGGCAGATGCTTAATTGACTGAGCCACCCAGGCATCCCAATCATATAGACCCTTTAACCAAGAAATTCATTCTTTTTCTTTATCCAAGTATAATTAACATATATTCAAGTGTTATACTAGTTTCAGGTGTACAATATAACGATCCAACAATTCTATGTATTTCTCAGTGCCAGCAATTCCACTTTTGAGAGTCTATGATTTAACAGTGAAAATACCAGTACTTAAAGTGGCATGTGACTGGGGCACCTGGGTGGCTCGGTTGGTGAAGCGTCCCACTCTTGACTCTTGGTTTTGACTCAGGTCGTGATCTCAGGGTCGTGAGAAGGAGCCCTGCATCAGGCTCCACATTCAGCAGGGAGTCAGCTTGAGATTTTCTCTCTCTCCCTCTCCCTTTGCCCCTCCCCTCCTCTGCTCTCTCTTTCTCTCTCTCTCTAAAATAAATAAATAAATCTATTTTTTTTAAAAGATTTTATTTATTTATTAGAGAGTGAGCGAGAGAGAAACAGCATGAGAGGGGAGAAGGTCAGAGGGAGAAGCAGGTTCCCCGCTGAGCCGGGAGCCCGATGTGGGACTCGATCCCAGGACCCTGGGATCATGACCTGAGCCAAAGGCAGTTGCTTAACCAACTGAGCCACCCAGGCGCCCTAATAAATAAATCTAAAAAAAATAAAATTGTGTGTGACTTTTGTTCCTAGCAAAGTTGCAAGTCTTATAAGGTTTAAAATCTCACCCAGCCAAGCTGCCCATGAGGTTAACTCTCCAAGCCAGTCTTGTGGATGGAGGAAAGTAAATGAAGGCAATCTAATGTGCCATAAAGTACTATTCATGTGGGTGCACTGATCATGCACAAAACATTTCAGAGAGGGGCGCCTGGGTGGCTCAGTCGTTAAGCGTCTGCCTTCGGCTCAGGTCATGATCCCAGGGTCCTGGGATCGAGCCCCGCATCGGGCTCCCTGCTCTGTGGGAAGCCTGCTTCTCCCTCTCCCCTCCCCCTGCTTGTGTTCCCTCTCTCACTCTGTCTCTCTCTGTCAAATAAATAAATAAAATCTTTAAAAAAAAAAAACATTTCAGAGAAATCAGATTTAGGTCTAATTGCATAATACAATGGATCCAGCACGAGAGCTTGCTATAAGATCCTGATGGATGTCTCCCAGTAAAAACTTGCCCATTAATGTGCTTTGACAAAATGGTTGCTGAAAATGAGGGCAATGGTCAGGGTGACTACTCAAGGCACATTTTATTGGTCAGATTAGTTGATATGTATCATCCTTTGCCTCTGGAAGGCAAATTACTATATAAGATCCTGTCCAGCTGGTAAAACACGGCTTCACTGCATTGTACCTTGAAGTAAAGGCTATCTGTTGTTAGGCTGAAGACAGAATAGTTCATCTTTACACAGGCCGGACAAGTGCCCAGTCTCCTGAGACAGTACCTGAGATTGTTTGGTTGCTGAGCGAAGACAGCAAAAATCAAGCACGGTCAAGTGAAGGCTGTGAAAGACTTGAGGGAGCAGGCATGCAGTAGACTACATGCCATCTAACCTTTGAAAAGGAAGTCTTACAGCATCAATAGTGTAGCCTTGTGCAGTATTCACCTGTTTCCATTCTGGACCAGTTGACATTGTCTAGTTATTTTACCTCCGATTACTGTGCTATCATTGAAGTCAAATTCCTTGTGAAGGTATTTGTAATATGTGTAACATAATCCACATATGGTTAATGACGGTTCCTTTGACATTCAGGTGAGTGTGGCTGAGACAGCTTGTCTGATTGAGTACCCTAGTGAGCAAGCTGTGCACTGAAGAGTTATATTGCTTGCAGGGTTGAGTAATTCTCAAACAAGCGATTTGGGTGGCCATTAGCCAGGGACATGAATGTCACATTCTTTGTTAGGTAGAGGCATGGATCTGTCCTTATACTGTAATACCACCACCAGTAATTGCACCTTTGTGGGTTATTAGGAATGATATTGGCAGATACACATCTGGATCTGTGTGCTGCTCACTTGCTTTCCTGGCTTCTTCAAAGCCAAATGACAGTACAGAATCCCTAACACCTCTCTATGGTGGCTGCAGTGGGGACAGAGGAGAGCAGCTTCCATGGTGATGTTACAGATAATACCCTCATGTGGTAAGTCTTCGTGGCGGGAAACATGTGTTAAGCTTGATATATCGAGGGGTGCCTCTTGAATAGCACTGTGAGCCTGATATTTCCATGCCAGAGCTACCAAACTGAGAAATGGTTATCAGGAGGAGCAGTAGGAATAACAGCCTGGGGGTGCCTGGGTGGCTTAGTCGTTAAGCGTCTGCCTTCAGCTCAGGTCATGATCCCAGGGTCCTGGGATTGAGCCCCACATTGGGCTCCCTGCTCGGCGGGAAGCCTGCTTCTCCCTGTCCCTCTTCTGCTGCCCCTGCTTGTGCTTTCTCTCTCTCTCTGTATCAAATAAATAAATAAAATCTTAAAAAAAAAAAAAAGGAATAATAGCTCAGCTCAATAACTGTAGGCAGTGGAAGCATGAACCCACATGGGGTGATGATTGAACCAGTGGCAGGAGTTCCTTGGGACATACTGGAACACAGGAATGTCACATCAGACTGGAGTTTATTGATCTTTGTGTTACTTGCCTTGATTGTTGCACTGGTGACTGTAGCTAACGATTCTACAGCTGCTCTAACAACAGAGATGTCTGATGTCAACTTGTCTGTGATATAAGATCGATGAATATGTCTTCTATGTCAGAATCACTCAGAGCTCTTTTTCCTCTTTGTAGCTCACTCTAGATGGGGCCCTTGGTTGAAAGCTCCTCTGATCCTGTCTCTTGGTCTGAGAGAGCTGAACTTACCCCTGAGCTACCATGTCACATATCTTGGAGGTAACTCCTCAGATAGTGCTGGGGTATTAATTGCAATCAGCTGCTCCAGGTTGTATCCTGAACATGGCTCTGTTGACCTTGAAACCATGGATTAGGAGCATTCAGAGGAGCTCTGCAACTGCTGACATTTCCAGAATCCAACACTGGTTCCAAGGCATAGTTTTTAGTGGTGGAAAAACTGGATACCACATGACTGTCCAGGAATAAGCAATAAGGGATAAAAGATTAATTTCTGGTATTTCTACACTATGGAATATTATACAGCTGATAGACATAAATTAGATCTATATGATTTATCTCAAATAATATTGGTTATAAAAGCAAGTTTTAAATCAGTTTTTTTAGAATGAGTCCATACTCATAAAAATCTACACATGCTTGTATATTTGGAAGAGCTTGGAGAAAGATGACAGGGCACTTGCTAAACTGTTAACATTGGTTACTTCTAATATATGGGCAAAATAACGGGGACCTCTTTTAGAGGATTTCATACCTCCAAGGAATGGATTATTAGCTTTTACTTTGTATATCTTTGGATTTCCTCACTCGTTACAAAATTAGCTGTCATTAAAATTAATGAAAAATTTTAATTTTGTTAGGGGAAAGGGCCACTAAATTTTTCTTAACTTACCCAACAGCATCTAATACAATAAACATTCTATAAATATCTGTGGAAGAAGACAGGAGGAGAGGAGAAACAGACTTAAATATTTGGTAGAGATAAAAAAAATAACCATTAAACCACTAATGGCATGATGAAGCATTGTGGAACCTCTAAATGGGCAGTGAGAGAGGGGAAAAAAGAGAAACTTGATCAGGCTGGCAAAATAAAATGGGAAAAAGTGAAAAAAGCAAAGTAAAATAAGATACTATAAGATCAACATTGCAGTTACTCCAATAAATGTAAATGGGTTGAATTTACCTGTCAAGTGAAAAAAATCTTTCATATTGGTTAAAGTCAAGGCGTCAGCAGGGCTGTGTTCCTTTTGGAGACTAGGGGAGAATCTCCAACACCTTGCTCATCCAGGTGTTGGCACTATTCAATTCCATGAGGTTATAGGACTGCAATCTCGTTACCTTGGTGACTGTCAGCAAGGAGCAGACCTTAGCTCCTTGAGGCCTCTCAGGCCCTTGCAGATAGCCTTCAACATTTCAGAAGCAGCAACAGGGAGTGGCATCCTTCTCAGGCTTTGAATTTCTCCAGTGATTGGATTGGGCCTACCTCCCCCACCCCTCCATAATTCAGGATAATGTCATCACAAGGTCCTTAATTTTAATCACATCTGCAAAATTCCTTTTGTAAGGTAACATTCCCAGGTTCTGGGAATTAGGGTGTGGACATCTTTGGGGGCCATTAATCTGCCTGTCACAGTGAAGGACCTAAACAATTTTAAATAAATGTAGAAAAGGGTCACATTTTTGGATGGGAAGATGTGCTATTTGTAAAGATGTCATTTCTACCTGAATTAGCCTACAAATTCTGTGCAAGATGCTTTAATGATAAGCAAAATTGGATTTTGAATCAAGTGAGGGGATAGATACTCAGAGAAGACTGTATTGCTTAGAAAAAAAGAAACACATTTCTTGCACTTTAACTCAGGTAGACTTACACATATTCTAGATACAAATATACCAATATCATGCACAAGGGCAAGGTAACATATCCCATTGTTTCCAATATTCTGTTAACATCCAGGATTTTTCTACTCACCTTATTTTAGGAACACATTTAACTGGTATTTTGAACCATTTACAGAGACTACCACCCTTTCCTTTTTAATAACCGAAAGCTCCAGACTCCATCATCCTATTTTTCCCCAACACATCCTTTTTACACTTTTCAAATCTGAAACTCATTTTATTTTTCTGTCCACTCATACAGCTTCATGAGAAATTTCAGGAAAAGTTCCTGGCAGTTGTGCACTCTGTCTTCTCAGTTTACTTGTGATACCACTTAGAAAAACGTTTCTAAAGAAACATTTCTTTCCTTAAGAACGATTTCCATCGCGATGTTTCCCTAGAGATGTGGATGGTACTGCGGACTGTGCCAAGGCAGGTTACATGGGTGGGTGCAGATTCTGTGATAAGGTTTTTATCCCCTCCATTTCTTTGCCTGTTTGGGGATGTGGGCTGAAGATGAACAAGAGAAAAATTTATTTGTATCTCCTCCAAAGAAAGTAACTTTAGTAAAACCGCCACTCTTGACTTGCAAAGAAGCTCATATAATGACTATTTACAGATGTGATTAGTTCATTCAAAGAAAAGTTATTTCAAGGCAATTGTCATGCTTTATTAAGCCTAAGTATGTTCGGAATGTATCCCATTTACAAATCCCCGGAAATAAAACAGTCACCATTGTTTAATCCCCAACACCAAACACAGAGTCCTCGGATTTGACTTCTCAGCAGTCATTCTGACCCCCTGGTTATATATAGATCAACTGTGGGTGTCTTGCATTTCTGTATCCAACTTTCTTAACCTTTACTAGGCAAAACATGGGCATAAGCAACCTTTTCTAAGTTAATACTGCACTAACAGAGATCCTGGGAGGTCCGCAGCCCGGCACTGGTCAGGAAGAAGTGGCCGTGAAGGGTCCAGGGAGGTTCAGCCCGATTCTGCAACTTCCCAGAGGGCGGAGGCAACGGCCCAGTCCGCACCCGCCCAGCAGAGGGTCGCGCGAAAATCCCCCACTCTACCAGTTTCAACAATGAACATGCCCACGGATACCCGGATGCAGCAGCTCCGCCCCCGCCCCCCCGGGGGACGATGACGCATGCACATCCAGGGCTTTGCGCAAGGTGGGCGGGGCGGGGCGGGGCGCGGGAAGAGAGGAGAAAGGGCGGCGGTTGGGCGAGAGGGGAGCCACGCCCACCGCGCCAACGTTTCTGCGCATGCTCTGCGCGTCAGCTTCTGGTATTTTAGGCGCGTCTGCGGACGTCGGCGTCCGGAGGTCGGAGGGAGCGGTCGAGGATCTGTCTTTCAAGAGCCGCTTTGAAAAGCCTCTGTTCATCTTCAGCTTCGGAAAGGAAGGCCTCTGTTGGTCCTTTCCTTTGGCCTTCGGTGTGGCGTTGGCGGCCTGTGGTGGTAAGTTTACTGGTGAAGGGGTCGGTCCCAGGTACGTGAGGCGGGGGTGACGCACAAAGGGGACGCGGGCAGGCTGGCCTTTGGGATTGCCACTTCTGGGAGTCGGAGCGGCTCGGTTAGTTTCTTGGCTTGGGGCCCGCCCGCGCGACTCACTTCCGGTCCCCCCCCCCCCGGTTGTTCTTAGGCGCCTAGTTTCCGGGTGGGGATCCTGAGAGACGGAGGGAAGTTTGCAGCCTCGGGCCGAGATGTCTCAGTACGTGAACGACCTGTGGCCCGGCTCGCCGCAGGACAAGGAGTCCCCCTCGACGTCTCGGTCGGGCCGGTCCAGCCGCCTGTCCTCGGCGTCCAGGAGCCGCTCGTCTTCTGGGAGCTCTCGGTCCCGCTCCAGCGGCTCGAGCCGGGCGTCGTCGCGGAGTCGGAGCCGGCCCCGAAGGAGGAGCAGGTCCAGGTCCTGGTCCAGGCGGCGCCACCAGAGCAAGTACAGGCGCTACTCGCGCTCCTACTCGCGCAGCCGCTCGCGCTCCCGCGGCCGCCGGTACCGGGACAGGCGCTACGGCGCGTCCAACAGATACCGCCGGTCGCCGTGGCGGCCTCGCTCTCGCAGCCGGTCCGGCTCGCGGGGACGCGCGTATTACCGACGGGCCTACGCGCTGCCGCGGGGGCGGCGCTACTACGGCTTCGGCCGCACCGTGTACCCGGAGGAACGCAGAAGATGGAGGGGCAGCTCCCGGACCAGGTCGCGGAGCCCCACCCCTTTTCGCTTGAGTGAGAAAGGTGAGTCATCTGCCGCGAACCTTTCCAGCGCATCCTTGTAGGTGGCTGGCGACAGCACGAGTACGCGGGGGCACCAGAGTTGCCGTGTAGTGTGGCTATTTCCATTGCTTTTGGTGCCTGTAATCTTCGTAGTTTCGTTGGGAGCAAAGAGGGAAGGGACACATAAGCAGGTTAAGAGCAGTTAAAAGTGCTCTTTTTGGTACCCAGTTTTAAAGTGGACGTTCTTTTCCCCTGGGGACTAGAAGTCGACTGTGGTATTAAACAGCTCGCGGTGGAGGAAATCCTTTTTCCTAGTGGCTGGCCCTTCTCGGCGGAGCCTTTCTAGGTATTACTAGTGACTCAGTAGTTTATTCCTTAAGCTTTTGTTATCTATTGAGCGGGAAGAAGAGTATCAACTTTTTTCCTCAATACCGTGTTACTGGAACAACTGGATTTTGGTCCAGTATTTTACTTATTAAGATTTTATTTATTTGAGAGAGAAAGCATGAGTGCGGTGAGGGGGAGAGGGAGAAGCAGACTCCCCACTGAGCAGGGAGCCCTGTGGGAGGCTCGTTCTGGGACTCCTGGATCATGACCTGAGCGGAAGGCAGACGCTTAACCGATTGAGCCACCCAGGTGCTGCAGTTTCAGTATTTTAATACAGATGATTTGTTTTAATGCTGGATAAGATCACAGAACAGAAAAAGACATGTAAACTAAAACTCATAGGAGTCTGAAATGGATTGTATCTGCATTGGTTCATTAGTTGTGATGATTGGGCCATATGTAAAATCTATTACAAAAAAAACTTGATATGTTCAGAGAAACACATTTGAAGAGAAAGGGAAAACAATTAGGAAATTCAGGCCTTTGGTAAGGAAAACTGAAAACCAGTTGTTGAGATTATTTAGGGATAATTGCTTGCTTAGCAAAAAAATGAGGTAGAGAATTTTGTTTTTGTGATTCCAGCTGTATTTTACCCACTAAAATAAAATATTTAAATGTCTTTATTGTTAATCTAAAGAAAATACAAGCTTGTTTTGTGATTGGGCAGTCTTTGGGGAAATGTACTACAGGATTAACGAATGTCTTGTCTTGTTTTTGTAGATCGAATGGAGCTGTTAGAAATAGCAAAAGCCAATGCAGCAAAAGCTTTAGGGACAGCTAACTTTGACTTGCCGGCTAGTCTCAGAAAAGTTCTTGCATCTAAAGAGACGAACCATGGAACAGCTGTACCAAACAGTGGTGCAACGTTTGAGGTAAGTATTCTAGGTTTATCCAAACAAAATCTTCAGAAAGCTACTGTTGGAAAGATCTAATTGGCCATTTTTATTTGATTTATTTTAGAGTGCTTCTTGGAAAGCCTAAATATAATTAAGATCAAAATAGCAGCTCTAGAGAAGGTCTCTCCCTCGTGAAAATGGGAGATTAGTGATCTTCATTTTCATGTGACACAGTATTAATTACTTTCATAGTTGTAGGTGGTATTTGGCGATTTCTATGTACCTATCGACTTTTTCTAACTAGCCTTTACAGAGTATTTTATCTGTAGTTTTCATTTGCAGCATTATGTTCCCACAAATTCTGTATTCAACATACAGTATAGTTTATCTGCTTTATTTCTGTCTTATAGAAATCATGAATGTGGTCTCCAGACATTGATGAAGAAAATCTGTTGGTAATTGATACATGGGCAAAAACATCAGAGGTTTTACTAATTTGAAGTTTATGTTCACACACTGAAAGTTTAGTTTTTTGTTGGTAGATCCATGTGCATGCTAGAATTTGGGATAGGTACTATTTTGATAAGATACTGAAGACAATTTTTTTTTTTTAAACATTTTGTAATGTGGGACATCTGTGATACACATGTCCCTTTCATAATATATGCAATATATTCCAGATGTTTTGAGAGATTACAGAAGAAGAGGCCTGCTTCACTTGCAGATAAGTTTATTATAATTTTCCAGAAATGTCCAGGATGTGCATTGGCAAATTGCACTGTGGTCTTAAAGTATAAAATTCATAGCCTTCAAGGTTTAAGGTAGTTATGAGTTTGATAGAATCAGTTAAGATAGGAAAAATGTTCTCTAGATAAACCTATCATTCAAACCCAGGTGTGGGTTTGCTTAAGTATTTAGTAATGAACAAGATCTTAGTCCAGTTGCTTTTTCAGATGATTAGGTTTCCAACTGGCAAACGCCTTAGTTCTTAGAAACTAGGTATTTTCTGGTATGACTTTACTTTCAGAGTTAATTGAATTTGCATCAGGGGAATATAGTACTATTTATTGGGGAAGAGTGTCTTAAGCTGATTATTGAATCAGTTTTGTTAAGGGGAAAGCTGGAATACTAATGTCGTTTAGGCTGTTAAGTATATGATTAGATCCAAGTCGATTTGTGTCTCTACAACTAAATTTATATATGGTTGGGCTGCATTTTATACAGTATGGTAAACCAAGGGTATGGTTTTTTTAAAGTATTTTTTCTCTTACCTGTTCTAGCTGTTGGAAAGACAAGCAGAAGATGGAACTAAAAATCCCAGTGAAAAGCCTTCCCAGCAAAAAAGCATAGCTTTTAGCTCTAACGTAAGTATATCCAGGCATTGACTACTCAAAATTGGACTTAGGGACATAATTCTATTATGTGGGCTTTTATTTTTGTTGGAAGGCTCATTGTTTTTGTGGTGGTACTTTGGGGTATACTAAGCCACTTTAGATAGAATAAACCTTTCATAATTTTTTGTACCATTCTTACAAGTGACCAGTATATGGGCTCCCTCTGTATCTGATACTCACATTTTTGATATCAGTGTTTTACTTTTTTACACATCCCTCCTATACTTGTTGAATTATTTAGAAAGCACATCTCAGAAAACGCTGTAATCAGAATATTTTAAAATCAGCCAAGGGTTTAAACAAAACTGAAAACTCTTTCAGTGCATTATTTTGTAATAAACTTTGCACATGTCTGATTTTTCCTAGTAGTTTTTAAAGTAGGCTTTACAATTTGGATCATGTGATTAATATGGGGGGTCCATTCTTTGCTTTTGGATGGTGTCTCAAGTTTTAATCTTTAATGGAATTATTTAGTATATTTTGTAAAAAGCAAGTATTTTGAGTACAAGTATGTGTTTGCGTAGCTGACTTAAGAATTTCTTCTCTTACAGAATTCTGTAGCAAAGCCAATGCTTCAGAAATCCGCTAAAGCTACTGCTGAAGAGACCTCTTCAGGATCCCCCAAAATAGACCAGAAAAAAAGTCCATATGGACTGTGGGTACCTGTCTAAAAAAAGAAAACTAATGTATAAGGTTGGCTGAAATGCACTTTATTGCAAGTGTGTGTTCCTAGCATTATTCCATCTCTGGGAGTCATTTAGTGGTAATTGTTGCAATTACAAACAATGACAAAGAAATATGTAAATCTTTAATATTTAAATATTAACATTTTAGATTTTTCTTATAGATAAGAGATAACACACGTGGACCAGAGGATTCATACAGGTGGGAGTCTTGTACATATACTTGTAAATGTTTTGTATAATATCGATTACTTATGTAAAAGCAAAATTTATAAGAACAGTAATTGATTTGTTTATATTTGTTAATAAATTTCTTGTTTAAATTTGTGTCGCTTTGTTATGTATGTATATATTACATAATGAATCTTAAAGAAGCATAAAGTGTCTCTTGTTTAAAGCCTTGCTAATCCCAAATCCAAATCCATGGACTGACGGCATAGGGTTCACTGACCTTACCCAGTTTGTGAGAAATGCTAAATCTCAAAGTCTCCACCCCAGAGCTGAATCTTAATATTCGCCAGTTGATGTGGGTCTTCGTTTAAATTTGAGAAGTTATGCCTAAAATTTATGGAATTCTGGCATAGTATTGTCTTGGACGAGTTAAACTACAAGCTTTAGGGCAGGAGACTCAGCCAGAGAGATAGAAATGGAATGCCTCATTGAGCTCTACAATCTGAAGTTTAGCTGCATTTCTTTATTACGCCTTTTTTTTTGAAGTATGTTTTTCTTTCTTACTTGCTTTCTCTTTTGCCACCAACTCGTGTAGTCTCAGGAAATAGATTTCCAATAGGGATGATAAGGTAAACAGGACAGGCAGAATATTAGATACGAAACAAATAACTCAGGAAAAGAAACACTCAAATAATATGAATAGATGAGCAGGCAGAAGTCCTGAATTCTTAAGTAGAAGGGACAGTAACAAAGGTTCTCAGGTGGAACTTAATTTGCTGACTACAGCTGTGCTGTCTAGTATTTTACCTGTACTTTCCAATCAGTACTGGCCACATGTGATTACATGCAGCCTCTCAGTCATACTAGCCACTTCTGAAGTGTTAAGGCTAGTGGCTGTTACTGGAAAGTACAGATAATAGAATATTTGTATCCTAAAACATTGTATGGGGAAGAGCTGCTCTAATAAAATTTGACCTTACGAAAAATTTAAATGGACAACGAACGGAAAATTCCGTGAGAAAGGTTGCTGCTCTGGGTGAACGTGTCCATTTTACATCTAGGTTAACAGTAGTTACCAGGAGGGGGACATGCTTCTAAAGAAGTACGAAAGTTTATGCAGTAGGTTCATTTTTATTCTAAGGAGACCTGAGAACATTGGTAGGCTGGCCTGGTTACAGCCAAATCCAATAAAACATGAGGATTTGAGTTGTAACTGAGAATGTGGCTAATATGAACACCTTGTTAGTATCTTTAGTTGGTATCCTTAGCAAAGTTGCAGAGGGTTTCCTTGTGAGGGAGACTTTGGAAAAGAATTAATGATGTGATAATCTTTCTTACCTTCATTTTGCTGGTAGCAGCATTTGCTGCTCTGGTTATGACACGTATTTGAATACTAGCCCTGAACAGCTGAGTGACTGGACAAGTCCCGTAACTCTTCAACCAAACTCCTTTGTTATATAAGAATGGTCAGGGCTAATTACCACTTCTGATACTTCTGCAGTGATTTTTACCTTCGGCATTCTTCACCATTAGCTTTTTCAGTCTATTAGCACGCTTGAGGCTTAGCTATTTCATACTCTTTAATTTTTTGGTCTGTTGGCTCATTTTCTCTTATCTAGTATCCTGAAAAGAATATGGTTTATATTCTTCATTTTTTTTTTTTTTCCATAATTGCCCCATCAAGTACTAACAGTGTTCTTGTCTAAGTTCACCTTGCCTGTTGGGTCTGGCCAGGTCTATGGTGGTTAGTTTGTCCTGGGCTTTGTAACACAGAAGATAATGTACTGTGTGTGTAAAGCCAGACTGGCCTTCATTACGTAAGTGGGATGCAGTTGCCCAGGTGTAATACCCTGTTACTGTGTAAGTGGTGGACGGTATAGCAAGATGGCGCCGATGGTGAGAAATTATACCAAGAGACTAGATTCAGTGCTGTCCAGTGAAAATGAGGGAACCACATTGAAAAAGGTAAGAGAATTAGTGAAAGTTTTTTTTACCCTAGTATATCTAAAATGTCATTTCAATATTCTGAGAATTGGTGGCATTTTACTTTTTTTGTACTAGGTATAGTAATCATGTATTTTACACTTAAAACACACCTCAGTTTGTCCTAGCCACTTTTAAAGTCACATATGGTGGATGGCCACCATTTTGGAAAGCACATCCCTAGATTGGTTCAGGTGTTAAATCCTTTGCTTTTTTTCTTAAAGTGTGAACTAGAGGAACTGTATTTAAGTCACCATAGCATGCTTCCCTTTCGTTTTCTTTGCTGAAAACCTCTCTTAAGCTTATTTAGTAAAATAAAACTTGGTCTTAACGAGTGCTTTTCACTCTTTCTCTATAGAGTCCTTCGTCAAAATTTTCTTGCAGGGATTTACATGCATTTATTTCCTTTGACCTCTTCCATTTTCTACACTGGCTCTTTGTCCTTTGCCCACTGATGGATTGTATCCTTGGCCTGCTTCTCTCGCTACAAGCTCTTAGCAATTTCCTCCATGCTGCCTTCTACCATCTACTAACAGAATTTCCCGAGTTCGTTTCCAGTGCTTACTCCCGTGCTCTTCAAAATGCACCTTTCCTATGCTGAACTTCTACAATATTGCCTATTTGACCATCCACCCAGTCACCTTCAGAGTAATCCTCAAATCCTACTGACATCTGCTCTTCTGGTTGAAGCAGCAGTGACTGTTGGGGAGTGCTTTTCTCCTCTGGAGAAATCCGTGTTTCCTTTTTTTTTTTTTTTTTTTTAAGATTTTATTGATTTGAGAGAACACCAGCAGGTCTAGTAGAGGGAGAGGGAGAAGCAGACTACCCCCTGAGCAGGGGGCCCGATGTGGGGCTTGATCCCAGGACTCTGGAATCATAACCTGAGCCAAAGGCAACCCTTAACCGAGCCACCCAGGTGCTCCTGTTTTTCCTTTAAATCCAGATTATGATGTCTATGAAACCTGTCCTTACTAATCTTTCCCTCCTCTTTTCCCTTAGTACGCTGGTACTAAATGTTTTCTTGGTAAATACTGGAGAGCCAAATAAAACAGGTGATTAGTTTTTTTGAGGAGACGGCAGCATAGGTGTGTATTTGTCTTGAATTTTTTTTAAGATTTATTTTGGAGATAGCACTAGCAGGAGGGGCAGAGGAAGAGAGGGAGAGAATCTCGAGCAGACTCCATGCTGAGCAGGGAGCCTGAAATGGGGCTCAATCCCAGGACCCTGAGATCATGGCCTGAGCTGAAACCAAGAGTGGAACACTTAACCAACTGCACCACCCAGGCTTCCTTTCTTGAATTACTATTTTTTTTTTTTTTAAGATTTTTATTTGTCAGCACAAGAAGGGGGCACAGGCAGAGGGAGAAGCAGGCTCTTTGCTAAGCAACGAGCCCTACATGGAGCCTGGGATCATGACCTGAGCTGAAGGCAGATGTCTCTTGAATTATTTTTTTTTTAAACACGTGTGGTTGTTTTTTATTTTGTTTTTAAAGATTTTATTTTATTTATTCATGAGAGACAGAGAGGCAGAGGGAGAAGCAGGCTCCCAAGGAGCAGGGAGCCAGATGCGGCACTCGATCCCAGGACCTTGGGATCGTGACCTGAGCTGAAGGCAGACGCTTAACTGACTGAGCCACACAGGGGTCCCTCCCTTGCATTATCTTTAAAAGGAAGTCAAAATTACTGCCTCTGTTCTCATTCCCCAGAGGCAATCATACATAGTATGATGTACATGCTGGGTTTTCTTTTTTTTTTTTTTTAATTTTTTTTTGAAGATTTTATTTATTTATTTGACAGAGAGAGACACAGTGAGAGAGGGAACACAAGCACGGGGAGTGGGAGAGGGAGAAGCAGGCTTCCCGCAGAGCAGGGAAACCGATGCGGGGCTCGATCCCAGGACGCTGGGATCATGACCTGAGCCGAAGGAAGACACTTAACGACTGAGCCACCCAGGTGCCCCTGGGTTTTTTTTTTTTTTTTTTAAGGATTTTATTTATTTGACAGAGAGAGAGACAGCGAGAGAGGGAACACAAGCAGGGGGAGTGGGAGAGGGAGAAGCAGGCTTCCCGCTGAGCAGGGAGCCCGATGCGGGGCTCGATCCCAGGACCCTGGGATCATGACCTGAGCCGAAGGCAGATGCTTAACGACTGAGCCACCCCGGTGCCACTTTTTTTTTTTTTTTAATGCCTTATACAAACTCTTTGGATATGAGCATCTTTTCATGTTAGTATATATAGATCTATCTCATTCTATATTTGAATGTACAACATTAAAGTTTCCCTATTCACAGTACATTGAATATACCATTATTAGTAGCACTTACATTACCATCTTAATCAGCCCATCATTCACTAAATCAGAGCTACTGGTGTGCCCAACTTACTGATACCAGTCCTATTCTTCTTTTCATATAAACTGGCACAAATAACCTCCTTTATTCAGGTTTTCTGTCCTGTATTTCCCATAATTACTACTCAAACTACATGCCCTCATTTTTCAGTTACAGTTGAAATAAGGTTAAAATTTCAATTAGGTTTTTAAAAAAAAATTGTATTATGTAAGTTTTAATAATACTTTGACCAAATGTTTTAATTTACTTTCTTCCATGGGAAATTTGCTTTTGGAAGTGGTGTATTTACAAAATGTCATTAGAGGATCAGTTTCATACCTTCTGGGCTTGCCCCATAAATGTACCTGGGCCCTGGGGTAGAGCATGGGATAGGCTAGCACCTGTTAATTGTGACTACTTCTGGAGAGGGTTGGCCAGGGTGAATTTCCAGGAGCCACTGTTCCCTTCCTTTCACCACCTACCATAGCTTACAAGAAAAATTAGTCCCAATTTAGCATTCTATCTCTGAAGCTCCCAAGTTCAATTCTAGGTCAAGTCCAAACATATGACAAATATAAGGATGATGATGATTCACGTTTGTAGCTAGGAGTTTTAAGCCCAGCAGGGTACACACATGAAGCACACATTCTGAACACATAAATACATGACTTTTTTTTTTCTGAAATGAGTGAATAATAAATATATAAGCATGAAAATACATAGTCATAGAACACTTTACAAATTATAAAAGGAAAGGTAATAGTCCTGGTTTACTGTTACAATTTGGCAGTCAAAACAGTTCCTAAAGGAGATTAGACTGCTGTTCTCTTTCTAAATTCTGTTTAATTTCAGCTGTGTACTTCCCATAGAATCTTTCTGCTTTCTTGTTGAATTTGGCATTCCTTTCATTAATGTAGTCGATGTCTGCATCATCATTATAAGGACGTCTCCAGCTATACTTGTCTCGTTTTTCAATTCTGGAGGAAGGAAAAAAAATTGACACAATTCAAAATTGCCTTCTTTTTTTGATTTTAATAACACATGCCCAAATAGTTAACTAAGAGTAGAATCAGTAATGGAAACATATACAAAATTCTAAGCTGCTTTCTTTTTTTTTTGTTTTACAGATTTTATTTATTTGACAGAGACAGAGATAGCAAGAGCAGGAACACAGCAGGGGGAGTGGGAGAGGGAGAAGCAGGCTTCCCGCCGAGCAGGGAGCCCGATGTGGGATTCGATCTCAGGACCCTGGGATCATGACCTGAGCTGAAGGCAGATGCTCAACGACTAAGCCACCCAGGCACCCCTCTTTTTTGGTTTTAAGACTGAAAATCTCTTCAGAAAAAAATTCTTTGAAGAAATATGTTCATTGAACTTTAATGAATTTTATAAGTTAATAGTACTGTCAGACGATTTAGTTTTAAGATTGGGAACACAAGTTCATGTTGAAAATACAAGGGCAGTGGGGCGCCTGGGTGGCTCAGTCGTTAAGTGTCTGCCTTCAGCTCAGGTCATGGTCCCAGGGTTCTGGGATCGAGCCCCACATCAGGCTCCCTGCTCCGTGGGAAGCCTGCTTCTCCCTCCCACTCCCCCAGCTTGTGTTCCCTCTCTCGCTGTGTCTCTCTCTATCAAATAAATAAATAAAATCTTAAAAAAAAAAAAAAAAAGAAAATACATGGGCAGTGACATTACACTACTTTGAGAGAATTTATATATATACTGCTGGTTCTGCCTAATAATTACCCTATTCAAACACAAATATACAAGTAATAGTGATGAGACCACTCTTCAAACTAGTAATTCAGGCATTCCTTAATTTCTACCTTTTGCTACACTTCAAGACCACAGTTAATTTTGTCATGAGGCATGAAATCAGTACTAAAACTTAAGGCTGCATGATAGTACTTACTGCTTTTCCAAGTCTATGACCATCCTATCAGTTTCCTCTGTGGAGGGTACATGTGTTCCATGAAGGAGACTGTTGGATGTCGGGTAAAACTCTCCACTGAGAAAAGGCAAAGTGTAAGTAACACTATAAAGATTCTATACCAGCAGAACTAGACAATGTTTAGTGGTCAAAAATGGAAACCTCTGGGATCATATCTGATTTCAAAGAAATAGAAATCAGACCTGAAAAAAGGTACTTAAGAAATCATCTACTCTAGTGCTCAAGTGAGGCACCAGCTGAGGACCAGAGGCTAATGGACTCACCCAACCAAGTCGTACAGTGAGAGAGCCTGAATGAGAACATGGTGTGCTCTGAACAATTTAGAGCTCTCTGTACTCTACTCCACTATCCCTATTAAAACAGTTGTGATCTTGGGGTGCCTGAGTGGCTCAGTCGTTAAGCGTCTGCCTTCGGCTCAGGTCATGGTCCCAGGGTCCTGGGATCGAGCCCCGCATCGGGCTCCCTGCTCAGCGGGAAGCCTGCTTCTCCCTCTCCCACTCCCCCTGCTTGTGTTCCTGCTCTCACTATCTCTCTCTCTCTGTCAAATAAATAAAATCTTAAAAAAAAACAAAATAAAAGTTGTGATCTTAAGCACATTACCTGTCTTAGGGAAAGAGCAAGTGCAGCTTAGCACTGCTCACTGCACCTGATCAAAGTAGATACCCTGCATAGGTAAGGGACACAGTGACAGCAACAGTAATCAAGATGATGAGACTGCATACAGCACTATGTGCCAAACATTAAGTACACTGTAGGGATGAATTCATTTAATCTTTACCATAACCCTATGGGGTAAGCACTATTATTCCCTGTATACAGATGAGGAAACAGGGAGAAAAACTGTGACACGTCTAGTAAGTGGTGGAGCCGGAACCCAAGGCCAGGAAGCAAAGCTCCAGAATCAGCACTCTTAAATTCAAGTCCTTCCAGGTAACATGCTAAGAATATACCATTAAATCACTTACAGTTTTTCTCTCAGTCTTTCATAAGTTTCCACGTCAGGTTTGATCTGCTTGGTCAGCCGATGATACTGGTGTAACTGAGCAGCAGCATAATCTAAAAGGAGAATCCAGACTATTTTAGATGTTGGGCATTATTAGACCTGTTATTAAGAGGCCCATTCAATAAAGTAAAAGCCAGTTTTACCTGAGAATCCCAAGTCAGGGTTTTTCCTCCTCTACTTCCTCTCCCATCTTTCTGCATCTTCTGCACTGATCTCCAGCAGCTTCACTTTCTCCTAGTCCTCCCCTCTTGCTGCACATTCCTAAAAAGGGGAAAAAACATTAGTTTTATTCCCTTATATAATTCTTTGATCCCTTTAAAATCAAGAGAGGCCTAAAGACTGCTATCAAGACTGTTTAAGTTGATTAGCTTGAAAAGAAAATTGTGTGCAATTTGCTATGATCTGTAAGAAGTAATACATCTAGGGTTGCCTGGGTGGCTCAGTTGGTTGGGTGTCTGGTCATGATCCCAGAGTCCTGGTATCAAGCACCACATCAGGCTCCCTGCTCAGCGGGAAGTCTGCTTTTCCCTCTCCCTCTCTCAAATAAATAAATAAAATCTTAAAAAAAAAAAACAACCCATCAGAGCTGCATTTCTTATTTAAAAAAAAAACCAAAAACCTCTATAACACTGACACCAAAAACAGCCATGGTGGACACATTAGGTATCCATTAAAATCCTTTCTCCCCTCCTTTCCTAGCTCATGGCTGCCCATTTCCCAACCTCCCCTGCAGTTGGATCAGGCCAGATGACTTGGGCTGCTCAACAGGGAGCTGATACATGAAAGACTCATGAGCTTTATAGTTATTTTTTTTTTTTTAAGATTTTATTTATTTATTTGACACAGAGAGAGAGAGCATAAGCAGGGAGACCGGCAGGGAGAGGGAAAAGCAGGCTCCCTCTGAGCAGAGCTGGACGTGGGGCTCGATCCCAGGACCCCGGGATCATGACCTGAGCTGAAGGCAGACGCTTAACTGACTGAGCCACCCAGGCGCCCCTATAGTTTGTTATTGTTGGAGCTTTTGTTACTGTAGCTTAGGCTCTTACTCTAATAGCCACTGCTTATGCCACTCTACGTGCCAGGCACTGCTGTTACATGTTTTACACATTTTAGTCTCCCAACTCTCTCAGAGCCAGAGTGCTCACCTTCCATGCCATATGCTGCCTCGACAAAACACAAGAGAATCCTGGAATCCACAGCTTGTGAGGATGGTGGAATTGTACTTACTTTTTTCTCTTCTTCTTCCTGCAGCTCCCATTCCAGACGAGCTTTTTAGCCTCCCAGTTTGCAGGTCATTTAAGTCTTTTATCTTCCTCCACAACTTCCTGGTGATTTAACTTTCGAGCTTCATTCTACCACCAGAACACACAAAGTTTGTCGGCACAGGTATGGAAACAAATCTAAATAGACATTACCTGTCTTCTTGTACGGCAGGCATACAAAGCAGACCTTTGGATTTTATCCTGAACGGCGGAGAGCCACTAGAGAATTTTACGTTTGTATTCGTGTTGGGGGAATTTTATGGAGGGGGAGATGAGGAAGTCAACACCTATTCCTATAACTTTAAATATTCTTTTACTACTTTCAAGGAACCAGGTAGTAGGGATGGAAAGAGCTATGGTTTGGAAGTAAGAAGACCTGAGGGATATATGGACTTGACTACTCTCTGGCTGTGTGATGTAAGCAAGTCTTTTAGGACTGGATTGAAACAGGGCTTCCCACAGCGTGAGTTCCACTGACTGGAGAGACTTGAGAGGATTTTAGATGCTACTGAACGACACTGAGTCACACACTGAGAAGGTGATTCCATTTTCATGTCTCTTTTAATTCAAATTGGGTCCAAGACAAATTCTCAGCAACTAATGGGTTTAACACTTCTGAAAACACCTTTCCTAACACCTCCTTTTAAAAACAAATAGGGTAGGGGCACCTGGGTGGCTCAGTCGTTAAGCGTCTGCCTTCAGCTCAGGTCATGATCCCAGGGTCCTGGGATCGAGCCCCACATCAGGCTCCCTGCTCGGCGGGAAGCCTGCTTCTCCCTCTCCCACTCCCCCTGCTTGTGTTCCCTCTCTCGCGGTGTGTCTCTCTGTCAAATAAATAAAATCTTAAAAAAAAAACACACAAATAGGGTAGGAGACACCATCAGAATGCAACCCACAAAATCCTTCCGACTATGGGAAGCTACAGAAAAAAAACAATCTTTTTTCCCAACCAAATCAAACAAAATGACCTCCCCAACCCAAAACAAATAAAACACAAAAAACTCAAAAAAAACCCAGAAACAGAAAAGATGAAAAGAGAACCTATAGGGGCGCTTGGGTGGCTCAGTCATTAAGCGTCTGCCTTCGGCTCAGGTCACGAATCCAGAGTCCTGGGATCAAGCCCCACATCAGGCTCCCTGCTCTCTCTCTGTCAAATAAATAAATAAAATCTTTAAAAAAAAAAAAAAGAAAGAAAGAAAAGAGAACATGTAAAGACATAAAAATGTAAAATTCCTATCTTAAATAGTAATATTACATTTAAACAGCAATTTAAAGATAAACACTGAGCAAGTGGACAGGTGGTCACATGTATAAACTGTGAAGGTGATGGGAGAGAGACTCCAATCTAATATTTATGAAGTTGAGAAAGTTTTTAGATCACAGAGTTAGTGGCAGAGTTAGATCAAGACCAAATTTCCTGATTTCTGGCTGTTTTTTCCCCCTATCTATGAATATTTTAATATCTCCTTTAAGTAATCTCTACACCCAATGTGGGGCTTGATCACAACCCCAAGATCAAGAGTTGCATACTCCACTGACTGAGCCAGCCAGGCGCCCCTTTGATACCTTTTTAACAATACCACCATCACATTCCCAAAATAATTAATTCTTATCCTGTAATGTTCACATTTTCCTGATGGTCTCAAGTGTTATTTTTTACAGTTTGAATTCAGACAAGTTCCATATATTGTGATTAGTCAATACATCTCTTAAGTTTTATTTAATCTACAGTTTCCTTCTCCATCTTTTTTACCCCTGCTCTTTTGAGGACTGTGAAAATGATCAGGCTGACTGTCCTATTTCCCAAAGTGCTAGCTGCCTCCCTATGATGTCCTTTAACAGGCTCCGTTGACCCCTGTATTTCTTGTAAATTGGTCATTAGATCTAGTGGTTCCATTCAGTTCAGGTCATATTTAACAAGTCTACTTATATGAAGCTAGTGTTATATACTTCTATCAGGAGACACACAATCTCTGATTTTCTCCCTTTTTGTGATGTTTGCAGTTACTGATTACCTAGATCCAGTGATCTATTAAAGATTACAAAAGCATGATGTTTGAATTATATTATTACTTCTTCACATAACATCCAGCCTACTCTTTACACAGTATTTCAAATTAAGTATGTGTGCCTGACTAGCTTTTAAATTGAGTTTTTCTGGGCAAATACAGATAACTACACTCCTCACACATACCCTGTCCCCCGCTGCCTACAGGCCTCCCACCCTAATGAGGACTCTGCCTTTGCATTTGTTCTTACTGCTTGGATACCTCTTCCCCAACTCCTTTACTTATCTGATAATATCCTACTCATCTTTCAAGCAGCTTAGCTGTCCCATTAGTCTTTTTTTTTTTTTTTAAGATTTTATTTATTTATTCATGAGAGACAGAGAGAAACAGAGGGAGAAGCAGGCTCCCAAGGAGCAGGAAGCCCGATGTGGGACTCAATCCCCGGACCCTGGGATCATGACCTGAGCCGAAGGCAGACGCTTAACCATCTGAGCCACCCAGGCGCCCTGTCCCATTAGTCTTTAGTTGTCTTTTTCTTCCCTGAATTTCCGAGGCACTTTGTTCCTCCCTCTAACATACAATTACCAAGTCGTGGAGTAATTTTTGCTTATGGACCTGCCTCCATAACCAGACAGGAGTCTTACCACACTTACCACTGTATCCACCCTATCTAGTTGGTTATGGCACACTAGGAGCCCGGGGGTGAGTGGGGAGGAGGGTGTTAGGATGAATGAGTGGCCAACCTGCTGTGCGACAACAGACAAAACCAGTGTCTGGGTCCAGAAACGGATTAAGTGAGACATTCTAGAAGTGAGACCTAAGCATGAGCATTTTTAAAAAGTTCTAGAGTGATTCCAGTGTGCTACCGGGGTCGAAACCACCGGGAAAGATCTTGCTTCAGCACCGCGGGTCAGGCGCGCTGGTGCGGCTTGCTCGTCCCTCCAGCAACGCGCACGGGCCGCCCGGGTGACAGGTCTCGGCTCCTCCAGGGCTACTCACCCGCTTCAGGGGCAGCGCCCGGAATGCGCAGCCTCTGTTCGTGCTTCTGGGCGGGCAGCTCCCCCTCCTCCGCGCTGTCCACCCGCACCTGCGGCGAGGAGGACCGACTGGAGGCGGGACGGCCGGGGCCGGTTCCCCGCCGGTCCCGCCGGGCCGGGCCGAGCCCTCACCGCCGTCCCGACCCACGGTGTGGGCGCCTCCCTCCCTGGCATCGCCTCTACGTCTAGGCCAAACCTCTAGCCGCAGACGCCCTTATCCCCAACCCCTGGGCAAAGCCTGCCACCCACCCTCTCAACCTCAGCCTCAGCGGCCATCAACCAGCTGCGCTTTACCCCTCACACTTCCGGCGACAACAAATAACTTTTCCGACTCTCTCGCTCACTTCCGGCAGCCTGCAGCCGCAGGTTTCGGGGGAAAACCCCGCCCCTTTCTGCGTCTCCCGGGAGATGAGGAACCAATCACCGCCCGTCGCAGCCCTGGGCGGCATCCGATTGGGCCAGGCCTGTGCGCAGGGGCGTGGAGTAGCGACACCTGGGCGGCGCGGGTAAAACCGGAGGAGAGACCCGGCGTCAGCGCCGTCGGGACGGCAAAGAGGAGGAAGAGGGGAAAAGGGAGTAAACCACCAAATTTGTGAGAAAGCGACCCAAAGCACAAGTTGTGCCCATTAACCGACGGACCTTATAGTTCAGATTTCTGAATACCAAATACAAAGCAGATTCATGGTTACCATCACGTCACCCTGTTTTAATCCCTGCCTAGCAGTTTATTGTCGCCCCGCTCAGTACAACGTGAGCTCCAAGGGAACAGCTGATTCCTTGTGGCCCCAACGGTATCTGGTGCAGGGTATGAACTAATTTCATACTGTTGAATGAGTGAACAGATTGGTTGGGGATTATTTGGTATCTGGAGCATTTTCGTGATGCAGAAAGATTTCTTGGATTAATTTGAGGCTTTGACTTTCTTCTGAAAATTCTGCACAGAACAGCATTCTTCATATACCTGTCCACTCATTCAATAATGAACTGTATAATCGCTCTTATTTATTTGCTAACTATTCTTTGGTTCATCATCTATGAAAAAGACAGTAAAGCAATACCCATGTCACAGAGTAGTTTGAGGACAAATTAGATAATATGGGTGAAGTATCTGTGACTAGTACCTGGCCCATAGCAAATGATGAGTAACTGCTGACTTTTACCAGTTGGCATTAGATGTGCCCCTCTCCTGCCTGCGGTTTTCTTAAATGTCTTTCTTCAGGGAAGCCTTAACCTCCACCACCTGAAGAGTCAGTTTCCCCTCTTATAGCTCTTCATACTTTCTTCTTTGTTGCATTTACATAAATGTAATTAAATACATGTGGAATTTCTTGTTTAATGCCATTAATTTAAATGAGACAAATTTCTTAACTGCTATCAAAGAAGCAAATCTAGGCCTTTATTTTTTCTGTATCATGGATGATTTGACAGAGGAGTCTTACATGTATTTACATTCTTTAGGAATACAGAAATGTCAGTGACAAAATTATTTACAGTAAGATCACATCAGAATTACAGGTTTTACAAAATATTTTGTCAGAACCCTACAAACTGAAACCACATAATTAAGGAGAGTTTAATGAAGGGACTGTTTACAAAGTTGTAGACTGGGTTAAGAGAAACCAGCAAAAGAAAGTGAAGCATTCCAGGGCTAGCAGCAGGGGGAAGCCATTGCTACCCGTAATCCTAAAGAGGTGAGGGAAAGATAGGATAGGAGAAGGTCTTCAGACGGAAGCCATGACTAAAGAAACCAGCCCATAATCCAGGCAGGGAAGAAATATCCTGACCTCATTTCTCCCAGACTTCTTATCTTCTGTAGGTGCCACTCATTGGAAGGATCCAATGAGAAGAGAGCCATAAACAAGAGAGCTTATTGGTGCAGTCCATAGAGGCCAGCACTCGTGGGTGCAGAACAGAGTGGACACTGGTGGAAGGTGGTTCTAAAGGAGCAAACAAAATATCTAGCACAATTCTTTTCACGGGACATGGTAACAATTTCATCATTCTTTGAAGTCTTAGAAGAGCTCTTTGTTCAAGTTATACTTTACATAGATTTATAAGCTTGTAACAAAGAACAGAACAAGTTGTGTGGCCAATTGAATTTCCCAAGATGAAAGATCTTCCATCCTATGTGCTATTCTTACAATGTGACACTGACACACCTCCCAAGGAGATGTAAGATCTATACCCCTAATCCTTGAATATGTGACTGCGGAAGAAGTGACGCTATGTGACTTCTGAGGCTAAGTCATAAAAGGGGAACCAGATTCCACCTGGTTCTTCTGGGATGCTTGTTTTTTTGAACCCAGTCACCATTCTTTGAGGAAACCCAGACCAAATGGAGAGGTCATGTAGGACTGAAAATTGGTACAATCCTTAGGGAGGGCAATTTGGCAATATTTATAAAAATTACAAAGGCGTTTACTCTTTGACTCAGCTATTACACTTCGGGGGATTTATGCTACAGGTGCAATTGCACAGATATAAAATGACTTATGTACAAGGATTGCTTAGGGCATCTATTTGTTTTCTCATACGATTTAGTAAAGATGACATGATAGCAGATTCATTGGGTGAGAACACACAATACTCTTTGTTGGCTGTCATTAAAGCTTGTTGGGTAAATTTGGTAAAGCCTCTGTATACATCATAACATCTTGGCCAACACAGAGAACAAAGACAGTGGGATGAATTCTCCCTCATGCCCAGGGAAAGCCAGGGTGCAATGATCTAACCATCCAGGTGGAAATCATGGCCTAAGATCCATGCCACATAACCACTGAGCTCCATTCAGGGCTGCTCAGTAAACACCTGGACAGTGTGACCTATCGGTGCCAGACCAGTCACTTTCCTTCAGTATAACAGAATGCTCACAAAGTTCCAGATATCCATCCCACATCTTGGATGTAATTGGGTTGGTTCTGTTTAGAGTGATTTTGTTGTTGTTGTTCCCAACACAGGGGTGCCTGGGTGTTCAAATGTTCATATCCTGGGGTAAACCACATAAATCCATCCCAAATGTGGGTATAGCCAACCATGGTTCTGACAGTCATATTTTTAGGATTCTTTTGGTTAACAAGTTGGTGGGCTGCCTGCATAGTTTGGTTAACAGAAGAAGAATACTTATGTCCTGTGTCATTAATAGTGTGTGCTGTAGGCCAGGCTTCTGGATCAGGGTTACTGATGTCAGATGTACTAAGGATACCAATCTCAGCATGTTCTTCCTTAATGTGTTGCATTAGGACCTTCCAACCACCCCCCAGGAAGGGGTAGTATCCACCATGGTAATTCTAACAAGCTAGAGAGAGGAAGCTGTCCACATATTCAACAGTTGGATTGATTTTTATTTTGGGCAAATGAGTGTGTCTACTGCAGAAAGACATTTCCATCAGTTGTCCATCCATGACTGGACACCATAGGATAGACAGAAACCCAACCAAATGATTTCTAAAAATTATATGATTGTACTTGGGCTATGAATTTTCTGTGGATTTATTGCCCATCTCTATTGGGGAAATTAATATAAGAGTTCCAGGGCTTTGGGAGCAAATGTGAGGCAAACTCACATTTGTATCTGTGTTAACCTAAACCAGTTCTAAAGAACTGGAGTTTATTAAAGAGGGTATTTTACCACCAGCAGAGAAGCCTGACCTTGTGTCAAAGATCAAAAGTCATGAGAATTCCAATCAGAAGGAGTAATATCGCAAATATTTCAACTGGCTTAATCATCCTATAAAATGCTCATATAGCCTTCAAGTTTCCTTAAATATTAAGTATTTAGGCACCTAAGTATTCATAAAACTCCCCAATATAGACAAGTATTTCTACAATCAGAAATGCAAGGATCAGGGTTACATGTGTGAATAAAACTTTGGATAGTAGAGCTGGTATAACAATCATAGGATAAGAGGAATAGGAGACTATAAAGTATGATGAAAAAAAATTTTTTTTGGTGGGGCGCCTGGGTGGCTCAGTCGTTAAGCGTCTGCCTTCGGCTCAGGTCATGATCCCAGGGTCCTGGGATTGAGCCCCACATTGGGCTCCCTGCTCCGCGGGGGGCCTACTTCTCCCTCTCCCACTCCCCCTGCTTGTGTTCCCTCTCTCGCTGTTTCTCTCTCTGTCAAATAAATAAAATCTTTAAAAAAAAAATTTTTTTTTTTTGAAATTGTAATATACAGGCCTGGTCCAGAGTCTTGGGATAGCTGTCTACTCAGATGTCACCTGCTTTTGGGATGGCATAAGTTTTAATTTTCTGATAGCGATGGATTGCCCACCAGGTATTAGAGCTTTCTTTAAATGGGAACCATGAACCCAAGAATCAATGCCTTTGAGTTTAACTGCACAAGGATTTGTCCAAGGTAACCTGGTAGGGTCTTTTCCATTGAGGCTATAAAGGATCCTTATGGAGATGTCTTTTCCAGTAGACAGAATCTCCAGGTTGAAGGTGGTCCTGTAGGATGTCTGTCTCCTGGGAGCACTCTGTGGAAGAACTTTTCTACCAAGCATGCATTTTCTTTAAGGCCTCTATCACCCCTTGTAATATTCAAGCATTTATCCTTTAATTAATAAAGGTTCATGAACTCCTGAACTTAATCTCATAGGTCTCCCAGGTACGATCTCAAAGGACAATAATTTAGGTTTCTTGAAAGGTGTGCACCTTAAATTTAACAATATAATTGGCAGTAACTTAAGCCAGGGTGAGTTAAAGCCTTCTCTAAATTTAGCTAGTTGGGTTTTAATTATACCATCTGTCCTTTCTGCCAATCCTGATTACTAATGAAAATGTAAAATAGGCCAAATATCAAAATTGTCTTAATTATTTGCCCACTAATGCGTCCGTCGATTGCTGTGCAATTCAGATGGGATTCTCCCATTGGGAGTGATATTTCCTAATTATAACTTGGCTATTGCTGATGCAGTGGCTCTGTGACAGGGGAAGCCTTCTACCCAATGGGCATACATACAAATCATTACCAACCCATATTTACATCCCTGAGAGGGTGGCAGCTGGATAAAATCCAATTGGCATACCTCAAAGGGTCCTGAAGGCAGTGGGAAGTGCCCCATGGAATTGTGAATAGGTTTCTCAGATTTATGTTTTGGACAGATTGGACAATGCTGATAGATTTCAGATGCAGCTTTGTGGGAAGGGTTCCAAAAAGTATTATTTTCCCCAATTTATCATTTTTTCTGTGCTCCAGTGGGTCATTTCATGAACTAATTTTGGAGTAGTTTTCTGTGCACAATCAGGAAGGACAGGCCATGCATCTGACCCAGACCAAAGATGGATAGTCGAGTCAAATTTGCAATTTGATTTGATCGTCTTTTCTTTTCCTTAAAGGTGGCGTTCTGTTGAGCATCCTTAGTTATTTGTTTTAAATCACCAATAGCGGTTGAAGTGAACATTAATTTTAGGGTAGAACAGCTTGGCAAAGCTACAGCTTTTGCGGCAGGGTGTGATACATGGTTGCCTTTGCTTTTCTCCGTGTTTGTTGCAGAGTGGCCAGGACTTTTAATTTTAGCTAATGACTTTGGTAATAGAATAGAGTCTAATAGTTCTAACGCATAAAAGCTATTTTTAATCTTTTGGCCAGAGGAGGTTAAAAATCGTTGTTGTTTTGAAAGCATACCAAAACCATGCGCACCACAAACGCATACCTGCTATCATTATGTCATATCAGACATTTGTCTCTTGCCGGAATGCAAGCTCTAGTTCAGGTCAAAAGTCCAGCCTGTTGAGGTTTCCAGTTATGGAATGAATAAATCACAGCGATGGAAGGTACAGCATAGGGAATAAATGTAGTCATTGGTCCTGTAATAGGGTTGCGTGGTGACTGATGGTAGATACATTTCTGGGGAGCACAGCAAAACTTATAAACTTGTTGAATCACTATGTTGCGCACCTGAAACTAATCTAACGTTGTGTGTCAACTATACAAAAGAAATGAGAACGGTTCAACACGTTGAGCTGCAGAGGCCTCAGGTAGAGGATGAGCCTCAGTTCTCTCTGTAGCTGGTTACAGAGTATCCTGCTGATATTTTCCTGTTTTAACCCTTAAATAAGAACTGTCAGTGAACCAAATTATTCAGCATTTCTGGTAGGGCTTTCTTGAAGATCTAGTCCACGAGTCCACAGTGGACCAGTTGTAGTAATATAGTCACGAGGAATCTCATCAGAGGCAAGAGGCAAAAAAGTTGCAGGCTTTAAGGGTGCCAGGCTGGCTTGGTCAGTGGAGTGTGGGGCTTGGACTCACAACCCCAAGATCAAGATCTCTTATGAGTCTGAGCCCCACATTGGGTGTAGAGATTACTTAAAAATAAAACCTTAAAAAAAAAAAGAGTAGCTGGGTTTAAAGAGTGACATCTGGTCACAGAGATGTTTGAAGGTGACAGCAGGAGAATGTCAGAAGAAGTACATTTGCTAGCAGATGAGAGCTTTCACCAAACGTGAAATTTAAATGATCCAGGGGAATTCATGATTGGTTCTTCTGTGTCTTCTGACAAAACAGCAGTGTCTGCTAGAGCTCTCACGCAGGGTGGCAGTCCTTCAGCCGTTGGGTCCAGTTGCTGACTGGAGTACCCTGAAGACCTGTGTTGGTCTCCATGTCTCTCTGTCAAAACTCCTAAAGCATTAGCTTTGTGTTTGTGGACAAAGAGGAAGAAGGGCAATTGATAATTTGGGGTGCCGCAGAGCATGGATTGAGCAAGGTGTTTCACCTCCTCGAAAGCCTGTTGGTTTAATTTAGTCCAATGGAAGGGCTCTGGTTACGGTGCCTTAAGTAAGGAATTTAAGGATTGAGCAATAGCAGAGAAATTAGGAATTCAATTCTGGCAATATCCAGCTGATCTCAGGAATCCCCACAACTGTTGTTTGGTTTGAGGAAGGGGAAGGGAGCCAGTGCTTTTTATTCTTTCAAGATTGAAGAGAAATCCTTATTCACTAGTGACATATCCCAAATATTTAACTTGGGGTATTTTATTTTTTTAATTTATTTTTTTCTCCCCCACCGCCGACTTGGGGTATTTTAAATTGTAATTTTTCTTTTGCTACCTATGTCCTTTTCCAACTAACTGTTTTAACAGTTGGATACTGTCAATTGAACAAGCTCTTTATGAAGGGGAGCAAAGAAGAAAGTGGTCCACATATTGTAATAAGTAGAATTTTGAAGGGAGGTTACATCAGCTATGTCTGCTTTTAAGATTTGGGGTAAATGGGGCGCCTGGGTGGCTCAGTCGTTAAGCGTCTGCCTTCGGCTCAGGTCATGGTCCCAGGATCCTGGGATCGAGCCCCACATCGGGCTCCCTGCTCCGCGGGAAGCCTGCTTCTCCCTCTCCCACTCCCCCTGCTTGTGTTCCCTCTCTCGCTGTGTCTCTCTCTGTCAAATAAATAAATAAAATCTTTAAAAAAAAAAAAAAAAAAAAAAAAAAAAGATTTGGGGTAAATAAGTAGGGCTCTCAGTGTAACCTTGAGATATAACTGCCTATGTATATTATTTTCCTTCCGAGGGGAAGGCAAATAAAAATTGGCTGTGTCCACAGGTATACTGAAGAGGGCACTACATAAATCCACTCCCGTGTAGATTTGCTGTCTGGAGGAATAGTAGAAAGTAAGGTTGAGGATTAGGCACACGTGGATGTTGTGGAACGGCAACATTATCGGTTGCTGTAAGGGCCTGTACAAACCTCCATCGTCTGCCACAAGATTTTCAGATGGGAAAAATTGGCTTTTATGAATACACACACACACACACACACACACACACACACACACACCTCGATTACAGGTTTAATCCCTTCAATGGCTTCAGAATTTAGAGGATATTGTTTAATATTAGGGAGTGGTTTAATATCAACCTGACCGTTTAGATAGGAGGGGCAGAGTTTATACGTCTGATGTCAGTAGGACTTTTGGACCAGAGTGTCAGGGACAGTGTCCAGGAGGGGGTGCTGTAGGTTTTGAATTACAGGAAAGAATGTAGGCTCCTTTTCTATAGACTTTTCTGTGTGCTGTTATGCTATTTGCGGAAACATTCCTCCCGCCTTTTTAAAGTTATCTCTACACCCAAAATGTGGCTCGTTGCTGCAATGACTGGAGTTATTTATTTATTTATTTAGCATTTAAAAAAAACATTTACCCCTTTTGAGAGAAGGAAAAGTGTGCCTGATAAATCTCAAGAAAATCGCAGCCTAACAGGTAGGAATTGTAGGGATCAGAAGGAATGGATGAGTGCCTTGTAAAGGCCCCAGCTGAAAAAAGGATAGGTAAGAATTTAAAAACTGTCATGAGATATTAGTCACTCCCACCTTTTGCAACGTTTCTGTACTCCGTGGAAGGGAGACAGAGAGGCTGGTGGGGTTGAAAATTGACAGTGTTGCTCCCGTGTCTGTAAGAGCTCCTGTCACCTCATTCCCAATAATAAGATTTATTTCCCCTAAGGTGTCAGTTTGAAGTCATCGGAAGACCCCCCTCCCGGCCTCAGAGCTGCCCTGTTCTGTCATATGAGCATTCTTCCCCAGCTGCTGGTGTCCTTAGAGGGGAAAGGGTTCTGAGGCTCTTGCAGCTGATTTTGTCTTGTCAGTTTGCAGCAAGCCTTCTTCCAATGGCCAGGTTCTTCTGCAGTAATTGCAAACACCTTTGACAGGAAAAAGACCCTGAAGATTTTGGGGATTTCTGGGGGTTGTTAATTGTTGTAATTGTAATTGGAGATGCATGATCTGGGCAGCTTGGACTTGTGAGTCCTTTCTTTTTCGTTGCTCATTCTGTGGTGTGAGATAACTGATCAGCCAAATTAACCAGATCGTGAGGCTCCATGGTGGCCCAGCTGAGTCGCTGTCATTTAACTAAGGGACCAAGTTCACTTTCTAACCCATTAGCAAAGGTGGAGTTAAAGAAAAAGGACATTTCATGTTTAATTTTGTCAATACCAGGGTATTGTTTAAAAGTTTTTTCCAATCTATCATAATAATCAAAACCAGGTTCATCTGGCCTTGGAGTACATTGTTGAATTTTTCTCTAATCTGTGGCCTTTGGAAAAGCTGCCAGAATAGTTTTATGTAATTCTTCAGCTAGCTTAAAAGCATTTTTTTTTTCCCCTGTAGCATTTTCGCTTAGAAAAATCATCAAAATGCTATGTCCAGCCTACTTTCCCCATCCAGTCCCTTGCATGACTCTCATTCACAAGCATATGGATAAGTCAATAAAGGTCAGAATAACCAGGTTTGCAGATCTGAATAACTAAATTGAATTCCTTAGCAAATCCTAGAGGGTCTTCAAGGGCATTGGGAAAGTCCTTGATAATGGCTTGTAATTCTGCCTTCGTCCAAGGGGTGTAAGTAACTGATAAAGTCCCAGAGCCTCTCTCATTAGGTTTAACTTTAGAAGGAGTCTGGATGACTGGAGGAGCTAGGGGAACCTCCGGGTTGTCATTATGGAATGGAAGTTCGGCTAGACTGGGGTTTTACTGGTGGAGAGCAGAGGGAGAAGATGGAAGAGGATAAGTAGTCACAGCAGTTCGCTCAGAAGACTGCAAACTTTTGTAGTTTAAATACTCTCTCAGTTACAGTTAGCTTGAGAAAGTTTAGAGTTATTTTCTTATAAGGAAGCAGGTTTAGAATTAATTTCTTGGAGGCTCCAAATACCAATTTAAATATACTTCTCACCCCTGGTTGCTTGGTTTTCTTTTCATTTTCCAATTGTGCATGCAAATAAACTAATTTTGGAATCTCAGAAGATCCCCAAAGTGGCCATAGTAAGGACAAGTCATTTTCAGTCAGATTGGTCCGACAAGATAGAAACTTACAAGGAATGGACCCATAATATTTGAACATAAACGCAGCTTGGCTTCCACACAGGGGCTGCTTTCCAGCAGCAATTTTTGAAACCAAACACCCCATTGAGTAATCAGTCACCAGAGAGAAAAGCATCTCTCTCTGTAAGTCACACAGATAGAAGCCTGCACCAGAAGGACACCCAAAGAAATTAGGCCTGAACCTTAACCAAAAAAGGGGAGGTTGGGAACCGAGAGGATTTACCACCAGAACCTGGAGTTGGTTGGGGAGAGGACAGAGCACGATAGGCTCAGGAAGATACCCTGCTCAGATCCAGCGGTGGCTCAGGAGTCAGAGTGGAGTGTTGCTTCTGACACCATTAATGTCAACTGAGAAAAGAAGGCAAAACTGAAAAAGAACAAAGGCCTTTATTTGGGGTCTCAGAATTGCAATTCGGGCAGCACAGATTCCAGCAGCAACCAGAAAAATGTGTCACCTGTGTGGGGAAAGCAAGGGGCTTTTGAGAAAGGGGAAGGGGGGCAATTACACGACTTCAGTGAAAGAAAACGAAATTGTCAATTGGTACTACCAGGCTGAACAGCTTTTGGTTACACTTTGATGGACTGATTTACTGTTGCTAACGAACGAAACTATTCCTGATACGCATTAATTCCTCTATCTTCAGCCAGACGCCAGTCCCCCTTTGACTCTAGGTACAACTGTTGGTAAAAAATTGCTGTTTCTGGCCCAGTTCAAAGGTCTTTTTGCCCCGTTCCAGAGTTCATTAGCTATTTGTTTTAAAAAGGAAAATGGCGCTTGTCTCAAAATGGAGCCTCTCCTGTCTGGAAATTTTATACAGTTCTGCAGTGGGGGGAAAGGAAACCGACCAGGCGAGAAAAGTATCTCACACTACCGAAGAGAATTAAAATGGTGCCACTTGACAGTACTGAGGGCCTAGGGGAGACAAGGCAGGCAGGGGAGACCTGCCTCGCAGGAGGTGACACTGAGGCTAAGCGCTGAATGGCAAACACTCTTCGCTCCAGGGAGTGGCAGGCACTTGGGATGACGTCCTATCCGGCTCCAGGTCCCGCCGGTCCCTCCTAGCTGTCGCCTTCCGAGCGCTTCCCCGCCCTTGCCTCTGAGGCCTCTTGCGGCTGCGCAAGGCCCTACCCAATCGAAAACGTCTCAGTGTTAAAAGTGGCGCGGATTGGTCCCAAGCTCCCGAGACCTCCAGGAAGGGGCGGGGCTTATAGTAGGTTTTTCAATACGTATCGGCTGGGTGGGCCACAGGCAGACGGAAGTGCCCTGTGTTGTTGTCGGAAGTGGCGAAAGAAAGATTGTGATGGCGGCTGCGATTTTAGCCGAGAAGGTAAGTTCCGCCGGCTCTACCCAGGGATTTTTGTGGGGGGAGGCTCCGGGCGGACACAAAAGGCGAGAGGTGGAGGAGATGCCTGGGTGCCGGGCCAGGGAGGCGCAGACGCCATGAAGTCGGGGTCGGTGTGAGGGCTCGGCCCGGCCTGGCGGGACCGGCGGGGAATCAGCCCGGGCCGTCCCGCCTCCAGTCGGTCCTCCTCGCCGCAGGTGCCGGTGGACAGCGCGGAGGAGGGGCGGCAGCCCCTGGCGGAGGCCGCGGAACTGGCCGCCCAGAAGCGCGAACAGAGGCTGCGCAAATTCCGGGAGCTGCACCTGAAGCGGGTGAGTAGCCTCCAAGGCAGCTGAGGCTGGTCGTTCTGGCAGGCCCGTGCGCGTTTGTGGAGGGGCGAGGAAGCTGCAAAACCATGCTTGACAGACCCGCAGAACTGGATGAAAGATCTTTCCCGGTGGTTCTCAACCCTGGCAGCAGATTGAAATCACCTTTGAAAATAACACATGCTCTCTCTAACCCTCCTCTCACCCACTTCTGATTTAACTAATCTGGGCTAGGTTTGGGAGTCTCTATTACTAACAGCCTCCCTGCTGTATGAGTCTGACAAACTAACTCTTCGTTTTACCTAGGGGATATGTGGAGCTGGAGACTGGAAGAAACTCGTCCGTGTTAATAAGAGAGCTGGTTGCCTGTTCATTAAAAAATAATCAGCAAATCTCTGAAAGTCTATAGTGTCAGTGGTTCACCTAGTTGGTGGGAAACTAGCTGATTATGATATGGCTTTTGCTCTTAAGTAGAAGAGATGATTTTCTAGCTAGAAATATGGCATGCTAGCTTTGAGAACAAAGTGCCCTGGGAGTGTAGAGGAGAGATGAATACAGTGTGAGGGGCTCCAGGGAGTGCCTCATATAAGAGGTGACACCTAAACTACCGTTTGAAAGATGTGTAAGGTATTATCAGACAAAAAAATTGGAGGAAGAAATATCCAAGTAGAGGAACCAAATGCAAATTAAGGGAACTCATATTAGGGATAAGAGTCCAGCAAACAACTGGCTGCAGTTGGAGCTGAGAAAGGAAAAAGCAGCTCTGGTCTATTTCCACTTAAGTGGCTTGACTGACAGCTTGGCTGTGGTTTCACAAACCCCCAACATCACTCTGACTGTTGGAGTGAGACAAAAACAGTACTGTTCAAACCACAGAAATGACCACACATTCCCCTCTTCTGCTAACTCCAGTGACTATTAGGATCAATTACAGCATTAGTCTCACCCCGTTAATCCTGTAGAAAAACAGGGTACCCAGTCATCGAATGCCCTGCCTTTCTGACACTGTCTTATCCAGAGCACCGCCATACTCCCTTGAACCTTACCCCCCCACCCCAGGCACCTGATAAAAACCCAAATCCTGTAACTAGCCTCTCCTAACACCCTCTCACTGAAATGCCTGTAGTTCCCCATGGTTTGCTCTCCTTCAGTGCAGCAAACACAACTTTGACTATAGGTATGTTCTTGGTGTTTTCAGCTGGAGGGCATTGCCAGAGCCAAGAGTACAAGAGTGTAAGAGGGATGGTAGTTGAGAGGAGTATCTCTGTTTGTCCAGAAAAAGTTAATGAAGAATTACACACACTTAAATATTGACTTGGAGGGACTGTGTAAAGTACATGTGGTTGGAAATTAGGAGACATGGCTTCCTGGACTAACTGCCGCCAACCTGTGACCTAAGGAACCTCTAACTTAGGTTGTCCTTAAGATGATATACTCATTTTGTTGTGTGCAGTTAAGTTCACTTTATAAGATTTGATTTATTTGAGACAGCACAAGCTGGGGGTGGGAAGGAAAGGGGGGAGGGTCAGGGGGAGAGGGAGAAGCAGACTCCCCGCCGACAGGGCTCCATCTCAGGACCCTGAGATCATGACCTGAGCCGAAGGCAGACGCTTAACCGACTGAGCCACCCAGGCACCCCACTTAAATTCATTTTAAATCACACTTCATGGAGTAATTCAAATGGAAAATACCTTTCCTTTGCCATAAAGTAAAATGTTAAAATATTTAAGAAGGAGGAGAGACTTGGAAAGGGTTAGAGATACTAAGATTAGTGTTAAAGCCTCCAGCCCCAAATTGAAGCTTTTTGCTTGAATTAGGATTAAAATAGAATTGAGGGGTGCCTGAGTGGCTCAGTCGGTTAAGCATCCAATTCTTGGTTTCAGCTCAGGTCATGATCTCAGGGTACTGAGATCAAGCCCCTCATCGGGCTCTGTGCTCAGTGCAGAATCTGCTTGAGATTCTCTCTCCCTCTCCCCCTCTTGCTCGTGCGTGTGCTTGCTCGTGCTCTCTCTCTCTCTCTCAAATCTTTAAAAAAAAAAAAAAAAAAAACAACCCTAATTAGGCCATTCCCTTGCTTAAAATCCTTTGATGGCTATCTGTTGCTTTTAGGATAAAACAGAGTCCCCTTGTTAATGTATCTTACCTGACCCTTTTCAAAGTGGGCAAGATTTTGTTTGGATTTGTTTTCATGTCCCAGCTGACAAATTTTGTGTTAACGGTTTTAGAATGAAGCTCGTAAATTAAATCACCAGGAAGTTGTTGAAGAAGATAAAAGACTTAAGTTACCTGCTAACTGGGAAGCCAGAAAAGCTCGTCTGGAATGGGAGCTGCAGGAAGAAGAAAAGAAGAAGGTTAGGATCTACTCTGCTGGCTTCATAAGTGGTTTATTCAGTCATTCTTGTGTACAGTGACTGTAGTACCTGGTTTGTACACTGGGTCTGGGCCAGACTGCTGGAGTCCATGTGGTGGCCCTGCTCTTGACTAGCAGCAACACTTCGGAGGAGTTATTTCACCTCTCTGTGCCTTTGTTTTCTCATCTGTAAAACGGGGACTATAATAACAATGATTCGAGTTACTGAGGAATTAAACGAGTCAGTGCATGTAAAACATTTCCAAGGGGCCTGGCACCTGCTACCCGCTGAGTATGTGTTTTAAATTGAGGCACGCGCTCTTACACACCATAGCAGGTTCCCATATTTCCTCCAAATAATAATCATTAAAGTATTGCCTGATACCTTTGTTCAACCTTGATTTAAAATAGATCCGATACTTGCTTGGATCATCATTGCAGGTATTAGCTTCTTTTCCCTCTTCTTAGGAATGTGCAGCGAGAGGGGAGGACTATGAGAAAGTGAAGTTGCTGGAGATCAGTGCAGAAGATGCAGAAAGATGGGAGAGGAAGAAGAGGAGGAAAAACCCTGACCTGGGATTCTCAGGTAAAGCTTGCCTTTTCTTGACTGAATGGCCCCATTAGATTAGCATTACCCTCAGTGTTTCTGGTTTTAAGAAAGGATAGGCACTCCCCCCCCCCCCCCCCAATGATATGTCCCTTCGTGGAATAATCTCCAAGAGGCTTAAACCCAAGAAAAATACAAATAATATCTTATGGGCAGAAGTGAAAAAAGCGGTACTTCAGCCAGCTGGATTCTTTTATTCTTTGTGGTAAAAGTAACAAAAGCCTGTATCGTCAGCACCTTCAGGGTAGAAGCTGTTTAGTGTCTTGTGCAGGTAGTACTAATGATTGTGATACTCTGGATCATCATGACAAGACAGGGAAATAGATCTTCTCCGATTCTCCTTTTATCTTTAGATTATGCTGCTGCTCAGTTACGCCAGTATCATCGGCTGACCAAGCAGATCAAACCCGACATGGAAACTTATGAGAGACTGAGAGAAAAACAGTAAGTTGACAGAATTAGTGCAAGTCCTGTTTCATCGCAAAGGGACATAGGTGTGTGTGTGTGTGTGTGTGTGGTGTATACATACATACACACATACGTAAATACAAACACTTTAAAGCTTAGGTAATGGTCATTAACAGCTGCCTAAGAATGCTTTCTGGCCTTGACAATACTGTTTATTGCTCACTCCACAGCAGTTCAGCTAACCACCTGGTTATTGTTCTAGCTGGGCATTCTAAGACTAGGTGTTGAGAGTTTAACAACCAGATTATCATAGTTACTCAGATGTTTTAGGAGGCCGGATGCTTTAGTGCCAGGATGGGTGAACATTTTCTGCAAATATTTTAGGCTTTGTGGGCTCTTTGGTCTCCACTCCACTGCTGTGATGTGAAAATAGCCATGGAGGATACGTGAACAAATGGGTGTGGCTGGGACCCAGTCAGATGTTTGCAAAAGCAGGTGGTGTTGTTAACTGACCCCTGCGTTAGTGGGAAGAGAAAGAACCTGAACCTAGAAGCATGTCCCTTAATCTCTGGCCCTTGGCTCTTAAATCTGTAGAATGAAGGTGCTGGGGGAGGGGATATCTTAGGTCCCTTCCAATTCTAGCTTGCTTGCTTGCTTGCTTGCTTTTTATTTATTTATTTATGTATGTATGTATGTATGTATGTATGAATGAATGAATGAGAGAGAATGAGATAGAGCATGAGAGGGGGAGGGTCAGAGGGAGAAGCAGACTCCCCACTCAGCAGGGAGCCCGATGCGGGACTCGATCCCAGGACTCCAGGATCATGACCTGAGCCGAAGGCAGTCGCTTAACCAACTGAGCCACCCAGGCGCCCCTGCTTGCTTTTTATATATATAGATATATAATATATTATATATATTATATATTTTATATATATATATATATAAAAGTTAAGGTAGGATCCCACAGTCAACACTGTATCTATTATAATATATATAATGTCATGTGTAAAATAATGTATGTATTTTATTGCTCACCAGGAGTGGTAGTTTGGTTTGAAATTTGCAAATGTGGAACTGTCTAGTGTTACTTTAAGTCCGTTTTGCTGTCTTTTCAGTGGAGAAGAGTTTTTCCCAACATCCAACAGTCTTCTTCATGGAACACACGTGCCTTCCACAGAAGAGGTTGATAGGATGGTCATGGATCTGGAAAAACAGTGAGTACTCAGTACAGCAGCCTGAACTTTTAAACATTTAACGACAAATGGACATAGCGCGCTTAGAGCGATTTGAAAGAGCAGATACTGTTTTTGTTCATTTCTGACTCAGCGTCTGTAGTCGTTTTGGGGACAGACAGTATGTGTGAGTTGAATCCATATGATACGGGAGGGAGGTGCAAAATATTGCTGAAATAGAGTTCTCATAATTGAAGCAGGGAAAGGTCCAAAGAAAATGATTGTTTAAGGGCTTTGACCTTCATAAGCATTCCACTATTTGATTTGAAGAAGTACGAATGTTCTGGTAAATGAACCTTTGTTATATTTGTGTTTCTTAATACTGATATGTGTGAATATTAGGCAGAATTAATTTCTATTTTAGGAGTTAATACATAAAACTGTTAATACTAGTATATCGTGTATACTCCATTCATATTAGCTGTGGTTCTTACTAATATAAGTATTGTCATTTTCTTCTAAGTAGAGCTTCATGTGTCCAGTGGCTAACAGTGTATCATTGCTCTTCTAGAAGCATTCTGAGGACGAATTTGTATTTATTGAATTTCAGGGTTCATACCTGGGGTTGTGCTGTCAATTAGCAATTTCAGTTTGATCTTGATGAAAACTTCCCCCACCCTTCAAGGGTGCTATTCTCGGTGCACTGATTCTGTTCTTAACTATTTGGCCATGTTTTATTAAGATTAAAAAAAAAAGGCAATTTTGAATTTTGTAAATTTTTTTCTTCTTCCTTCAGAATTGAAAAGCGAGACAAGTATAGCCGGAGACGTCCTTATAATGATGATGCAGACATCGACTACATTAATGAAAGGAATGCCAAATTCAACAAGAAGGCAGAAAGATTCTATGGGAAATACACAGCTGAAATTAAACAGAATTTGGAGAGAGGAACAGCGGTCTAATCCCTTCAGGAACTGTTTTTAGAAGCTTGAGAATGCTGGCAAATTGAGGTTCTCTTCAACCAGCACTCCGTCTACTTTGCCTTTCCACTCAACATTTAGAAATAAATGCTTTTTCTTAAACATATACTTCCATGTATATTCCCACATTTCTGTGCTTGGATATAAGATGTATTTTACGAAGTAGTGTACTTGTTTTGTAAAAAATCTACTTTGTATAAATACTAATTATTTTTCTATGTATTTTAAATGGGTATGATTATTTAGTCTTTGAAGCATTTTGGGCTGAAGATTGTTGCAGCGTACATAAATGCAGTCATTGTTGCTTTGAATGTTATGAATTTGACAAAAGGTAGAGTTGGACTCAGCAACCTTTTGAGGTTGTAGACTTGGAAGCTAAGTACAGCGAGGAGGAAGGTGGCCATGGTTACTGGAGGGCCCTCTCTACCCATGGCCTCTTATGACCAAGTTCAGGAAGCATCATGAATATTGATCATGTACAGTTCCTTTTAGAAAAAGCAAATATCCTGTGGAATAGGATCCCTACGAAGCACTAGCATTCAAAACTAATATTTGTATATATATGCAAAATTACGTGCTTCCATTGAATAAACATTAAAATCTTTTCTTCAATTATGTGGAATTCAAAACCGTCAAAAGAAGACAGAATAATACAATGAATCCCATGTACCCAATACCTATCTTCAGTAATCAACTCCTGGCCAGTCTTGTTTCAGCTTCATTTCTATCTACTTTCCCCTCTGTGAGTCCCATGTTATTTTGAAGCAAATATTAAATGTATACTTTTGTCTATAAATATTTCAGTATCTGAAAGATAAAGACCACTATCCTATTATCACAATAGTTTTATTTTAATAAAAAGTCCAGAGAGAAAGATTGGTAAATAGTTTTTTTCTATGTGTTGTTTAAAATGAGGACATTCCAAATCTGAAAGAGAAAATTTCAAAATTATATCAGCATTTGTGTTTAAAGACAGCTTAACATTTAATACCACTGGTGATTATTCCCTTTTAAAATTTATGTAGCACTTTCTATTTCTGTACTCCTTTTGTTTCTGCTGCTAGTATTTCTGTGTGCAGTTAGGTCTGATCACAGGGCCTTGATGCTGCTTCCCAACATATATTCAGTACGTTTCTATTTCCATTACACTATCTTAGTTCAAGTCTTTGATCCTGAATATTGCAATAGCTTAAAAAAAAAAAAAGTCAAAACATTGTCAAATGTATTTAAAAGCATAGTCCATGATAAGCTAGCAAGGTTTATTCTAAGAAAGCAAGAGTAGCTTGTAGACCCGTTAGTTGTGTGTCCAATATCAATTCTCAGTTCTTTGTTACCCACCAGAACCCTGATTTTTTTTTGTGAATTTGTGGTAAAATTTCCGGCTAAATATTTGCTTCTCCAGATTGACTTGCTATTATAGGTGGTCACATGTTCACATGCTGGCCAATTGGACACCAACTAATTTATTCTGAGAAACTCTTTGCTTTCTTGGTAAGGGAATTGCTACTCCCTGCTTACCCCTTCCTTCTTCCTGCTTTCATCACAGACATGAGGCCTAGAGTTGTAGCAGCCATGTTGTGCCATGAGGTAACAAGTATGAGGACAAAAGTGTGCTGAGGAGTGTGGAGCAGAGCTTGAGTCCCTGTTGCCATTGCTAAGTAGCTACACTAGCTCTAGGTGTCTCTCATCTTCGTTTCTTGCCACTGAATAAATTTATGACCAATGCATTGTTCAATCTCAGGACATCTGTTGATAAATAGTACAAACACACAAGTCAATATGCATGTGTAAACATTACATAAACAGCTTATCTAGTCTAGAAGTAGGAATGGAGATGAGAGGAAATAGTTACAATAAAAATTAGATATTTAGACACAATGAGAGGGTCTTCATAAGACCTATGTGAAGAAAATTATAAAATCCAATTGAAGGAGTGAACAGGGGACTTCTACTTCCAACCAAGATGGAGTGACAAGAAACAGATTTACCTTGCCACTTGAAATAACCGGAAAAAAAAAAAAAAAAAAGGGATAGTATATATGAAACAAGTTTTTAAGATCATGGAAATCAGGCAAGGAAGGCCAGTGGACTCTAAGAGGGGAAACAAACATGGGTAGCCGTATGATCACCCAGCTCACTGCCTTTAAAGAACTTCCAGGTTGTGGTGTGCGGAGGGAGAACCCAGGTGAAGCCCAGCAGCTCCCTTGGTTGAGGATATGGAGCTGGAAGTCTGGGGAGACCACAGTGGCAAGGGCTCGCAGTACCTTTCTGGGAGAGGAGGGAGCCGCCTACAGGGAACTCTGCAAGTGCAGAGAGGGCCCCCTCCAGGATGAGGCAGAGTAAGATCAGCATGTGTGTGAGCTGATGATGGGGAGGAAAGACCCACCTGAATGGAATGGAGGGAGTAGTACGTGGCATTCACGTGTGGCCAGGAATAGTGTTTATCCACCAGCTGGAATGGAAAAGCTCATAATTCATGGGGTGGGATGCTGAAAAGGTTTTGCCTCCATAGTGGAGAATAATTAGCTGTAGACTGAATGCTGCTTGGGTCTCGTCTAAAAAATTTTTTAAATTAAGACATGACAGAATCAAACTGTTTCCAAGTAATTTAAATGCATTCCAGAATGAAGATCAAGAATAATTGGTTATAAAAAACATAGAAACATCCAGAACCCAACAACATCCAATTCACAATGTTTACCATCTAATTAGAGAAACTGGAAAATTGGACCCAATGCATGAGGTGATATAGACGTTTGGATTAGGAGACAAAACAGTAATTGTAACTTTACTGTACATGATCAAAAAGGTAGAGACATGAAGAGAGATATATAAAAGACCCATACTGAACTCAACATGAAAACTGCATGTGTGAGGTGAAAAATACACCGGGTGGGTTTAACCACAGATTAGACATCACAGAAGAGAAGATGTGTGAACTTGAAGACAAAGCAACAGGAACCATATAAAATGCAATATAGAGAGTAAAAAAGAATTAAAAAGCGTGAGCAGGGCATCAGTGAGCTGTGTGACTGTATGTGTCATTTGGAGTTTCCAAAAGGTGGAAACACTGCTTGCTGCCCATGGGAGTCTCTGGATCTGAAGTCTGGTCTCTCTGTTCAAATATGAGCAAACACGAGAGGTGTTATGAAAACACTTTATCACTGTGCTGAGGCTTGCGGGTTGCAAAAGAATTGTCTCACCCGTGCCCACCTGTGGAACACATCTTGCCCTTCGGGAAATGCTATGCCAGCAGAAAGGAGCTGCTTTATGCCAGTCCTTCCATCCACAGGACTGATGAAATTGAGCACCTGAACAAGGAAGCAAGGCTTCTTTGGGGGGAGGTAGAGGGCAGTGATGGAAGTGGAAATGGGGGCATTCTTTCTCTCTGGTGGATGTAGTGGGGAACAGGGGCAATATTAAGAATCCCCCTTGGATCCCAACCTGACTGCTGCTGAGTCCCCGTTAGCCATTGCGTATTCGAAGGGAGCAAGGACAGTGACCCTGTTCATCCACTGCAGTAGTCCTGGCTGGGTCACGTCCCTCTAACAGAGCTCCTCTTTCTCCCCACCCCTGCCCATGAGGGCAGGGCTGCTTCCCCACAGGCCCTTTCTCCTCCAAGGCTGTGATGTCTTAGAGGGAACACCTTCCTCATTGGCTCATTTATTTCAAAGGCCTTCTCAGAGAAGTGGGGGGCTTCATTATTACTCGACTCAACTATGTTATCTCACTTGCAAGGCTGAGTTGAACAGTTTTTGGCCAAGTGGTGGAGCTGACCAAAACAGAATGATCTCTCATGGTTGCAATTACTTATAGAATAGCCTACCGTTCCACGCTGGCTCTGGAGTGTGTTTGCCCCCGTTGGAATGCTCCTACAGCTTTAGGAAATGGGGACAATCATGGCATTAGCCTCCCAGGATTGCTGCTGGTTTTACACGGATAATCCGCGCTAAGCGCATTGGGCTGGTGCAGACTAAGTGCCCATGCGTATTGGTAGTTCTATGACCATCATCCTGCTCCCCAGTGGGGCTCTCTCTCACTCTACCGGGGCAAGAGGCACAGTGCAATAGCCATGGATTAAAGTGGCCTGGGGGGCGCCTGGGAAGCTCAGTCCGTTGAGCGTCTTGGTGTAGGGTCAGGTCATGATCTCACGCTTGTGGGGTTGAGCCCTGTGTCGGGTTCCACCCTCAGCACAGAGTCACCTTCCGATTTCCTCTCCCTCTCCCTCTGCTTTTACCCGCCCCACCCCCTGCCCGCTCGCCTGCACATGCAGGCTTTCTCTCTCTCTAAAATAGATACGTAATTAAAATCTTAAAAAAAAAAAGAAAATGGCCTGGATTAAAATGCCAGGCAAAAGATCCGGGCAAGTGACCTTGTATCAGCCTGCAAGGGCTGCCATAAAGGAATTCCGCAGCCTGGGGTGGGGGGTGGTAAACAACAGAAGTTTATTTTTTCACAGTTCTGGAAGCCGGAAGCCCACGAGCAAGGTGCCGCCGGGGTTGGTGTCCGGTGAGGACACTCTCCCTGGTTTGCAGATGGTCACCTTGCTGTGTCTTCCTTATGTGGCCTTTTCTCCATGTCCACATGTCACTTCCTCTCCTTATAAGGACACCAGTCCTATTGGATTAGGGCCCCACTCTTATGACCTCATTCAACCTTAATGATTTCCTTAAAGATTCCTATCTCCAAATATAAACTCTGGGGCTCAGGGCTTCAGCATATTCATTGGGGGGTGGCACGGTGAGGTCCATAACGGCACCCACCCCCTTTGTGCTTCATTTTCCCCAGCTTCCAAAAAGTGTTCATAATCTCTACCTCAGAGGGTTGTTGGGAGCACTGTGTGCTTAGAGCAGTGCCTGGTTCTAGTGGGATCGATGCGAGTTGTAATAGCAATAGCAAAATGAATAAATATTATCGTCTTCATGGACATCTCCTACACGTGGTCTTCTCTCTTTCCTCACCTCTGAATCAAGATAATGCCAACCCGAACGTTCAGAAATCTCGGAGGGAGGTAAGATTTCCATGTGACTTCCACCCTGCCCCCAAAAGCGTTGGCAGCAAGGACTTCCTCTTTTTGCCAGTCTGAAGTTTTGAAGCGATAGGAAGCCCCCTTCCCCAGACCTCTCCTCCCCTGCAGCACTCAGCTGGGTAGCAGCTACTGAGCATGCTCTGCACGCACTGGCCTTGCTCCTCTGGGACTCTCTTCAGAAGCTCATCACTTATGCAAGGTTAACTAACTGTGTGCTCTCCCTGGGCTGCTTCTTCAGTCCAAGGCAGTTAGAGTCAAAATCCAGTTTCCGACAAATGACAACTACTCGCAGAACCCAGGGATCTGAGGACCAGAGGTCCCACCTGGCTTTTTGCTACCATAGAACCAGAATATATGGTTGAATCATTAAGAAAAAAACAAAACAAAAAACAAAAACAAACCCAAAACAACTCTTATCTTTAAAAATGTTTACATTTTGGATGAATAGTTAGCTTTGTATCCAGTCTTGTTCCCTTAGATGAGGTTGGAGGATTTTTATTTGGAAACCTACAGGCTGTTGGGAGCCCTACAGGCTGGAGCCCTTAAGAAACTGGAAGATACTGACATCTCACCTTGCTGAAACTGTGTGTGTGTGTGCGTGTGTGTGTGTGTGTGTGTGAGATAGGTTGGGAGGGGCAGGTATGTATTTCTTCAGCTGGAAACGGCCCCCTGGGGAGAGATGTAGAAAATAGCCCCAAATCTCAGAAATACAGTAGAATGCGTGAAATCTTCCATACATATGTCATTTATCACATACGTGTAATGGTTAAATGTAAAACATCTAAAATACACAGAATTTTTACAAAACTCTGTCTTGGCATTTCTCATTCTTTTTAATATAATAGACGCCCTGAAATAAGCATTGGTCTAGCCCTCTCCTGTTGCTTAGAGGCCGGTGTGCACAGGGACCATTCCAAGCCGAAAGTGGGTGGGGACCGAGAGCCGGGACAGCTGAACACCACCTCTGAGATCATGGCAACCTGTTTAGCGCCCTCTTGTGGGGTTTGCGGAGCATAGCTTCAAGTCCGAGCCGCGGTTATTGCTAATTGAAATCTTTTCGTATTTTTTTTTAAATCCAAGAAGCAAGTGTTTTGTTTCTTCCTAGTTTCATCAATCCATAGTCATTGTAGAAAATTACTTCCTCCAACTGGGGTGTGTGTGTGGAGTTTGATTGGTTTATTAAATCCTTACGTATGGGAACCACGGGACTATCTTAGACCTCTTTTTAAAAATTCTGCCGTTTAACTTACGTATAATAAAGTGCACAATCTTGAGGGCATAAATAGATGAGTCTGTACATATTTATAGACGTGGGCAACCACCAACCAGGTCAAGCCATAGAAGGATCCCTTGTGGCCTCTTGCAGTCAAACCGCCCCCAAGGGTAACGAATATTCTGACTTCTATCACTTCAGAGCAGTTTGCCAGCCTTGGGTCTTCCTATAAATGGCAGCCTACAGTATCTACTCTTTTGGGTCTGACTTTCTTCACCCAACATTGTGTCTAGAGCGAGATCTTTCCAGGTTGTGTGTGGGGCTTAGCTTAACCTTTACATTGCTTTCCAACTTCAACATCATCTAATTCTATGAAGGAGGAAATGAGGGGAGAATAAATTTGAAAGAGATCCTTGATGTCATTTTAGAGATGATGGTTTCAGGCTCTTCAGGAGAGTGAGGATCACTTTGAAAGGAGAAGACTTCTTGTGAAGGTGACCTGTCCCACCACGGCATGTGGTCTCCTTAGCGGACGACTTTTTAGATCAAGAGGAGCTGTGCTCTTTAACTGTGCTCCGGGAGCCTCGATGTTGTCTGGACCTGATTTACATGGAAAGATCCTGGACGGTAAGTTGGTGCTGTAGTAAGGCAAGACTTGGTGGTTTTGTGGGAGAGGATGAGCATGTTTTGCATGTGGGAGGGCTGTAAATTTTTGTTGGCCAGAGGATGGGCTTTGGCAGATTGTAGTTTCCAAAGATGGCCACACCAATGTTTACCCCATCCCACCGGCTCTTCCTACAGTGTGATGTTGATGGTCCTCCATCAAGAGTCGGTGGATTAGTTTCCTAGGGCTTCTGTAGTAAAGTACCACATGCTGGGGTGGAGGGGGGCTTAAACAACAGACATTTATTGTCTCAGGGTTCTGGAGGCTGGATGTCTGAGATCAGAGGGCCAGCAGGGTTGGTTCTTTCTGAAGGCTCTGAAGGAGAATCTGCTCCATGTCTCTTCTCAAGCTTTGGGTGCTTTTCTGGTGATCTTTGGAATTTCTTGGCATGTCGAAGCATCACCCTCATCTCTGCCTTCATCTTCATATGGTGTTTTCCTGGTTAGCAGAGCTGTCTCCAAATTTCCCCACTTGATAAGGATACCACTCATATTGAATTAGGGTCCACCCTAATGACCTCATTTTAACTTGATTAGCTCTATAAACCCCCTATTTCCAAATAAGGTCAAAGTCGAGGTATAGGGGTTAGGACTTCAACATATGAAATTTGGGGGTACATGTATTCGATAAAAAGAGCCCCCCCACACGTATATGTAGTTTAATGTGTGTGTGTCTCTGTGTGTATAATCTATATAAATTTGTACACATATATATCTATGTGTGTATAGATAGACTTATTATGAGGATCTGGCTCACGTGATTTGGGAGGCTGAGAAGTCTCATAATCTTTCGTTTGTAAGCTGGAGATGCAGGAAAGCCAGTGGTGTAGTTCAGTCTGAGTCTGTGGGCCTGAGAATTAGGGGAGCCGTGGTGTAAATCCCAGCTCAAGGGCAGAGAAGACTGAAGTCCAGGCTCAACAGGCAGGCTGGCCGAGGATGGATTCTCCCTTCCTCTAGTTTTTGTTCTATTCAGGCCCTCAGTGGATTGCATGATGCCCACCCACACTGGGGAGGCGAAGGTACTCTACTGAGTCCACTGATTCAAATGTTAATCTCATCTAGAAACACCCTCACAGGCACACCCCAAAATAATGTTTAATCTGGGCATCCTGTGGCCCAATCAAATTCACCATACGATTAACCATCACAGAGCATAATGCAATCCATAGCAGGGAGGGCTTGTGTTTACTTCCCTTGAACTTGAGTGGACTTTTGTAACTATGGTGGGTGATGCCAGAGAGACACCAAGCCTAAGTCCTAGAGCCAATATACAGCTTCCCCCTGGCTCGCTCTCAGATGCTTGGCTTGGAATCAATTCAGCCACCATGTTGTGAAGAACATACCAGAGTCCGTCAAGAGCCAGGACTGACTGCCAGATATTTGAGTGATACTGGATATTTCAGTCCTCGCCTTAGAGTCTTATGATAGAGACACCAGATTTGTGTAGCAGAGTCAAGCCATCCTGTGTCTTATCCAAATGCTGACCCACAGAAGCTCTGAGAGGTAATGAATTATGGTGGTTGTTTTAAGACACTAAATTTTGGGATGATTTATCGCACGGCATAGATAACTAATATATGCTGCTAACCTCATAGGTAGGGTTCTTGTGAAGTTTAAATGAACTAACTGTTGGAATTAACTTAGTATAACACTTGGCACATAGCAACTCAGGAGAACAAACATTAGTAGATAAATAAAAAAGTGGGAAAAGTTGTAACTAATTTATTTAAAGTAGTCTACATCCAATGTGGGGCTTGAACTCATGCCCCCAAGATCGAGTTGCATGCACTTCAACTGAGCCCTGAAAAGTTATAATTTTAAAATAAAAAGTAAGCTATTCCAGTTACTACATGTAATTAAAAGAAGAAAAGGGAATTCTTGGGACACCTGAGTGGCACAGTCGGTTAAGTGTCCAACTCTTGGTTTTGGCTCAGGTTGTGATCTCAGGTCACAGAGCGCAGAGTCTGCTTGGGATTCTCTCTCTCCCTCTCCCTCTGTCCCTCCTCTTCATGCTCTTTCTCTCTCTCTAAAATAGGTAAATAAATCTTTTTTAAAAAATAAAAGGGAATTCTATAAGCCATTTAGAATTTAAACTTTTCACCAATTATATTTGCACTTTTGCTCAAGTAGACTGAATTTTTTTTTTTTTTTTCCTGCCAGACATACTCGGTAATGGGACTTTAGTGGCTGAGAAAACAGAATCATCTTTTCCTTTGTTGTGGATACAGGAAATCTGTGCACACGAGTTAACCAGGTTTTAAGACTACTTTGTTCATTATTAGGGAAAAAATAATTTTGGTTTCATAATGTAGACTTGCAAAAGTTTTCAGCAAAATGAAATGCTTCTCCCTCTCCCCTACACAAAATGCTTCTCCCTCTCCCCTACACAAAATGCTTCTCCCTCTCCCCTACACAGATATGATTAACTTTATGTCTATACTTTTCTATTTTTAAAGATTTTATTTATTTATTTGACATAGAGAGACACAGCGAGAGAGGGAACACAAGCAGGGGGAGTGGGAGAGGGAGAAGCAGGCTTCCCGCCGAGCGGGGAGCCTGATGCAGGGCTCGATCCCAGGACCCTGGAATCATGACCTGAGCCGAAGGCAGACGCTTAATGACTGCGCCACCCAGGCGCCCCTATGTCTATACTTTTTTAAAAGAAGATATATGAATGGCCAATGAACACAAGAGAAGATGCTTAAAACCATTAGCCCTCAGGGAAATGCAAAATAAAACCACAGTGAGATACCATTTCACACCCACTAGGATGGCTCTAACCAAAGAGATAGAGAGCACCAGGTGTTGGTGAGGATGTGGAGAAATTGTAACCCTCCCTACACTGCGGGCGGGAATACGAAACAGTGTGGCGGCTTTGGGACACAGTCTGGTAGTTCCTCAAAAGGTTAAATATAGAGTTACCATGTGACCCAGCAATTCCACTCATTGGTATGTACCCAAGAGAAATGAAGATATATTGCCACGCAAAAACTTTAAGCAGCATTCTTCGTAAGAGCCACAATGTGGAAGCGATCCAAATGTTCATCAGCGTGATGAATGGATAAATAACATATGGTATATCCATATAATAGAATATTACTCAGCAATAAAAAGGAGTGGAGTCCTGATGGCTACAACATGGATGAACCTTGAAAGCATCTTGCGGAGTGACAGAAGTTAGGTGCAAAAGACCACACATATGGTAGGATTCCACTTACACGAGATGTCCAGAATAGGCAAATCCATAGCGACAGAAAGTGGATTAGTGGTTGCCAGGGCTGGGTGGGGTGGGGGAGGGAGGGATGGGGACTAACTGTTAATGGGTATGAGGTTTCCTTTTGGGGTGATGAAAATGTTCGAAAGTTATATTGTGGTGATGGTTGCACAACTCTGTGAATATGCTAAAAACCACTGAACTACGCACTGTAAAAAGTGAATTTTGTGGTATAAGAATTATATCTCTGTTATGGTTTCTGTTTGTAACCGTATCATGAGAAGACTTCCATTGATTTTGGAGGGTCTGTTTGATATGCAGGCTTCACAAAATTCACTTGGGTGTGACTTCCAGGAGTCCCCTTGAGAAGACAAAGCAGCCAAAACAGATTCCCGAGACACACATGTGATTGCCCGTGGAGAGAAATATCAACAACTCAATTACATGATTCATCCAACAAGCTACACTGAGCACTTCTTATATGCTAGGAAGTGTTCTAGAGACATGATTACATCAATGGACAAAAATCAAGGGTTGATTTTAGTTAAGCTGTTTCTCAAACGGACAACTTTAAAATTAGTGGCCCTGGGTGGCTCAGTCAGTTAAGCATGACTTCAGCTCAGGTCATGATCTCAGGGTCCTGGGATCGAGCCCCACATTGGGCTCCCTGCTCAGCAGGGAGTCTGCTTCTCCCTCTCCCTCTGCCCCTTCCCCTGCTTGTGCTCTCTCTTTCTCTCTCAAGTAAATAAATAAAATCTTAAAAAAAAATTAAACTAATAGTTAGGGTGAGTAGAAACAGTTACTGGTTGACTTACATTAGGAAGGATTGTGACTTCCCTCCTGCTATTCTGGAAAGACCAGACAACTTACAGATAAAAGAGGGAGATGTGAAGATACAGCTTTTGTAACAGGTTTTGCCATTTAGAAAGTCAATGGCAGTTAGGAATGGCTTTGGCTGTGATTAATAGAAATCCCAACTAATAATGGCTTGAACAAAGAGGGGATTGCTTTTCACACTAAAATGTGGAGGTGGGCGATTGCTCAGTGGCTTGATAAGGTCGTCAAGGACCTAGGATTGGTCCCCTTTTCTGCCTGGGCATTCTCCACATATTGGCCTTTTGTCTTCGTGCCTGTTGCCTGTGGTCACCAGATGGTTCCCAGCAGCAGGCAATATGTCCTCATTCCAGTGTCCAGGGAGGAAGAGGGGGGCAAAGTCAAAGAATGTTTCTTCTCTGGAGTCTCCATTTTTTTCTGGAAAGCTTTCCTGGTGTATCATTGACTAGAACATGATCATGATCTATATCGGCACATAATGTGGTGTAGTCAACAACCACTGGGTTGGCTGGAGTTTGCCGATTAAGGCGGGGTTCCGGTGTGTCTGACTTTGGGCTTCAGTCCAGTTTGGGCAGGCTCCACGAATCTCACTCTAGCGCCCAGTAGGACAGGGGCATATGCAGATGGCACAAGCCCATTTCAAGCCCCTGCTTGAAGCACATGGTGAAACATCCCATTGGTCAAAGCAAGTCACATGGCCAAGCCCAAAGTCAGGGGGCAAGGAAATCCACTTAGTCTGCTATGGAGTCGTGGTGAGGGCTGAGGTGTAATTCTACCACAGGGGAGTGAAGACCACACGTGTCGTTCCCAAGACCACTCAACAGGGGGTGGATTGCCAGGGATGACTTAGAGCAAGGCCGATGTCTGAAGTCTTCTGGTGTAGTGGTGAAGAGCATAGTCTTTGGAGAAGGACTTCTAGGATCAAATGCCAGTTTGTCCTACTGTTGACCCGGGGCAATCAGTTTCCTGTCTCGGATTCCTCAGCTCCACAATAAGGGTAATAATGGCACCTTCCAAGCACTTCTGAAACCGCCTAGCACATAGCAGGGCCCCATTCGTGTTAGCTCTGGGCCTCTGGGGCCGGAGGGGAGGAGGACCCTGATGTCCCTGCTGTCCCCCGGAGCTGTGACATTGGAGTCTGGCCACAAAGAAGAAGCCAGGAACTGCGTCCCCGTGTTGCCCTTGTGTCAGCGAAGGCTTCCGTCTGGCTCTGCGCGGTTCTCGTTCTTCCCCAACGGCTCACCAGCTCGAGTACCACAGTTGCTTTTTCATTAGTAGACACAGAATTCACATCCAGTAGCTCTTGACCACTGAAGTTTGCAGTTAATGGTGGCCTCGTACACAGAACCATGAAGTTGAGTGATTGGCTCCAGCTTGTTGGGCTGGAATCAGCCGCTCGAATAAAGAAGGCCACTGCATTCGTGACCTGCTCTGGGGCCAGGCACGAGGGAAAGACTGTCCCACCAGATGCTCCACGAGCCCAGGCTCCAGAGTTCTCAGGGGTTCCGCGTGTGTACATTCCAGAGAATTCTCAATCAAAGCACAACCCCAGGCAGACACATTTTCACACTAGCATGCCCACAGCATGTGTGGAAAAAGAAGGGGAGATCTGTGTAGATCTAAGTCAAACTAATTAGCTGTCAGCTGCATCACATCTGGAGATCAAATATAAACTGTTGGCATCAAAAACCGTTCCGGTCCCTGTCATTTCCGTTCTCCGGGTACCACGCCATCCTTTGTAGCACGGCCCTAATATGTTTCTCCACGCTGACAAAAACCCAGCAGCTCGTCAAGCATGGAGTCCCATCATCTGCTATCGGTGACTGTAGTGCCCTTTATTTTGTGCCAGGTGCGGTTAGAGACCCAGGTCTTTTGCTGGGATGGGTAGGTGGGAGTGGGTACTTGCATTTTTAGTATGTTGGAGCACAAATATTTACACGGTTGCCCATCACCAGGGTCCTTTCTCATGGCTACTGTTCGGTGTGTGCAAAGATCACAAAGTCCAGGGTCTGAAACACGCTCATTTCGGCCAGTCTCCTGCTGAATTTTATCACTTGCACCAGGTCAAGGCGGTTGGTCAACAGCAGATTGGAAGGCTGGGGCGTGGATTTTCCTTTCAGAAGAGGTATGTGCATCTGGAAAGGAGAGAGTGGCCAGAGAACAGAGCCAGCAGCATTTTTATTCTATTTAGATATTTAAAGTGTTTTTCCCTGGTGGAAAAGAATCTGTTTCTGGTTTAAGTTGATTTAAAATTGCTGCCATGTTAGTGTAAATAACGTGACACCTTATTTCTTTACAGAAGCTTGGAATATGGTTATGGAATCCCAGTATACAAATGACAAATTTGCTTTATGAATTTGACTCTTCTCCACGACAAAAGATGTTTAATTTTTAGTGCACTTTAAAATCAAATGAATAGTTGGCATTGGGTACTTCTAAGGACCATCCACTAGGTGGCAGTATACCTTTACGTTTTTGACATGTAGCGCAGTGATTCTCAAAGCCTGGTCCGCGGACCAGCAGCGTCAGCATTGCCCGGGAGTTTGTTAGCTCCTTGAATCCTCTGGCTCCGCCCCAGACCTTCTACATTAAAACTCTGGGAGTGGGGCCTAGTAAATCTGTGTTGCACTCTCAGGCTTCAGAGCCAGTGATCTAGTCTAGCTTGAGATCTTTCTGTGATCTGAAAATGCCAGCATTCCAGACAACAAGGTGTGGTGGGCTTTAGATACATGTGTTGTGACTTAGTGACACTAAAAGGCACCTATGTCTCAATGTATCTTTTATGTTGGACTTTTCCCAGTGTCTAAGATGTCCCCCATTGATCATGACTTAAAGTATGAAAAGCCCCAGCCAGGAAGTGAGTAAGTAAGCCTCTAGATCCAATATATTAATTATTACGATCCATGAACACCTAAGAACTATTTCGATTCTTGGGCTAAATCTGTCCCATCACCTGTTTTTGTAAATAAAGTTTTATTGGAACACAGCCACACTCATTGGCAAATTTCCATGGCTGCTTCCACACTGCGCAGAGTTGAGTAGTTGTGACATAGACTCTATGGCCTGCAAAGCCTAAAATATTTACTAGCTGGTCTTTAGATGAGGAGTTATCTAGGGGACCTGGGTGGCTCAGTTGTTGGGTGTCTGCCTTCGGCTCAGGTCATGGTCCCAGGGTCCTGGGATCGAGCCCCGCATCGGGTTCCCTGCTCAGCAGGAAGCCTACTTCTCCCTCCCCCACTCCCCCTGTTTGTGTTCCCTCTCTCGCTGTGTCTCTTTGTCAAATAAATAAATAAAATCTTTAAAAAAAAAAAAAAGATGAGTTATCTATCAAGGTCCTGAGGGATTGGGTCCGCAGCACCAGGACAGTTGAGGGACCCAAGGTGGGAGACCTTGAGTGGTGATATGGCCAAGAGCATGGGGGATGGGCAGAAGCAGCAGTGTGGGTAAGCCACAGAGGGGCCCTGAGATGCTTCTGGACCATTCACTAACATGCTAATGTGCACAAATCCAATACTAACCAACAAACCTACTAACTAGAATCACCTTTACTCGTCTGTAAATGATAACCATTTACTCATCTGTAATCAACTAAGATGCTTCTTGTTGGGATTTTCCCTCCACTTACTTTCTAAGGACTTGAGGTGAGTGTGCAGATTCAAAGTGCAATGATAAAGAAGATGCTTGCTGATAAAACAGAATGACCATGTTTGCCAGACCTCTTTCCATTTATTTCCATCCTTAGTACCAGCTATTGTGCTGGAATTTCTTGAGCCATATTTTCCACGCATTTGAAGCCTGTTTTATCCCGGGCAATTTTCATATATTCACCTATTGGATTTCCACAACAGCCCTGACAAATATTCCTCAATCCTTCCATTTATCTGAGGGAGGAAACAGCTCAGAGAAGGCAGCCAACTCTCCGGTTGAAAGTCGGGCTCTGAGTTTGAACCCCTCTGAACTAAGCCTGGCATTAGTCTGAGCTGGGTCCACTCCTCCACACTCCCTTTTCTTGAATGTCTTTTGAATTGTGCTATTCTTGGTATTCTTTTTATAAACCGGCAGCTAGGCCTTGCAGTCTTATTTAAGTTATTATATTATTATCCTCCCTAGTAGGACCCTAATTAATTAATCATATAGAAATTGTTCCCTGTGTAGTCCATTAAGTTAAATTGAGGTCTTACCAAGAGGAGCCAGAAGCCTTGTCTGATGCGTGCCGGTCCCAGGCCGCGGCTCCGACTGCACGTCTGAGAGACACAGGGCAGAGGATCAAAGGCAAGAGGCCGATATTCAGAACAATGTACCTGCAACTTGCCATCCTCGGGAGGTGGGAGGGAAATCAGCCCAAAACCAGCTCCATGGGTCAGGATAATTTGTTAGACCCTATCCTGGGCCTTAACCTTTAATGTCGACCTGTGGAGGAACAAGTTAGCCCAGCCCAGGAGTGGGCTCAAAATCCCCATCCTCAGACCAACTTTGGCAGCTGGAAAAGGTCCCTTTGGTGGACAGAGAAAGGTACAAGGGCATCTGGAAATAAATGCGCCAGGGAACACATTGCTCTTTTATTCCTTGGTATTTTGTTTGTTGTCTTGGGAAGTGTTGACAGGGGCACAAATTAGAAATAATAAGAAAAGTGTGAGTGGATGCTCTTGAAGAAACGCTTGCCCTGGGGGTCTCCAAATCCCCTACCCTCGTTTTCTGTAGGAGGTGCTGGTGGCAGAGTAGGGTCATCGCTGATGTGGCTTCAGGTATTGATAACTGGACCCTTTCATGGCCTAAAATCCTCCTCTCTCCTTCCCAATCATAGGTGGATAACAGGGTGCTTAAGCCCACATTACCTGGTGGGGAAGGCAGCTTCAGAGGACACATTCTCCGTGGATTTCTTTACCTGTTGAATTGACCTCTTGGAAGGTTCTGGAGAACTTGTCCCCAACAGGTGACATCCAGCTTGTAATGGCGAAGGGTGAACCGGAAGCTGAAGGCCGTGGCTGGTGGGTTACAGCCACCTGAGCCCTTTGATGGAATTACAGCGGTTCCTCTGTGCTGTCGCTGTCTCCCTGCCTCTGTCTCCCTCGGCCTCTGTTTCTCTCGACATGGAAAGAGCTGGAAGCAAACCAGAATGTGCGCTTGGGCCACCTCTATCCCCAGTGCCCATGCGCTGGTGAGTCTCGGCAACGGGGACACGGAGCGCCCTGGCGGAGGCAAACTGATGAATGGGTGCTTAAACCGAGCGTTTCCTGACTGAGCCTCATGTCCCTGGTTCCAAATTTATCACTTAATTAAAGGGCGGTCACAGCCTGTCAAGAGATGCTAGATCTTTCTTTCCTTGTGCCAGTGGATAGTTCATCTAATACTCCCTTTTGCCCTTAATTCTGTCTGTCTGTCTGTCTGTCTCTTTCTCTCTCTCTCTCTCTCTCTCACACACACAGAGTCTTAGATCAAGTAAGACCATATTTGCCTTTGGTAATATGAATTACTCCCTGGTTAAGACCACACGCAATACTTCTTTGCCACAGCACAAGGCAAGAGGACTGGTCTAGCTCTTGCTTTCAGTGGCCATTTAATGGGCTTGAGGTAGGGGTCCAGGGGCAGAGGAGTCAAGGGGTTGTGGCTCAGACCACACTGTGGCTGGCAGGGCCGGTGGAGATACGAAGGACCCCAGCTCCCTGCTGGTGGCCTCCAGACCCGCACTGCGCATGGCTTGCTCCCTGTGGTGGCCTCGGCTGCCCCCCTCCCGCCCCCTCGTTCCTTATGCTTTGCCTCATCGGAGATGAGCCGGTGTGCTTTGGAGCACAGCAAACTATTGTTCCAAAGACAATTTAAAAAAAGATCGGGAAATGCAGCGGTTGTCACTTCCCTGGGTCCCCAAGTTAGAATTCACTGTGTGTGTTGGGAGCGCCATGGCCATCTTGCCAACCGAGGTAGAACAAACCAGAAGGAACGAGAGAGAAACATGAGAAGGCTGCAATCAGGCACCCCAAAAAGAAGATGAAAGAGGCAGCTCCTTCCTTAACCTCCTGTGGCAGATTTAAAGCTTCGGTAGCGGCCCACCCGGGGATCTCAAACAGCGACTGCCTCATCCCTGTGGCCATTAAGCAGAGCGCAAATGACCCGCCAGGGCCTTCGACCCGCCACGTAGCTGTCACCAGCGTGGTTTATGGCTTCTGAGCACGAGGTCCCTGATGGGCAACACTATCCCTTTCTTCCCTCGCCGGTGAAGCTGGACTCTGGAGCTCGTAAATTCAGCAGGGTTTCCCAGGGGTGAGCAGACGTCTCGGAGGTGCGGGTGAAGATTGATGGCCGAGCTAGCGGGCGCCACAGGTTACTGGTGGAGGCACTGGAGGGCGCCGAGTTGCCCCGCACAACAAAAGGTGCCCAGGCTGGTGGCTCAGAAAGAGTGGCGCTTTGCTGGCACGAGTGAGGACTTGTGATTCGTTCATGAGCCCCGTGGCAGCTGACATCTAGCGAGGCGCTGGGCTCTCCGTGCACTGCGTTCCTGTTCTCCTCACTTCGGGTCGGGGGGCTGGGGCGGGATGCAATCCCAGCAGAGAGGTGGGTACTTAGTGTTCCTGAAGGGCGGGGCACAGGGCAGGAACAGGGCATTGCCTCTTCTCCACCCAGAATCCCCCTGCTCTATGCAAACGTCTCCAATGCCCCCTGACCGGTCCCTGCCTCAGGCCTCCGAATCCCCAACCTTGCTGGCATCCATCTGCCAGAGCCGGGCTATTGGGCTCAAATCCTCGCTCTGTCACTTACTAGCTGTGCGATCTTGGACATGTTACTTAACCACTCTGGGCCTCAGTTTCTCATCTGTAAAATAGGGGTTTTTATGGAGTGCCTCTGTCATTGGGTTGTTGGGAGGACGACATGAATGTGCCTGGCCCATCGTAAATGGTGGATAAATGTTAGCTTTTTATTGATATTAGTATCATCCTCAAGCCGACTCGTCAAACACAGACCTGCTGGGCTTTGTGGCAAGACAATCTGCCTGGTGTCACACTTTGTGTGTGTGTGTCTGGCTCATTCCTGGAAGCCTCTTGCAGATTCGCTCCCACCTCTGAATTCCCTAGACAGTCATCCCGTGTAGGGGAACCTACGACCGAGAGGCTTAGGCTGGTTTCAGGGTGTGTCGATCTGAGTGTCTCAGGTGATTTAAAGCCACCTCGGAAATGTTTTTCCTAATAATCTTTCAGGGTTGTTTACAGGTGGGAGGGATGGGGTGATCTAAAAGTCTTCTCTGCAGCCTTTCTGTGGGCCTCTGGAGTCCTCCCCAGGGCTGGGTGCCCAGCTCCCCGCCTCTGTGATTTAGCCGTTGGGACCCCCGTGCGTGCACCTGCCCCCGCTCTGCCCCCTGCTGGCTTCCTGGGCTGGAGGGTACCTGCTAGGCCTGGGGTGTGCCAGGCTCTCCTGCCAGGGCGGGGTGAATGGCCTGCTCTCCCTGCCCACCTCTCGCACACATTGTTTGCGCAGACAAAGGAGAATGGAGTTTTGGTTTCAAGGTGTGACCCAGCTGGGCACATCCATCAGGCCCTGCTGTCGTCCTCTTTCTTTTTCTCCCCTTCTAATTTCCGCTTTGGGCTCTGGAGGGGAAATAGCAATTGTGAAAGGGCCACTTGTCAAGATAAAAATCACACTGCTGGACAGCGCTGCTGTGCCCGGGGCTGGGGGTGGGGCGGGGTGGCAGTGCTCAGGGCCGCTGCCTGGGGGGGGCAGGGGCAAAGCCCTGCCTGGCTCTAAATCCTAGCCCTGCCTCTTAGGGCTGTGCCACCTCGTTGCTCTGTGCCTCAGTTTCCTCCTCTGTCTAATGGGCTGCAAGGGAGGACTCAGTGAATCCATTTGTGTAAAGTGTCTGGAACATGCCTGGTGACTGACCCGGAGTGAGCTTTCCATACAGGATGACTATTTTATCAGGAATCAGGAAGGGGGCAGATTTTGGGGGGAAGTCCACTGGGGTTTCGGGTGGGATGGATATACTCAAACCCAGCTGTTCATCATAATCACCCAGGGAACTTTAAAAATTCATCCCACCAACATTGAGGGGCTACTGTTTGATTCATCAGCCTGGCCTTGGGGGTCAGCGTGCCTAGGTTCCACTCTGGGCTCCACCAGTCAGAGGCCGATCACTGGACAAGTCATCTGACCTCACTGAGACTCAGTTTTCTCATCTGCAAAATGGGTACTCTTGGTGCTGCTCCAGGACCCAATGGGATGATGGAGCTGAGTTCTGGGGAGACTTAGTTCTTCCGTGAGGTGCTGGGATGCAGCAGGGAGGAGACAGGCACCCTGCACCCTGGGTTAGTGAGTTTGGGCAGCAGGCTTCTCCCGGATGCGGCACTGGTTTTGTGCGGCTGTTGCATTAAGAGCTAAAGAGAAGGGCTGGCGCTTCCCCGCCCGCGGCCACCGCACGTCTCCGTACACATGGAGGAGCGGCCCTTCGCCCACGTTTGCTCGCTGATCTCCGCGGCTCGAGGCAGCGCAGGCCCGTGGAGGCACGGCTGTGGACACGCAGGATGGCAGAGGCCCTGGCAGGCCGGCCACAGCTCTGTTCCCTGTTAACTTGCCTTTGTTCCCCAGACAGGCCAGACGCTGGTGAATGATTACAAGTATCAAATCGTCCTCCAGTGTCGTGTTACCCAAGCGGGGTCTGTGTCTGAGTCACAGGAAGGCCAGTTCCCCAGTCCAGATTAGACTGGGGTGGGGCGGCCTGAGGCCCGGCTGGCGTAGCCGTGTGGGGCTGGACACGGGACCTGGCCCCTGGGGGTGTGCTGGGACCGCTGACCCCGTGGTTGAAAGATTATCGCTCCCAGGGACCACTTGTGGAGTGGGATGTGTGAGTGTGTGTGTGTGTGCGCGCGCGCACCTGTGTACGAGTGGATGGGAGAGATTGTGTGTTAGTGTAAGAGGGTGAGTATGAGTGTGAGGAATGTGAGTAGGGGTGTGTGTAATAAAGTGTGTGAGTGTGTGTGAGTGTGCATGTGTAAGGGTGTGAGAGGGAGGGCCATTCAGCCAGAGCCTTAAGTCAAGAGATACAAGAAGGCCCCTGTCTGGATTTTGTCCGCCATTTCCATAGACCCTCAGTGTTGCCCCCTCACCCCCTTGCCCAGTCCTGCCTCGGTTCTGGCTCAGGGCTCCCTTTTGTCCCTCCTCCTGCCTCTTGCCCTGAGCACTGGGCATCGAGACTCCCATGCCACGCTCTCAGGGCCACCCCCATCCTGCCCTCCTTCTAGGGCTGAAGCCTTATATCTGCTCCCAGGGGCAGGGGCTCCTCCCGGCCAGCCTGTCACCTCTGCCTTAGAGTACACATGAGGAGCAAGGGTTCGTCTGGCAAGTGGGTAAAGACACCAGATCATTTTTGTAAGTGGGCCAGGGGGTGGCTGGGGGTGAAGGTGTTTTTTTCTGGAACTCTTGGGGGAGCCACCCTGAAGTTGAGACAGGAGAGGCAGGTCTCCTCCATGAGGTCATCCCCCTGGGGCAGCACTGAGAAACTCTAGGGGCCGGCAGGAAGGGTCCTGCTGAAGGGGGGACAGCCAAGTCCCCTGGCCCTTGGGCTTTCACAGATTGGTAAAGTCTACTTCTCTCTATCTCGGGACCACTTGGGGTGGGCCAAGTTTTATTTTGCCAGTTGAGGATATTAGCACTAGGGCCAAAAATAGACCTTGATTATCATATCATAAAAGGAAAGACAGTTAAGAAAAGAGAAATGACATAGTCTCAGTATCTTTCAAGAAAAGACATTCAGTAACTTTACTAGGACATGGTTTGCCTTGGACCGAGTGAGCCCAAGAGGGCGGAGAGTGGGGGAGACAGTGTTCTGGGGGCCTAAGGGTTGGGAACAGCTGGTGGGGTGAGGGTAGCGAGGGGGAAGGACCACCAGCCCCGCTCCTTCTGCCCTGGGGGGCGGGACCTTGTGTGGAGCAGTGAGTCCAGTTCTGGGGAGGGCTGTGGGAAGTGGGGGGAAGCCAGGGTGGCGTGATACCTGGAACCACCTCGGGAGGTGGGGGTGTTGGGCTTGACGATGCTTCTTCTGCTCAAGTCCTGGTGCCATGACTTCCTGGCTGTGTGACATCAAGAAGTTAGTCAACTTCTCTGGGCTTCCATTTTGTAATTTGCATACTGATAGTACTCTCAGAATAGTCCCTGAGGCACAAAATTCGACCTGTGGTATTATTATTACTACTATTACTACTACTACTACTGTTGTTGTTGTTGTTATTATTATTATAAAGAGGGCTGCTTCCATTTTGGGGAAGGAATCTCAGGGGCAGAAGGAATCGGACTTTCTCTGTGAGGCTTCGGAGGTCAGCACCAAGCTCGCCAGAGCACTTGCTAGGAGCCAGGCCCTGTCCCAGATGATTTTAAACGTTCTCGAAGAAGGCTTATCAGTCCCATTCTACAGGTGGGGAAACTGAGGCTCAGAGGGTTTGCAATTTATCAAGGTCCCGTAGCTAGGATGATGCAGAGCTGAGAGAAGGCCCGGTGTCATTCTGTAGCAGGTGGAGCAGACTTTCAGTGTCTGGACACAGGGGATCACTGCTGTCCTGGTCAGTGCTGTCTGGTCAGCACCGAACACAGCGCCTGGCACGGAGCGGGCCCTCGGCGAGTCCGCGGCGAACGAACGAGAGGAGCTAGTGAGTCTTCCGACGGTGGAAGTCTTCAAGCAAAGAGCTGCCAAAGGCGCCAGACACACATTAGGGACCCATCGGGCTTCTAGCCCTGACTTCTATGAGTCTGTGGCCAGCCATGCAGGGAATGAGCCCTTCTGAGGTACCGTGTCAGCTAGAAGCGCTTCCCGCTCAGAGGTGCTGGTCCATCCCTCCCTGAGGCCTCCAGGGAGTCGCTGACTAGCTCCTTGTTTCTGCAAAGGCAGGGACCCCTGCCTCATTACCTCCTGCATTGCTGTCCGCATCTGTGACTGACAGGTGGCTTTGGTCCCTGTCTCCTGCCCCCTCGCTCTGGTCACCACACCCAACCACAGGACCTTGGGACGCGTGGGGACTTTGGTTTCAGTCACACCCCCTTAGGGGCTGCCCAGGAGCGTGCTGGAGCTGACTAGTACCGGATCGTGAAATCCAATAGCTAAATCTTGAGGAATTTTATGGGCAGGCCATCATTAAAAATTAAATTATAGAAGCTTACAATGAAATTATATTAAAAACAAGGACAGGGCGCCTGGGTGGCTCAGTTGGTTAAGCGACTGCCCTCGGCTCAGGTCATGATCCTGGAGTCCCGGGATCGAGTCCCGCATCGGGCTCCCTGCTCGGCAGGGAGTTTGCTTCTCCCTCTGACCCTCCCCCCTCTCATGCTCTCTCTCTCTCATTCTCTCTCTCAAATAAATAAATAAAATCTTAAAAAAAAAAACAAGGACAATATGTATTCAAAACTCACCACTTCCTAATTATTTTCCTACAGTTTGCTATTTCCTCTGCTTTTGAGGTGATTGACATCTACTGTGGCCGTGTGGGGACAGCTCTGTGATGGTGTGAGTCTTCCCGAGTCCGTGCTCCACGAGGTCACTTGGGTAGCTTGACATTGGCTGCGGTGGGAGGGTGTATGCCTCAGAAATTGGCAGGCCCCGCAAATCAGGTCTGCCCACCCCCAGAGTCAGTTGGTAAACACTTACCAGCACACACGGCCTCTGCCTACACTGACTTTAAGGACTCTCACGGTAATGGGGTGCGCGAGAAGTCGTGAGACCTGTAGACTCACGCGCTCAGGATCGGGAGTCTGCTGCGCTTTTCCCAAACAACGGATTCGTTTCCAGCTTCCTGGACATGATTTGATTGTGTTAAAATCATTTTTCCCTTTTTTCCTCTCACTGCTAGAAAAGTGACACTTAAAAATAAATGTGAGTCGTGCCTCAAATGGTATGTTCTGCACGCTAACTTCATTTCTAGCACCTTATGGTCCTCCTTGGATTTCCTCTTTGCCTTGTCCCCCTTTCTCTTTTGTACATTTCATTTTTTTTTACAGCTTTGTTGAGGTGTAATTGGCATATGATAAACTACACATATTTAAAGCGTACAGTTTGATGAGTTTTACCATATGAATACATCCGTTGAACTGTCACCAGAGGTGAGATTCTGAACATATCCATCACCTTTAAAAGTTTCTGCATGCCCTTTGTAATCCATCCTTCCTGTCCCCGGGCCACCTCTGATTTGCTTTCTATCACTGTTGATTAGTTTGCATTTTCTAGAATTTTGTATAAATGGAATCTGTAGTATGTACTCATTTTTTTTCTTCTTAGTCTGGCTTCTTTCACTTAGTGTAATGTCTTTGAGATTCATCTCCATTGTTCATGTATCAATAGCTTGTTTCTTTTGATTGCTGTGTGGTGTTCCGTTGTAGGGATAGACCACAATTTGTTTATCCATTCACCTGTTGATGGACATCTGCGTTGTTTCCGGTTTTTGGCTATTATGAATAAAGTTGCTTTAAAAATTTAGGTTCATTTATGCTTTCATTTTTTGGGGGGGTAAGTACCTAGGAGTGGAATGGCTGGGTTGCATGTTAGGTCTACATTTAACTTTTACGAATGTGCCAATTTCAGTTTGTTTGTTTACCAACCTGTGTTACCTTGGATAAATGACTTAACCTCTCTGGGCCTCAACTTTGTTATAAAACTCAATGATGCAATTCCTATCAACTTCTACCTTTATAGAACTGTTTCGGACAAACAAGATAGTCTTTGTGAAAATGTTCAGGGCTTTCAGGAAGAAAAGTTGCCCCTGAGAAAGCCTGGATATTATTATTATTATTATTATTATTATTATTATTATTATGGGATTGTCCTCAGCAAGTCTGTGTGAACAGAGGGGAGGCGGTCAGGGAGACCGAATATGTCTGGCTTGGTCTGGTGGGGTTTTGGGAGAATGGGTCAAGGAGGAAGCGGGGAGAAGGGAGAGAATACATGGGTCAAGCTCGTTAAAGGAGACCCCACTGTATGGCTCCAGCCCCTCAGGATGATGGGTACAGGGGCCATAGGTTCTTGAACCCCATCAAACCTTGCAGCGGGTGGTCCCTCTGGGTCCCTAGCAAAGACAAGCCAGGGGCCAGTGAAGGCCCCCTCTTGCCCTTGACACATGATAACAGATGCGTGCTCCCGAGAAGATGCAGAATCAGAAGGAAAATGATTTTCTAGATGAGTCAGTTTGTCCATCTCCCTGCTTCCTCATTTAACTGTAACTTTTCGTTTTATGGACTAGCGACTGGGGCAGAGGTGGGAGGTGAGGGAGGGCACTGGGGAGGGAGGAATAATGGGAAAAAGGAAAAACAGAAAGAAAAAGATTTGTGTCAGCAAATTAAAGAGCCAAGTTTTTCATGTGTTTCTGGGGAAATAAAATAGAATTTGCAGTGCTTACGCTTGACTGTAAATCAAGGCGGCTGCTTTGGGCGGCTGTTGGCTCTGTGTTTGTTCTGGGGGGCCAGGATGTAGGTGGGGTGCAGAGCGAGGCAGAGCACTTCCTGGCACTGGGCTGTGGATGGGAAAATGGCCTCAGGTATGGGGTCTGAGAGAAAACAGAAGCTGGCTAATGAAAATCAGTGGTCAGTGGGCAGTGCGGGGCAAGGACATCTGCGAACCCAAGGTGGTTCCCTGTTTGCTCCCTCTCACACAAGTCCAAACCCAAGTTCAAGTTCTTTGCTGTAGGCAGCTAATGCTTGAGCCTTCTTTCTGCCAGGTGCTGTGGGAAGAGGTTGGGGAGATCCTGGGGGCAGATAGAATGAAAGGAGGGACGATTTTAGAGAGTGTTGGTAGGGCCAGGGAAATTTTGCAAGCAAAATTGGACTTTTATGGGGCTAATGAGTTTGGAAAATATTTTGCAGAGCTGCTCCAGCTCGAAGGGTTGTCCGGGAGGTGAGTTTTTTAATTTGATGAAGTATTTTGTAAAGTGGAACTGGATGGAACTAGCAGCCCCCTCCCACCTGGAGAACTTCCTCTTGCCTGATGAAAACCCTGCCCATCCCAGTCCTCCACGTGGCCCACCGACCCGCCCATCTCAAGGTTGTTTGGTGACCATGTGAGTAGCTGCTTACTCATGTTTCTCTTTGGCTCTCTTATCTGGGTTTGAAGCACCCTGGGAAGAGCCCAAACCCTTAACCTGTTGAACAGGTTAAGAACGGATTTATCACATACACACCTGTGGACACAGGCCGGGGTATAGCTGTGTGTGTGTACGTGTGCGTGTGTGCGTGCAAGAGGAAGGGGGGATCTGCCACTGGGGCCTTGGGACACTTGGGTGTGAGTACCAGGACTTCTCTTGGGATCCGTGAGACCTCAGGCAGAATTGGCGAAGGGACGGACTTCGGCATTGCAGGTTGGGCCCTCGGGATGATGGGTCTGAGAGTTTTCAAACAAAGAGGGAAACTGGCAGGTAGGAGCACACGCCGGTACCCCGTCTCTGGAGGGCCATTGCTAAGATGTGTTAGAAGCCTTCAGCCGGGTCCTTGCCTGCCGTCATGGTTTCATCTTGAGACAGCAATCACAGACGTGTGTAAAAGCTCAGTGACTTAATCCCTTCAGTTCCTTCATCTGTAAAATGGGGATGCTCATCTGTCGGCTCCCCCTGCCCCCCACAGAGGGCCGTCCTGAAGCATCCAGTCGGTGCCCCGTTAGCTGGTGCTATTACTAAGACTAAGGACAAACTGAGTCCCAGCGAGGCTGGAGGGACTGGCTCCAGGGCACGGAGTGGAGCCACCACATAGCTGGGCCTGGGGCAGCCAGCCTGCCCACGGTGCCCAGACAGTGGCGGCCTGGGGGGCCGTGCGTGGTGTGCTCAAGAGCGCTGAGTGTGGGAAGAGTCCAGGGTGTCAGCCCACATGCCTTTCCTCAGGTTCCCCATTTGCCAAATGAAGTCAATGGTCCACTTCCCCTTCCTCTGCCTGCTTAGGGGGGAAAGCAGATGCTTTCAGCTTTGGGGTCTCTCAGGTGGTCCTGGACCCTGCTCGTCCCCACCATATTCCTCATCTCAAATTCCTCTGAGAGGCCTTGGGAAGCACAAATACTCACGTATACTCACAATGCTCTCACACACTCCTGTGTACTCACACACATTCATTCACACACACACACACCCACACTCTCACACATCCATTCAGATTACACACACACTCCCACACACTCATGTATCTACAACACACATTCACTCACACAGTCACACACTCCTACACAAATTTACAATGCTCTCTCACACTCACATATACTCATATTCACTCTTGTACGCTCACACACACACATTCCCCCCCCCCCCCTTTCCCCCCCCCCCCCCCCCTACCCCCCCCCCCGGCCCCGGGCTCCATGAAACACATCTTCGACAGCGCTGTTGGCCGACGGTGAGTGGGACCATTCCCACTCTGCCTCTGTAAGTGAACCCGCCCGGTGAGGGAAGGCCACTCGCGCCGTGGCTGAGAGGCCCAGGGAGGCTGATGGAGAGCGATGGCTTTTCATTCGCCAGTGAGTTCTGAAGTGATGGTGGCGTGTTTGCAGGGCAGGAGTTAGTAGCTGGGTTATGGAGAGAAGAGGCGCAGGGAGAGAGGCAGACCCTGCCCAGCCTGGAGCAGGAGGCCGGGGGGCAGGCAGGCGGGCGCTGGGCTGGGGACCCGGCTGTGGCTCAGGCCCATTCAGAGACCCCCTCGCGGGTGGAGGGCCCTGGCCTGGGAGCTGCTGCCAACAGAGCTGCTTTTGTGCGAAGATAAATGAACCCGGTCTCAGGAGACCATCACCGTCTGTGGAAGGGAAGAGATGGAGACATGGAAGGCGCTATGGGAAGGCCTTTGCAGGTAGGTGGGGGCATGAAGATGGTGGGCATGCATCGTGCACGCAGCTGGGGACCCTCAGGGGCCATGGCCAGAGCCACGCTTCACCTCATGGGCCCTCAGTTCCCTCCCCTGTAAAACAGGAAAAAAGTCCCCTACCTCATGCGGTGTTGTGAGGGTTTCATGAAACAGTGAAGGCGAGACTTAGCATGGTGCCTGGACCAGGTGAAAATACTACAAATAAATCCCGTGTGGACCCCTCGGCGTGTGCCAAGCACCCCCACTAGGAACCCAAACCTGGGTAACCGCATTAAATCCTCACAACTGCCCGGGGAGCAAGGTATATTTATTATCATCTGTGGGCTACATGTGAGGAAACTGAGGCACAGGTAACTTGCCCAGGGTCATCCGAGGCCAGAGCATGCCCTCCTTGACTATTGTGCTGAGTCACCAAGCTCCTCTGCCTTCCTCGCTAGAGGTGAGGGATAAAAACAATTATTGTTGTTCTCAGGAAGGCAGAGATGGAGAATCAGCTGGAATTGGCTCTTTGGCTTAAGTAGGTGTTCATATATCTTCCTCATGTCACATTCTCATTAGATGGCGTATTCTACCGCCTTCCGGAAATGCGGTGAGGGCCTGAGGTCCTGCTTCCTTTTGCCAGTGAGCTCGGCTTGCAGAGAGAGGGATGGGCAGCCAACCGTATTTTACACCAAGAGATTGTGGGTTGATTTCACTTGTGCTTAAAAATTTATAATGTTTCCATCCAGACCTTTCCACGCATGGCACATTCCTTCAATAGATGCTCCACCATGGTTCATAAAGATGACTCATCTTTATGCTGCTTTCATGTCACAGACTGGGGGAAAGAAATCTTCCCAAGAACTTCCCAGTCAGGAAGCTGCTGGAATGCTGTGGTGGGTCCAGATCCGAACAAGCTAGGATTCATGTCCCTGCAGATGACTCGGCTCCCAGGAACGAGCTCCCTCCTTGTACCCAGTTTGTATCATGTTATTGGGAGCCCCTGGCCCCCCACAGATATGAGTGATATGCCACCTTCTTCCTGCACAATTACCAAAGGACAGAAGTGACACAGAAAAGTCTTTCTTTTCTAAAATAAAATTTGGGGGGCCAAGTGGGGCTATATTTTCTAAATATTTCTAAAACTTATTCCTAACGTTTCTAAATTTCCCAAAGGTCTAAATTCCCTTTCCAGATTCAGCCAGGATATCCCAGGTTGAATAGGACCGATTCTCTTCTGGATGTTTAGGTGTTGGTTTGAATCCCGATTCAGAGGGAACACTTGGAGAAGGCAGTTTGCCTCTGGGCGGGGGGTGGGGTGGTGGGGGTGGGGGGGAGGTTTTATGTCATGCCAATGATTTGCGCTGGAAGTTGCTTTCATAAAGCAAGTGACAAGTAACCTTGCTCTACTAAAGGGAGAGAGAAGGATTACCGTTTCAGCCATGGAGCCTTGCTGGGTTTGGCACCTTGCACCACTGAACCGGAAGAAAAGCCACACCTCTGCTCGGCTGTTTGGCCACCCTCCCGAAAATCTTCTTTCTTCCCATTAGAGACTTTTGATTTTTCTGACTTTCCAGAATTCAACATTATCTTCAAAGACATCACTGGCCCCACCAGCCGCTTTGTCCTCCTAGTCAACCCCAGCATGTCCCTTTCTTTATGGTTTGGGAAGGTGGGGGTGCAGAGGGTGCACAGGGGAAGAAGGGGCACATGATGCCCCCCCCCGCCCGCTCTCAGCTGCAGTGTTCACTGTTGGGCAACATCTTCCTGGCGGACACAAAGCCAGTCTGTCATCTCCCGTGGGTTCAGAACACATTTCAGCTCTCAGCTGAATTTAGAGATTAAAAATACCATCTTGGAAGGACTGGAGGTGATGCATATAAAGCACACCTGGCACCTAATGATGGTGCTATCGTTAGTATTATTTCTAAGCAAACAGATGTGCATGACAGCACCTTTCTCCCCTTTCAGTGTTACCGACCGAGAACTGGCATACAGCGCCACGGAAGTTCAAGGCGTATAGTGTCATGACTCACACACACATTGCCAAATGATTACTGCCGTAAGTTTAGTTAACCTCTCCATAATCTCATATAGACGCTCATAATAGCATTTATGTCATGTATTAGTGACATTAGAAGTCCTACCTAGTGCCTGCCTGATGGATCCACTTCTCTTGAAAGATCCAAGAGCTTTAAAAAAAAAAGTTTTAATTTTGAGATAATTATAGACTTAGACACAGTTGTAGGAAATAATGCAGAAGGAACCCATGTGTCCCTCACCCAGCTTCCCCCAAGGTAACATCATGCGTAACGACAGCACTATACCACGGCCAGGAAATTCACACAGATACAATCCACTGACAACATTAATACAGATCATCGACCTTATTCAGATGTTACTAGTTTCACATGCGCTCGTGTGTGTGTGTGTGTGTGTGTGTGTGTGTGTGTGTATTTAATTTGAAGAGCATTTTATATTGTGAATGATGCCCAGACCTTATATTTTGGTCAGGGAGGCACTTTTTCATTTTTTCTTTCTTTCTTTCTTTTTTTTTTTTTAAAGATTTTATTTATTTATTTGACAGAGAGAGACACAGCGAGAGAGGGAACACAAGCAGGGGGAGTGGGAGAGGGCGAAGCAGGCTTCCTGCTGAGCAGGAAGCCCGATGCGGGGCTCGATCCCAGGACCCTGGGATCATGACCTGAGCCGAAGGCAGATGCTTAACGACTGAGCCACCCAGGCGCCCACATTTTCATTTTCTAAAGCGTGAGTGGGTTGTGATGATTGGGGAGCGGGCTCCATTGGGGAGCGTCTGTCTCCTGCAGCCTTCTGTTCCCAGAGCCCAGTCAGGGCCTTCCTGATGCTGACAACAATACGACAAACCCATAGGGAGCCCCTACTGTGTGCCGGGCTGTGTTCCAAGTGCCTTATCCTGCGAGGCCCGTCCTAGTATCATTATTCTCACCGTGCAGGTGAGGAAATGGAGGGTTAGGTGCTCAGGAAACACTTGATGAAGGAATGACAGAGTCTCCGAGGGGTGTGCCAGCCTGGCTACACCAGCCCCGGTTATTCAGGATGGCCCCTTTTCTTATGATGGGCTCCCCAATTCCACCGTCTCAGAAAAGAAATGCTACTCATTAATTCCTTAAACATTCCCCCCTCTTCTGGAAGCATCGTGTAGGAGTTAAGGGCACAGTTTCCAGAGTCGAACTCTGTGAGTCCAAACCTGGCGCTGCCACTTCGCTGTGTGGCCTCAGGTAAGTTACTGAAACCCTCTGGGCCTCAGTCCTCTCGTCTATAAAGTGGGGTTAGTAATAGAAGCTGCCTCAGGGGTTTTTTGTGAGGAGTAACGCACATGTGGAGAGGTCTGGGAGTGGGGCCTGGAAGGATTCAGAGTCATACCCATCAGCTGTTCTACTTTCTGTGCTTTTGACACCACCAAAGCTGCTAAAACTTCAGAAAGCTGAAACAGAGCAATATGGTACCAATTTGTGGATCATTCCCCTTATTATAATTAAAATTCTTATTTTCCCCCAATGCTTCCAGGCACTGGACTTAAAGACTCTGGGTTTAGGGTGTAACAATAACATTTATATTGGGAGGGCTGTTCTGGCCGACACTAGCGGCCCCTCCTTCCCTCCCTCTCCCCATGCCCTTCTTTTCTTCCGTTCGTAAATATTTATTGAGAGCTTGTGAGGTCCCGTGTCGGCAGAGGGGGACCCAGCGGTGAGCAGAAACGGGCCCGGTCCTGCCCTGACGAAGCTTGCGTTCCAGGGGAGAGAGAACCATGGCTCCAATAACCACAGAGGGACAATTATATCATGCTGCCCAGAAGGACAGGTGGGGAGGGGGGCGTGCAGACAGGCCCCACCCTGTTCCCTGCTGACCAGAGGAAGCCGGCAGAAGGAGGCAGGCTGTCCACCGCCAGACTGCTCTTGAACCTGAGCTGGGAGAAGGCCCTGGTCTGCATAGGTAATGATCACAGCTGACATGTGGGTTCTCTCCACCTTTGCCGCTGTGAACACCCATGTACAACTTTTGTGTCAGTGAATGTTTCCATTTCTCGTGGGTGTGTATGCCAGGAGAGGAACCCCTGGGTCACGTGGGACCTCGGTTGAACTCTTGGAGGAGATGCCGAATTGTGGCAGGTTCCAGCATTTCTTGTTCTCTCCTTTGTAAACAGTTTTATTGAGGCATTATTTATATTCCATAAAGCATACCCATTTTAAGTATACAATTCAATGCTTTTTAGTAAATTTACTGAGTCGTGCAACCATCACCACAATCGAGTTTTAGGACATTTTTTACCACCTCAGTAAGATCCCTAGTGCCCACTTACAGTTAATCCTCCTTCCCATTCTGAGCCCCAGGCAACCACTAATCTAATTTCTATCACTATAGATTTTCCTTTTCTGGACGTTTCACATACATGGAATCCTACACTTCACTCCTTTCAGTCGGCCTAATGGTTTTCAGATCATCCATGTTGTGGGAGTTATCAGCTCTGCATTCCCTTTTATTGCTAAATAATATTCCATCGTATGGATATACCACACTTGGTTTATCCATTCACCTCTTAATGGACAGCTGGGTTGTTTCCAGTTTTAGGGTACTTTTTAAAAAGATTTTATTTATTTATTTATTTGTCAGAGAGAGAGAGCACAAGCAGGGGGAGCGGCAGGCAGAGGGAGAAGCAGGCTCCCCACTGAGCAGGGAGCCTGATGCAGGACTTGATCCCAGGACCCTGGGATCAAGATCTGAACCGAAGGCAGATACCCAATCGACTGAGCCACCCGGGCGTCCCCCAGTTTTAGGGTATTATGAATAAATCTGCTATGAACATTCATGTCCAAGTCTTCATGTGGACACATGCTTTCATTTCTCTTGGGTAAATACCTGGGAGTAACAATTGCTGGGTCATATGGTAAATGTATATTTAACCTTTTAAGAAATGGCCAAACTGTGACTAAAGCATCTGCACCATTTTACATTCCAGCCACCAATGTATGAAGTTTCTAGTTTCTCCCTCTCCTCAGTGCCACTAGTTGTTGATTGTCCTTTCCAGCTCCTCTTCTTGGGGAAAGTGTCCTCCTCCCACCCAGCGAGCAGACAAGGGGACTGGGCCTCGGAGATGGGAGGTGAAGTGCTCAGGCTGCAGGGGAGGGGGCTGCAGAGCAGGATGGAAGCCCAAGGTTGAAGATCGGGCCCAGAGAGCACAGGGGAGAGAAGGCTGGGAGAAGAAAGTGGGGTCCAAGCCGGGAGCATTGGGCCTGATCCGGTGAGTCCCATGGTCCAAAAAAGCCTGGAGAGTAAGGCTGGGAACGTTCCTGTACGACAGTGAGGAGGGTTGCCCTCCCCCAGGGAACAGGCAGGCCTCGGATGCCCAGCAGCACTCAGGCCAGTTCCAGAAGCCCAGCCCTCCTGAGTCTCGGTTCCGGTTCCATGGAACAAAGAGAACTTCGTCCCCTGTGCCCCCACCCCCAGGCTTGGAGAGAACCACAGAGTGGGTGTCCGAAAGAAGCAGCATCCTGTTCTCCCCAGGGTTCGCACCCCCACCTTCCCCACCCCGTTAATCAGGACAAGATTTGGGGAAGAAAGTTCCCGTCCAGCGGGCGGCAGGTAGGAGGCTGGCCTGCGCCCCACAGCCCTCAGTAAATCACCCAGCTCAGCTGGCGTCTCGCTGGATTGCAATTACAATCCTTCAGGCCCGACACAAAATCATTGGGCTGGAGAGAGGAGAGTACCTGGCTAATGTGTTTAACAACAGCTAACCTGGTTAAGCCCTGACTCTATTGAAAATGAGAAAGTGCGGATGGGTCTAATCGATTTGGCCTCAGCCCAATTTACTCCAGAGCTGGCTTTGGATTTCAGTTAAGTGGGCCGACCCGAAAACAGGGATACTCATTTTATTAAATTACTTCTTTGATCATAGAATTCAGGTTCTGCAGAGTTGTCTTGTGTCCACCGTGGGGGCTGGTGGACGGAGGGGACAGGGCTTTGGTGCACATACTTGTTTCCGGGCACAACCCCCTCGCCCACACAAGTGTGTACACAAGCCTTCTCAGAGTGAGAAGTGTTAGTAAATATTTATCTCCCCCTCACCCGGGGAGTTGAAAATATGGATTTGATCAAATACTCATTTACTTCCCACCCACCATCGCTCCCCACCCCCTTGGCCTCTTGGCAGTTAAATGATGTTATTTGAAGGTATTCTTGAAATTTCTGATGGAGACTGTTTCTTAAGTGCTTTTAGAGCTGGCCTATACTTTGTAATCCTTGTCATATTCTGGCTAGTAAACTCCTGCCCTTTAAAAGCCGGAACCTTACTCTGTTTCCTGAATACGAAGGAATAGGTCATTAACTGTGAATTTCAAATGAAGCAGATTTACAGTATATATCACAGAAATATGTTTATGAGAGACAGCGGATACCAAGGAATCCATGGAGCAGAAAAAACCAAGAACCCAGACAAAGATCAGCTGATCTGGGGAGCTGCCCCCCGCTTCCCCGTGCCCCCACGCCCCCAACCCCCTACCATGCCCGCCCCAGGTTTTTGTGGTTGATTTGGCCAAGTACAGGTCTCTTGTTCCAGGTTCCCGACGGAGACACCTTTCTGGTTCCATTTCACGCCCACCTACTGGGTGAGGCCCCTGGAGGTCGTCAACCTGGAAATGCGGCTGTCTGGAGATGAATTGTGGGGCCACATGAGCTCAGATAAGGATGGGGAATTGGGGTGGGATGGATTGGGGAAATCGGAGACAGTCAGGGAAACACAGCTGAGGTCAGGTCAGCTGGTCGGTGGTCAGCGTTATGTGTCAGCCTGGCTGGGCTCCAGTATCCAGTTATTTAATCAGACACTAATCTAGGTGGTGTTGTGAAGGGATTTTGTAGGTGTGGTCAATGTCTACAATCAGTTGCCTGTAAGTAAAGGAGATCACCCTTGATGGTGTGGGTGGGCCTCATCCAATCAAATGGAAGCTTTAAGAGCAAAACCTGAGGTTTTCCAGAGAAGAAATTTGCCTCAGCTCCTGACTGAGTTTTTGGCCACCGCCCAAAAGATTTTGGACTTCCTGGCCCCACCACTGTGTGAGCCAATTCCTTTAGGTAAACCCATCCACCTACTTATCCTCTTCTATTTCTCTGGAGAATCCTATTGATATAGTGGGTTTCTGGCAATGATTTTTGGACCTTTTCCCTCATGATTTCTGCGTACCCTTCTTCACTTGCTGCCGTCTTGAAGTGCCGGAGCCCATGTAAATGCTTCGTCCCACACATGCACATGGGAGTGTCCAGTGAGCAGAAGCTAGTTCTATTCTTATGACCCCTGCCTAGACTGACTCTCACTTCTTGGGGCGTTCTGCAGTGGTGGCAGACACTGTTGGCTGCTCACAGACAGCCCTCACCCATCTCCTTCTAGAACTGAATCTCAGTTTTGTTCCAGCACCAGGGCCTTGGTCATGATTGGTCTTGGCCAGTCATGGCGCTTCCACACCCCTTGGCTGGTGATGGGTCCTGGGGTGTGCATGTGACCCAGTTCTGGCCCAGAAGACATTTGGGGAAAGCCGCTGGGGCCTCTGGGAAAATTTCCCCCTTGATTAGAGAGGCCTGTGTAGTGGTCCCTTTTTCTCTCTTCTTGATGCTTTGATTAAAAAAAAAAATTGAGATATAAACACATGCACTGTGAAGTGCACACGTCCTGATGAGTTTTTGCATATATATTCATGTAACTGCTACTCAGATCAAAATATGAAACATTTCCAGCATTCTAGAAGATTCCCTCATGCCCCACCCAGCCCATAACCCCTATCAGGGGTAACCATTATTCTGACTTGTGTCACCGTGGTCAGTTTTGTCTGCTCTGTGCTCCATATGAGTGGGATTATCCAGTATGTCTTCTTTTGTCTTTGGCTTTAAAATATATATGTATATATTTTAAAATATATTTTAAGTTCACAGCAAAAGTGAGAGGAGAATACAGATTCCCATATATACCCTTTGCTCCCATACATACATGGCTACCCCATTACCAGTATCTCCATGACTGGCCTCTTTTGCTGAATAACATTATCCATGCTATTACTCATAGCAATACTTAATTCTTTTATTTTTTAATTGCTGTGGGCTTTCCATTTGTGGATGCATCAAAATTTATTTATCCATGATGGACATTTGGACCTCCTTTCCTGCCTTGGACAGTGTTGTGGGAGGAGGTAATGCCTGGAGCTACGGCAGCCACATTGCTACTGTGAGGCAATAAATGTTCAGATAAAAGCTGATAGCTGATTGGCTAAGGATGGCAGAAAGGAAGGGAAAAGGGGGCACAGGGTCTCTTGAAGCCCTTAAACTAACCCTGACTCTGCCTTTTTTTTAACTTAACTTGTTGAGTTAACATAAACACCCTCATGGCTTAAGCCACTTTTACTCAGGTTTTCTGTTGTTTGCAACCAAAAACATTCTGACACAGAATTCAGACTATCCTTCTGGACCCAGATCATGGGACACCTTTTTCCATGGAGCCTTCCTTAAGCACTCTGGCCCCACTGGGCCCCTCTCTCACTTTGGCCTCCTCTAACCCTATGTGCCCCATCATTAATCATGAATTCTCTTAAACCACCCAGTCTCATTTTCCTCCTACTAGAACATCACTGGAATTGCTCCCAGGGCCCAGAGCAACAGAACTGAGACCTTGCAGATTCAACGTTTATGGTTTTGACTATTCACGGTCATCCAAGAAGGTCTACCATATATAGTTATTTGCAGTGTGCCTGAAGGATAAACTGGAACCCATTCTGTAGGGCTAACCTACAGGAATTTTTATTGGTCAGCCGGGCAGAGCACTGCCGAGACCCCCAGCCTTTGCCGCCCACCTTGACTTTGATCCCTACTTGTGGTGGTGCAGGCATTCATGCAGCTGTGCTCAAATCTCTCAGCAAAGCCAACTGGCCCAGTTCAGACCCCAGCTTCTCCAGGAAGCCTTCCCAGACATCCCCTCCAACCACACGATGTTTCCATGACTAGTCCGCCACCTCTGAACTCCTGTGGGACTGCACTTCATTTAGTCGTGAGCTCATTTGTTTACTCAGTGCCTATTTATCAAGCACCTACTGTAAGGGACTATTCTTTTTTTTTTAAGATTTTATTTATTTATTTGACACAGAGAGATATATAGCAAGAGAGGGACCACAAGCAGGAGGAGTGGGAGAGGGAGAAGCAGGCTTCCTGCTAAGCAGGGAGCCCGATGTGGGGCTCGATCCCAGGACCCTGGGATCATGACCTGAGCCAAAAGCAGTCGCTTAACGACTGAGCCACCCAGGCGCCCCCTAAGGGACTATTCTAAACCTAGGGGATATAGCGGTGGAAAAAACAAGCCTGGGGCCTGCCCTCATGGAGGGTTTTGTCTAATGGGGAGGTAGACAGCAGATGGCCACAGATCAGATGGCTCACAGGCTGTGATGGGATGGTGTGCTGGCGGGGCGGGGGGGGAGGAAGAGTGGGGGCAGTGGGTAGCAGTTGGTATTTTCAATAGGGTTTTCGGGGAGGACTTCCCTGGTAAGTGATGGCATGAGCCCTGGGAGTGACAGGAAGGGTGTTTCAGGCAAAGGGACTGGAGCAGCAAGTGCAAAGACCTCTGGGTATGGTGAGCAAGAAGGCCAGTGTGGCTGGTGCAGGGGGAGAGATGGGGGAGAGGAGGGTAGATGGGAGATGAGTTCTGATCATGCAGCCCCTTGCAGGTCGTGGTGAGTGTTTCCGCTTTGGCTCTGAGTGACATGGGAGGCACTGGAGGTTTTGAACATGACCTCCTTTTAAAAGAGCTCTCAGCAGGGTGTCCGATCTTAGGAGGGTGGTGCCAGGGTCCTTGGCCATGGGGGCGATTAGAAGCCCCCGGAAGGTGGTGTGGTGTGGCGGCAAAGCACGTGGGCATTGGAGCTGCACAACCTGCCCTCAAATCTCAGTCCCATCATTTCGTGGTTGCTTCACCTCTCTGTGCCTTAGTTTCCTCATCTGTAAAGTGGGGATAAGACTACCTACTTCATAGAGTCAGTGCAAAGATCGAATGACTTAATACGGAAGGAGTTTAGAATAGGGCCTGGTGCGCAGCATGTGGGACACGTATTAGCCGTTACTCGGGGGTGAAACCAGCAAGACTTGCTGTGTTAGGGTCTCCAGGAAACAGAACCAATAGGGGACGTGCGCACACACGTGCACATGCACGCGCACACACACACACACACACTTTTATGTATATAAAAGGAGACTTACTGTGGGGAGTTGACCCACGTGATTAAGGAGGGCTGAGAATTCCCACAGTCTGCGCTCTGCTGGAGATGCAAGAAAGCCAGTGACGTACTGCAGTCCCAGTCGGAAAGTTCCAAGGGCAGAAGACAGGAGACGAGATGTCCCAGATCAAGTAAGGAGGCAGGAAAAAAGGGACAAATTCCTCCTTTCTCCCGCCTTTTGTTTATTCAGGCCCTCAACGGATTGGATGCTGCCCACTCACACTGGGGAGGAAGCACCTTTCGCAGACACCCCCAGAAAGAGTGCTGAACCTGGACACCCTGTGGCGGGTCAAGTGGACACAAAATTAACCGTGACACCTGCCCATTTTTCAGTGGGATTAACAAAAGGGTCAAGGATGATTCCAGAGTTTGAGTCCTATGAGCTGGAAGAATAGCAGGGTCACGTTTGCAGGTGGGAAGGCTGTGGGCGGTGGGTTTCAGACACATCTGAGGTGCCCACAGTGACTCAGGGGGAGGGAGGTGCCCAGGAGGCGGTTAGCTACTCAAGTTGGTGGTTCACGGGAGAGGTTCCACACCGACTGCCGAGGTTCCGTTGCTCATTTTGGTCCGTAGAGTGGTTAGCTCACTGAGATGGTGTGGTGTTTCACTAGTCTGACACTGCATCTTATAAACTGAGTGGGCTTTTCGGGCAGTGAGAAACTCTTGACTCCCAATCCTGGTCTACCTTTCTCCTGGTTGTAGTAAGAGGGCCTTCCGACAGATTCCAGTCTAAGCATAGCTCAGGGCCAGATACCCGGACAGATGCCAGACTGCCCGTGGCTTGGCAGCGAGAAATAGGGAGGGGCTTGCCCATGTAGGAAGGGGGCTAGAGACAGGCCTTCCTTTTGTTCTTTTTTGAGGTCTGAGTCTCTGAGCCTTATCCTGATTCCTGGAACACCAGCCCCAAAGGAAGCCCTATGGGTCTTACCTTTTAGCTGCTGGTCCCTGGATGTCCCAAATGACAATCTTTCTTCTTTCCTTTCCTTCTTCTTCTTTTTTTTTTCTGGAATCAGCCTTAAAAGAGGATAGTAACTAACCAGTTTTTATGTATCATCCATCCACCCATCCACCCATTTCTATCTACCTAGCTATTCATTTTAGGAGGAATTTGGGTATAAAATACATCATAGGACCTTAGTTTTGAAGGGAACTTCAGTTTCATGAAGTCCAGACTCTTCATTTTGTTGATGAAAAACACACAAAGCACGGGGAGGAAGTGACTCACACAGGGTAACATGGGGCATTCTATCAGTGTGGGTACTCGACCCCAGGCCCCCCGGCTCCCACCACCTCTTCTGTGGCTCTGATCGCATTTAATCACAGCCATGCTGGGGTGGGGCTGGGGTCCATCCCAGAGGGTCCTCCCTGAGGCCCGAGGCAGTCTGCCACAGCTGGGCCTGCCCTGGGGGCGCTCTGCCCTCGGCTGCCCTCAGCCCTCCGCCTGTTTCAGCCCATGCGATGTTCCTTGCCTTAGGTGAGCTGGCTATTAAGTAACAATGCTCCGGTGGGTAGTTTCTAGGGTGTCATGGTAAGAAGAGCTACCATTTGTTGAATATTTACCATGTACCAGACACTGCACTTGGCACTCTTCGGGGACCAAGGTCAGGAGGCCATTGTCTGCCCAAAGATCTCAGCTACTAAGCGGTGCAGTTGGGAGATCTAGCCCTGGTGTCTTCATTGGTCAGACTGCCACTCCTGGGGTGGAAGGCTCCTCGTGTGCCTGGCAGGGGCACCGGACGGGGATCTCGAGGGTCCGGGCCCTCTGGCCGGCTGTGTGACCTTGGCCCACTCTGATTCCATTTCCTTACCTGTGGTGCACGTACCAATACCGGCCCCGTCTCCCTCGTGGTGTGCCGGGCACTGTAAAGTGCTGTGTGCACGGGAAGTGATGCCACCGCAGAGCTTGGCGCTCCTCTTGCTGGGTATCCGGCTGGTGCCCAGGGGTACCACTGGTGTCCTGCCTCCTCACCTCCGGGGGCAGAATGTGCCCGGAGAGCTACGCCCGCTCCAGGGCTGGGCTACCTCTTGTGTGCGGTTGGCTGGCAGGAGCTTTGATCTCCTCTTTGATGTGGAGGCTGGAGGATGAGGCGAGGATTCTGCTCTGCTGAGCCAGGACCACTGCCCCAGACAGTCCCGGCTTTGTGAGCTCTGCCTTGGGGGATCCGCCCACAGAAACCTGTCACCTCAGAACTGCCTCATGAGGGAAAGCAGCCTGCAGGAGAAGGGGAACAATGAGCTTGTCATGTTCAGGATAGAGCAGGGTCTGGCCCCGGCTGGCGCTGGGTGATTTGGAGGCAGACACAGGAGCCCCGTTAGTGCTTGAGAAAGGAACAACCTCTAGGCTGACAGGGGTGGGAGCCTCTGGAATGTGCGGGAAGGGCGTTGTCTCCGGTGGCTATATGATCAAGTCCCCACCTACTTCTCTCATCTTGTGCCACCTTGTCCTTTGCTCCCTGCTCTCCAGCCCACACTGGCTGGGCTTCATCCTGCCTCAGGGCCTTTGTACCTGCAGAATCCTTTGCCTGAGATTTTAATTTTTCAAATATGCAGCAAATAATAGAACGTAGTTATTCAGATAAATCGCATAGCCATCTCTGAATGGATGTTAACATCTCGTTACTTTTGCTTCAGCACACTTTCTTTTTTTATTGTGGTAAACAACATATAACACTAAATTTGTCATCTTAGCCATGTTTAAGGGTATAGTTGTGTTAAGCATATTTACAGTGTTGTGCAACAGATCTCTAGAACTTTTTTATCTTCTGAAACTAAAACTCTATACCCACTAAACTCTAAAAAATGTGGAACGCTTCACAAATTTGCATTTATTCTTCTTCAGGAACCACGCTAATCTCTGCATCATTACAGTTTCAGTGTATGCGCTGCCGAAGCCAGCATAGAGATGTGCTTCTTAACCACTGACATTGACAATTCAAAAGGTAGAAAAGGGTGTGCAGTGGCCTCCTCTGTCCTTCAAGCACCTTGATCCCATCAGAGGCCTCTGGTGTTATGGTTTCTAGAGTATTCTGTGCGTATGGAAGCACGTATGTATCACACATGCATGTGTATATGTATATGGTAGCATTAATATTTATTAATTAATGTTCTGCCTTTGCCTTTTGTAAAAAAAAAAAAAACCCTTTTATTTTAGAGTAGTTATCGATTTATAGAAAAGTTGCAAAGATAGTACAGAGTTCCTGTCCACCTTTTACCCAGTTTTCTCTGTTGTTAGCGTCTGACATTAGCAGGGTCCATTTCCTGCCACTGAAGCACCAACACTGCTCTGCTACTCTTCACTAAGCGCCACGGTTCATTCTAATTCACTAGTTTTCCCCTAACGTCCATTTCCTGTTCTAGCGTGCCATCCGGGACACCACATTCTGTTTAGCTGTCAGGTCTCATTGGCCTCTGCTGGCCTATGGCAGTCTCTCAGACTTTCCTTGTTCGTGATGACCTTGACAGTCTTGAAGAGTATTGGTTAGATATTGTGTAGACCATCCCTCAATTTGGGATTGTCTGATGTTTTTTCCATGCCTAGGCTGCGGTTATGGGTTTTGGGGAGGAAGACCACAGAGGTGAAATGTGCTTCTCGTCACATATTGGGGGCACATGTCATCAACATGGCTTTTCACTGTGATGTTACCCTTGACCATTTGGTTAAGATCATGTTTCTAGGTTTCTCCACCATAAAGTTCCTTCCTCGGACCCGTTTTAATGTTCTGTTCTTTGGAAGGGGGCTGAGATGTGCAACCCACACTTAAGGAGGGGGAGTTAAGCTCCACCTCTTTGAGGTGGGAGAGTAGCTACATAAACTCTTTGGAATTCTTTTGCATGGGAAGTCTGTCTGTTCTCCCCTATTCATGAATTTTAAAATGCAATCACTTATTTGCATCAGTATGGACACATGGATATTTATTTTATACTTTGGGTTATAATCCAAAAATTTATAGAGATATATCTATGTGTATGTGTTTGTGTGTTTTGTGTGTGTGTGTATGGAGAAGATGAGGTTTAGGGGAGGAAACTAGTAGTTTCTTTTTTCTTTTAAATTAAGGTGAAATTCAGGGCGCCTGGGTGGCTCAGTTGGTTAAGCGACTGCCTTCGGCTCAGGTCATGATCCTGGAGTCCCTGGATCGAGTCCCGCATTAGGCTCCCTGCTCGGCAGAGAGTCTGCTTCTCCCTCTGACCCTCCCCCCTCTCATGTGCTCTCTCTTTCATTCTCTCTCTCTCAAATAAATAAATAAAATCTTAAAAAAAAAAATTAAGGTGAAATTCACATAATATAATACTAATCATTTCAAAGCAAACAATTTAGTGGCATTTAGTGTATTTACAATGTCATGCAACGTTTGTCTAGTTCCAAAAGCATTTTCCTCATCCCCCAAGGAAACCTCTTGTCCAGTAAGCATTTACTCTTCATGCCCCTCCCCTCTCTGCCCCTGGCAACCACCCATCTGCTTTCTGTCTCTACAGATTTACCTATTCTGGATATTTCATATCAGTGGAGCCAATATGTGGCTTTTGTGTCCTGTTCTTTTCACTTAGTATATTTGAGGTTCACCCATGCTGCAACACTCGTCATTCCCTTTTATGGCTGAAGAGTATTCCATTGTATGTATACACCACAATTTGTTTGTCCATGCATCCATTGCTGGACAGTTGGGTTGTTTTCCAAATGTCCTTTGGCTCTTGTGAGTAATGCTGCTATGAGCACACATGTGTACATGTATTTGCAATTCTTTTGGGAACCTACTTAGGAGTGGAAGTGGAATTATCTGGTAACACAGTAACATTTTGAGGACAGCCAGACTGTTTTCCAAACTGGATGCACCACTTTACATTCCCATCAGCAATGCACAAGGGTTCCAGTTGCTCCACATCCTTGCCAAAACTTGTCATTTTCCATTAAAAATGTCTGGAAAAAAAAAAAAAAAAGAAGATATGTAAATGACCAACAAGCACATGAAAAGATGCTCAACATCATAAATAATTAGGGAAATGTAAGTCAAAACCATGGTGAGATACCACTCCACACCCACTAGACTGGCTAAAATTTTTTTAATGTGTAGTGGTATTTTGTTTTAATTTATATTTTTCTAATGACATGTGATGTTAAACATCGTTTCATGTGCTTATTTGTCATCTGTATATCTTTTTTTGGTGAGGTGTCTGTTCAGGTCTTTTGTCTATTTTTAAATCAGGTTGTTTGTCTTCTTACTGTTAGGTTTCAAGAGTTCTTTGTATATTTTGGGTAACAGGCCTTTATCAGATAGGTTTTTTGCAAATATTTTCTTCCAGTGTGTAGCTTGTCTTCTCATTCTTTTGATGGTATGTTTCCCAGAGAAGTTTTTAATGTTAATGAAGTCCAGCTTGTCAATTATTTCTTTCATGGATCATGCTGAAGGTCAACTAGATTTAATCCTAGGTTATCGTCTAGAAGTTTTATAGTTTTGCATTTTACATTTAGGCCTGTGATGCATTTTGAATTACTTTTGTGAAGGATGTAAAGTCTGTGTCTAGATTAATTTTTTTTTGCATGTGGATTGTGGATGTGTAGTTTTTCCAGCACCATTCTTTGAAAAGACTGTATTTGCTCCATCATATTGCCTTTATTTTTGTGTCAAGAACAGCTGACTATATTGGTGGCGCCTGGGTGGCTCAGTCGTTAAGCGTCTGCCTTCGGCTCAGGTCATGATCCCAGGGTCCTGGGATGGAGCCCCGCATCGGGCTCCCTGCTCTGCGGGAAGCCTGCTTCTCCCTCTCCCACTCCCCCTGCTTGTGTTCTCTCTCTCGCTGTGTATCTCTCTCTGTCAAATAAATAAACAAAATCTTTAAAAAAAAAAAAAAAGAACAGCTGACTATATTTATGTGGGTCTATATCTGGGCTCTATATTCTGTTCCATTGATTTATTTGTCTATTTTTTTGCCAGTACCACACTGTCTAGATTATTATGGTTTTATAGTAAGTCTTGAAGTTGGGTAGTTCTAGTCCTGCAACTTTATTCTTCTCCTTCAATAGTATTCTTCTTCTCCTAGCCACAAAATAACTTGCTGGGATTTTAACTGTGATTGCGTTGACCCTACAGATCAAGTTGGGAAGAACCGATATCCTGACCATATTGAGTCTTCCTATCCAAGAACATGGAATACCTCTCCATTTATTTAGTTCTTTGATTTCTTTCATCAGCATTTTATAGTTTTCCCTCATATAGGTATTGTATATATTTTGTCAGGTTTAACCTAAGTATTTCATTTTTGGGGAGATGTTAATGTAAATATATATCGTTTTTAATTTCAAAGTCCACTTGTTCATTGCTGGTATATAGGAAATGAGTGACTTTTCTATATTCAACTTGTATCTTGCATCCTTACTGGAATAGCTTATTAATTCCAAGAGTTTTGTTTTTTTTTTAAGAGACTTTATAACTTAGGGCAGTTTTAGGTTTATAATACATTTTTTTTAGATTTTATTTATTTATTTGAGAGAGAGAGAGAAAGAGAGAGAGTGAGCGGGGGCGGGGAGGGGCAGAGGCAGAGGGAGAAGCAGACTCCCTGCTGAGCAGAGAGCCTGACGTGGGGCTTCATCCCAGGACCCTGGGATCATGACCTGAGCCCAAGTCAGACGCTTAACCTACTGAGTCACCCAGGCGCCCCTACAAAACATTTGAAAGGAAGGTACAGAGATCTTTCATATACCGCCTGGCCCCATGCATGCACAGCTTCTCCCTTTACCAACATCACTCACCAGAATTGCACTTTTTTTTTTTTTTAACCAAGGATGAACCCATATTGACATCATAATCACCCAAAGCCCATAGTTTATTTTAGGTTTGCTCTTGGTGTTATATACTCTATGGGTTTGGACAAATGTACAATGGCACATATCCATCATTATAATATCATGCAGAGTATTTTCATCACCCTAAAAATCCTCTGTGTTTTGCCTATTCACCTAACCCCCACCCCAGCAACCACTGATCTTTTTGTTGTCTCCATAGTTTTGCCTTTTCCCTGGGTATCATATGGTTGGAATCATACAGCATGAAGCCTTTTCAGATTGGCTTCTTTCACTTAGGAATATGCATTTAAGGTTTCTCCATGTCTTTTATGGCTTGATAGCTTGTTTCTTTTTAGTGCTGAATAATAGTGCGTTGTCTGGATGTACCAGTTTATTTATCCATTCACTTACTGAAGGACATCTTGGCTGCTTCCAAGTTGCAGTAGTTATGGATAAAGCTGTGCTTCCAGGAGTTTTTTCTTTTTTTCCTTCATATTTTCTACATAGACAATCATGTAGCTTGTGAACAAAGACAGTTTTATTTCTTTCTTCCTAATCTTTAGGCTTTTTATTTCTTCTTGTCTTATTGCATTAACTAGAACTTCCAGTATAATGCTGAAAAGTTGTGAGAGGGGACATCCTTGCCTTATACCTGATCTTAGTGGAAAAATTTCTCATCATTAAGTGTGATGTAGCTACAGGTTTTCTGTAGATGTTCTTTACCAAATTGAGGAAGTTCTTCTCTACTTCTAGTGTGCTGAGAGGTTTTTTTTAATCATGATTAGGTGTTGGATTTTGTCAAATACTTTCTCCCCATCTATTTATTGATGAGATCATGTAATTTTTCTTCTTTAGCTTGTTAATGTGATATTAATGTTATTATTTATTTTGATACTCTGCTTGTCCTTAATTTAGCCAGTGGGAGCCCCTTCAGGTTGTTTTCTGTTCTTCTGATATAACCTTATCTATCTTTGAGTGTTTCCTTACAGTCTAGCACAACAAGATGTTCCAGGCTCATCTTGTACTTTTCCTACCCCAGTCCTGGAACCAGCCACTTCTCCAAAGATCTCTGGTAATTTTTAGTGGGAAATGTATCTAGAAATCCAAGATCTAGGCTCTAGGTGTGCTCATTGCTATTTCAGGTGAGGGTGGTGGCAGGTGCTCCCACACATCTTGTTATATATCTGTTTATTTTACTCTAGCCAGGACTGTCCTGCTGTGCAGACATCCTTCTTATTATGCCTCTGGCCACACTCCTTTAGGAGTGTTGTCTCTAACACCCCACTGCTGGGCCATTCCCACCCCTGTGTGACAGACTCCCTTATCTTGCTGGGGCTTCAACACCTGTTAAGGATCACCTCTTTAGGAAGAGAATAAGGAGAGAAAGAGGAGGAGGAAACTGGGTGAATTTTTAAATTAAAACATAAAATACCTACAGAACAGTGTACAAATGATAGGCCTGAAATTCAGTGATTATTTACAAAGTGAACACATCCTTGTAACCCCTCCCAGATGTTTTACATACTAAGGGATCTTTCCAGCTTCTGTGTGGAGAACAGATGGAAAGAGAGTCAAGAGTAGACACAGGAAGATTTGTTGCATGCTGATATCCAGGTGAGAGATCACAGGACCTCAGGTCAGGGAGGATGTGGTGAAGGGTGAGAAGTGGCTAGATTCAAGACTTATCTTGAAGGGAGAGCTCACAGAATTTGCTCCTGGATTAAATGTGAAGCATGGAGGAATCCAGGAGGCAAGGATGGCCCAAGGATTTTGACCTGAGACCTAGGGAATGGATGCCACCATTTGCTGAGAGGGGGAAGACTCAGAGAAGTCCTCCCTTATCCTGAGAAATATCAAGTGTTCTCATGGACACATTAATTATATTTGAGATGCCAATTAGACATCCAAATATGGGGGTTCAACAGGCTGCTGGGGCTGCTGGACAGTAGTTCCCAGGAGAGGTCTGGTTGAAGATACCAATGTGAAGGTCTTCAGTGGACAGATGACGTTTAAAGCCGTGGATTGGGTGAGATCACCAGAAGTGAGCATAAGTGGAAAAGAGATTTAAGAGATCTCTTAGCTTTGGAGCATTTGAGAGTTGGCAGAGAGTCAGTAAAGTAACCTGAGGATGTCAGTTGCCTCATCTAAAAATGGGTATAATACCTTTTCAGTGGGATCATTAAGGATTGATTGATCATTAAAGATTATGTTAAAGACCCTAATAGGTAGTTAATATTGACCGTTCCTATCCCTGCTCCCTCCAAAACTTGCCTCCTTCACTTACCATTGTCCTGAGACTCTATCTTCCTTACTCCCTTTTTGTGTCTCTCCCAAATTCCCTCATCTCTGCCTCCCAACACTGTACCTCCCTTTCCTCCTTTCAGTGAGGATTAACTTGCAAAACTCCTCTTCATGAGCTAGTATCACCTCCTCTCCTTTCCCCCATCACCTGCCCCCCAGTTTAAGAAAAGTGACTTTTAACCTTTACTTTTGAAGCTCTTTGTGTGCCACCCCCTCAATCTTATCCCCTCAGCCTCACTTCTCAAGAGGCAGTTTAACCAGATGAATGTGTTCCTAAGAATAAATATTGTTTGCTTTTTGCATTTTTAAGCTTTATAAAAATGGAATCTTGTCTTCTTCTGTGACTTGCTTTTAAGTATTCAACATTTTACTCCAGAAATACAGCTGTGTAGCTGCATGTAGTTGTAATTCATTTGTTTTCTCCGCTGTATGGCTATCCCACAGTTTATTTACGCATTCTACAGTTGATTGGCTTTCCGGTTGTTTCCAGATTTTGCTATTACAAGCAGTGCTGCTATGAGCATTTTGTTGGTCTTCTGTGGGGCAGGTACAAGTGTATCTTAAAGTAGGAATATTCTAGGTATACTCTAGGAGTGGAGTTGCTGCGGGGAGGGGGGGAATCAGAGAGGGAGACAAACCATGAGAGACTATGGACTCCGGGAAACAAACTGAGGGTTTCACAGGGGAAGGGTGGTGGGGGGATGGGGTAGCCGGGTGATGGGTATTAAGGAGGGCAGGTGCTGTGATGAGCACTGGGTGTTATATGGAACTATTGAATCATGGAACACTACATCAAAAACTAATGATGTACTATATGGTGGCTAACTGAACATAATAAAAAAATATAGAGAATGCACATTGTCAACTTTTCTATAGATGCAACATTGTTTTTCAAAGGGCTTGTACCAATTTATACGACCAGCAGTGTATATATGTGTTTCCTTTAAGATGAGGAATGAAGCAAAGGTATTTTATGACCATCTGTATTCAATGTTCCACAATCTTTGATTAATATGAGCAGAGTTTTTGATTTTGCAAACATGGTAAAACATTATAGTTTTCATTTGTATTTCTTGAATACTAATGAGGTTGGATGTCATTGCATGTTTTATTAGTCATCTGGTTTCCTCTGCTGTGAAGTGCTTGTTTTAAATCTTTTGTCTTTTGGATTGTTTCGTCTTCTACTTCTTGGTTTGTAGGAGTTCCTTACGTAAATTTTGACTATGGATGGCAAATGTCTTTTCCTAGTTCATGGCTTGTTTGTTCATTCTCTCTTTATGATGTGCTTTGATGAAAGTTCTTATTTTAATGTAATTAAATTTACTATTTTTTTCCTTTAATGGTAAGTTCTTTTATGCCTTGTTTAAGAACTCCTTCCCCTATCACAAAGCTATAAAAATTAATTTCTTTTGTCTAATAAAAAGTTCTATATGTCTTTAATCAACCTGGAACTGGTTTCAGTGTATGGTGTGACGTAAGGATTGAGTTTCATTCCCCTGTCCCATAGGTATAATCAATATCCCAGCAGCAATTATTGAAGAGTCCACCCTTTACTCATTGATCGACAATGCCAAGTTGGTCATACTCACCTGTTGATACATGTGTGGGTCTATTTCTAGGCTCTCTATTCTTTCCATTGATTTTCCATTCATTTTGTCTATCCCCATGCTAATATTTCATTGTCTTAACAATGAATAACTTCAAAATGATTTTGGATCTCTTTAAAGACAAGTCCTCATTTTATTCTTCATTTGAATGAAATGAGTTGGGAATATTGCTTCTTTTTCATTATTCTGGAATAGTTTGTGTGAATTTAGAAATACTTATTTTAAAGATTTTGTTGATAAAACCACCTGTGTTGATCTTTCCATTGTGGGAGTTTTTACTGAAGCAAAAATTCTTTAGTGGTTTTAGAATTATTCAGAGTTTCTATTTCTTCCTGAGTCAGTTTTGGTAATCTATACTTTTTTTCTTGGAATATGTCCAATTCATTTAAGCTTTCGAATTTCCTGGCATATAATTGTTTGTAATATCTGCTGGCTATTTTTAAAAATCTCCACAGCATCTCTAGTTATGCCTTCTTTTCTACTATTATTTATTTGTGCTTTTCTTCTTTTATCTTTTCATCAATTTTGCCAGAATTCTTTTCAGTTTTTTTAATCTTGTTTCTCTTTCAGCATTTTGTTTTTTTTGTTTTTTTTTAAAGATTTTATTTATTTATTTGAGAGAGAGAGAGAATGAGAGACAGAGAGCATGAGAGGGGGGAGGATCAGAGGGAGAAGCAGACTCCCTGCCAAGCAGGGAGCCCGATGCGGGACTCGATCCCGGGACTCCAGGATCATGACCTGAGCCGAAAGCAGTCGCTTAACCAACTGAGCCACCCAGGCGCCCTCAGCATTAATTTTGTCACAACTTTTTCTTTTAAATAATTTCAAAACTACCAAAAGTTGCAGGAATAGCTCAATGAATGCATATTCATCCTTTATTTAGCTTCGTCAAGTATTAACAGTTTGCCACATCTATGCTCTCTCTTTTTCTCATTTTTTTTTTCGGAACAATTTTAAGGTAAGTTAGAGATACCATGACACTTTACCCTGAAACAATTAAGCACATATTTCTTAAGGACAAGGATATTCTCCTACATAATTCCAATACAATGATTACACTTGGGAAATTTAATGAAATACTACTAATAAAATACTATTATTAATATATAGCCCATGATCAAATTTCTCCATTGTCACAATAATTAACTTTATAGCTGTTTTATCTCATATAAATCTAGAACTCAATCAAGTATTGCACATTGCACTACTAAAATACATTTAGTTGTCCTGTCTCTTTACTTTCCTTTAATCTACAACAGTTCACCAGACTTAAAAAAAACCATTTTATGACATTGACATTTTTGAAGGGTTCATAACAATTATAGAATATTCCTTTGTAGGCAGAATAATGTCTCCCAAAGATGTCCATATCCTAATCTTTGAAAGCGGTGAATGTATTACCTTATATGGCAAAAAAGACTCTGGAGATGTGATTAAAGGATCTTGAGATGGTCAGAGTATGCTAGATCATCCAGGTGGGCCCAATCTAATCACCTAAGTCCTTGAAAGTTAGAGAGACTTTGCTGACCGAGTCAGAATGAGATGAAATGGAAGAAGGAGGAGAGATTCAAAGCATGAGAGAGACTCAAGCTGCTATTGTTAGCTTTGAAGATGGAGGAAGGGGATATGAGCCAAGGATGTGGGAAATGGTCTTAAACTGGAAGTGGTCCTAAGGTGACAACTAACAAGGAAATAGGGATCTCAAGGAAATAGGAAATAGGGATCGCAGTCCTACTACTACAAGGAACAGAATTCTGCCAACCACATGAATGAGCAAGAAAGTGGATCTGCCCTAGAGCTTCCAAAAAGGAATGCAGCCCTGCCAACACCTTGTTTTAGCCCAGTGGGATCTGTATCAGACTACTGACCTACATAATTATAAAATAATAAATTTGGGTTGTGTTAAGCCAATAAGTTTGTGATAATTTGTTACAGCAGTCATAGAAAACTTAGTTTGGATTTGAGCTCCATGACTGGCCTCAGAGCCAAGAGGCCGGGTTCTGGAAAGAGACAGGCCCAGACTGCCATCCTGACTCCTTCTGGCTGAATGGCTTCAAGCAGGTCACTTTACCTCACTGAGGCTCAGTTGTCCTGGAGGTGAAATGAGGATAATAATGCCCACGATGAAGAAAGTTCCTGAGACTCAAAGGAGAGAACGTATGCAGAACCTGCTGGTATGGAGTACTCACGGAGTAAGACTTTGTAGCGCTGAGCCTCTTCATTGGTGTATAAATGAGTGGGCCCGTGGTATTTGGAAGAGGGGCTTGTCCCGGCGGAAAGGGCACAGGCTCGCAGGCTAGAGACTCGAGCTGTAGTCTCCACTCTGGTTTCCTGCTGCGTGACCTTGGACAAATCATATATCCTCTCTGGGCTTCAGCTTCTTTAGTGGTAAACGGAGAAGTTGGAAGCTCAGAGACATCTTTCTGACAGATCACACGGGGTCCCTGCGAGCCAGTGTATACAAATTACATGTGCAGATGAAACAAATCTTCATCTGCACGGGGGATGGAAATTAAACTGCTCCCGGACATTCAGTGGGTGGAAAACAAGACTTAGTTCCTCAGGGTTCACGTGGTGCAGAGAAGGTCTGCCTGGAGTTCTTCTGGAGAAACTGCTGCAAGGAAAAAACTCAAGATGTTGATGAACCAAAAGGAGGAAGGGAGGGCATGGGAGGAGGGAGAGACCCCTTCTTACGGTGGAAGCCCCAGCAGAGCTCACTCTTCCATTTGCACAAGAAACAGCTCAGCTAGCCCAGTGGGTCCCAAATCGGGTGATCATCGTAATCATCTGGACAGGTTGTAAGAATATAAATTCCTAGGCGCCATCTCAGAGACTCAAAGTCAGTGGGTCCAGTTGTGGGACCTGGGAATCTGTCGTTAGCAAATGCCCCAGGGGGGTTCCCTCCCGGAGGCTGCATCGCAGACTAGTGTTTGGAAACCTCAGCTTGATTTTGTAAAAGGCATCATCCCCTGTCATGCCAAGTGTGTCCTTCCCTGGCATATGACCCAATCAATTAGAGATTAATAAGAACAAGGGATGTTCATTAAGCATTTCCCCTATGCCAAGAATTAGTTTAAGCATTTATACACTCATACACATTACCTGTGCTCATGTATATAATCACATTATCTGTAAGTCATCTGTGTGAGTCATCTCTGTAAGTACACAAACACATATACTCTTTCCAAAAGCCCTATGGGGTAGAGGCTATTAACATGCCCATTTTCCAGATAAGCAGGTGAGCCCCTGAGAGGTTAGGGCCGTGGCAGAGCTGCTTGCGGCTGGGCCACAAGGTGCACACACTTTAGGGCGGGGCCATAGCAGGGATGCCAGCAAAAGGCTCTGAGGACTCCAGCAACACTCTCAAGTCACACGTGTGGAATCAAGAAAGACTGCATGGAGGAGGCAGCCTTGGGTAGTCCCTGCTGTCCTTGGACAGGAGACACCTAACCTGTGATAACAATCTGCTTGCCCCTGGCTTCCTTCCCTGCCTCTGAGACCTCTGCTTCACCAACATGAGGATGTGGCAGCCAGGGCCAGGTGGGTCCTTTGGACCCAGGAGACCAAGCTCCCTCAGTCCCCCCCTTAGCAGTCACTTCCTCCTGCCCTCTGTCCACGGCGAGTTCCACGTTCCCAGGGCTCTGCTGGGCTCCAGCTCTGGGACAGGGGATTGAGATAAGTGTCAGACCCCATCTGGGCTTGAGATGTGAGAAGAGGAAATGGGCTGATGGTCGCAGGCACGGTTTCGAGTTACACACGAGGGGCTTTCTGAGGTGGGTTTCGGGCGGGAACGGCCGGTGCCTTAGCAACTGCATGCGCTCCAGGGCTAGCCAGACCCACAGCCAAGTAAGTCAAGGCGCTGTGATCTCTGGCAGGCTGCTCGGCCTCTCTGAGCTTCATTTCCCCACCCTGGAGGCGGGGGTAATGACAGCAGCTCCGGGCTCATGAGGTTGTGTGCACTTGACCGAAGCAGGAGCGTAAAGCATCCAGCATGGGGCCCACACATTAAAAGCACTTAATACATGTCTATTTTATTATTATTTAAAGACCTTTAAGGACACATTAGATACCCACTTCTTATTATTTTCAGCCTCAAAAATTGAAGTGGTGGGGCCATGTTATGGGAAGTTAGCATTTATTTCCTTTTTTAACCCACCAAACATTTATGAAGTGTCTACGTTCCAGGCTCAGTCCAGGGAACAGAGCTGTGACCAGGTGGCCATAGTCCCTGCTGGCTGGAGGCTCCAGCCTAGTGAGGGACAGAAGTGACCTGTCCTAGACTGGGGTGGGAGGGCACAGGGAGCTTCCTAGGCACTTAGCAGCAGGCGCTCAGACCTTTTAGTGAGAATCAAGCCCATGCCTCCTAGAATGGTAGACATTGGTGAGCTGGGATCAGGGGTGGGAAGCCAGGTGAGGGAATGGTGCTCCGGGCAAAGGGAACTTCAGTGGCAAAGGCTGAGAAGGAGAGGAGAATGCAGTGTGTTCCAGGACCTGAAAGCCTGAGGGGAAGGCCATGAGGCTGGAGAGACCTCTCACAGGAGTTCTGGGAGGTCCCCAGGCTGTCCCCCATGAACCTTTACTGGAGGGAGACCAGCAGCCTGGCTGAGAAGCAGAGGAGCCCAGACCAAAGCTCTCTGGGGCCGTGTGGGGTTCCGTCGCTGCATCTTCGCCATCAGCCTCTTGGGTGGAAACAAGCCCCTACCTGTGTCCCGGCCTCTTTTGTGTGTGCTTAAGTAATTCCTGGGCTTCATCACTGTTTTCTCTGGACTGGGTTTCTGTTCCAATTATCCTTGGCACCCTTCTATCTTCCCCCCAGTCCCCATTATTTAATTTAAAGCTATTCATTTAATTCGCATCTGTCGGGATGGTTTTGGTGTGGTTTTGCCTGGAAGGACTGGGTTGCGTTGGGTGACATCTTGGATTCTCTTCCAGCTCCAAGACTCCACCATGGGGTTCCCACATTTATTTTGGTCCAAGAATGTTCTGAGGCAGAGATCGGAGACCAGGAATTTGGGAGCTTTGTTGTCTCTGGGGCTGACTGTTTCTGGCAGCAGGGCTGAGTCCTTTGCCTTGGTAGTCAGCCATTTCTCCATCCAGGAAGGGGCCAGCCCTGGGTGCCCACCTGGCTTAGAGAGCATTGAGGGGGCCAGTAAATTTGTGACGTGTTTGGCATTTAATTTTCCAGTTCCCTTCTGCAGACTCTGAGGCTCCTCTCCTTCTATGCTGCCACCTTCCCCATCTTTTACCCCTAATATTCTTCTGCATTTGTTGTGTTTCTTGACATCAACAAGGAGAGGTGGCAGCAATCAGCGGGAATCTCCCTCTTCACTGTCCTTTGTGCTATTCTCCTCCTCCGACTTGTCCTATTTGATCTCTGAGCCTTCATTAAGTACCTTTGTTCCCAAATTCATTCTAAAGGCTGAACTCTGCAGAACTGTCAAATAAAAAAGCACCCCCCCCAAAAAAGGCCCAGAATGTAAAATCAGAGAAATGAGTTTGCTTCCCATACCTCTCATGCTCAGTGTGTCACTCGGGAAAACTTCTGAGCCTCAGTTTCCTCATACGTAAAATGGAAAAAAATAATACCTAATATTCACTGTACTCACTCTATGCCAAGCACTGGGGTAAGCCTTTTGCATAGTGACCTCAGCAAATTCTTACAGTAAACCTGCTGGCATGAGCATTCCCATTTTATAGTCACAGAAAATGAGGCTGAGAGATTACCTGAGTTGTCCAAGGTCATAGAGTGGCAAAGTCAGGACTTGAACTCAAGTCCATCGTGGTCCTGAAGCCCATATAATATTCTGCACTAAGGTTGCTCTGAGGATGGAGGGGTCTCAAGCACCTGCGCCCACTTTGGTAACTCTACAGCTAAAGATCCGTGACAGGGATCTGGAAGACTGGAAGAAGCAGTTCCGAGTCATGAGTCTTTGGCACCGCGGGACTTGCGTCCTACAGCAGAGTGCCGTGTAGATAGATATTAATTAAGAGAATGAATGAGAAACCAGAAGAAGGAAGCAGGGAAGTCTGAAAGGTTGTACCCTGTGGTCGTTATGCTGCAAGCTGTTGGGTTTGCCACATTTGACATCATCTGAAATGTGGCAGCAGGGTTATTCTTTGCAAGCTAATGCAAGCGTTGGATTTATTCCATTTCAGGGCTAGACTAATGGCTGTTGGTGAAAACATTTTCTGGGAATCAGATATTTGGATTTGTTCTTCTTTTTCGGGTCTCCATAAAAGGGGAGGTAAGGCATAAACAGTCACTGGAAAAGCATTGTTGCTATTAGCCCTTCATGTCCCAAGCTATGGAGACCCTGCCCTTGGGTCAGGAAGGCAAACGGATGTGACTTGGAGACACCAGAGAGAAGCTCTATTGAGTAAAAAGGACCATTGAGACCAAGTCTTTTCTCTAACCACAATTCTCTTTAAGAACAGCGTGGCTCTTTCTCAAGACCAGCCAATGCATGGAGCCTCATCCAGGCCACATTCTCTGGGGCCGACCCGGGGGGGTAGGGTTAAGCTGCACCACAGCTCCTGTCCTCTGTGGGAGGAAGGGAGTCATGTTGATGTGTCTGTTGGGATGTGTCTTGAATGCGTCTGTTGGGCAGGAAATAGCTGCCCAGGAGGAAAGAACACCTCAGCGTTAACTTGCTTACTCAGAGGGAACAAGAAGCCAACCTTCTGGGTGGATGAAAGATGGGAGCAAGAGTAGAAACTCTAGGCAGTATGAGCTTGGTTGGGGCTGACTCCTCATCTTTAAAGAGATGAAGGTGGGTCTTGGTCCCCGAACTCCCTTGGCCCCAACAGTATCTCCCAAGGGATGACTGCTCAGGTCTTTGATTGAGAAACTGACCTGGTTTTGCTTTTGAGGAGATCCATTTTTGGGCTCCATTCACTATATCTGGGGCACTTTCTAAAACCAATGGCTGGCTCCAGATCCCCACAGCACCATGAACGTGTAAAGATCAGGGAGAACAAGAAGCAGCAAGGAGCCCAGTACCTGGTGTCTCTCCAGGCCACAGAATAAGGGCCACGGGAGGCCAGAAAGGGGGTACCCATGGAGGGCTGGGTATTTGGCAAAGGATTTTTTAGATCCTTAGGCAAGATTTGAACTAGGTCAGGAAAGATGGGCAGACATCAGGATCTCCAAAAAACACATTCCTTTAAAAACATTCAAGGCAAATATTGCCTCTTATTTGTGTGCTGAATAAAGAGCACAAAAATATCTTTGGTGAGATGGAAGTGTCTCGAAGCAGCTCACTGTATCAGGCAGGAGTTCTCTGAGGACTTTGGGACTGGCAGCCATAGGTCCTGTCCTCTGAGACCCTAAGGAAGGAAAGGAAACCGACCACCAGCGTTGGCCTTTTTAGCATTAAGTCAGCCCAGGGGTACTGGAATCTTCTGCAACAGTAATGAAATTTGGGTGTGGTGGATCCACATTGGATTCAAAGTACTCGAAAGGATCCCCAGAGGTGCCAAGCCAGAAGCCCAAACCTACCTATACTTCAGAATCACTGTGGGGAACTTCCACCTGGGACCCCTCTGCAGACATGAAGAATCAGAATCTCTGGGAGTGGGACCCTGGAATCTGTAACTAGATGATTCGGAAGCAGCCCAGGGTGGGGTCTGTTTTTAGGGATCCCTCTTCTGGGCCACTCACCATGTGAAGCATTTGACCTGGACCTTCTACATTTCCCCAGCAGCCTCCCCGTCCTGGTGTAAGCCTCTGATTTGGGCCTGGGGCTGTGATGTTGTAGGAAACGTGGGCGGCCCTCTCCCCACATTTGTGTGGGGTCCCCAATACTGCATCTCAGCAGCTCTGGCCCACAGGGAAGCAGGCCCACTGGACCTTCCCTAAGCTCCTCTCTGAAGCAAGAACCGTTTGGCATCCAGAGTCATCCTTTGTCCCGTGGGGAGACACTAGGACATGGATAAATGCAATTGTGAAAGCAATTTTTCTCAGATCAGGATCATATAAGACAATTCCTTGGCATTCAAATTATTATAATGAGTTGAGTTCCACTTCAAAGGGGGCTAATTTAATAATAAGGAGAGCTGGGGCTCTGAGGGACTCTAATTAGATTTCTTTCCACACCCCCTCGTGCTTTTTTTGTGAAGAGCAGCCAGGGCCGCTAGATTGTGTTATGTTTGGGTCCAGCATGAAGAAACTTGGAAGCCAGGCCTGGCTGGGGAAGGCCATTCGTCTGACTCAAGCCTGACAGCCCAGATCCTGCTCCCAGCAGGAGAGGGGTCTGACCACCGTGAAAGTCAGTAAGATTTAGGGTGGCAGGTGTGGGGAGGGGGGAGGGAGGGGGTCTGGGGTGGCAGAGGGCTTCCTGTGCCAGTTTGGTGAGATGGGGGGGCAGTTAGGTGAGTGAGCTCTGGAGCTGCGCTGTGTCTGAATCCCAGCTCTTCCTTTTCTCAGCTATGTGACCCTGAGGACGTGGCATTGTCTCTCCGCACCTCAGTTTCCTTATCTGTGAAACGGGCTAATGATAGAACCCATCCCATAAGGCAGCTGGGAACACTGAATGTACTAGAACACATACAGTGGCTAGAAGAGCACCTGGCACAGAGGGACTATTGTTACTATTTTCTTTCTTTTTTTTTTTTTTTTTTAAAGATTTTATTTATTTATTTGAGAGAGAGAGAATGAGAGACAGAGAGCATGAGAGGGAGGAGGGTCAGAGGGAGAAGCAGACTCCCTGCCGAGCAGGGAGCCCGATGCGGGACTCGATCCTGGGACTCCAGGATCATGACCTGAGCCGAAGGCAGTCGCTTAACCAACTGAGCCACCCAGGCGCCCTGTTACTACTTTCTAAAGAAAGGACATCGAAGGATGGTTTCCCAAGGTCAGGACTGACTTAATTTTGCATGGGCACATTGGGCTCAGAAGCCAGTGTGAGGAAACACTGAGGAGAGGATCTATCCCTGCTACTGTGACAAGATCAGAGACTACAGGTCAAGTCTTGGCTTTGCCACTTATTAGCTGTGTGGCCTTGGACAAATTGCTTTACCTCTCTGAGCTTCAGTGTCTTTGTCAATAAAGGAATGATAAGAATAAACTCAAATGAAAGAGAGGCGAAATGAAGGGAAGAAGGCCGTCGGAACACCCAGCACCTGGCCAGGTTGACAGTGGGACCTTAAATGTCATTACCCAAACCATCCATTCTCTAAAGCAAACATTTTCACATATTACATCTCTGGACTCTGGATGCATCTTGTGATTGGTGGTATATTGTGGTTGCTGTTGTCTGAGCGAACACCAATATCTTCAGTGTCAAGACTTGTGGGAAATCCAGGGGGAGGTTAAGAATAAACTGGTTGTGGAGGGCAGTGGCGGGGGGGGGGGGGGGGCATGGCAAACCCTACGTGTTCAGTGACCTTGCCCATGATGGGGTCAAAGTGTGCTGCTGCTACATCACGGTGAGGCCCACCCAGGCACCCACCACCCATGCCTTGCATTTCTATTGGATTCTTTCAGAAAATGCCACATGACCCATGCTCCTGAGGCAAGAGGACAATATTATGTGGGAAAACATGACCTCCAACGACTCCACATTGAAAGGAATTCAGAAGACGTGGGCTGTGCGTGTGAAGAAGTTTTAGGGACACTGTAACCAATTTATGTTCTTTATTTTTTCATTATAAGTATGCACAGAGTGATATATAATTAAAATCTGGGTCTAAGTTGAAAAAGCCTTTTCTCCAAGCATGACATCACAGTTCTAAGTGATAAGATTGGGTCATAGATTATCCAGCAGCATTTTGCATTCTTAGTGGTACATAATTTCATGGTGTGTTCTCTGGTGGCTATTGTCTTAGATTTGATGGATTTTGATCCTATTTCCCATCTTCTCACACTGCCTTTAAGATGTTGGGACCAAGAACTTGTTCACCTTACTGAGCTCCTCCTAAGCCTGGCACTGTGCTCAACACCTTATGTGTTATTTCGCTGATTCCTCCTAACCAGCCCTTAAGGGAGGGATTTCGCCTCCCTATTTTGCAGAACAGAGGCTCATAGGAAGGGAAATGACTCGCCCAAGGTCACAGGGCCATTGGAGTGCACCTAGCATGTCCCTCCATCCCGGGGGTGGAGGGAAGAGCCCTGGTCCTCCTTGAGAAGCTGCCCATCTGCTTTGCTCACCAGAAAAAGGGAGCTGCTTGCTTGTGTTGGAGCGCTCACTGGGCTGAGCGCGGAGGCCGCTGCAGGTAGCCAGCCGTGTCCAAGGCGACGGTAACCTGTGCTGCACACGGTGAGCTGAGGTCTCCTGCGTGCCAGGCGCTGTGCTAGGCGCACGCACATTGGCCCGTCAGCACCAGCAATACCAGCAATAACAGCTGGGTTACTTGAGGGCTCCCATGAGCCAGGCGCCATGCCAGGCCCTTGACAGGTATCGTTTCCTGGGATGCAGATGGGACACAGACGACAGGCGGGCTGAGACTGGGGTTTCTGCCGTCAGAGGCCACGGGTTCGAATCTTAGCTTCGCTTCTTTCTGATCAACTTGGGAGGTCGTTTAACCCATTTAGGTCTGCTTCTCCATCTGTCAGGGGAAGAGGATCATAGTGTCCCAGGCTGTTATAAAGATTAAATAATGCACGTGATGCTCTTGGCACAGCATCTGGCACGCTTCTTAGCAGGTGTTCAAATAACACTGCTAGTTGTCTGTATTGAAGATCATCTGCCCAGCAAAGTGAATATTTAGGCATTGTGTGTCTATGAGAGACGAGGAAACAGAGACCCAGGGAGGTAAAATGACTTGACTAAGGTCACAGAGTAAGTAGATGGCTTGGCCAGGATTTAGAGCTGGGACTGGCGGACACCCGCCCCCTCCTCCCTTTGTTTAGTATTCTGCTGCCTCCTCAGTGACCAGGGCTGCTATTCTTGTCACGTGACACGTCTTGGGGGAAGGACCTGGAAGCAATGTCCCCAGAGATCCCATCCAGAGAGTGGGTGACAGTGTAGCAGAGTGCTTCCGGGTATAAGATCTAGAGTCAGCCTGCCAGCCTCACACTCCCTGGCTGTGTGATTTTGGTGAAGTAACTTAGCCTCTCTGGGCCTCTGCTTCTTTATTAGTAAAATGAGGTTGATGACGATAAGGAGGATTAAATATATTAGGAAATGTAAAGTGCTTGACACTGAGCTTCCCCCTGTGTCCAGAGCTCAGTGTTAGAGTTCCCGGGGTGCATCCACCTGAAGGTGCTCCCCAGGGAGCCTTCAGAGGTTGCGAGCCGCCTGGCAGGGCCTTCAGAGGCATGAGGACTTTCAGACAGTGGCAAAGCTGTTGTCTCTAGTTCTCTGGCCAGGACAGGGGTCCGGGAGGGCTGGCCAGCAGCCCCAGCTGTCCGGGCTAGGTTGAAGTTTGGTCAGGAGGAGAGCTTGGATCCTGGCACTTGCATGCCAGGCAGGAGGGAGCCAGGCTCTCGATGCCCATCTGGGAACACTGCATTAAAGGATTCCACTTCAAAGGCTCAGTCTTCAGATGCCCGGCCCTCCCCCAGCCTCAACCACAAGCCATAGGCTCTCCAGGGACTCTATTCTCCAGGGAGGGAGAGGCGCTGGATTTCTGAGCTGGCACAGAACCCAGAGTGGCTGGGGCTGACCAGCACCTCATCTACTCGAGCCTGAAGACATCAGGCAGCAAATGAGAAGCATGTTGAGGCCCTCTGCCTGATTTCTTTGAGGCAGGGGCATAAGAACATACTTCCCCGCCCGCTTTCATTCTCCTTCCTTGTTGTTCTAGACATAAAGAAAATTCGCATGATCCAGGTTAGTAAAAAGAAGAAAATAAAAGTCCTCCATGAACTTACAGTCTGTGAATGTTTTGGTGCTTATTTTTACTATCTTTTTACTATGGGCAGATATATGTATAGAATTTTCCAAAAAACCTGGAATGCTGGAGTGCTAAGAACAGTACCTGGTACATAGTAAATGTTTAATAAATGTCCTGTTATTATTATTGCTTCCATTTTATAACCTGATTTTCTCTCTTTTTAAAAAGGATTTTATTTATTTGAGAGAGAGAGTGTGAGCAGGGGGAGGGGCAGAGGGAGAGAGAGAATCTCAAGCAGACTCCCTAGTGAGTACAGAGCTTGACTCGGGGCTCGATCCCACAACTCTGAGATCATGACCTGAGCCAAAACCAAGAGTCGGACTCTGAACCAACTGAGCCACCCAGGCACTCCCTGATTGTCTCTCTTGAACAGAGATTTACCTCCATGTGAATCAGGTGAATGCCTTATTCATGTCTGTAATCTAGTGCTTAGCACATAGTAGGTTCTCATTAAGTGTTTTTTGAACAAAATGGATGAACAAACATTTCTTCCTCTGAGTAGATCTTCATCTGTAATATTTAAGAGCAGCATAATAATGTATTGTTGATTTTGTTTCTAAAGTTTGGCTTATTTTAAAAAAATCACTACCAACCTCCGAACTCTCCACCCCATCCCCACCTGCAGGAGTTGGGGGATGCTGGGTTCCCTGGAGCCTTGGGACCCAGCATCGCTTCAGCGAGGCCAGTAGTTAGCCTGCAGGCTGCCAGTGCCCTCCTTGGCTCACAGAAACCACCAATCATCGACTTAAACTGTCTAGGTAGCACGCAGACGAGTAAAACCCCAACTCCTGCATTTTTGATGAAGTCGACATTATACAAACGCTCGGGGTTTATTTGGTCAGACCCGGCAGCGAGTGGCTGAATCAATAATGAGACACTGCGAGGAATAAAGCATTAAACAGGCCGTTCTGCAAGGCAAGCAGCTGGGAGGTCATGTCCGGTGACCCAGCATGGCCCATGGCCAGTGGTCCCTTTCCCCTGGCTGCCAAGCAGGGAGATGGCTGGGCATGCAGATCGCATCCTCAATCCCTCCAAGTTGGGGAGGCAGTGTGGAAAACCTCTAGGCTAGAAGCCCAGAAACATGGAAATAGTATCCACTTTGTGGCCTCAGGCAGGCTATTTTTTGCCCCTCTGCCTCAGTTGGGAAAACAGATCCTTGACAAGGATACCAAGGTCTTTCCCAGCTGTGGGAGTCAGTGCATTCAGCATGAACTTGGGGATACGTGTGGTCCAGCAGCGAGTCTGGTAAGAGCCACAAATGAGCGGGACTCGGGAAACTCATCGTGTGGACCACTCCTAGTTTTCTTTCCCAGACGGAGAGGGCAATCTTCTCTCTGCTTTGAGATTCTTGGCCTTGGGGATCATTGAGAAAAGCCTTCCTCTGGCTTCTGCTCCATCCAGAAGACGTTTGAAGATAACGCTCTGAAGGGAAGGAGGCCTAAACCCCAGACCTAGCCCAGATCACATCTTTGGCCCCTGCCATAAGGTGTCTAACTTTGGGACAGGAATCCGCCCCCTCCCCAAAGAGGGGGAGGCTGACAAAGGGAGGAGGGTGGAGCAAATGGGGAGGAGGGAACTGTGGGGGTGTAGCTGCCAGGTAGGGGTCTCTGGGTTACCCTAACACATCCTTTGCCTGCTCCTTTGCTGCCTAGAGCTTGAGTCCTCGAAGCCTGGGCTGCAGAGAAGCGGCATTGGCCTTGCCTGAGAACCGATGCAAATGCAGCGTCTTGGCCCTGCATGCACCTGCCGGAGCAGGATCCGCATTTCACCGTTCAGGTTGGAGAAGTGCTGCTGCTGGGGCCTGGCCGTGGGGGAGGGGATGGGGGGAGGGGTGCCTCGTTCACAGAGCCAACGCACACAGTGGTGGTGAGGTGTCTTGTCACCGTCACCCGGCTTGGAGGAGCGCTGCCGGCCCCCAGCCACGGCTTCGCTGCCTGGGGAGGGGCTGCTTGGGAAACACCTGTTCTCTGAGGTGGTTTATCTACGCTTATTTTTGAAACTAGACTGAGTCACAGGACACTTCCGTCTGTTGGTTTAGAGGCATTTCAAAGGACTTCCCCACTCTGCTCTTTCTACTGTGAGAGTAAAAACAATAAATTCAACAAATATTCACTTAGTGTCTGCTATGGGCCAGAATCTGGGTCTGGGACGTAGGGTCAGGGGAGGGGACCCCAGGCCTGAGTACAGAGTAGGCAGGCAGCAGCCGAGGAAGCCAAGAGCAGCCAGGGCGATCCCCACACACGGCTTCTAATTATAGGAAGGGCTTCCTGAGACACCAGGTCTGTCTCTTACCCTAATCCACAGTGGATTTTAATCAGAAGAATTGCCTGGGGATTTTTTTTCAAAATGTGTTTGCCTGGGTCTCCCCTCAGAGTGTCTGACTCAGTAAGGCTGAATCAGAGAAAGCTTCCACTCTCTCAATTTTGGCCAACTCATGATTTGTAAGGCAGTGCGATCATTTCTGGCTTCTCAGGAGCTGAGACTGGCTTGTCTCTAATGATCAAAGGATCAGGTCATTCCCTGAGGTGGGGACTGCTTGCTGGGCACTGAAATTCATTCTCTTCTTCCTGGGCATATAGCTGGACCGCAAGTCCCAGTCTCCTTGGAGTTCAGCATGGTTGTGTGACTAAGTTCTTGCTAATAGAATATGATGTACACCTCTTGGGGCGAAGCCTAGAGAAAGTGGCTTTGTCTTCTGCATGATCTCCCCCATTCCAGCCAGCTGAGACCCCAACCACGTAGGTGACGAGGAGTTCCCAAAGGATGGCAGAGCCACAAGATGGAAGGAACCCAGGTCCCTGAATCACCAGATGGAGCTGAGATACCTGCCACCTGTTGACATTCATCATGGGTATGCATGCGAGACAGAAATATGCTTTGTTGTTGTTCTTTTTTTTTTTTAAGTTTTTATTTATTTATTTGAGAGAGCACAAGACAGAGAGCACGAGAGAGACCACGACTGGGGGGAGGGGCATAGCGGGGGGGCGGGGAGAAGCAGACTCCCTGCTGAGCGGGGAGCCCGATGCGGGGCTTGATCCCAGGACCCTGAGATCATGACCTGAGCCGAAGGCAGATGCTTAACTGACTGAGCCACCCAAGCATCCCTGTTGTTGTTCTAAAAGTCATAGAATTTGGGAGTTTACTTATGTTATAGCAGCTTGCCTTAGCTTAACTAACACAGCCCTCTCTGCCCCACTTTTTTCCCCCAACACATTTTTACCTCCATGTTCAGAATTCAAAATTTAGCCTTATGCCAGTGCACTAATGTTCTTATTTGGGAGAAGATAAGGCCTTTTGCTTAGTACATCCTGACCATCAGTATATAAACAGGATCTTTTGCATCTGATTCTAATTTAATTTCCTTTTTGAGCAGTTATATCTGTAAGGCTTGATATTTCATAGCTTTTATTCTTTCTTACAGAACTTCCAAAGAATAAACACAAATTATGCTTCTTATTTTTAAATAGGAAAAATATCATTCTATCTTGGAGTTACCACACAGGTCCATTGAATATATTTGTAAACCTAAGATATATTTGGGGATTTTAGTGATCTTACTTCTCCTATCTCTGGAAAAATTTCCTATCTCTGGAAAAATTTTGCTATACTTTACTTACCAACTATCCTCAATTATGCTAAAAAGATTAACATAAGAAAATGGAACAATGATGGAATGATCTAGAAGGATACTGTAATAGGGACATAAATCATCACTGTTGTATCATCTACAGTTTTCTTATTGTGTTGCTGTGGGAGGTAGAATCATGCACCCTCCCCACAAAGATGTCCACATCCTAATTCCTGGAACCTGTGACAATGTTACCTTATTTGGCAAAAGGGACTCTGAAGATGTGATTAAGGACTCTGAGATGGAAGATTATTCGGGATTATCTGGTCCCAGCGTAATCATAAGGGTCTCTAAAAGAGTGCCAGAAGGAGATGTGATGATGAAAGCAGAGAAACAGAGTGACGGAGCATGAGAAAGACTGAGCTATTGCTGGCTTTGAAGTTGGGGATGGGGCCATGAGCCAGGGAATGTGGGCAGCCTGGCAAAGACAAGGATGGTCCCCACCCTTCCCCAGAGAGTCTCCAGAGGAACACAGCCTTGCTGACAACTTGGGTTTAGCCCAGTGAGACCCATTTTGGACTTCTGACCTCCAGGACTGTAAGGTAATATATTTGTGTTTTAAGTCACCAAATTTGTGGTGATTTTTTTTTTTTTTTTTTTTACAGCAGCAATAGGAAACTAATATAGTTGCCCAAAATATTGCATCATCAGAAGATAGAAAGAGAAGACTGGAGACACTGTCTTATAGTCTGACTTTCATTGTCATTGAACACAACTGAGAAATCAGAGATTTTTCCTTTTCCATCCATAATGACCAAGAGAAGAAAATTGGTAGAGGAAGATGTTTTGAAGTAATTATAGATTCAGAAGATGAATGCAGAGAGACAGATAGCCTCACTCTAGATGCGAGTTAATGAGGATGGTGAAATTGTCACATAAGTGAAATCTCAGATTATGAGTCTTCACATGACAATGTCTTAGATGGATTTTCTCCAACTCAGGAATCAATAAATAAACAATGTATTTCTTTTTTTTTTTTTTTTTTCTTTTTAGAGAGAGAGTGAGAGAGAGAGAGAGCACAAGAGGGGGGAGCGGGAGAGGGAGAAGCAGACTCCCCGCCGAGCAGGGAGCCCGATGCGGGACTCGATCCCGGGACTCCAGGATCATGACCCGAGCCGAAGGCAGTCGCCCAACCAACTGAGCCACCCAGGCGCCCATAAACAATGTATTTCTAAGGTAGAAAAAAAATGGAAATATAGTATTCTCATCCGGCTAGTCACTCAACAGGAAGGAGAAAGACCTGGATTATACTGTTTTACTAAAAGTTTGGGTCACAGTATTCTTTCATCTTTTGCTTGTGAGCCAACATCTACTGGATACAGTTCACAGGGGGGCAGATGCAGGGGCAGGTGTCAGCTAGCGGTGACCAGAAGGAAATATTTAGTGTTGAAATAAAAAACGTCGTTGGATGGCTTGTTCTGATTGATGCCTATAAACCTAAAAATATAATTCTTTTGCAATTATGGAGCAAAGAAGTTGACTCTCTTCAACAAAATTATGAGCCATCAGAAGTTTCTAAAACTCCCTCAAGTATTGCATTTTCAATTTGCAAGTGTTAAGAAGGGAAATCAGAAATGATGAGAAGCCAGAATCCAAGAGAGATATATTTTGAATCTGAAATCAGTATTTATAAGATGCATGTGGACCCAGTCCATTCGTGACACGACAGTTGAGGATAGTTAATAAGACATTGTTTGTATTCAAAGGATATTGCCCATCTCAGGTACCTTCAAAACCAGGAAAGTATGGAAGAAAAATTTAGGTTTCCTATGTTTACATTTTTAGTAGACTATCTTATAAAGTTGTTCTTCACTCTGATTATTCTTAATTCTGTAAGTTTTTCCCAAAAAGACTTAAAATTATTTAAAAGTGGTTCATTAGACCCAGATAGTAAGTGATAATGACTGTTTTCCCTTATATTTTGCAGACCTAAACAGTCTTTCTCTCCAGTCTTCTTTTTGTCGTAATAATGTCACCCAGACCATGGGGCTCTTTGAGCCAGGGTGCTATGGGGTGTGCACTTAAGACACATCTCACTAGGCCCCTCCAAAGACACACATCAACAGCAACACTCATGCACAGAATTGTCTCCTGGTCTTGGGGCAAACCCACTGCAGAGCCCTCTTGGTTAGCTGTCTTCAGCTGAAAATCCAGGTACGTAGGGCTCAGTCTTTCATATGACACAGAAAGCCAAGAGCAGGAGCCAACGAGGCCCTCCTTCTCTCCTCTCTTTCTCTCATCCTTATTAATTCCATCCATTTATTCAATCATTCCTTCAGCAAAGATGTGTTTGGCTCTTCTCACTGTGCTTGATGTAGAGCAGTGGTTCTCCAAGTGCGGCAGGGTCTCTGCGAGGCCAACGTTATTTCAGCAATAACACAAAGACATGATTTGCTTTCTTCATGATTTGTCTTTGACTCGTATGGAGGTGATGGTACCCAATGTGGTAGATCATCGTGTTCTTCATGGCCATGCACTCACATTAAAGACAAAACAAAACAAAATTAGTTTATTAAATCTCGATCCTTGAGTACACATCTCATTAGCATTCTGTGTGGGGAATTGGGGAGACACCTACAGAAGTCTGCATGCCAAGTCAGAGGAAGGTTGCCTTGAGAACAAATACTGGCATGATTATTTGAGTGGCGGGTGAACCAGCGGCTTCTTTCATGGACCACCATATTTACTTGAAAGAATGACTGACTAACTATGGTGATTCAGACTTGGGTATGGTAGATATTTTCTTGAATATGAACCAAATGGGCCTTTTCCTTCAAGGGAAACCACTGACAGTATTTATTTTCAATGATAAAATTTGGGCTTTTGAGTGAAAATTAGAATTTTGGAAAGCTTGTATCTGCCACTGGGAGCTTGACATCTTCTTAATACTTAAAGACTCTTCTGATGAGATCTGTGATGGTAGCAATGAATGTGATTTTTGGTATCCTGTGACAAAACGTGTTAGCATTTGGAAGATCAGCATAATTCAATGAACTACTGTTTTCAAAATAACCAGTGCATGATGTGTTACTTTCCTAGGGCTGCCTTAACAGAGTACCACAAACTGGTACTTTGACTCAAATAACAAAATTTATTCTCTTACAACTCTAGAGGCTAGACATCCAAGATCAAGGTGTCAGCAGGGTTGGTTCCTTCCAAGGGCTGTGAAGGAGAATCTTTTTCATGCCTCTCTCCTAACTTCTGGCAGTTTGCTGATAATCTTTGGCATTCCTTGGCTTGGAGACACATCACCCAATCTCTGCCTTCATCTTACATGGCAATCTCTTTGAATGTATGTGTGTCAAAATTTCCCTTTTTTATGAGGATATCAGTCATTTTGGATTAGGGTCCATCCTACTCCAGTATGACCTCATCTTAACTAATAACATCTACAAGGACCCTATTTCGAAATAAGGCCACATTCTGAAGTCTGGGGATTAAGACTTCACATGAATTCGGGGGTGGGGATATAATTCAATCCACAACACATGATGTCATAAAATCATGCCTGGGTCAAAGATTCAATTAAAATTCAAAACAGACCGATGGATTTTAAAATAACTGAATATAAAAAATTCATGAATGTGTTTCAGATTCTTTAAGAAACCATCATTGTTGAGTTTTGGTGTAGTAACAAAGAAGAATATGTATAGTTATCTGAAAGGGCTTTGAAAACTCTCTCCCACTTTCCAACTACATATTGTGTGAGGCTGGATTTTCTTCATGCACTTCAGCAAAAGCAGCATACTGGAACAGATTGAATGCAGAAACATATATGGAAATTCAGCTGTCTTCTATTTTAAGCCAGACAAAAAGAAATTTACAAAATAATGCAGTGCATTCTTCACACGAATATTCTAGTTGAAAAAAATCTAGTTGTTTAAAAATATATTTATGGTAACATGTGATGGGTTTATTATTATTTTAAATGAATTAATAAATATTTCAGATTCTCTCAGTTTTATTTTCTAATATGGTTAAGATCTATAGCAAGATTTCTCAACCTCTGTACTATTGACATTTTAGTCTGAAAATTCTTTGTCATGGGGGCTGACCTGTGCAGTGTAGGATTTTAGCAGCATCTCTGGCCTTTAGCCACAGGTTACCAGTATCACTCCTCCCTTTCCCACAAGTTGTGACAACCAAAACTGTCTCCAGACATAGCCAAATGGTCCTCCGTGGGGAATGTCTGATCTATAGCTATAACCAGGATAAACAAAAGCTCTTTGGGGTCCTCAATAATTTTTAAGAGTAGAAAGGGGAGACTGAAAAGTTTGAGCATCACTGACACAGGAAATACCCTGGTGAGCAAATCGTTTATGGCACCTGCCCTCCTAGAATTTATAATCTAATGGAGGAGATAAATATGAACCAAATAGCAGTAAAACTGCAACCTTGGCAACTATTTTGAAGGTTATGTATACGAAGCCATGAAGCCTCCTCCTCCTCTCTACCCACCTGCGTGTCCACTGTCTCCCCACCTGGCTTCTGTACTTGGATCTGTCTGCTCAACCCCAAGAGCCCCTCTGCCCTCTGCAGTGGCTGGTCTAGGTCAAAGTCACTTGGTGTATACTGGGCATGAATCACAGATCTGGAGAGGGAAGATATCACTTTTTAAACTAATTCCCTCTTTACATATGGGAAACCGAGGCACAGAGAGGCAGGGTAAGGCATAGAAAGCAGGGGTCACACGAACTTAACAAATGTCCTCCTTTGGTGAATGTCCTAAAGTCTGGACTGCTACAGAGTCGGGGTGCGGGGAGCCTAGCCTTGAACTGAGCGTTGACTGACTTCAAGCTGGGCTGCTCCTACATGTCAGTGCCGTGATTCGGGAATATTTGTTCTTCATTCATTTACTCAATGTATGTTTATTTGAACACGTGCTATGAACTAGATGAATAACGGTGAACAAGAGGGACAAAGTCCCTGCCTTCATGGAGTTCAGATTTGTGTGTGTGTGTGTGCGCACACATGCATGTGTTTTGAGGGGGTTAGATAATTGACACAGACATAAATAATCGAGTTCATTCCAGGCAGGATACAGTGCTGTGAAGTGTGCAGACAGGGTTTTAGGGTGTCGATAGAGAGGCTTGTGTGTCTAGAAGGCCCCTCTGAGGGGAGGCTGAATGAGGAGGATTGGAACTAGAAGGCCGAGGAGGCAGCCACACGAAGTGCCAAAGGAAGGTGTTCTCTAGGCACATGCCAGGGCCCTGAGGCAGGAAAGGAGTTGAAGGGCTCAAGGAACAGAAAAAAAAACCAATGGGCCTGGGGTGTAGTGAGGGCACCCAAAATAGCATGAGGTGAGGTCAGAGAGGCTGGCGAGGGTGGATGACTTAGAAACGTGGGGTCCAAGTGTTTGTAACACGGGAAGCCACTGGAGGGTTTGAGCATGGCTTGATTTATATTTTAAAAATATATTTTAAAAAACCCAACACTGTCCACTGGGTGGAAATGGATTGTGTGCAGGGTGAAGGGGCAGGGGAAACTGAGGCCAGTTGGGAAGGGGTTGCAGGGTCCAGGTGAGAGGCTGCAGTGTGTGGGACCAGAGCAGAGGGCATGGCGGGGGGGAAAAGAGAGGTAGACAGACGTCACTTACGTACTGGACCTAATGTCAAGAGAGTTGTGGATGGATTGGATGTGGAGGATGAGGGAAAGAAAAGAGTTAGAGGTAACTTCCAAGCCTTGACTTGAGCCACTGCGAGGTTGGAGTTGCCATGGACTGAGATGGAGCAATAAGGGGAACAGATTTGGGTGGGAAAATCAAGAGCCCTTTGTTGAACATTGGAAGTTTGAGACACTAGAACACCTCAGACGGAGCTGACAAGACCACTGCACATGAGAGTCTGAAACTCAGAGAGAAGGTCAAGACCCGAGACACCGAGTTATTAGCATATAGATGGCATTCGAGACTGCGGGTCTGGGGGAGACTAGCGAAGGCATGTCCAAGGGGAAGGGAGCGTGGGCCCCAGCGCTGGGTTGTCGGGTTCCCGGAGCTGCTGGAGCCAAGCGCCACGAGCTGGCTGGCTTCAACGCAAGAAGTTCGTGACTCGCGGTTCTGGAGGCCAGAAGTCCCAAATCAAGGTGTTTGCAGGTGAGATTTGTAGGGATGTAGGGGTCTGGGGAATGCTGCTGCATCTAAAGTAAAGGACAAATTGTTGTCCTGTGTACATGTTACCACCAGGAAAGAGACATGACGCTTGGTGGATTCCTTTGCATTTCGGAGGCAGTGTTTATCACCGTTGCTGATGCTGTTCTGGTTCACTTATTAGGTGACCCAGGAGGCAGCCAGTTTTGAGTGGCTCCAGAGCAAGCAAGGGCTCTGCAGTGGGTCAGACTTGGGTGCGAGCGGGGCCACCTTCTCCATTAGGCACAGTGCCTACGGCCCACAATGCTTTGAGGGATTCACAGAAATATTTTAATTTTACTTTATGTTAAAGTCAGAAGAAAAAAGAAATAGAACAATAATGAATCTTAGATTATATCCATTTTCCTACCAATGGAGTCATACGATATAATTTCTATTTTTTTCTTTTTGGTGAAAGAAAGGGCCCACAGAGGCAAAAAGGCCAAGTGCCTCTGTAAGCCATCATCAGCTCTAGGTATCAGCAGCTCTGCCCCTCACGCCATATGATCCAACCGTTTTGAAGGTGTCAGAGATCCCTATTGTAGACCAGGGTTCCACAGAGTCTCTGCTCAGTCCCGGTGGGAGAGTCAAGAGCGCAGATTCCAAGGGTTCTGTGTCAAGGCCAGGCCCTCTCTGGCCCTCTTGAAAAGCAGCTCCTGGCATGATGCTAAGCCCTAGGAGAGACTGGATGTTTGAACGTGGGATACAGGTAATGTACGGTCACGGCTGCCTGTCCGTTGTGAGCTGAGCGCTGTCAGAGGTGACAAGTCAAAATGTTAGTTATAATGCTTCAATGTTATTGGAAGCACTGGAAATGGTTTATTTGGGGCCAGGCCCACGCAGGTCCCAGAGGCACAAATAAATCACATGACAGATAACAAGGCAGACGTCCCTGTCATGACCTTTTTCAAACTGACACCTCTTTCTCGGCTCACACATGTGGCCTCAGGTGGTGCTATTTAAGATCAAGTGAAGGAAGAACTCGGCCCTGTTCACAGGGGAGCTGAAGCGATATATGGCTGGCCAAACACGGACTGTCGCCACCCCACTCAGCGGCAGCCCTGGAAGACGATGCTGGAGGGAAATCCTCCTCGATGGGCTGAGATCCGAGAAATACACTGTGGTCCACACCGCCTGGAAAGCAAAGGGACCCGAGATGGGAAAACCTGGCATCCAGTTGCCAACGGCTTGGCTCTGCTTTCTGGGGAAACCAGAACGAAAACGTAGGGCTTACTTTCTTCCAGGCGCTCACGGAATCCTTACACTGATCTTATGCGGTGCGCATTTTTGTTACCCCCTTTACAGATAAAGAAACTGATGTACAGAGGAGTTTGGTAACTTGCTCAAGGTCTTACAGCTGATAACTGGTGTGGTGGGATTGGGACTCAGGTGGTCCAACTTTAGACTGATTTTCATAGTGGAGTAGAATAAAATAGTGCCACACTGGAGGTCAGGACACCTGGGGTTGAGTCCCAGCAGTGACACGATAGCCTATGGCCATTTGGACGCGTCTCATCTGTGTTCGAGGACTGTTTTCTCTTCTGAAATGTGTGTGGTGCTTGGACTCTGTTGTCGATCGCGCCTCTTCTGGCTGTAAGTTACTTGATTTCTCTGGGCCGTCCAGGGGTTCGGGGTGGGCTGGGTGCAGGAGGATGCAAATAGGAATAAGCCACAGTTCCCCAGGAATACTCTGGCCCCCTGTGTAAGCTCCATCCATAAAGACTGCATTCTTCACCTACCTGAGCAATTATGGGTTTGGAGGTTTTTAAATAATGATTTCAGCATGTGCTTTGTATAAACAAAAGTTGGGGCAGGGGGAGATGAGGGGAATGTTGGCCTGGCTCATTCGTGCAGCTAAAAATAGAAACGTGCAAGTCCTATAATGATGAGGCAGAAACTTAAAACAAATTTCTTGGAAAATTCCCTCCCCATGCCACGCTGCCCAGGTATTTCCCCCCCTTTCTGTCCCGTGCAGATGGAGCAAGGGAAATTGGGGTGAGGGGCGGATATCACAACACACACTTCCTTCCTTTCACTGAGGAGGAGGGGCCGAGGAGACTGAACTGGGAACAAAACGTCTGTTCAGGAGCCTGATTCAGGCTGACATGGGCCTTTGAGCTCCCTGAGTGGCATTTATGGCCACAGATATGGAAAAGAAAATAAATCTCCCAGGCCCAGCATCTTGCTTTAATTAATAACATAATCAAGTTTCTGGCTTCGTGAAATGGAAGGATTTCAACACTCAAGGCCCCTCTGGCAGCAGGCAAGAAGTGGGCCTCCTGACCAGGCAGCCCCCAAAGCAATGCGCCAGCCAGGCAGGGCAGGGAGACCGGGGAGGATGCGCTCAGGGCCTCCCAGGCGGGACAGCTGGACGCTGGTTTCCAGGCGTGAGGCAGGGGCTCAAAAGCGGAGCGTCAGGGAAGCAGAACCATACTGACTGTCATAATCCTTGGTGTTCATTGTGCATTTATTACATCCCAGCCTTTTACCTTTATTTTCCCATTCAATCCCCACAGAAAAATTGGGCAGGCTGTGCTCCCCATTTTTCCAATCGAGAAGCTGAAATCCAGAGAAATTGGGGTGATTTGCTCCGAATCACAGCTGGAAGGTGGGGGAGCTGGGACCTGAATGATCCAAACCCAGGGCTGTCTGAGTCAAGAACGCTAGATAGATATGAAGCTCACCGCAGGACTGAGGGACTGTGCCTTCCATTTCTCCCCAGGGCCCCAGGTGGGAGGTGGGAATGATGTCCCTTTTAAGCAGGATGGCCTACCCTCTCTGTTTGAGCAGCTGTAGTATCTAAGGGGGGAGGAGGGTATTGAGGAATAATGGCTAGAGTTTAAAAGTGGTTCTAGAGAGAGAGGTGGTAGGTGCTGAGGAAGGCAGGGAATGAGGATCAGGGGCCCAGGGGTCTGGATCAGACACGCAGCATTCCCTCCACCCAGTACACGCTCTTCAGGGTTCCATGAGCCAGGAATAGAAAGGAGAGAGGCCCCTGGCTGGCTGGGAACCCTGTGATCCTCTGGCTTGGGGGGCCAGGTCCTGATTCCTGCTGTTCCCTCGCCTACATGAGGGGCTGCTTTGGACGGCCTCTCTGAATGACATGCTTGGCTCTTTGGAGGCTCCAATGAGTAAATAAACACAGGAAATCGTCAAATCATAATCTGGCCCCAACTTACCTTTGTCTCCTCTCCCACACTCCATGCTCCAATTGAGTCAGTCAACATGCTGGTTGCTTGGTGGCCTGGGTTTGTGTAGGTGTTCCCACCACCTGGAAGGGCTACTCCCCAATCACCGATGCTGAAGTCCTCTCTACTTCTCACTAGCTGACTCAAAAGCTACCTCCTCCAGGAAGCCTTCCCTAAGCAGCTCAGCCAAAAGTAATTCTCCCCACTTGGAGCACCCACTACACTTTATCTCACCTCTCTCATTACTGGGATACTTTTTATCTGGCAGTTGAATCACTCATTCGTTCAAAACACTTATGGATACTTGCTTTATTTCTGGAATGTTATTCTGCCCATGTCTTGTCTCTGCTCTAGGTTCCTCAAAGGCAGAAGCTGGCTGTAATTACCATAATAATTCTAATAGTATTTTCTAGTTGCCGAATGCCTACTCTGTGACTAGGCACCTAGCACTCTGTGAGTTGTTTCATTTAGTCCTCACAAAACTCTGTGAGGTTGCTGTTATTACTGTCCATATTTTATAGATGAAGGAACTGAGGCAAACAGAGATTAAGCTAATTGTCTAAAGTCATCATCTAGTAAGTAGTAAAGCCCGAACTTGAATCCAACCAGTTTAATAGAGTCCAAACTCACAACTACAAGTTTAAATAACATGTGTAGAAGTGCCTGGCCCGTAGCCACAGATTTCTCAAAAGCTACTTGAATGTGAACTGTCCACAGGACCCAATACTAGACTTTGACTTACTTATTTCCAAAGTTTGTGGATTCAATCAATAATAAAAAAAAAAAAATGGCTGGTGGAATGAACTCATGGTAGGTTTTGGGAGATTTTCCAGTTATCTACTCTTGTATAACACACTGCCTTCAAACCTAGTGGCTTAAACTGTTTGCTATTATCTCTTATGGTTCTGTGGGTTTGACGGGGCTCAGCCGAGTGGTTCTGGCTTGAGGTCTCTCCTGGGATTACAGTCAGAGGACCATGAGGCTCACCTGGGCTGGGCAACCAGGATGGCTTCTTCACTCGAGAGACTGGCTGGCTACAACAGCCGGAAGCCGCTCAGGCATCTCTCTTGCCACATGGCATCTCCATGTGATTAGTTCTTACAGCTTGGTGGACTCAAGCTAGCAGGATTTCTTACATGGTGTCGGGCTTCATCCAGAGCAAGCATTCCAAGAGGCCCAGGCTGAAGCTTTGGAAGCCACATGACATAGCCTTGGAAATCACATGCCATCGCTTTGGTGCACTGAGTACTGGAAGGTATAGCTCATTGGTTTGGGGAGAGGACATCTTTAGAGACTAGTTACCACTGGAGCAACACTGAATCATGAAGGTCCCAAGGGCTTCAGTCTCTCTGGTGAGACTGTGAATCAAGATCTACTCAGGAGTCTAGAGTCAAGTGTTAATACGGAGGTAAACTTCTTCTTCTTCTTCTTTTTAAGATTTTATTTATTTATTTGGGAGAGAGAGAGCAACAGAGGGGTGAAGGGCAGAGGGACAAGAAGACTCCCCATTGAGCAGGGACCCCAATGCAGGACTCGATCCCGGGACTCCGGGATCATGACCTGAGCTGAAGGCAGACACTTAACCACCTGAGCCACCCAGGTGCTCTGGAGGTAAACTTCTGAATGAGGAGAACTGACATTTCTTGGACCCATAATGTCTCAGGCTTCCTCAAGCTCCTCCAAAGAACTGGAGTTTGTCAAGTCAAATGGACAAGTCTTTATTAGTCCCTCCGACGTGCCCTGTCCTGTGTAATAATGCTCACTAATACTTTTGAGTGCTTGTTCCTGACACTCTTCTACTTTTTTTTTTTAAGATTTTAAAAATTTTTTTTTTTTTGACAGAGAGAGACACAGCGAGAGAGGGAACACAAGCAGGGGGAGTGGGAGAGAGAGAAGCAGGCTTCCCGCCGAGCAGAGAGCCCGATGCGGGGGCTTGATCCCAGGACCCTGCGATCATGACCTGGGCCAAAGGCAGATGCCTAACGACTGAGCCACCCAGGCGCCCCAATTCCTGACACTCTTCTAAGTGCTTACACATTATTGTTATTGTTGGATATAACTCTCAGAACGATCCTACATGGTAGGCACTTCCATTATCCCTATTTTCTACAAGGGAAAAAAATGAGTCACAGAGAGTTTAAGCAACTGGTCTAAGTTCCTGTAATTAGCAGGTAAAATCAGGATTTGGATTCAGGTCTGACTCCAGAGCTCTATGCCATCTATGTCCTGCCCTGTGAGACAGACCTGAGGCACAGGACATTGTTTCTGCCTTCAAGGAAACTGAATCCAAAAGAGAAAAGAAGACTTGAAATATTTCGTAAAAGTTTTGTTAAACATTCCTCTAGGAAGCAATTCTGTTATATTTTGCCAGTTAGTGGAAAAGGATCTACCTCTCTGTAATAATGGTAGGATATAGATTTCGGTCCACAAGAATTCATCTTGAATTATCCATCAGAACCAGGAGAGAGGTTTGAAGTGAGATGTCATAATTGAAAAGGCTTTATCTGATTGGACAAAAGTGGGTCACTAGTTGGATCAGTTAGCACTTGCTGTGTATTGCATAACAAGCCACACTAAAAGGTAGGTAGTGGCTTAAAACACATGTGTTTGCTCAGGAGTCTATGGTTCAGCAATTTGAACTGGGAATAACTAGGCTGTTCTTCTGTTGGTCTCAGCTGAGCTCACTCATGTATTCACAGTCAGCTGATGGACGATAGTCTCACTCACTAGTCTGGTGTGTGGTTGGCTGTTGGCTGGGCTGACAGAGGTAACTGACTCTGTCTCATCATCCAGCAGGCTACGTAGGGCTTGTTAACACAGGGGTGTCAAGAGTAGCAAGAGAAGGCAATCCCTAATGCCTTTGTTTGCATCGCATTTGCCAATGTCCCATTGACCAAAGAAAGTCACATGACCAAGTCCGGATTCAGAAAGGAGAGAAATAGACTCAACCTCTTGACGGAAGGAGTTGTAAAGTCATATTGAGAAGGGGCATGAGTACAGAGATGAGGGAAATCGGTGGCTACTTTTGTATCTATCATACTGGTTTTCCTGAAGTCAAAAGATACCTGCAGGTAAGCAGAATAATGGCCCCCCTCCAAAGATGCCCACATTCTAGTCCATCATCTATGACTGTGATGTTCCCTTACATGGCAAAAGAGACTCTGCAGACTAATTAAACCACTCATTTAAATAGCAAATAATTAGCTATTTATTTGAAGATTAAAACTATTTTACTAAAATAAATTATTAATTTAAATATCTTCAGATGGACAAGGTATCCTGGATTATCTGGGTGCACCTGATGTAACAACAAAGGTGTTCTAAGGGAAAGATGGAGACAGGAGAGTCTGATTAGAGGAGATGAGAATCCAGAAGCAGAGGTCAGAGCGAAGTGGTTGTTGGCTTTGAAGACGGAAAAGAGCTCTGAAGCAAGGGAGGCGGGGGCAGCCTCTGGAAGCTGGAAAAGGCAAAGAACGGGTTTTCCCCTAGAGCCCCCAGCAAGAACACAGCCCTGCCAACACCTCGATTTTTTAGCCCAGTGAGACTTCTAACCCTCAGAACTATAACATAATAAATTTGTATTGTTTAGGCCATTAAATTTGCTGTCATGTCCCAGCCTCAATAGGAAATGGACACAACACCTTACAGCCATCTGACCTTTATGTCAAGATCAATACCTGTTTTGTGATTAGTCAAAGGCAGGTAATCACATCCCTTTTATTAGAACAAAGACAAGGTCTTTTTATTCTTTATTTTTTAAGATTTTATTTATTTATCTCAGAGAGAGAGAGAGAGAGTGCACAAGCAGGGGGAACGGCAGGCTCCCCACTGAGCAGAAAGCCCGATTTGGGGCTCGATCCCAGGATCCTGGGATCATGACCTGAGTCGAAGGCAGGCGCTTAACCAACTGAGCCACCCAGGCATCCTGACAAGGTCTTTTTAAACACTCACTTCTTAAAGTCCTCAAATCCTAGAACAGAAACACACCCTGGGAATGCTTTCTTCTTAAAACTCATTCAAGGGGAAGTGGGAAGAAGTGTTTTGACAAATCTGCAGAGCAAACCAGTCAGGATGAGCAGAGAGGAATAAGTGTTTTGAGAAAGGTACCATATTATGTTTATGAGCTGCTTTCCTTAAAGATCTTGATATTTTAGGACTATTTTACTATTTGTGTAATAATTTTAATAACAATTTTTTTTTTCAAAGGAATAATGGAGTCTAAAAGGCTTAGACCATTACCAAGTTTTCATCGCTCACCTGCTGGCTACACATCTTAATTGCTGGCAAAGTCCCTGAGAGGAAATAAGAAGCTTCTCTCTCAATAATGCCGAATCAATAGTGACAGCCATGTCACGCACAATAAAGAGAGAACAAAGTGAGATGGCCCATCATCCCGAATGAGAGTGCATGGAAGTATCCCTCTCACCAGTGGGAATGCACTGGTAATTCATCACAGGGAAGATCATGGGTGAGATATGGAGGTGGCCTCTCTAGTGAGGATGAGTGGCAGGCTGTCCCCATCAGTATGACTTCTTACTAATGCACCCCAATTTCTGCTTAAGACCTCAGTCAGCAGATCAGAAAGTGAAAGATGCTTTTGCTTCAGGGGTAAGTCAACAGGGTAACAGAAAGTTGTAGCCACATCAGGCTCTCTGAATGGAAGCAATTTCAAAGAACTGAAGACCAACCCCTTATTTTCCAGATGGAGAAACTGAAGCCCAGAGAGAAGTGACTTGTCCCAGATCAGCCAGCAGGTGGGAACAGGACAGGAATTAGAACTCACATTTCTTGAGCCACCCCTTAAGAAAAAAGTACAGAAGGGGAGGGAGAAGAAAAAGGTAGATATGGGGGAGAAAGAAGGGGCTGAGGGAGAAAAAGGAAGAGGTGAAGGGAGAAATGCACAGTGAAAGTCAAAGCAGCAAGAATTCTCTAGAACAGTAGATCCTGATGCCATCTGAGGACTAGTTACAACAGTGTCATCTGGTAAAAGAAATGAAAATAAAATGTCTCCTAAAATAGAATGTGAGGGGGGGAAAGGACAAGGTTAAAAATAAAAGTAATGTTATAATAAAATAAGATAAAATGATGGGCACCAATGCCTATCCCGCATGTTTGTTTACATGGAAGGACTGAGTGAAATCAAAGACGTAAATGTGCCTGTGAACTGTAAATCCTATAAAAAACCCAAACCTCAGGCTGTCTGACCTCAGGCAGGTCACTTCTCCTCACTGCGCCTCTGTTTACCGAACTGTGAGATGAGAGGGTTGACCAGAAGGAGAGACAATGCTCTCTGAGAGTAGCTGGTGTCGGCAGGAACTGAACTTGTCGGGACCAAAGAGAAAGAAAACATGATGTTTCTGTTCAAGCAATTCCTTCAGTCCATTTCCCACATTACCTTCATCTACTCAAGCAAACTTCGGCGGAAGATCGAGCCAGGACATTTGAGCAACAAATTGCTTTTGTCCTAGTTGTCCGGATGCTCTGGGGGCATTCTACCTCTGTCCTGGTCCGCTGGGCCTTGTCCGCTGGGCCCTGCCTACCACACCAGGCCAGAGTCCCTGAGTCACAAGACAGCACCTCCTGCCCTGCTGCTCAGCAGCTGTGGGCTGGCAGGGCCAGGCTAGGCAGGCAAACTCCATTTCTGGCTCATCAGTGACTCATTTTCAGAAGTCATCCCTCGGGGAGCTTGTTAAAAGGCCATTGGCATCCCCAGGAGTGGGGCTCAATTTGCCTTTATGAATGAACTGCTCCAGAAAAATCAATGAACATGTCATTCAGGTCAAGTAAACAAATGGGTTTTCTCCTTGGGGCCTGGTGTAGGGACGGCTGAGCCTCCCCACGGGCAGGGGGGTTCCGAGAAGCTGCTCTGTCTGGGCCGAACCCTGGCTTCAGGTCAGCACCCTGTGTGGGGCCTTGGCTCCCACTGAACTCCTGTCCACTCTACCCCCACTTCCTCGTCCCCAACCCACCTTGAGGGACCCATGCCCAAAGACACAGGAGTAGAAGCAGCTTCTCGGTATTTTATGGCTGGGAAAGATCCTACATAAAAACCTTTCCCAGGGCGCCTGGGTGGCTCAGTCAGTTAAGCATCTGCCTTTGGCTCAGGTCATGATCTCAGGGTCCTGGGATCGAGCCCCACATCGGGCTCCCTGCTCAGCGGGAAGCCTGCTTCTCCCTCTGCTGCTCCCCCTGCTTGTGCTCTTTCTCTCTCTCTCAAACAAATGAATAAAATCTTAAACAAACAAACAAAACACGTTTCTCACCTTTTGCGCTTCCAGTTTTCCTCTTCCTCGCTCATTGATTCAGGGGACATTTATTAAGCACCTACTATGTGCCCAGTCATGCATATGCTAGAGGCAGGGACTTGATGACACAGAAGACATGGGCCAGGTCTCTAAAGGTCTCACATTCTGTGTAGTGGTTCCTTCTGCCACAGAATCAATCACCAGACCAGCTTTCTAAACACACAAATCCCCAAACGATCCATGTGTGATGCAGAGAACATCCACTCATGGCCGTCTAACTCCTATTTCACTTTTCACAACAGGTTGTGCTGTTCTTATAAAATTTCCATATATATATTTTTAAGTAGGCTCCATGCCCAGTGTGGAGCCCAACATAGGGCTTGAACTCACAACCCTGAGACAAGACCTGAGCTGAAATCAAGAGTCGGATGCTTAACCGACTGAGACACCCAGGCGCCCCTCAAATTTCTATTCTTCAAAAACCGATCTTTTGCTTCTAAACATGTGAAAGGTAGACTTCATAAAAATTCCACAACCTTTCCTTTTTACTGACACCACACTCAAAGTGTGTTTATAGATTCACGAAGCTTCCATGACATTGTAAGTTCTTCCTGCGTTGGCATCTGACAGAGGATTTAGAACCAAATACTGAGCTCATTTTAGGAAAGTGAACCAGCAGTTTCTCTGTGGAGAGAAGGTTTCCACTTACCAGAAGACGATGTCTCCCCCCACCCCCCCAAGGGAAGGGAGCTCCTCTGGTGTCTGAGGCTCTGTCTTCATCACATGGACTTTGGTGAGGGAGCTCTTTCTGCCATGTTATCATCAAAATAAGGTTTCTCACTATTAGCCATATGCAACGCATCCAGAGAATGGTGAACGTTAAAAAAAGGGAAGTATTTTTCCAGATCCTTGAGGCCTTCTGGGCACACATTTAGAACTCCAGAGGTGAATTCTTGACAACATGAATCAGTTATAAAACAAAATCCTTCCGCAATATGAAGTTTTAAAGCTAAAGAAATGTATTCATCTTTTTTTTTTTTCCTCAAGGCAAATCAAGATTAAATTAAAAAATAATCAATTCTGGACAACCAGACTTTTTGTGACAAATGCCCAAGGATTTATTACCTCAAAATGGTGAGACACAATAAGGGAGTCAGAGAGAAAATCCTGACGGTTCCAACTGTTCTGAGAGCCGGTCATATTTCTGCTGAGTTTCACAAAACAGCCATGTATATTAATTGTAAAAATTGCCCTGTTTGGCTAAGCAAATTGAAGTTGGATTCCTGTGGCCACCTGCAACCAAAACAGCCCCAACAGAGACCCGGAAGGATTCTAGAATATTCTCTCAGGATAACTGGGCTGCTTTTGGCGGCAACTGACTGAACAAAAACTTAATGAGGTTTCACGCTATGAGGACAGCACTTAGCTCACTTAACAGGAAGTCTGTTATGATTGTTGATTATACAAGGCGCAATGACATCATCAGGGACCCTGGGGCTTTTCATTCTTGCTCTGCCAACCTCAAGGCTTTTGTCCTAGGTGGGCCTTCTTGCACAAGATGGCCGCCGCAGCTGCAGTCCTTACGCATGCGCATCCGCCGTGGGCCGGAAGGAGGCTTTCTCTGCACCTATCATTTTGCTTTCCCAGAAGTCATCTCGGCCAACGTCATCTCAGGTCCCATTGGCTAGAATTGGGTCACATGACCACGTATAGCTGCAAGAGAGGCTAGAAAAGTGACCAGCTGTCATTTTCAGCGTCTGAGGGAGAAGCGGTCGGCTGGTGAGGCAAGCAGGAGGGGTGGCTGCAGACAGACGAGCGTTGGTAGACACCACTCCGCACTCTCCCTCTCACCTCTTAATCGCGGCTGCAAGGTAAGGGGAAGATACACGCTGGACAAATAGCAGCCCTAGTGAGTAATACATTCATTCAAGGAAAGGGTTCCACACAACAACATGTCTGCGTCGGCGTGCCCGGTGGCTGTGTTTTTGGAACCACACATGAGTGCCTCCGCTGTGAAGCAGGATGCTCTTTTGAACTGTTAACTGAGAGGTTTTGGTTTCTGGTGTTCCCTTCTTTCCACCCCTTGACCCTTCCCTGCAGTTGGCTGGACTTTCTCTGTTCATTGCCTCAGGGAAGGGGTGACACAGCAGAAATGCCGAGAGAAAAAGGATGGATTCTTGGCTTTGAATTTCAAAAACTTAGACTAAGAATGACTCCCAGGGCTGGGGAAAAAAATCAGAGGTTGGTGGTGAGTGGGGCAAGGGGCAGGCCCTGGAGAGACCATGTGGATGTGAGAGGACTCAGGGCCAGCCTCCGCCCCCCGAGGGAACTATGCGCTGCAGACTCCAGGGAGCTGAGCGGAGCCGAGCTCACACCTGCAGATGGCCCAGTGTCCGTGAGCCCACCGTGGCTGCAGTGGTTTTCCCATGGACAGCAACAGGAGCCTTGCCCACTGACCAGCCCGCTGGAAGGTGCCCGTCTGTGTCCTTGGGAGCCGCCCCTTTCGACATTCCAGGACATTCAAGCCCCCGCACATAGGGCTTGGTGGGGGCAAAGTGGGGTGAAAGGCAAGCCCCAGGCCCTGTCCTTGTCCCCAGAACCAGCTTGTGATCAGCCCCCGAGCTGGGAATGCAGATACTCCTGATGTGATGGTGAAGAGGAGGGGTGCTAGTGTCAGTACGTCAGTAAGTGGTCACAGTGGCATGGTGCAGCCTAGCATCGACCCAGGGAAGGGTGAGCCCGCCCCCCACCCTTTCCAGTTTCCTCACTCGCCCTGCCCTGGAGTTGGACCCCATGACAGGATCCCTGGTGCTACCTGTCAGGACCTCTAGGAGCCTCAACAGACCCCTGTTTAAAGAACATTGTTCTGATGGATGAAGCCTCACACGTCTGTGGGCTTGGTTTTATTTTGAGGAGCTCAAGTTCGTATTCCTCTGTTACAGTGTTGGAACCCATTTCGGTTTGGTGATAGGGAAACTGAGGCCCACTGGGCATACTAATTGAGTTCTTGTGATGTGTCAGCTCTGTGCTGACGTCCTTTATATATGTTACTTGGATGTATGTGACTTTGCTTAACTCTTAACAGTCCTATGAGCCAATGCTGTTTCTAATTCCATTTTATGGATGGGGCAGCTGAGACTCAGAGACGTTCAGCCACATTCCCCAGGGCACAACGCTGAGTGGCAGAGCTGGGATTTCCTACCCATCCCCCCCCCCCCCCCCCCCCCCCGGGCTCCTGGATGTCTTGGCAATCTCCCAGTAAAACGACTTGCCCAAGGTCACACCGTAACCTAGGCGTGTGAGGGGAGGAGGGATAGGAGCGGAGACCTAACTCCTAACTCTTCGTCTGGGCTCTGTAGCATTCCCTGGGCCTTCTGCTCTCACTTGCGAAGAGCCAGTGGGAACTGAGCCGGGAGCAGAGAGGAGGGAACAGGGCTCCGTGGTGTGTAAGCCACACTCTGGCCCCTCTGTCACAGACGGAAGTCTAGGTGGCAGGAGGCAGCACGCGCCCTTCCCGCCTCCCCTGCCCTGCTCAGCTGACTCGGGGGAAGGGCTCCCACCACAAACACCCCACTGTTTACTTGCCCCCGGGGAGGGTGAGAGGCGTCGGGGGGCCCAGAGGGGGAACACGGCCGTACCAGCCATCACCTGGAATACATTACAGCAGCTGTGACTAATTAAACTTTGATTTCCTCAAATTTCGATCTTCTTGGAAATTCCTTCTGAGCCCGATGGTATTCCAGGCTGTGGCAGAGCGTAAATACCAGCAGAGCTACGGGGGCCTCTGGGCAGCCCATTCCCCATCTCTGTCTCCCTCTCTCTCTCTCTCTCTCTCTCTCCATTTCTTCCTGAGGCCTCACAAGAGAATCCTTCTAGATGATCTCCAAACCACAGCCCCAGGAGCTGAATTGGGGTTTCCACCTAAGTGAAAAAAATGTTTCGTCTGTTCCTCTGAGGGGAGGCAAGGATGTGATGGTGGGGGCGTCACGTCCTCCACCCCACGGGGGGGGGGTGGCCTGCAGGCATCAAAACAGCCATCTGGGTAGCCTGTGTCCTGGGTTCCCACCCGTGGCTTGCCCTGAGGACCCCTAAGGTGGCCCAGTGTCCTTGGCCGGCCGGCTGGGCAGGGAGACCCAGAGAGGGACGCAGCCAGGGCCAGCAGGCGGGCACGTAGCTCACAAGAGGCGCAGCTGAGTGACTTGCTGTGGCTGCTTCTGGGTGTGGGCGCTTGGGCTTCGGCAGGTGTCCCTGCTGCCCCCCGCCCCGTCTGTGCGGGAGAGTCGGGCTAAGGCCGGCGGCCGCCATTCACCGCACATCCCTCCTGAGCCACTTACATAAGAGCTGAGATCCCCACCCTGGTCTGTTTGAAGCCAGCAGCTACGTTTTTACTGGCACGTCACGAGGCCTTTCCATCTTGAAAATGCTTTGTGTCTTCTACCAAGGTAGGGCTTGGTGTGGAGTGGAAGGGAACGGCATGCCGTTTCTCTGGACATCTTGATTTTGGTCCGTTCTTTCTTTTTAAAAGATTAAAGAGATTTTAAGGTTTTCTTTCATGATTTAAAGGCATCAACAAAATACTTGTTTCGTATAGAAAATTGGAACATAACAAGTAAGTGAGAGATGAAAATAAACATCTGTAATCCCCCCAACCAGAAACCACATGTGTTCTCATCCTGGCGCGTGCTCTTTCGGGTTGAGCGCGTGGGTGCGCCTCTCTGTGCCCTTGACAACTATTCACGGAGCGAGTGCCGTGGAGATGCCCATGTGGTGGAAGGGGCGGGGGGTGCGTGGTGTGCGGCCCGTGCACCCTGGGACGACACTGCCTGGGTTGGTTCCCAGCCCTCCCACGGGCTAGACGTGACCTTGGCCAGCTTCTTAACCTCATGAGCCTTCGTTTCTTCATCCACAATGTGGATGCAACAACCGTATCTGCCTTGTAGGGTTGTCAAGAGGATTCAGTGGGGCAATGTGCGGAAAACACTCAGCACGGGGTCTGGTACGTGGTAAGCACTCAGCACATGTCAGCTGTGACTCTTGGTACCAGGCTGCAAACAAAAATAGGCCTCTGACTGCATGAGCCCTTGGTCTAGCAGGGGCGAGAACCCGCTAATCAAATGATCACACGAGCAAACGTGGTGAGAGGGACCCAGAGCTATGAGAGCCTGCGTCCAGAGGACAGATCTGGGCAGGGCAATCCTGAAGGCCGCATGCAGAGGTGACACTTGATCTGAGACCTGAAGGATGTAGACGGGTGAGTTAGGCCTGGTCAGGAGGGAAGAGCACTGCCGGCGAGAGAACAGCCAGGGCCTGTGGACGGAGCACTGTGGCCAGTATGGGTCCGGAGGAAGGCCAGTGGGACTGGGGTGGAGCGTGAGGGGAGCGTGCTAAGAAGCCAGAGTGGAGAGTTTGGCAGGGCCTGGACTCAGGCCTCACCGAGCACTTGAGGAGTTTTACATTTATCCTGAGAGCAGCGGGGAGCCATTGAAAGATTTAAAGCAGGGGTGTGTAACATGATCCGATTGATTTTTAAAAGCTCCCTTTGGCTGCCTGATGGAGAAGAGATTGGCAGGAGAGGTCAGAGGAGGGGAGGGCCCAGGATCATCCTTGGCTGCCACTCTGGGCTTTGCAGTTTAGAGGGCTCTGCACTTGCCCTCCCTCGGTCTGTACCTCTCCCCATGGAGGGGGGAGGAGAGTCTGTGGGCCCAGGGCACTTGTCTCCTAGGGCCTCTCCCCCAGTTCTCCCTGCCAGGAGCCTGATTCCAAGGCTGTGGGGGCCTCTTCCTCAGGCCAGTCCCCTTACGGGAAGACCCCACTGCTAGTGTACGCACCTCGGGCCTTAGGGTGACAGAAGAGAGGTCATGTGCAAGGGGGTGGCTGCAGCCTCCACACCCTGCCCTTATCGTGGGATGTAGCGGGGCTGGCAACAGGGGGTGGGGGGCAGGGACCCATGGCCTCCGTTTGTACTCTGGGCAGGGCCCGGCCTATAGGGGCAACCCCACCATTGCCACCCTTCAGGAGAGAAGTGGCCGGACTCGAGAGGTGTTTGGGACATTAAATCTCTGGGAGCTGGTGACAGACAGGGAGATGGGGCCGAGGGGTGGGCTTCGGCCTGCACACCTGGGGGCACTGAGGGACCTCACAGAGAGGACCTGGCTTGGGTGGAGGGGAGATTCTGAGTTGAATTTGCACATGTTGAAGTGAGGATCTCTTGGGACAATTAAAAGATGTCAGATAGGCAAATCTCTCTCCCTCTCTCTCTCTCTCCACACACACACACACACACACACACACACACACACATGAAACTAAAGTTCATTCCACTTATGATTGGTTTTCTTGGAATAATGTGTTGGAAAGCTCTGAGCCCAAGGAGCTTTGTCTCCACCTGAAGCCTTGTGTTGTTATTCTACCTTTAGTCATTGACACCTTAGTATGAATTAGTGGCTCAGTGCCCATCCAATTTGATTCCTGTCTGAAAGCAATTTCTGTCTGGGGTAATCTAGGAGCTTGTGCCCTGCAGGCCCTGTGTCACTGGGGAGGCCCTCATGAATGGCCGAGGACCAGCCTGGTTCATCTTGCCATCCCCTCCTCTGTGGGCAGAAAGCCCAGCTGTGGCTCTGGCTCCCAGGCCTGATGGTCAAGCCCCACCTAAGCTCCCTCGCTCCCCTCCAGGCCTCTGGCCCTGGTGCCCATTCCTACTTCTCAGCCTCAGGGTGCCTGAGCTCCACATCTCTCAGCAGCTCCCTCCTAGCTCATTCGGTTGACCAGTAGCTGCCTTTCCCCAAACCGTTCTGGCTGTGAAGGTATCTGCCTCCCACAGCCTACAGCCGCACAGCTCTGGGCTGGGGCCTGTGACCTCTTCTGCTACCCCCAGGCTGGGAGGGAGACGGCGGCACCCTCACACTTCACTGAGCCTGGCCCTACTTGTACATCTGGGCCCGCGGATGAGGCCATCAGGCAGGGCTGGCTCCAGCTGGCTCCATGGCCCAGCAGTCGAGCTGCTAGCTTCCTCTCCCCTCTCCCTGATCAAACAACCACATGTGGGCTGAGCTTCTCCAGCTTCCCCAGGGCAGGGAGCCGGCGGGGGAGATGCAACGCAGCTGGCCACGATTATTCTGGATGCTGAGTGTGGGCTGCTGTTCTCTGGGAGTGGGGCTGCCGGCTCACCTTGGCTTCACTCCTCTCCTCTCAGAGGGGCGTGGGCCTGGAACTAGTGGAGGGAGCCACAGGGAAGGGGGAAAGGAGGGGCCCACCTTTCTCCCCTCACTAAATCCAAAGGACAGAGCTGCATCCTGGGTGGGCTCTGAAGTCTTACTGGCCAGAGGACCTTGGACTTTCCAGGCAGGGAGGGGCCTTCAGAATCAGAAAATGATGGGCTCAGAGGGGTGGTGACTGGCCCAAGGTCACCTGGCAGCTGAGGGGGTCTCAAACTCAGATCATCTAAACCCTGATTCCCCATCCAGGACCTTTCCTATCTCATTTTAAAGACCCTAATTTATTTGTTTGTCAACAGGTCTGGACTGCATGCCTCCTGTGTGCTCATTCTAGGGCTGGGTGCTATTCCACAGAGAAGGACCCTGTTTCCATGGGGTGTACGTCTGGGGAGAGAGAGAACAAGCAATGAACAGCTAAGAGAAGCCTTAGCACAGTGCCTGGCGCCCAGGAGCTGCTCTAGAAATATGTGTTGAAGGGTAGCTTAAGTGTTCCGAAGAAAACTGGGCAACGTAGCATGGTGGAGGGTGGCAGGATGGTACAGGTGGAACATTTGTGTGTCCCGAAATTCATGTGTTGAAATCCTAACCCCCCATGTGACGGTATTAGGAGGTAGGGAATTTGGGAGGTGATTCGATCCTGAGGGTGGATCTTTGAGCACCCTTTGAGAAAGGGCCCCCAGGGAGCTCTCCCTCCCCCTCCTGCCATGTGAGGGCACACCAAGAAGCAGGCAGTTTGCAGCCTGGAAGAGGGACTTCATCAAGAACCTGACCACGCAGGCACCGTGATCTCAAACTCCGGCCTCCAGAGCGGCGAGAAATCAATCTCTGTTGTTTATAAGCCTCTCAGTCAATGGTAATTTGTCATAGCAGCCCAAACTCCTACAGATGACTGCATTCAGGTGGTCGAGGAAGTGTTCTCAGCAGAAGTGACATTTGAGAACGATAGGATGGACTCGGTCACGGGACAATTTGGGGCCAAAGGGTTCCACAGACGGTCACAGCCAGTGCAAAGGCCCTGAAGTTGGAATGAGGTCACTGCCGCTGGAGCAGAGTGAATGGGAGGCAGGGTTGGGGAGGAGTTCAGAGAGATTGATGGAGACCAGATCAGGCAGGTCTTGGTAAGGAGAAGGCAGGATGATCTCCCTGGGACTCCATAGCTGGTCGGTTCCAGGCCGACCTCCCAAATGGATGAGGCCCTTGGAGGAACCCCATACTTCTGTAGCCCAAGGCAGCTTCTTTCCTGTCTTGTTCTTTGGAGAAGAGGAAGGCAGCCTGGTGTGTCGCAGTGCCAGGGCCTGTGAGTGTGGGGACCAGAGTTGTGGTCTGACTGGTTATGTGACCTTGAGTCAGTCCCCCCTCCTCTCTTGCCGTCAATCTTATTGGAAGTGAGAGAATTGGGTTCTCATCTCTGCAGATGGCACATGCGGGGGGTGGGGGTGGGCAGGAGACCAAACAAAGCTCAAAGTGATTAAACAGGTGTCTGGCTGGGCTTGCCCGTGATTGCATCCAAAGCCATGCAGGAGGTTTTCGTGTCGGGGACGCTTGGGCCTGTTTGTGACAGCACCGTTGTCCTCAATGTTCACTGTTCCTTAGGGCTGGGAATGGAAGGTTCCTGCAGTACAGGCTGGTGGACAGCAGAGGGCACCAATTGAATGGCCAGGGATCCTGGGAAGGAGGAAGTAGTTGGTCTGGGGTTGGTACATAATGGTTGGTGGCTACCAAAGATTTCACTTTCAGAATAATCAGTGACAGCTGGTATGTATCCACGTGGATTCATTTAACAAAGACCCACTGTATGCCACTCTATGCTGAGCAATGTATTAGGTTTCAGGGAAATAGAATATGACGTGGGTCGGGAATAGGAATTAGCTTTTATCTTGAACGTTAGTTTGCTTTGATTGGAGCACGATGCCTGGCACATAGTGTTAAGAAAAATTCTGAGGCTGCATCTTGATTAAGGGGAGTAGAATGCTATGATTATTTAGCAATGTCTGTAAAGGTGAGCTGAAAGAAGGGGCAGGATGAGTGTCAAGTCTTTGCTGTCTCTTCTCTAATGCAACCTCATTATTGGACAATTAAGTAAATCAAGCCTCAGAGACGCCAGGTCATGCAGATGGCAAATGGCAGAGTTAACAGAATGTACGTCGTGTAATTGGGTAGCCTTGTTTCTGGAGCTGAAGAAGTTGCATTGCCCGGCCTGCAGGGACTCTCTGGACATTGGTGCCACCACCAGTGATCATTGTGGTCACTGGAATGCTCGATGGTGGGGAAGGGCTATGATATTGGCTGCTTACAGGGCCAATCTGGTGGCCAGTAGGGCAGGATGGACCATTCCAGAGCCCACCAGAGGGTCCGAGCCGCAGGCTTGACCCAGGCCACTGGACTGGGGACCCCATGTTCATTCCACAGCACCCCATGCCTGCTGAGTTTCCACGGACTTCAGATGGAAGGAGGACACGGGGCTGGGCCCTGTGTTGGGAGGTATAGAGGTACTGAGTCAGAGTTTTTATGTAAGGCATTTACTGCCTATTGGTGGGGACACAAACACGAGGCAGAAGGCGAAAGAGCTAAGCAGAGGCCCCAGCAGCCCTGGGACACGGGAGGGGCAGTCAGTTCTCACCAGGGGAGGCCTGGGGAGGCCTCACGAAGGAGGTGCTAAAATGGTAAATGTTAAAATAAGTTATATATTTTTAAGAAGCCATATTTATTGCAGACAATTTGAAAGATAAAACATAAAAAATAAAATTATAAGAAGCCTGTAATCAATCTCATTATACAAAAATAATTACTATCAACATCTTAACCATGTATTTACACATAAATACGTGTGTATATATGTTCAGATTTTCTTTTTTTTAATCACCTAGTGTGGTGGTGCTCAAAGTGTGATCCTTGACTGGAAGCCTCCCCTGGGAACTTGTTAGAAATGCAAGTTCCTGCTCCCTCATCAGAGACTCTGGAGGTGGGGCCCAGCAGCCATTCGAATAGGCCTTCCAGGTGATTCTGATGCTGGCTCGAGTTTGAGAACCACTGACTTCGTGTATTACGTGTGACTTTCCTTTGTCATGAAATATTCTTTGGCAATTTGATGTTTAATGCTGGAGCGCTCTCTTACTGTAGTGACTTGATTAATTCTCTGAACCAGTGCTGCGGTGACGTCTCAGGCGTGCGTGTGGCTGGGTGTCCAGCGGACCTTGTGGAGGTGGTGGCCTTTGAGCTGGCCCAGGACAGGAGGCAAGGGGGTCACTGCTGGCAAGACTGGGGGCTGTCTCTGGTCTGCGACGGCCTTCGGCCAGGAGCGGCCAGAGCTGTCCCTCCCCCTCCACCCACTCCCCGGAGTGGCCCTGGCAGAGCAGGAAGCAAGTGGTGAACTGTCAACATCAATTGGAAGGGACTGAGGCGAAAGGAGTCCAGATTTCCTGGGGCCCATGGTCTGTGCCGCAAAACAGAGAGAAGCCACACTGTTAGGCCCGAGGAGAGAGGTCACTAATAAAACGGCTTTGGTGCATGACCTTGCCGGCCTCAGCTTGGGTTTCCTTTTGTTTTCTTGTGTGTTGGTTTTCCCTCTGTGTGTGGAGAAATGTTGGAGCTCCCGTCTGTCTTAGAATGTCCAACTCTGCCTGCCTGAATAGCCACTGTGAATCCGGCCTTTGTCCTCTCTCCTGACACAAGCTCCCAGTTTCAAAGTTGGGCCTCTATAGGTTCTCCATGGGCCCCCACCTTTAACAGCTCTGCCCCAGAATGCCTCGGCCCCAGCTTCTCGAGGCTTTACCATCCAATTTTTATCTTTGGCTCAGCTCTCAGGTTAAGCACATACAGAAAGAAGCTTCTGGAAACTAAGGGGCAGCTCCCACCAACCCAGATTAATTGAGATGATGAGTGAATGGACAAGGAGTGATCTGTGAGCTGATGCCAGCACCCCCACCCGCAACAACCTAGCAGTGGATGGGGGGGTCCCCATGATCCTGACAGCCAGCGGGAAGTTAGTCTCACCTTGAGCCCCAGAGCACTGCAGCAGGGCTGGACTTTGGGTGGGAGCTGCAGAGAAGGTCAAGGCTGAGGCAGCCCCTGCCTCTGAGTGGGAAGCCCAGGCCGGCACCATGGTCCTGCCTTTCTCCCGCTCAGTAAACTTGTTGTGGCTCCCTAGCCAAGGAAAATCCCAAAGTCCTAGCCTGGCCTCGAGGACCCCTCTTCCTGTGGCCCAAGATCTCTCCAGCGGTACCTCCTAGAATAGTGCCCGCTAAATACTGGCGGAATGAACGAGCAAATGAATGAATGAGTGAATGAATGCCTCACAGTCTAGCCAGGCAGCTCACTCCTTAGGCTTGATGCATGTTCTGTACTTCTGTCCTGCTCTCCTCAGCTCACCCACACTCTGCCAGTGCTGCAGGGCCTGGTCTACAGGGGATGCTCCCTAAAGGTTCAACAAGGGAAGTGTCAATGCAGGATGAATAAAAAGATAGACTTATGTTCCAGATGCCTGATGAGGTCATCTCCACCCCCTCGTGGTCTACGTGTGCTGATTGCCTCTCAGGGCCCGTGTGGCTTTGTTGGCACCTGCATCCGAAGCTCTGCATGTGTGTCAGGGCTGGGGCGGTTTCTTTGTACCCCCAGCAGAGTCCAGGGCTGTGCCAGGCTCAGACCAGGGTCTGCCTGCTGCACCCCACTCCTGACGGGTCGGACTCAGTCCATAAGTGACAGAGCCCTCCCCATTTAAACCGGGAAGAGAATATCCTGTTTTGGGTTGTAAATATTTATCACCAAATTTTACTCACTCTGATTCCGGAAAGGAAGATCAGAAAAGACATGTAAACACTAGAAACATTAATTCAAGGCCAAAAGAACAGAAACAGTGAATGGAACTGAGGAAATGATTGTACCAGAAAATCTAGTGGAACCCCAATTTGTCCCTGAGCTTCCTGGCCATTTCACCGAGACCCAGAGAGGGAGAATAACAAATGCCACGTGCCAGGCACCAACTCAGTGGACCCTGATGAGAGCCCTGTCCCACAACTGCCACTCTATCTCCACTCCACAGATGGGGAAACTGAGGCACAAAGAGGCGAAGTAATTTTCCGAGGCCCCACACCTGTGTCTCAGAGCTGGTTCTTAGCCACTGCCCTATCCTGCAGTTCTCTAAATGAGAAGGAAGAAAGAAAGGGGAAACGCTAAGGACCCATCCATCCCTGAGTATTTCTGGAGTCTCTGCTGGATCCAGCACACGAGCAGGGCCGGGGCCAGGCTCTCTCCAGGGTTCCAGCTAAGGTGTGGTCGCCTCTCGGTGGCTCAGTCTGTTTCTTCTCTCAAGTATCTTCCCCGTAGGGGCCACAGCCTGAACTCAAAAGGGTGGCCATGGCGGCATTTCAGGTGGTAAGTGGGGAGCATGTTTCAGGCCCGTCCAGCCACACCATGGGGGAGGTTTCCTCCTCTGTTGAGGCTGACGCCAGCTCCCCCGGCCTCCGGTGGCTGTGGGCTTCTTGGCAGGGGCTGCCGAGTCCCAGCCTCGGAAGAGGGTTGGTGTTCAGAGATCTCTGTCCAGGGAAAAGCAAACCCATTTCTTGAAGAGCTGCAACAATAAGAAGCTGTCAAGCTTACCTGTCAAGAAGATACAAGAAACTGCTTTGAGACACGAGAACGTTCTCGGGAAGCCCCGGAGTCTGATCTTATGGGATCTTTAGCCTCTTTTGAAGGAGCGCAGTTGTGACCTCTGACCCTGGCTTGGCCATCCCTCACCACCTTTGTGGCTCCCTTGGTGGCAGCCACTGCTTATCAGTCCTAGGTGGGTCTGACCAGTCCCCTGCTCCCCCTCCTTTACCAAGAGGCTCAGCGGGTCACTGGATTTGGGGCTTGGATGGGACCTTGGCTGTCCCCTGTGGGGCACGTAGCAGGGGATGCAGGCCACCCTTCAAGGCAGGAGAACCTGATTCCGATCCCAGCTCCTCTCTCTGTGGAACCTTGGATACATATCTTCAAACTCGGGGAAATCTCAGTCATGATGTCTTTACATTTATTTTCTGCCCCATGCTCAGTGATTTTTCCTCCTTGGACTTCAATTACACATACCTTAGACAGTTCGGTATTGTCCCAAAGATCGTTGAGGCTCTATTCACTTTTCTCCAGTCTTTTTGTCTCCCTGTTCTTCATACTGAGTAATTCCTATTGTTCCGATTTCAAGGTCAGATCCTTTCTACTTCCATTTTAATCTGCTTGTAAGCCCATCTGGTGAGTTTTTCAGTTCAATTATTATACTTTTCAGTTCTAGAACTTCTGTTTGGTCTTTTAAAAATTAGTTTTACGAGACCAGTGCTCTAACCCCTGAGCTACGGAGCCCCTAAAAATTAATTTTAATCTCTCTGCTGAGTTTGGGTTATGTTTTCCTGTTTCTTTGCACATCTGATAATTTTTGACTGCATACTATGGATGATTCTTTGTTAGAGACTCTGTATTCTTTTATCTTCTTCCGAAGGTTTTTGGTTTGTGTTTGATTAGGTGGTTTAATAACTGGCCTATCACCTTGAACTTGTGTGGACTTGGTTTTACACTTGGTTAGGGTAGACTTGGGAAGCCAAAGGGTTTTTTCAAGCCCCTCTAATGTGCTGGGACTTAACCTCCAGATTCATTCTTCCCTGTGACTCTTGTCCTGGCTTGTTTTAAGTTTTGGCTGAGAGGGTCTAGAGTGGCGCCACTCAAAGGCAGGATTTCTCATCCTTGGCACTGTTGACATTTTGGACTGGCAATTCTCTGTTGTGGGGGCCACCCTGTGCATTGTAAGGAATGTTTAGCAGCATCCCTGGTCTCTACCCACTTGATGTCAGCAGCAACCCCCATAGTCATGACCATCAGACGTGTCTCTGGGGGCACATGGGTAGCTCGGTTAGTTAAGCATCCAATTCTTAATTTTGGCTCAGGTCATGATCTCAGGGTTGGGAGATCGAGTCCCATGTCGGGTTCTGTGCTGGCCAGAGAGCCTGCTTAAGATTCTCTCTCTCTCCCTCTGCCCCTCCCCACCCGCAAAAAAAAAAAAAAAAAAGTTTCCAGATGTTGCCAAATGTCCCCCAGGGTTGGGGGGGTGCGGCGCAAAATCACTCCTGGTTAAGAACCATTGGTCTAGTGGGTAGTCTTACTTTAAGATATTTGGAAAGAACCTCCCATTAATAAAGTGCCTCAAGTACATTTTGACATTCTTCTCAAATAAGGTTACACACCCATCACAACAGGGCCCTTGACTGGGCTGAGAGAAAAACCTGGGTCCCATTTGTGTACCTCACTGCTGAAGTATGCTACAAGTTCATATGCATTAAAATAAATCTGGGAGCAATCTTGGGAATATCGCAAATTACAGTATAATTCTCAGGGTGTTAAATTTGCTATATGTAAATATTTTAAATAGACCTTGACATTTGCAACTTTGTGTTGGCATTTTTCTCCACTTTTAGATATGATTAGCCTTCCATGATGGAAATGACTGGGGCCTCCACTGTCTGTGGGGGTCGGTGTATATTCTCTTCCTGGTCTCCTTGGTTTGTGTTCCAGCATGTTCTGCTGATGGTTTCTTGCAGTCTTTCCAAGGAGATGTCTCTATTCCTCCCCTTCCCCTTTCAGTCTCTCTCCTCTTTCCGACAGGAAGAGCCCAGGGCCCAGTGTCAGGTGAGACAGGGTCCCGGTGGGAGGGGGGGTGGGCTCTGGTGAGCTTGTGGGGCTGGTGCCACGGGAGGCTGCAGAGAGAACTTTCTTCAGGCCTGCTCTGGGCTGAGGTGTCAGCAGGATATTTGGAGGAAGAAGGAAGTAGTTTGGCTTGCTGGGGCTTAACCTAAACCACACCGGTTTTCTCTACACGGCTTCTTGGCAACTTAGAGACCAAATATGGTTAAAAAGAAATGGCAGCCCAAGATAAGTGAGGACACCACAGGACAATACTAGGGTGCTTTACATGCATACAGATCTTCCGGCCCCACAAGAACCTCCAAAATGACCCCACAGCAGCCGTTGTCACCCCTGAGAAAGGATGAGCAGGGAGGCATTAGAAGGCTGGTGGGGGCGGGAAGGAGAAGGGATGGGGGCTTTGTATCATTTTCAAAAAAGGGAAGTAGGTGGATTCTGGGAAATCACTGACCAACCATGAGGGCTGCCTTGTGCTGCTGTAATGTTCTAGAACAGACCCCAGAACAGCAGCTGGAAGTGATGACTGCTGGGGACAAAGCCTCGCCCTACTAACTTGATTTTCCTCCATGCTCTGATGAGCAGTTGACGTGTTAGCACGAGCAGGTGGAGCATGACCCAGCAACCTCCCAAACGTTGTGCCCAGTGGGTCCGCCTCACCAGGAGCCCTTCCTTCCTGGGTCCCGAAGCTCCCGCCATAGCCCGGTTTGTGTTCGTTCCTCCGACTCTCACCTCCTTATGCTCCTCTCTTCCTCTCACTTCTGGTGACTCTGGGCCTTCATCCTGTTGTTCCTTGCACCTGCAATACTGGTCCCCTTGGGTGTTTCCTAGCCAACTCCTCCTCCTTCGTCCAGACTCAGCTGAAAGATTACTCCTCCGGGGAGGCCTCGGCTCTGCCTGCTCAGGGTCCCTCTTCTTGTGTTCTGACTAAGCCCCTGGCGAGGGTTGGTTCCATGTCCGGCCCGACTGTAAGCTCAAGCATCTGTTTTGTATGTAGCTGTGCGCGGAGGGCACGTATCAGGTACACGAGGAATCTGTGTAGGAGTAAAATGAAGTCTTTAGAGCTTAGGTTGGCTTGTGTCCTGAGATGTGGTCAAAAGACCCGTGGGTTGTTAACCTGGAAAAGAGAAGGTTCGGAGGAAGGCTGTCATGAAGAAGACAGGCTTTAGAGTTACAGACGTTGTTAAAAAGAGCAGAACCGGGGCCTTCAGGTAGAAGTCAGAGGGAGACAGGTTTTTGCTTACTCTAAATGAAACCCATTTGTGTCAGAGACTGCTGGTTACCTATTCCTTCTTTAGTAACAGAACCCCAGTTTTGCTCAGGGTATCTCTGTGTCATTAGAAGGTCACATTTTCACTCTGTCTTGTAGCTAGGTGTGACCATGTCACTAAGTCTGTGGCCAGTGGGAGTTGTTGGGTGGGACTTTGGGAAAGGCTCTTAAAGAGGGATCAGACAGTGGGCACATGCCATTTTTACTCTTCCCCTCCTTCCTTCTTCACATCTAGAATTGTAGACCTGATGGCTGGAGCATCAACAGCTGTTTTGGAACAGGAAGAAACCATGAGCATGGACACCATGTGTGGTGGATAATGGAGGGGAAAGAAGGATCTGGAGGTATTAAGGACATTGCAGAACTGCCACACCCACTCTGCCTTTCCTTTAGTTAAGGCATGGGCACTGGGTTTCTCAATGTGCATTCAAATCCAGTCTTAACTGGTACACCAAATCTTCCCCTCCACCCCTTATGAGGGTCTCCATTTTTGGTGCATTTAGGGAAAAGGCCATTTGATTTCACCCATCCTGCCTCTCTCTGCTCTGTGGCCTTAGACATCCCTGTGACTACCTGCTCCTGACCCTCTCTGCCCCACTCTGGATACCACTCCTCCGCCTTCATCCTCATGAAGCTGCTCCAGCACAAGATTGCTGTGTACGGCAGGCATTTCCCGAAGGTCGGGGGGCAGCAGGGGACCATTGCCGCACAGAGCAGGGACCAGTTTCAAAATCAATGCCAGATATCATGTTTCTAGAAATGTCTTGGCCACACCCTACCAGCCGAGATGTCTTGTTTGTAATACTCTTCCTTTGATCCCCAAAGAAACTGTGTTTCTCCTGCATCTCTCCCCTCCATCTCCAGCTGCTAGCCAGTGGGCCCCACCTTCGGTTCCCCTCCCATGCAGAGCAGGTAGGACCTGGGCTGCCTCTGGCTCCTGGTCTTCATCCACATATGGTATTACATGAAATTATACCTTTTCTTTAATCTTGGATCACATTTTTAGATAAGGTCCCTTCCCTCTGATCAAAGCAAACCCTGGGGCTAGGAAGTTGGGGCTGTTTCTTTGTAGATGCAGAATCAGCATGTCCCACGTGGGGGCCAGGAATCCGTATTTTTAATAAGTTCCCTGGGTGGGGGTGGAGGGGTGCGGGTTCCTGAGCCCCAGAGAGGGACAACAACTAGCTGAAGGTGACCCGCAAAACCTGAAGCAGATCTCAGATCTGCTAGAGCCTCTTCCAGGACCCCTAAACTACCCTGGGCTGCAGCTTGGACTCCGGGTTTCAAGTCATCCTGTGAGATCCCAGCAGGCCCGCCTGCCAGCAGATCCACATCGGCTTCCTCAGCCTGCTGGCTGACTCCACAGCAGGCCTCCAGCACTCCGGAGTTTAGCCTAGGAGCATCAGAAAGAAACTCAGGAGCTCATCCGGGTCCCCTCCGAGTATGGAAGCCACTGTCCTCCTGTGGCGATGGAGGGTACATGGAGGTTACCCTGGCCCAGAGGGGAAACTGAGGCACAAAGAAAGAGACTGGCCTTTATCATCATTTGCAGTGTGCTTCATTTTGAGAGGTCAGTGGTGCAGGGCCAGTAAGCTGCACAGGATGGGAGGGTATCATCTGTTACTGTTTCTGTTCATGTGAAGGAACGAAACCTAAAGGAGAGTTGAAGCTTACTGGACAGAAAAATAATAGGAGTGTATTTCCATTTGTTACAGCTTCTCTCTGGTAGAGGGGTTGTAGTAGGGTTTGTGTTCCTTTATTTTCCAAGCTTTCTGTACAGGCACACCTCCTTTTATTGTGCTGGCTTTATCGTGGTTGCAGGGTGGTGTTTTTTGTTTTGTTTTGTTTTTACAAATTGAAGGTTTGTGGTAACCCGGCGCGGAGCAAGGCTGTTGGCACCATTTTTATCCAGAAGCATTTGCTCATGTCTCTGTGTCACACTTTGTAATTCTCACAGTATTTCCGAGTTTTTCATTATTATTTTATTTGCTATGGTGATCAGTGGTCAGTGGTTTCTTGAGACGGAATCTACTCCTCCTGGTGAAGATGCTGTGAGGATTGTTGAAATGACAACAAAGGATTTCGAATAGTATAGAAACTGAGTTGATAAATTAGGGGCAGGTTTGAGAGGATTGATTCCAGTTTCAAAAGAAGTTCTCTTGTGGGTAACATGCTATCAAACAGCATCGCATGTTCCAGAGGAATCGTTGGGGAAAGGAAGAGTCAGTCCATCAATGAGGCAAATTTGATTGTTGTCTTATTTTAAGAAATTGCCCCAGGGGCGCCTGGGTGCTCAGTTGGTGAAGTGTCTGCCTTCGGCTCAGGTCATGATCTCAGGGTCCTGGGATCGAGCCCTGTGTTGGGCTCCCTGCTCAGCGGGGAGTCTGCTTCTCCCTCTGCCTCTGCTCCCCACCCCTCCCCCGCTTGTGCTCTCTTTCTCTCTCTCTCAAATAAATAAAATCTTAAAAAAAAAAGAAATTGCCCCAGCCACCCCAACCTGCAGCACCCACCACCCTGATCAGTCAGCAGTCATCAACATCGAGGCAAGACCCTCCACCAGGAAAAAGGTTACAACTTGCTGAAAGCTCAGGAGATGATTAGCGTTTTTTAGCAATAAAGTATTTTTAATTAAGGTATGTACATTTTTTTAGACATATTGCTGTTGCACACTTAGTAGACCACAGTACAATGTAAACATAACTTTTGTATGCATCGGGAATCCAAAAAATTCGTTTGATTCGCTTTATTGTGTTACTTGTTTTATTGCCGTGGTCTGGAACTGAACCTGCAATATCTCCGAGGTGTGTCTGTATTACTAATAACGAGTTATATTTGTATTTAGGGTCAAGGGGAGAAAATCCTGTCCAGGGCCAACAGGAATATTGGGGGAGTTGTGCTTCAGACACTTCATGTCCCCTCTCCTGCTTTGTGGCTGGCCTGGGTGGCCATCCCTCTGCCATCCCTCTGGGGCAGGTGGGCCGGTCGGGTTCCTGCCTGTCTCCTGGAATCCCAAGGAGGTCCTGCCCCCTGGGGACACTGGTACTTGCTGACGCCTCTGCGCTGACATTTGAGATTGGGGTTGCAAGGGTTTTTCTTACTGGATTTGGGCACGGACCATCTGGCCTTTTGAATCCGAGCGTGCCCAGCTGTGGATGGACACACTTCTGATTACGGGCAGATACACGGGGAGCTGGATTTAGCTCAGGAAACAGCTGCAGGTGTGGGCCACCTCTGGCTGGAACACATGGGGGCTCTACCACCCAGGTGTGTTCGGCATTATGGTCACTCACGCTTAAAGGCTTGAGGCTAATTCTCCCCATCCCACCCCCTAGTCAGAGTCAACACGGAGATCCACAGGCTAAGGGGTTGGGGGATTGGGGTTCTCTTTGTGTCTGTGCAATGCTGGGCAAGTCACTTAACCTCTCTGAGCCCCTGTCTCCTCACCATTAAAGTCACGGGGCAGAGGAAACTGATTGCTGAGTCGCTTCTGTGGCCGACATTCTGGGATTCTGTTTGGCCTCTGGTGGGTCGTGCTAATAGCTGGAGCCCCAGGGAAATGTGGGAGTGTTCCTGAACAGAATTACATCTATCCCAATGGACAGACCCTGATGGGAGTTGGGGGGAGGGACAGGAGGACCCCAGCTGTGCCGACAGTCAAACCTTTTAATCATGGCTCTTTGGGGTGGTGTAGGGGTGGTGATGGGGCAGGGCTCTGTGGATGAACTCAGGCAGTTGTGATCCCTAGAACGTTGATTTTTAAAGAATCCGAATTTCAGAGGTTTGGACTGCACTGAATGGTACTCACAGGGAGTGACTGTAGAACTGTGAGCAGGTTCCCTTCCCTGCGTGGGCCTTGCGCCACATCTGTTCAGAGAAGGGCTGGACTTCTAGGTCTCCTAAGATCTCCCCAAGCTCGGCTGCCCATGGGCCTTACACGTGACACTGACCAGACCCCCCGCAGTCGCCGTCGTGGCTGCCATCTTCCCAGAAGGGGCGATGTGCCAGGCACTCAGCACCTGCCTGGCCTTGGGGCCCAATATCCAGAGACAGAGACCGAGGCTCAGAGAGGTGAAGCCACTCGCTAAGGTTGCATGGCTCGTTGGAGACAGAGCCGGGGCTTGAACCCTGGTTTCCTGTCCCGGGAGCCTGCGCTCTTTGCTGCTTTGCTGTCCCGTGTCCTGTCCCCATTCCCTCCCCGGGCGCCTCTTCTCTCCGTCGTCATTCCCCTTCGCCTCCTCCAGCCTGCTTCTGTCTTCCCCTGCAGGTCTGCCCCACTCTGCGGGCCCAGCTCTGCCAGGGTCTCTAGTGTCCACTTAGCTGGGAGGATGCTCTGTCCCACAGTGCTCGCCCCGCCTGCCCAGCGGCAGCCCTGCCCGCTGCGGGGCCCTTCTGGCTTGCAACCAGTTGCTACGGAGAAACCCTGAGCTCGATTTTTCTGACCACCCAATGGCCACCGTTACCTCCACTTAATAAATTGCCCAGGAGCAATGGGTGGTCGACGGCAGGGGCCTGCGCGGGCCGAGTTGGAAATTAAAAGCAGTGGCCAAGAGTGGGTTTGAATGCAGCAACAGGAACCATGAATATTTTACAAGAAACCGGAATTATTAATGTTTCAATAAAAAACAAAACCCCAATGTCCATGTGAAGATTACATGTGACTTCAAGCCTTCAGAAAACCACTGTGGTCCTCCTCCGCGCTCTCTTAAACCACTCAGCAGAGCTTCGCTTAAACCATCCCCATCTCGCCAACCCTCAACCCACCAGCTCTAAATGGTGGCGGGGAGGGCTGCATCCGCCCGGCCGCCCTGATAATTAGCGCCGCCCCCACCTTCCTTCGGAGCTACGGGCGACCAGAGAAATATTTCTGGAAGACTATTTACGAACTTCCCCATAATCATCAATCATACGGTTAAGAAGGAATGGAGCAAGATTTCTTACCTCAAGGAGCCTCTAATGCAAAAAAGCTATTTACTGGGCACGGACGGGGGCTGAGATTCTGATGCCATTACTATAGAATACATAATAGCATCAATAATTAAGTATAAATTGGATTTAATATTTTATGCTGGCGACATGTAATTTACACTCTACCCGAGAAATCAAAGGTCATGTCTGAAATAAATGAGTGTGGGGTCGAGCCTCCAGTGGAATTAGTGCTTTTCCCCTCCTGGTATTTGGAGCTGATGACAAAGAGCAGGAGAGGCTCGCTGGGCCGTGGGGAGTGTGGGAAGAGTTGGGGTCTGGGAGCCTTAGGGAGACGCTGGCCTCTGGAGTGTGGCTCTCTAAAAGAGGCCTCAGGCCTCCCTGGGGTGGGCGGAGGCTTCTGGAGGCTCTGGGCGGGGGCACTGGAACGCTGGTGTTGGGGAGGTCAAACGCAGAGCAAGTCCGCCCCTGAGATGGATGGGCAAGGTAGGTTGTAGCACTGGAGAGCTGGCGGCGTCCTGAGGGGAAACTGAGGCCCAGAGAGGGGAAAGGGTTTCCCCAGAGCCACACAGTGACTCAGCGGCAGGGCCACAATAGGACTCTGGGCTCCTGACTGCCAACGTTTGTCAGAACTCCTCTGACCACTGGGACGGGGGGATCCTGGCCTCGGACCTCTGGGTGTGTGTGTCGGTTTCTCTGTTGGAGACACTGACCTTGGCCTGGGCTGGAGCCTGGCTCTGTCCTGTGTGGTTGTCAGAGCTGTTTGGCCATGGCCAGGGCGGTGAGGCGGGGAGGCTTGGTCTCTGAGGTGGAGGTTGGACTCCGGCGGGAATCGTGGTGAAGACTTGGGTGATGGATAGGCGAGGATGCCCCCCTGCGAGGGGGGCTGAAGGTCTGGGTTGCTGTTTGGCATTAACAAGCCAAGCGTGTGTGCTTGCTCAACCCTTTTGTAGCTTCCCACTGTCCCAGGAGAAAACCCAGGGTCCTCTTCTTGCCTTACAAAGCCCTTCACCACCTTCCTCTCGGTCTCCTGCCTCACTCCCACATGCACCCTGATCTCCAGCTACACCAAATCCGGCAGTGCCCCATGGGCTGTGCTCTTCTCCCTCCAGGCCTTGACCCTGGCCCTTCCCTATGCCTGGGGCACCCTTGCCTGTGTGGGCACCCCATGACTCCCTCTTCCTGGTCTCTGTCCAAGACTCTTTCCTAAGCAGTCCCTGCCCATCCTCGCCCTGCTTCACCTTCCTCCCTCGTGCTCATCAACACCGGCATTTCATCACTCACAGGTTTGTTGTAGGTCTCCCCTCACTAGGATGTCAGCCCGGGAACCTCATTCAGTCTGCTCACTGCAGTTTACACAGCGCCTAGAGCAGGGCTTGGCTCATAGTATGTGCTCAATTAGTATTTGTTGACTAAAAGAACAAAAGACTCAGGTTCACTCCAAGTTATTATTTTTTTTAAAGATTTTATTTATTCATTTGAGAGAGAGAGAGCGCGTGCGAGCTCGAGTTGGGGGCGGGGCTGAGGGAGAAGCAAACTCCCCGCTGAGCAGGGAGCCTGATGCGGGGCTTGATCCCAGGACCCCGAGATCATGACCTGAGCTGATGGCAGCCACTTAACTGACTGAGCCACCCATGTGCCCCAAAATAGACACTTTTTAAAGAAGATTTTATTTATTTGAGAGAGAGAGACAGAGAGCGTGCAAGCATGAGTAGGGGAAGAGACAGAGGGAGAGGGAGAAGCAGACTCTCTGCTGAGCAGGGAACCCAAAGTGGGGCTCGATCCCAGGACCCTGAGATCACAACCTGAGCCGAAGGCAGATGTTTAACTGACTGAGCCACCCAGGTGCCCCTCCAAGTCATCTTTTATGTCTTTGCACACCCATCACCTCTGTCAGGGAAGTCTTGATTCTCCCTCCTGATTGCCCCCAAGCCCCCCACCCCTCTAAAGTGAGTCAGGTGTTTCCTCAGCACCCCACAGGACCACATTCTAGCACTGTTCTTGGGGTGAACAGTGTCTGTTTTCTTGTCTGTGCCCCTACCCATGCTCTGGTCTCCGAGGCTCCCTCAGGGCTAGTGCAGGCCTGCCTGCCATAGGAGCTCACTAAGTGAGTGCTGGGTAGATGCATGGATGTACGGGGCCCCAGACATGTGGAGTGCTGGTGGGCATCTTGGCATGGGAAGCAGATAGAAGTGGGGAGGGATCTGGCCCAAGGCCTGAACTCTAGGCTGTGGGGGTTTCTAGAAGGTGCTAAGGCTGGCTCAGGAGGTGGCTCCAGCCAAGAGGCGGCTCCAGCCAAGAGGCAAGGGTGGGGACTAGGAAGCAGATCCCTCCCTCCTGCACTGCACCCTCCCCCCAACTCAAATGCACAGGCTGGGCCGGGAGCTGTGAGGGGCCCAGGAGAGGGGCTGTTTCCTCATCTGTGTTCTGGCAGGTTGGACTGGATGGGCCATGCTGTGGACTGAATGTCACCCCCCAGATTCGCGTGTTGAAACCCTGTCCCCAAAATGATCGTATCGGTAGGGGAGGCTTGGGGAGGTGCTGAAGTATGAGGGGGGAGCTCTAACGCATGGGATTAGTGCCCTTATCAAAGAGGCTCCCGAGAGACCCTAGTCCCTGCTGCCATGTGAGCACACGGGGAGGGAAGGTGCCAGCTGGGAGCCAGGAAGAGGGCCCTCTCCAGAACGCGATCATTTAAGCACCTTGATCTTGGACTTCCGGCCTCCAGAAATGTGGGAGATAAATTTCTGTTATAAGCCACCCAGTCTGTGGTATTTTGTTATAGCAGCTGAACAGACCAAGACAAATACCAAAGCCTTTCCAGTTTGGAAGTGCCCACTTGGCTGTGACCTGGGGGTAGGGGTGGGTCATCTGGGGCGGGAATGACTGATGTTTGTTGAGGGGCCAGATACTACTTCGGATTTTCTTCAAGTATCCTCTCATTTACTCTCCACACGGCCCCATGAGGCAGATACTGTTATTCTCCCCCCTTTACAGAGGAGGAAATGGAGGAGACTAGTGGCTTTGCCCAAGCTCACAGGCAGCTAGCCTGTGCTAGAGTCTAGAATTGAACTAGATTGACTGACTCTGGAGTCTAGACTCCAAACACTGTTGCCCTACCTGATGGCTGAGGTTTGCCCCCGAATGTCACCCTGGGGTTGGGATGGGGGTGGGTGTTTGGTCTGCATCCTTGTTAAGGAGTAGCTCAAATGGAGGGCCTGGGGATGGGGGCGTTAAATGCTGAGGGAACCTGGAATAAGGGGAGCACGTGCCCTTCAGCACATGCCCCTCCCCCAGAACTTGAGCCCCACGGGGGCCAGGGCGGCCTCTTTCTTGCCACCGCCCTCCCTGCCCACAAATGTAAACTCGACTGAGACTTAGCCACCTACTCTCTGTGTGAGCTGCACCTTCCCTCTCTGGGCGCCAGGGGCCTCGTTTGAGGCGGTGGATACAAGCTGTCAAGCACGCTTCCAGCTTTATCAGCCTGGGATGCCGTGAGCCTGCCTGTGATCTTCCTGCCCCCCCCCCGCCTTCCGGCTCCTGCAGGCCGGACCCAGGGAGAAGCCACAGGGCTCAAGGGTGTGTTAATGTCGCCCATGCTGGTCAGCCTCATGGGCCCAGAACACGGTGGACAGACACTGAACTTGGACGGGCAACTAGAAGAGCACAGCCTGGTGGTAAATGTTTGTTGAAGCGAATTAATCCGGGGCGGGGAGGGGAGCGCTCTCAGCAGAGGCCGCTTGGCCAGGCTGTGTACTTCTGTCTGGTGGAGGTTCCCATGCCTGTGGAGAGGGCTCGATCCTGAGAGGGTGGGGACCGTCTGGCCAGGGGACTAATCCCATGCTGAGGCTGAGTTCACTACCCCGAGGTCCCTGATCTTGTCTGGAGGCCAAACCACTGGCCAGGCCATGAACAAACTGTCAGCCTGGCATTGGTCACTGGACTTCCTCCTTTTATTTTTTATTTTTTTTTAAGATTTTATTAATTTATTTGACAGAGAGAGAGAGAAAGAGAGAGAGAGCACGTGCACAAGCAGGGGGAGCGGCAGGCAGAGGGAGAGGGAGAAGTAGGCTCCCCACAGAGCAGGGAGCCCGATGCAGGACTCGATCCCAGGACTCTGGGATCACGACCTGAACTGAAGTCAGATGTTTAACCAACTGAGCCACCCAGGCGCCCTAGACTTCCTCCTTTTAAAGCAGACCCCAGCAGACCCTCTCTGCTGTGCCCAGTGCCTGCCTGCTCTCCCCCCATTCATAATGATGCTGGGTCTGCATCCTGTTCCACACGTGAGGAATCTGTGGCTCAGAGAGGTACAGAAAACTGCCCCAAGAAGCACAGCTAATGAGAGGCAGAGTCAGGATGGGACCTAGGCCTAGGTGCTCTCCATGGGCCACTCTGCTCCCTTCCTCAGCCCACCACAGGAGAGAGAGGAGGTGGCCTAAGGAGGGGATGACACTTAGATCTGCCCCAAATCCCGGTGCTCCCCACACTGGCTGTGCAGCCTTGGACAAGTCACTCAACCTCTCCGAACGCCTATTTCCTAATCTGTAAAATAAGGCTCAAGATCTCTCACTGGGTGGAATGTTCTGAGATCGCAGGAATGCACGTCAGATGTTGGCATGGGGTAGATGCTCAGGGGGCAAGGACTTTGTACTGTCTAGGCTGGTTGGTGTGGATTGCCATCATGTGACGGGCCTGGGTCAGCAGAGGACAGGAGAGAGGGAAGGACACTCTGTGGCAGACCCTCCTCCCCTCTGCAAGGGTGGTCTGAAGGAAGCTACTTGCCACATGTTCGGGTTGTCTATTTCTGCGTGAAATATCACCCCAAACTCATTGACTTAAAGCAATGACATTTTTTGATGATCTCTCTGTTCTGAGAGTTGACTGGGCTCATCTAGGTGGTTCTTGCTCAGGTGTCTTCTGGGGCTGTGGGCAGAGTGTGGCTGGGGCAAGAGTCGTCCTGAAAGCTTCCTCAGTGTCAGGCCTGATGGCCGAGGCGGGGTTGCTTTAGGATCTCAGCTGGTCGGCCTGTGGGCTCGATGACCCCCATGTGCTCTGTGTGCCCTGGGCTTCCTCAGAGCATGGTGCCTGGGCTCCAAGAGGGAGCATCTCAAGGCGGCCAATGACAACTGTGTTGCCCTTCATGACCTAGTGTCCCAAGTCACATAGTGTCACTTCCACTATCACCTCAGGCCCAGCCTGACCAAGGGCGGGAACATACAGGGTCGTTGTCACCGTGTTAGAACATGTGGGATGGAAATTGTCATGGTGGCCATGTTTGGAAAATTCAGTCTGTCACACTGCATGAGTTCTGTGGCCCTGGAAAGTTCACATAAAAGGGGCTTTGATGTTCCGTTTGCTTTTTCTCGCACATCTGGGAGATCCGTGTTTACCAAATTGCTTTTCTTCATTGACGACCGTAGCAACTGGTGGTCCAGACTGGCCTGCAGTAAGATAATCATGGCTTTGAGGAATGGGGGTAAACTGAGGCTCTAGTACCTTGTACAGGATTGGCACAGAGAAGGTGTTTGATAAGCTTTGGTTGGCGGGATCTCGGAGCATCTTATACAAATAGCCCAGCATTCCTGGGAGTGTAGGAGATGTGTGTCCATGCAGAGCGGTCCCAGACCGGCAGTTACCAGCATGGAGAGGTCAGAGGTCTTCCGTGGGCCACACAGCATGCCATCTGGAAAAGCAGGAGCGGAATCCGGGTCTCCTGTTGTCTGGCTTGGGGCTTCTGCCAGGACACTGTGGGAGGGCCCCACGAATCTACAGAAGCAGTTTCCAGGGAGCACAGGTTTAAGAGGCTAAGCTTCTGAAAAGTAGCTCTGACAATGGGGAGAGACCCTCTTTCCATGGCTACATCCCTGCTCCAGCAGAGTAGGGGTAAGGAGGGGATGTACTTCTTACGTGTGATATTGGCCCTCGTTCCACTGAGAAATGTCTATGTTCCCTCCCTTGATTCTGAATGGGCTGTGAGTCAGGCCCTTAGATTCACCTGCAGTTGAAGGCCAGAGTCCCCCTTAATCTCTTTCGTAGGCTTTGACCAGCCACATAATTGGAGCCTCTGACCATAGCTGGGGCTTAGGAAGGAGAGGGACTCAGACCCCTAAGGTGTCATTTCCCAAAGGGCGTTCCCTGCAACACTAGGCCTTCAGTATACTGACGTTCTTTTAAAGTAGAGGAAGGGTTCTGTAATCAAAGAAGTCTGGGAAATGAATGAAATAAAATCAAACTCTATTATAGAACTTCTCAGAGCATTTATTAGCCTTGTAACTGTCCAAGAGGCATCTGGCATTTGCAGGGCTTCCCAAGCTTCCTTGACTAGTGAAACAGCCCCCGCCCTCCCCCCACTTTTGTTTTCTATGAAGGATCTTGAGAGACTGATGTTTCCTGGAACACATTTTGGGAAACCGCATTCTAGAACAACTTGGATGTTAAGGAGGGTAATTTTTTTTTAAAAGATTATATTTATTTGAGAGAGACAGACAGCACAAGTAGGGGGGAGGGGTAGAGGGAGAGGGAGAAGCAGACTCCCTGCTGAGCAGGGAGCCTGATGCAGGGCTCGATCCCAGGACCCTGGGATCATGACCTGAGCCGAAGGCAGATCCTTAGCCGACTGAACCACCCAGGCGCCCCGAGGGTAATTTTTAAATAGCAAAAAGAAATCAGCAAAAATTGTGGCATGTCAGGCATTATCCAGGACACTATTTGGGGAACAAGGGTCCCCAGGGGTGCGTCGGTGATCCTGTCTGCCCCTGCAGTAGAGCTCAGACAGGCAGTCCTTGTGGTGTCTCAGGCCCGAGAGAGACATCCCAGGGCTCATTCTGGAGCAGAATCCTGAGACCAGGAGGCGTCGATTTACCCAGTAAGGCCTCCTTCCCTGCTTCCTGTTGAGGGGTACCAAAAATCCCTGGGGCCCTGGGCCTTGGGGAGCAGGAGAGGCAGGCCCCGGCCTGGGCTCTGGTGGCTCTTCCCCCGGCCTGGCCTGTGGGCTAATGTTGCCTTAATGCTGTGGTCAGGCGGCCACGTGGCTGGGCTCCCTGGGTGGGCAGGGCCGCATAATGGACGGCCCAGACCCGCCCGCTGACGGCTCCATTAAATGTGGTCGATTTTTTTTTTTCTGGTACCCGGTGTTTTAAGCTGAGTGTCTCTGGGCAGGCATTCAAAGCCCGGTTCCAGAGCTAATCTCAGAGGCAGGGACGGAGCGGCCCGGCTGCATTAAATGGCTAAATCTGGCACAGGGTAGGCGGAGCTCACTTGAGGAAAGAATAGCATCACTGTGGTCTTGGACATCGGTCATCAGGCTGGCTGTTCTCCCTGTCCTTCAGGCTGTCAGAGGGAGTAGCTGGGCAGGGCTAGGGTGCTGGGGAGGGGTCCCAGGTGAAGATATTGCATATGGGGGCTCCATGTTTTGCTGTGTGTCCTCCAGGCAATTGCTGACCCTCTGTGTGCATTGGTTTTCATACTAGGTTTCCCTCCTGTGTAGGCTTTCCTACAGGTTGGGATTCAGGAGGTTTGGGGAGCTGCATAGTCTCTGTAGTTGAAAGATACCAGGACGATGGGGTTCGGGGAAGTTTCAAGGCTCCTGGGGCCTGAGGAAAAAGTCCAGTTCAGTCTGCAGGGCACAGGAACCAAAGGTTGAGGGGTCTAGGCAGGCAGTGGTCATAGTATGTCTAAGAGGAGGGCCAGGGTGGCTGTGACGGGGAGTTGGGGGCAGGAGAGACCCAGGCATTGGGGCCAGATGCCTTTTGGTATCACATTATCTGAGTTCCCCTCCTTCTGGGGTTAGGACCCCAGAGTGGGGTAGGCTAGAAGCTCAACTGTGTGGTAGGTAAGGGAGAGGAGCAGGGCAAAGTTCTGGACAGGGTGGGAAACACCTGTTGCTGAGCCTGGGTGGGGGGCGAGGCCATGGCAGTCCCCTAGTCCTAAGCCAGAGCCTGAGAAGTCAGTGAACTTGCTAAGAAGCCATGGGACCCCAGCTGGGTGGGGGGCATGAGGCTGAGAGTGAGGCAGGCCTGATGGCAGATCCTACCACACAAGAGCCAGAAGAGCCCTCAGAGGTAAAATTCCTTGATGGGGAAACTGAGGCTCAGGGAGGGAAAGGAGCTCGCCAAAGGTCACATGGTAACAGAGCTGGGACTAGAAGCCAGGTCTCTGGAGCCCCGTCACATCTGTTCTCTGCTGGATGAGGAGCTCTTGGCTGGGAGGATGCCTTGCTCATCTCCACACCCCTCCTGCCTGCCTGCACTTGGCCCCCGGCCTCCAGCCCATCAGGGGATCTATCATCCCAGGTCCCTGGATGAGCAACATCTTGATCACCCAAGGTGGGGCAAGGCTGGCCAGAGGCTTGGGAACGAGACTGACAGGGGTCAGGTGATCGAATTTCTAATCCCATCTTGGCCACCGGCCTGCCTAGTGGCCTTGGTCCTCTCTCTGAGTCTTGGTGTTGGCGTAAGTACAATGGGAGTGATTGGCCTGACGTGGGGGATCCTTCTAGGAGGGCTTTGGGTTCTCTGCAGTGCTGCAGGGGTGTGTCCTGCCTGTTCCTCATACCTGTCTGGTGGCATGCCATGTCCTCTCCAGGCCCCTGCTCTTGGAGTCACTGTGAATCCTTCTTTTTTTTTTTTTTTAAAGATTTTATTTATTTGACAGAGAGATAGAGAGCACAAGTAGGCAGAGAGGCAGGCAGAGGGAGAGGGAGAAGCAGGCTCCCCGCGGAGCAGGGAGCCCGATGTGGGACTCAATCCCAGGACCCCGGGATCATGACCTGAGCCGAAGGCAGCTGATTAACCAACTGAGCCACCCAGGCGCCCCTCTGTGAATCCTTCTTAATCCTGTGAGTGCCCACACTGAACTACACCCTCTGAGTCATTATTGAGTGCCCTCTGTATGCCCCACTGCCACTTGCTGGGCTCTTGCCATCAGGAAACCAACAGCTCAAGTGGGAAGACTGAGGGGGCAGGACATGTGGCCAATAGTGAGGAGTTGTGAAACTTGTCATGCTGCTGTGACAATGGCCTCTCTATTACTGGCTTCAAACAACCCAACTCTGTTATCTTATGGTTCTGTAGGTCAGAGGTTTCACTGGGCTAAGATCAAGGTGTAGGCCTGGCTGCATTCCTTCTGGAGGCTGTAGGGGAGAATCTTTTTCCTTGTTATTTTCCAGCTTCTGGAGGCCACCCGTATTCCTTGGCTTGTGACCTCCTTCCTCAGCATTTAAAGCCATCGGCCTGGCATCTTCTGATCTCTCTCTAGCTCCGACACTCCTGCCTCCCTCATCCAGATGGGCCCAGAGTAATCACAAGGGATAATCCAGCAGGCTTTTGCACGTCAAATCCTTAACTTAATCATCCCAGCAAAGTCCCTTTCCACATCAGAGATTTGGGTGATTATGACCTGGGCATCTTTGGGGACCATTATTCTGCCTCCTACAGATGTCATGAGAGTCCCTGCTTATAAAACTATCAAACAGTACAGAAGTCCTGCCCAGGCCTTTCTTGGAGCCAGTCTTGGGTTCAAATCCCAGTTCTTCCATCTGTAAGCTGCACAGCTACGGTAGGCAAACCTGCCAACTGCTCTGAGTCTCAGTTTCCTCATCTGTAAATCAAGGATCATAATACTCACCTCTCAGGCTTACAGTGAACATTCAAGACACAATGGGTGGGATGCAGACCACAGCACCCAGTCCAGAGTAGCTACTCAATAAATGATCACATCTGACTTAATTTTTAAATGGCATATAATACACCTTCTGGTTCTGGGTAGACTGCAGTGGATGGGCAAGGACAAGGCATAGACGAGGCTTGGGTTCTACCTTGTCTACCATGCAGTACCATCCTGGGGATGGGAGCATGAGTAGGGCAGCTTCACGATGCTTACATGCACTGAGCTGTCAGGCCAGGCCTAGCCCCTCTTGTCGCCATCTGATTCTTTCATTCATGCTGCTATTATTGGCTGAACTCCTACTGAGATAGAGGTATTGTGGTGAGCAAGACAGACACATGCACTCCTGAGAAGCTTATGTTCCAGTTATACAATTATACACAGAATAATTCCAGCTTGCTAAATGTTAGCAAGGACATAAATGGGGCAACGTGGGAGAGAATAGTGGGATGATCAAGGAGGTTTCTCTACTTGATAGTTAAGCTGAGCCCTATTTATGGGAAAAGCCAAGCCTGGGAAGAGCTGGGTTTAAGCATTGACCTGGGCCTAGGGAACAACATGTGCAAAGGCCCTGTGGTGGGAAAGAGCTTACAAATTCAGAAACCAGTGTTGATGGAGCCAGAGTGAAAGTAGGAAAGGAATTGAAGGGAAGGTAGGAGGGAGGCTGGGCCAGATCTGGCAGGCATCTGGATTTTATTCTAAGGATGAGGGTGGAGGGTTTAAAACAGGGAAATATGATGATTTGATTTATGCTTTTATAGTTCACTCTATCTGCTTAACTGAAGATAGATTGGTGCAAGGTGGGGGGTGGGGGTAGATTGCATTATTGTTCTCAGTTATTCACTTCTTTCCATGGGAGGGTCATACGGTTCCGACCTCATTGACATCGGGTTTGATCATAAGACTTGCTTTGGGCACTGAAATGTGAGTAGAATTGCCATGTGCCACTTTTGGGCAGAAGCTTTAAGGCATTGTATGACTTGCAATGTCTCATTTCCTGTCTCCAAAACAACTTTGTAATATTCTAGAAGGAGGCGGCTTCATCTGCCCAGGTTACAAGAGAAGATGACATGGATGAGAGCTGTATCTGACCAGCAATGAACTGGCCGTGTGGCCGAAAAATACACCTCTGTTCCTGCAAGCCAACGAGACACAGAGGATATTTGTTACTGCAGCACTCCCTAACCTGGCCTGACTAATATAGGGACTGAGGATAGAACTGGGGAAGCCACCAGGAAGACAGACTGGTCAAGGTGAGCGATGAGGTGGTTGGTCCAGGGAGGAGGTGGAAAAGCGAGGCCCTTCTTCCCATCAAGCCTGTGAAGTGTTTCCACTTGCTAGGGGGTTAGCCCTGGGTGGGATTCAAGGAGGGACAAGCTGACTGAGAGTGACATTTCTTTTCTGTCTTAGGGTCCACAGGAACCACCAAGCTTATTTCTTGGGATGCAAGGGCCTTGGTCTTCTGGCTCCCCTGGGCTCTCTCTGTCACCCAGAGGTGCTGGCTGCTCAACTCCACACCCATGTGGCTTGTCTCACATAAAGACACAGGCATCTTGGGGCACCTGGGTGGCTCAGTTGGTTAAGCGTCTGCCTTTGGCTCAGGTCATGATCTCAGGGTCCTGCAATCGAGCCCCACTTTGGGCTCCCTGCTCAACGGGGATCCTGCTTCTCCCTCTCCCTCTGACCCTCCCCCAGCTCATGCTCTCTCTCTCTTCTCTCAAATAAATAAATAAAATCTTAAAAAAAAAAAGGACACAAGAGCCTCTCTTTGACATTAGGGATGGCTTGCATGTGGCATTAGGACTGAAGCTACTTCCTTTGGGTTGATGGCCAGGAGCCTGGATGGAGCAACCAAATTTTGGTTGTCCCTTTTATTCTGGCAAGAGGCAGGCTGAAGACACTAGGAGTAAATGCTCTACAGGAAAAATCAGGGAAGGAGGTGGCACGGGTTATGGTGGGAGAAGGGTCTCCTGTGCTTTCTCTATCAGCCAGGGAACCCCTGAATGTCTCCAAAGTCACCTGCTGGAGGGATAGGGCAAGACTTGGCATGCTGAGAAGGCGAATTCTAGGATGAAGGATTCTGCTTATGGTTGGTAATAACCAAATCCACCATTTATTGAATCATCCCCATAAACCAGATACTATGCTAGGTGCTTTAAATACACTGTCTTGTTTAACCTTTATGACAACCCAGGAGGTAAAAATTACACATACTAAAAGTGGCAAAAGCAATATATGCCTGATGGACTGTTTTAACCATTATGAAAATGTGTAAGGTAGATTGGGAATGTCTCCACTGATATCATTCCCAGGTATGTTCATTTAGCCAATTTATAGATGAAAAAATTGAGACTCAGAGAATAATGACAATCATAGCAGCTAGCATTCCTTGAGCATTTAGGATGTGTCAGATTCTGTTAGGTACTTTTCACACATTATCTCATGTAATCTCACAAGAATTCTTGGAGGAAAGTAGCTATTACCACCCCCATTTTACAGATGAACAACTGAGCCTTTGAGGCCATATTAAATGGCCTAAAGTCACAAAGAAGGTCAGAGGTGGAGCTGGGTTTTGAGCACAGGTCTGTCAGAAAACATTTCATCAAGTGTTTGCTAATTATTGCCCGGGTTCCAGGCTTTATGTCAGGAGCTGGGATACAGACATACAAGATGCAGACCCTGGCCTCTGGCGGCCACTTTCTTGAGGAGAACAAGAGGACCATGCAGTATTGATAAGGTCTTACATACAAAGAATTTTTCTGTTTTTGTATTTAAGGGGAGAAGGAGGGAGGGGACTCGAGTAAGGCTTGGAAGCCTTGAGGCACCAAGGTGAACAGAAGGGCCCTGGATAAGGAGTCACTGGCCCTGGCTCTTATCCCAGCTCTGCTCTCATATGTATTCATCAAGTACCTCTGAGCACCTTCTACTGCCACCAAGACACAGAACAGTGTCCATTCTTGTAGGGCTCACAGTCTTATGGGAAGCAAGTCCCTGAGCAGGTGTGAAGAAAGTGGAGATGAGGTCATAGTCCTTACTGTGGCCCTGGAGGCCATGCAGACCTTTGACTTCTCTGGCCACAGCTCTAATCTTCACCCCTCCTCTCTCTCTACTCCAGCCTCATGAGCTTTCTTTCAACTTTCTTAATGGGCCAGGTTTCCTACACACACAGGGTCTTTGCACGTGCTCTCTCTGTTTTTTTCTTCAGATTTTAGGTCTATCATTATTTCATCAAGGAAGCATTCCTGACTCTCAAGGCCCACCTACTAAGTGCCCTTATGGGTGCAGTGAGTATAAACCTCACTCCATAAACTCAGTTGTGCAAGAAATGGAATCTTCTTTATTTTCTATGACATATTTGTCTTTCCTTGCATTAATACCACACTATCTTAATTACTTTAGCTTTATAATAAGTCTTGATATCCACTGGTTTAAGTTCTTTAACTTTGCTCTTCTTCAAGATTATCCTGGGTATTTTTAACTTTTGCATTTTTATGAAAAAATTTATAATTAACTTGGCAGTTTCCACCAAAAAAGCCTGCTGGGGATTTCAATTTGGACTTGGATTTGGATTTGGATTGCACTGAAAATACAGATCAATTTATGGAGAAGAGATAGTTTTACAATATAGAGTCTTCTAATCCATAAACATGGTATATTCTTCCATTGATTTTAAATCTTTAATTTTTTTTTTATAATGTTTTGTAGTTTTCTGTGTAGAGATCTTATACATTTCATTTTATTTTATTATTATTTTTTAAAGATTTTGTTTTATTTATTTGTTAGAATGAGAGGGAGAGAGAGCATGTATGAGCAGGGGGAGGGGAAGAGGGAAAGGGAGAGAGAGAATCTCAAGCGGACTCAGCACTGAGCATGGAGCCCAAAGTGGGGCTCCATCCCATGATCCTGAGATCATGACCTGAGCTGAAATCAAGAGTCAGATGCTTAATTGACTGAGCCACCCAGGCACCCCTGTATACATCTCATTTAGATTTATTGTTAGTTGTGTGATTTTTTTACTCTATTATAAATTATATATTTTTATATTTAATTTTCTAACTTATTATGGATATATAGAAATATAATTGTTTGCTAAATTTGCTGAATGATTTTAGTTGTTTATATATTAATTTAAATTTTCTATGGACACAACCATGTTGTCTCCTGCTTCTTCCTTTATTTTTTATGCCTTTTATTTATTTTTCTTATCTTATTGCTCTGGCTAGGATCTCCAGTACAAGGTTGAATAGAAATGGCAATAGTAGGGACACCGGAGTGGCTCACTTGGTTGGGTGTCCAATTCTTGATTTTGGCTCAGGTTGTGATCTAGGGGTTGAGCCCCACGTCAGGCTCCACTGGGCATGGAGCCTGCTTGGGATTCTCTCTTGCCCTTGCCCTCTGCCCCTCCCCCCTTAAAAAATAAGTGGCAATAGTAGACACAATTGTCCCATTAATAGTCTCCAAGGAAGGTTCTCAATATTGTGCCATTAGGTATTGTTTGCTGTGCTCTTATGTAAATTCCTTTTATCAGGTTAAGAAAAATTTTTAAAGATTTTATTTATTTATTTATTTATTTATTTATTTATTTATTTGTCAGAGAGAGAGCGCACAAGCAGGGGGAGTGGCAGGCAGAGGGAGAAGCAGTCTCCTCACTTATGTGGGATTCTCATGACCTGAGCTGAAGGCAGACACTTAACCGACTGAGCCACCCGGGTGTCCCAGGAAAAATTTTTAAGTAAGAATTTTAAAAATCATAAATATGTGTTGAGTTTTATCAAATGATTATTTTTACATTGATTGAGAAGATGGTATGATTTTTATCTATTCCCTTTTTGTATTAATATGGTCAATTATAATAATTGGTTTTTTAAAAAATTTATTATTTTTAATTTTAATTCCAGTATAGTTAACATACAGTGTTATATTAGTTTCATGTGTATAATATAGCAATTCAACAATTCTCTACATTACTCATTACTCTCTGCAGTGCTCATCATGATAAGTATACTCTTTAATCCCCATCACCTATTTCACCCATCCCCCCACCCACCTCCCTTCTGGTAACTATTGGTTTGTTCTCTATAGTTAAGAATCTATTTCTTGGTTTGTCTCTCTCTCTCTTTTTTTCCCCTTTGTTCATTTGTTTTGTTTCTTAAATTCCACATATGCATGAAATCATATGATATTTGTCTTTCTCTGACTTATTTCTTAGCATTATACTCTCTAGTTCCATCAATGTTGCTGCAAATGACAAGATTTCATTCTTTTTTATGATTGAATAATATTTCATTACACACACACACACACACACACACATCACATTTTCCTTATCCATTCATCTATTGATGGATGCTTGGGCCGCTTCCATAATTTGGCTGTTGTAAATAATGCTGCAATAAACATAGGGATGCATATATCCTTTCAAATAGTGTTTTTTTATTCTTTGGATAAATACCCAGGAGTGTGATTACTGGATTGTAATTTTTAATTTTTCAAGGAACCTCCATACTGTTTTCCACAATGACTGCACCCATTTGCATTCCCACCAACAGTGCACAAGAGTTCCTTTTTCTCCATATCCTCACCAACACTTGTTTCTTGAATATCATAATGGATTTTTTAAAAAAGATTTTCTTTTTTAAGTAATCTCTACACCCATTGTGGGGCTCGAACCTACAACTCTGAGATCCAGAGTTGCATGCTCTACCAACTGAGCCAGCCAGGTGTCCCTAATAGTGGATTTTTAAATGTTAAAATAAACTTCTCATTCTTGGGAAGAAAAATCCCAACTCAGTTGTGACTATAAAAACCTCCATACAGGGACGCCTTGGTGGCTCAGTTGGTTGGGCGTCTGGCTCTTGGTTTCAGCTCAGGCCGTGATTTCAGGGTCCTGGGATCAAGTCCCGAGTCGGGCTCCCTACTCAGCGGGGAGTCTGCTTGAGGATTCTCTCCCTCTGCCCCTCCCCCCACACTCTTTCTCTCATGCACACTCGCTCTCTCTCTAAGATAAATAAATAAATCTTTTAAAAAAATCTCCATACATATGGATTTGGTCTCCCTGTAATTTGATAAGGATTTTTGTATCTATCTCATTTAATCCTTACAAAAATTCTCCAAGGAAAGTAACTCTTGTGATCTCCACTTTAGAAATGAACATTTGAGCCTTAGAGGGCTTAATTAATCGTGAGATAGATTGGGCTTTAATTTCATTTTCTGCAATTTTTGGTATCAGGATTTTGCTGGCCTTAAGAGTATGTTAGAAAATGTTATTTAAAAATACATTCTTTGGAACAGTTTGTGTAAAATTGGTATCATTTCTTCTTTATATGTCTGGAAAAATTCATCAGTGAAACCATCTGTGCCTAAAATTTTCTTCATGAGGTTTTTTTTAATGGATATGTTTTCTTTAAAATATATAGGACTGTGCAGATTTTCTACTTATTCTTCTATCAGTTTATGTTAGTTAAGTTGTTTGAGGAATTGTCCAGTTCATCTAAATTATCAAATTTGTCCTTATAAAACTTTACACAATATCTCCTCATTCATTTTTAAATCTTTTTAATATCTGTAAGCTCTATAGTGTTGTCTCCTTTTCTTTCAGATCTTGGTTATTTTTTTATTTGCTTATTTATTTATTAGATTTTGGTTATTTATGCCTTCTCCTACACAAAACCAGCTTCAGGAAGCTTGGTGGAGGTATCCAGGGTCCTTCCAGCCTGTACACCACCCAGAGAGTTTTACTTGGGGGTCTCGTTCCCTCCCTGGATTCTCCTTGGAAGTGAGGTTTATAGATTTTTCAGAACCTATGAAGCTAGCTGGTAATACTTGGCCCAGAGGAAACATAGTATAGGGTCCACCTTTCTCAGGGAGCCATACTCTCTACAGCACTGTTCACTACTTCTGACCCCCCAATCCCATATACTGCTATGCACATCTACATGCTTATACTTACACCAGTTCAGAAATCTTTATATAATCTGAGGGACGGGGGAGTTTGCTTACATAATCTTCAAAATTAGTGCATGACCTGAGGCTTTGACTCCCTTTTTTGAAATTCAAAAGTGAGGAAGAGACTCAAGTTTTCTCTTCCTGCTGTCTCATGGCTTTCTTGAACTCAAGCCAGGGCACAGGAGATGGGGTGAATGGATAGAGATGAAGCTTGGGAAGTAGGCAAGTGAGCCTGAGTAAGTCACTTAACCCCTCAGAGCTTCAGTTTCCTTGATAAGGAAAATCTGTGTCCCAAGATGGCTGACCGAGCCAGTGAGAGAGTCCGTCCTTGCCCCGGGGCTCCTCCGGGTTCTCCCTGCTCTGCTTCCCACACGCACCAATCCGGGTTCTTCTCCGGGCCCCACTTCATGCACGCTCCGGAAGTGCCCAGTATGCAGAAGTAGAGGTGTATAAATTGCCCCCTTTGTTTGTGCTCAGGGCTCAGACCTTTGGAGACCACACTCCTCTGAGCCCACTGGCATTAAATAAACCTCCTATCCTCCAAGATCTCCGGGTACCATTCGGTTCTTCCGTCGGTCGATCCAGTCCAGGTTCCGTAACATCCCCACTTGCAGAATGAAGGTAATGACCCCTATTCTGCCTTGCTCATAGTGTAGTGACAAAGGATCAAATGAATGCTCAAAAGCAAGGACTTAAAGAATATTTTATTGTGAACTCTACCATCCACTCAAAAGGGCATATAAATATATACATATAATTTAAGTAATTATAATATAATATAATACAACAGATGCCTGTGTCCATACCACCCAGCTCAAGAAATTGCTGTACCTTTGAGACTCCTTGTGGGTCTCAACCTTTTCTTCTCTTTCTCCCAGGAGGTGACTAACATACTGATTTTTGTATTAATCATTCTTTCTTCTCCTTATAGTTTTACTTTTTAAAAATACAGCCCTTAGAGAACAAACTGGTGGTTACCAGAGGGGGGGTGAATGGAGGGATGGGTGATATAGGTGATGGGGACTAAGGAGGACGCTTGTCGTGATGAGCACCAGGAGTGAATTGGAAGAGTTGAATTACGATATTGTACACTTGAAACTAATATAACACTGTATGTTAACTATACTGGAATTAAAATTTTAAAAAGACAACCCTTAGCTATATATTTTTTAGCTTTGTCTATTTTTGAGTTTTATACAAATGAATGCTACTCTATGTCTTTCTCTGTGACTTGCTTCTTTCATTTATCATTTCTTGTGGAATTCTTCCATGTGTTTCTGTGTAACTGTAATTCATTCATTTTCGCTGTTGTATTATATGCCATTGTAGGAATATACCACATTGGATTTATCCATTTCCTATTGATGGACATTTGGATCATTTCTAGTTAGGTTATTTTGAATAATGCTACAATGAACACTCTTGTAGATGACTCTACACCACATCTACAACCTAATGCAGATCAAAGATTTTCTTTAGGAGTGAAATTGTTGAATCTTAGGGTGTGTGCACGTTGAATTAAAAAATGTTATCTACTAGATGTATTCATTTCCTATTGCTGCTGTAACAAATGACCACAAACAGTAGGTGAAACATATTTATTTTATAGTTGTGAAAATGGAAGTCCAAAATGGGTCTCGCTGGGCTAACATCAAAGTGTTATCAGGGCTGAGTTCTTTTTGGAGGCTCTAGGGAAGACTCTATTTCTTCACCTTTTCAAACTTCTAGAGGCTACCCCCATTCCTTAGCTAATGCCTGCCGCTTCCTCAATCTTCAAAACCAGTGGTAGCATCTTCAAATCTCTCTCTGACTCTGAGGCCTCCCTCTCACTTAAAAGGATTTTGTGAGTATATTGGGCCTACCTGGATAATTCAGGATAATCTCCCTACCTTGGAGTCAGCTGATTAGCAAACTTCAGTCCATCTGTAACCTTAATTCCCCTTTGCCATGTAACCTAACTTCTCCATAGGTTCTGGGCATTAGGAGGCGGACATCTTTGGAGGGGATGTGTTGTTCTGACTACCACCCCAGATGATGCAACATTGTTTCCTACAGCTGCCTGCCTTTTTATACTTCCGCTGATGGAGGTCCATTTCCTTTGTTCCTGTGAGAACCACTTTTTACATTTTTAACTTATTTTTTGTGTTTTGGTTATAATTTTTTTATTTTGAAATAGTTTAAAATGCATAGGAAGTTCTAGAAATAGAACAAAATTGTACTCTTCACCCAGCTTTTACATGAACACTTTCTATCTTGTGTGTTTGTGTGCATATGTGTGTGTGTATAGTTCTATGAAATTCTATAACATGTGTAGATTTGAGCAGCCATCACCACAATCAGGATAAAGACCCCTTTTAAACCCTCAGCATGGTAGGAGCTTAGAGATCATTATGAGAAGGCCGGCCCTGGAGGCCTCACGTGGGTAAGAAGAATGGCTCAGGGCCAGGGAGTGCTCTGGGGCCAGGGCATTGGGGGGGTGGGGGGAGAGAGAAAAGGAGGACATGGCACTTGAGGTGCTGATCCACCAGGAGGCAGTCCCGCCCACGGAGTCCTGGCGAGGATCACCTTGGCCAAGTCCTTCCCCGTGCACCTGAGCGCTCAGGCAGCAGGGAGAAGCAACGACTTTAACTCTCCCAGATTAATCCTGCTAAGTTGCAACAATATTGATATGCTATTATTTTCCACCTTTATTCATCCCCCGGCGAAGAAAGAACGACTCCCCCCAGGCCATTCATAATTGAAAAATGCTTTTAAGGCCTTTACGAGTTGAATACTAAATTTCGCGAGGTGCCTGCTTTATTGGGCCTCCAGTCACCAATGATACATTTGCTCCCTAATGTTCTTTAAGGAAAGGAGCTCCAGAGGCATGATGGATGGGACCGATCAGAATCAATGCTCATTAGTGACTCCAGTGGCCAGGTGGGTCTGGGCTGCTCACTGGGGTACATGGGCTGCGTTGGGGACTGGCTCTTGGCAAGAGCCGGGGCAAGGCCTGTGGGCTGCCATTTGCCTTAGACTGTGACTTACTTACTTACTTTCATTCATTTCATTCATTCAATAGATTCTTACTTTGCTCACTGCACACCAGGCCCGATGATGGACATAGAAATGGACCAGAGCCAGCCCTGCCCTTAAGGAGCTCCCCACCGACACATGTAAATCAGGGCAATAGAGTGGTTATGTGTCTAGTGTTGGGCATGTGCTCAGGGCCTGGGAAGCATGATGGCATGATTAGTTTTACATAAGGAACTGGCAGGCCGGAAAAGCTTCATATCAGAGGCAACATTTTACGGTGTGAATGAAGGAATGTGCCAGAGTGGGAAGGGTGTTCCTGGCAGAGGGAGCGACACAGGCAAGGGCAGGAGATGTGACCCAGCCTGGAAAGAGGAGATTGAGCCATCTGACTTCTTAGATGAGTCACCCTGGTGACTCCAGAGGCGGCCAACACTGCAGTCTTACTGATCTGACTCATGGAATCCCGGAACTGGCAAACACAGAATAAGAAGGATCCTCAGAAAACATCTGGTCCGACCCCTCATGATGCTGACGGGCAGCCGGGGCTCAGAGGGGGAAGGGGACTTGTGCAGGGTCTCGCAGCCAGGTGATGGGAAGAAGAGCCAGCACCCAGGGATGAGCTCCTGGCTGGGATTCTGACCACACAGCTGTGGCCTCTTGGAGACCACAGTTCAGCTTGACATGGACCGTGGGCCTTAGTTTATCATTACATGCAAACATGGGCTCGTTACACGAAACTTGAAGTCCCTTCAGCTCCCAAAATCTGTGAAGCCCCAAGGGCATAAGAGTCTTTTTTTTTTTTTTTTTTTTTAAAGATTTTATTTATTTCTTTGAGAGAGAAAGAATGAGAGAGAGCACATGAGAGGGGGGAGGGTCAGAGGGAGAAGCAGACTCCCTGCTGAGCAGGGAGCCCGATGCAGGACTTGATCCAGGGACTCCAGGATCATGACCTGAGCCGAAGGCAGTTGCTTAACCAACTGAGCCACCCAGGCGCCCCAAGGGCATAAGAGTCTTATGTTGGGTGACACACGACTGGCCAGGGAGGCTAATGTCTGATGGCCTCCTCATCAGCATCTTCTCCTTTAATCTCTAACTAGCCTTGGGGGCACACAGTGCACCCTCATTTTACAAATGAGGAAGCTGAGGACTTAGAGTTCATGTGACTTACCCAAGAAGGGTAACACAAGAGGCACCCAGGATTTGAACCCAGATTTTTTTTTAATTTCAAAGCTCATGTGCTTCCCATTGTCCCGCGCTGTCCCCTCGGGGGCCTCAGAGGGAAATTTAGACAGACACAAGACAACTGCCCCTTCTGCAGTCCCCGTGGGGACCTTGGCGCTGGCTCAGCCCATGGGGTCTGACCACCACCCACGAGTAGTAAAGCCTATGTCAAGTCATAAAGGGACCAGGTTGGCCCTGTCCTCTGTTCTGCCCTGAGAACACTGCTCGGTCTCTGTCCAAAGATCTAGGGGTGGGAGGGGTATGGCGAGGGAGGGCAGCTAAGATGGGCAGAAGGAGAGGGCCTGGGGCCTCAGCTCTGGATCTCTACTTCTTCTCTGGGCAGGCCTCTCTCCCAGGGCCTACTGAGGACCTAAGGAGCCTTGGCCTGGCCCAGGCCTGACATGGGGAAGGGGGATAGTCAGGCCGCAGACCCCTGCAGCTGGTCCCAGGCCTCCCTCCTGAGCTGTGGCGTTGGGAACAAGTCCCTTCTCCCTGAATGACATCCCCCAAATGGCCCGTGCAGGCCGGAGGGGCAGCAGAGCTCTGTGTCTACCAGAGGGAGAGTCAGCCGTAAGCGGCCCAGGTGCCTGGCACAGTCGCAGAGCCCGGCTCCGTGTCGCTGGCAGGCCGCCTTCACTCCGAGGACCTCACCCTGGAGCCTCAGGTGACACAGCAGCCTAGTACCCCTTTTCTCTTCTTGGTTCCCGGATCCGTCCATCCCCTGGCTTGAGTTCCCTCCAGCACTAACAGGGCCCGGCCAGGCCAACCGCCCAGGGGTAGCGGTGGTTCGTTGCCCATCCCCCACCCGAGAGACAGCCTGGCTTTCTTCCTCCCCTCCCCGGAACTCTGCCCCTCCAAATGCTCCTTCTCTTCTTCAAAATGCTGCGCTTCTCACCCTTGGCCTATCCCCAGGTGTCCAGGAGCTGGCCACTCTGGCTGTAGGTCAGATGTCACTTCCTCAGAGAGGAGCCCCAATCTAAAGCCCCCCTGACTCCCACTCAGTGCTTCGAAGCAGTTCTGTGGCTCGGTGGATAAAAGCAGAATGCATGTGGGTTTAAATCCCTGCTCTGCCACTTACTAGCTGAGTGAGAGTAAACAAGGGATCTCACATCTCTTGGTCTCTGTTTACTTACCTGGAAAATGATAGCAGCTTTCTCCGCCTGTGTTTGGGCGCAGTAAACCAGAGCATATAGGTGGGGGTCTTGGTGCAGCACACAGGGGGGCTCCCTGCAAGGTATCTGATATATTGCTGGGCCAAAGCAGAGTCCCTCCAAGTGAGCGGGGCTGGGGTCAGGACAGGCTGGATGTGGGTGAGCTCTGGGCCTTGGTTCCTCCATTTGAGATGAGAACAGACTCATTCTTCATGAAGATACAGGAGTGAGTGTTAGAGAAAATGCTTCAGAGCATGTATGCTTAGAGCAAAGAGAGACGAAGAGCACATACTTGACATCCAGACAGGTGTGGGTTTATGCCACAGCTTGGAAAATCACCAGCTGTGTGATCTGGTTAAAGAAATTAACCTGGCTGGGGACGCCTGGGTGGCTCGGTCTGTTAAGCATCTGCCTTCAGCTCAGGTCATGACCCCAGGGTCCTGGGATCAAGTCCTACATCGGGCTCCCTGCTCAGCGGGGAGCCTGCTTCTCCCTCTGCCTGCCATTCCCCCTGCTTGTGCACGCTCTCTCTCTCTCTTTCTGACAAATAAATAAAATCTTAAAAAAAAAAAAAAAAAAAGGAAGTAACCTGGCTGAAGTTGGGTCCCCATCCTGAGGATCTGAGCTTGGAGTTCTGCCCTTGGGGTGCTCAGAGGTGCCGAGTGGAGACATAGCAAAGGAAAATTTGCAGTCTAGTGTGGAGAATGTATTCATATAAGACATCGGGGGCCTTGAGAACCAGCAGAGGGCCCTAACCCAGACTCTGGGTTAGAGAAGGCTTCCGGGTACAACTGGCATTGGAGCCAAGACCAGAGGGCCAGGAGGAGCCGGCCAGTGATAGGAGTGTGGAATAGGGAAAAAGAGCTCCAGGCAGGAAGAATAGCATGTGCAAAGGCCCAGAGGTGAGCATGAGCTTATTCTCCATAGTCCTCTCATTACTGGGTTTAAAGAGATTTCTCCCTCCAGTGGCTATCTACCCCTTCCCAGGAGCATCTGGGCTTTAAATATCCCAGCCCAGTCTCTGGACTCAGATACTCAGCCATCAGCATCTGCACTAGTTAGCTTGGGCTGCTGTAACAAAATACCATAGGCTGGGGGGGTGGCGGGGTTTACACGATAGATATTTATTTCTCACAGTTCTAGAGGCTGGGAAGTCCAAGATCAAGGTGCCAGCCAATTAGATCCCTCGTGAGGGCTCTCTTCCTGGCTTGCAAACTGCCACCTTGCTCCACAATGGCAGGGAGAGAGAGAGAGAGAGAGAGAGAGAGAGAGTGAGTGGTCACTCTCCCTTCCTCATCTTATAAAGCCACTAATATCATCTTGAGGGCCCCACTCTCATGATCTCATCTAACCCTAATTACCTCCCAAAGGCCCTATTATGTTAAGGTATTTGTGGGGAAATAATTCAGTCCATAGCATCATCTGCCAGAGGACTGAGGGCGGCACCTGACTCCCTACCCAGACCTCCTGGGTCAGACTCCCCAGAGGAGGATCCCAGGAAATCATATTTTTATTTACCTCCTGGGATTTGGATCCATACACACGATGGAGAGACCCTTCTGGGCAGTCCTCAGTTTCCTTGGGCTCTTTGCAGTTCCTAATCTCTCTCAGACCACCTGGCCAAAACTTTCTCATGCTTCAAAACCTGTCCCAGGCTCCACCTCCTCTGGGGAGGCTTCCTTCACCCTTCCCCAGTCCCTAGTGTCAGACCTTCCTGCCACTGGCTCATTTCTGAATCCTGCTCTGGTTTCTCTGGCAGAAGTGTTATTGATCGCTCACACAGTGGCTCTTGAACAATGTGTTGTAATTATTTGTTTAGATGTCTGGATCTCTGAGACAGACATACACCTATATGAGCCCAGAAGTCAATATAGGGCCTAGTGCCTAGTAGGCCCTCTGCAAAATGTTCTGGATGGATAGAAGATGGAAGGATGGAAAGAAAATTGGAAGGAGGATAAAGGATAGAAGGAGGGATGGGAAACAGATGAGGGAGGGATGGGAGGAGGTATGGGAGAATGACTTGGAGGAGAAAGGATAGAAGGAAGGCTGGGAAGAAGATGAAGAGAGGGATGAGAAGAGGGGTGGGAGGAGGGATTAGAAGGAGAGAGGGATGGGAAGAGGGGTGGGTAGCAGATGAGGGGATGGGAAGGGTGGGAGGAGGGGTGGATGGAGGGATGAGAGGAGGGATAGAAAGAAGATGGGGGAGGGATGGGAAGAGGAGAGGGAGGAGGAGTGGGAGGAGGAATGGAGAGATGATGGAGATGGGAGGAAGGGTGGGAGGAGGGATAGGAGGAGGAGTGGGAGGGGGATGGGAGAAGATGGGGATGGGAGGAGGGATGGGAAGAAGGATGGGAGAATGACTTGGAGAGAGGATGAGAGGAAGGATGGGAGAAGGAGTAGGAGGGAAGAATAGGAGGAGGAGGAGGAGAGAAAGGCTTGGAGGAGGGATGAGGAGGGATTGGAGAAGAGTGAGAGAACAATGGGAGGAGGGATGAAGGATGAATGAATGAATGAATGAATGGGTACGTGAGCAGGTGAACACAATTCCTTTGACCACTGTGGCTCTGCCCACCCACACGGGAGCTGCAACTCGCCTTAACTCCGGCGGGCTCGCTCAGTTAACCAGGCCTCTGGTTTACTAACACCCTCTTCTGCAGCAGAGGCAATTAGAGCAAACGGCTGGAAGCTTCTCCCCAGGCAGCTCCACCTGCCCTGTCCTGTCCCATTAACTTCCAATTCAACAGCCATCCCCGACCTGCAATGTATAATGAAAGACGTTCAAAATATATCCAAATGGCATGAGTATTGATTTATTAATGCTGGGGAATGTTGCTCTAATTGAATTGAGATCCAGGAAGTAAGTTAATGTAGCTGCCGCTGCTACAGGAATTGAATTACCCCAGGGCCCAGAATTATTACCTTTTCACTCTCTTTGTTGTCAGTGGGATAAATAACAAATCAATTGACAATTCACCCTGGTGGCAAAAAAAAAAACCAAAAAACACACACACACACACAACCCAGCAACAACAACAAAAAATGTCCACAGAGTCTTAGACACAGAGCCGGGGAATGGGTGTAGGTGAGGGGTGGGGAGCTTCCTGGAGGAGGTGGAGTGGGAAGGGGAGAAGAAAGGAGGGGCTGTCTGCAAGCCTGCCCCTTCCCTAGTCGAGCAGCCAGAGTCCCCTAGAACACCAGCTGCTTAGCCTGGAAGGGCCGCCACCGCTCACTGACCGCATCCCCGGATGCACGGCGAGGGCCAGAGATGGGGAGGGACGTGCCCCGAGTCACTCGGTGAGTCCCTGTGATTCTCACCACCTCCCTGGCCTCAGCTGCTCGCACATTCCCAGGTCATAAGCTCTCTTTCTAAAGCCTCCTCCGATGTCTGAGCTGGTCCCCCTGCTCCCTCCTGCCTCAGGTGGCTCCACCCGAGGGTCCTCTGAGGCCCGAGCTGCCCACTGGGCGCAAGTCTTTGAGGGTCGGATGTTGAGGGCTGAACGTTCACTTGGCCATGAGAAACTTGTGCTAGGATTCTGGAAACGTCTCAGAGGATGGAAAGACTCTGGTCTGTTCCATCGTGAAGAAGAATCTCAGGAGTGAGGCCAGGAGACTGTGACTTCAGTTAGCATCTTCCTCAAAATCCCTCCCTCCCTCCTGTTTCTCCCGTAGTATCCCCATGTGTCTTGTGGCCTTCTCCCTACCTCTCCTGCAATGGGACACCTTTTGGGGGGATCAACGGTCTCTCCAAAATAAAGGATTGTGGAAGCAGACGTACTTGGCTTGCAAGCCCAGCTCTGTTTGTTTGGTGCTATAGCTTTAGAACTGTAACTTAGAACCCTAAGTCATCGGGTTCCTATCTCTGAGCCTTCGGTTCCCCACCTGGCGAACGGGAGCAGAACTCTTGGGAGCCTCATGAGATAGTGGCTAGCAGTGCTCCAGAAACCTCGGAGTGGCTGACGACCGCCAGGGGCCTGGCCGGTGTCTGCCAGGGACCACACACTTCTCCCGCCAGACGCCTCCGGCCGTTGGCTGTCCAAACGGGTGTCTGCAGAGCAGCCCGGCTGGCCGTGTTCTGGTCAAGGAAGAGAAAGGCTGAGTTAATTAAATCAACAGCTAACGGTGCAGGTTACCCACAAAAGTGAACTTTAGTGCCCCTAAAACCACTGACCAAAGGAGGGCTGGGAAAAAAATGAAACCACAGTTGGAGTAAAATGGAAAAAGAACTCATCAGCTCTACATCACTCCAGCCGGCCACAGGTATCAGAATATTAATTGGTCTTTGACTCGATTTGGCTGTGGGAGTCAGGGCAGGCTGTGGCTTCGGGCAGCCCAGCTGAGAGCCATGGGCTGGCTGCGGGGCATGCTGGGAGTGCGGCCTGGGGTGGGGGAGGGGGAGGGGGGCCGGCCGTGCACCTGCCGGGCTCCGGGCTGACGGGGGGGGCGGGTGTGAGTGAGTGTGGAAGCGGGCGCGGGTGCCCTTGTGGGTGTGAGGAGTCGGGGGCGTGTCGTGTGGCGAGCGAGCCCGGTGACGCGCAGTGTCACATGAGAAAGGAGCTGGGGCTGGGCTCGGCCCCTGAGAAGCCGGCGATCTGCTCCTCACAGCAGCCCCAGCAGGGAGGTGACTCCACGAAGGCTCACAGCTAAGCTCTCACCAGCTCACTCGGTCACCCGCAGCGGCAGTAAGGACCGCAGAGATAGTGACAAAGTTCGCTCCCGCCCGCGAAGTGACCGGGTGGACTCGGAGCCCGGGGCCCGGGCCAGAGGAGGCACTGGGAGAGTCCCCTCCCTGCCCGGCCCAGGCGCTGCCCTCCCTGCCCGCGGCACAGGGAGGGTGGGGGCACTTGCTTGAGGTCACACAGCAAGTCAAAACCCAGGGCCCCAAGTTTCCAGTCCTGGTACTCTTCTCTCAAACTTCCGTGCTCCCAGGGGCCACGGGAGGGCATTCAAACCACAGCTCGAGCTGCGAGGTGGCAACTGACAGTGGCTTCAGTGTCCAGGAGGCAAGGGGGAGTGCTGGAGACTGTGACAAACTGGAGAGCCCAGGCCCGGTCCCAGGGGACAGCCGCTCCTCAGCACGGAGCAGGAACATGGGGCCATGTTGCCGGAGCACCTGCTTTTGCAAGCCAACTGGGAATGTGGCCTTGATGTGACGTTTTACAATCTCTACAGCAACAGGCCGCACTGGCCACCTGTGGGCCGCAGGTGGTGACGCTAGGGCTGTCTCTGGCCCTTGGTGGCGGAACTGTGGGAGAAGATGCAAGGCGTGAGACACCTGTTGGCTTATTGCATTCAGTCACTTATTCACTCCACTCTTTCACCCTTCTGTCTGGGCTTTGCTGTCTGTCTGCTTTTTCCCCCGTGGGGTTCTGGCTTCCCCGTGGCAGAATGAGCCTGTCTGAACTCCCCAACATCCCAGCAGCCGGGATGGGGGCAAGGAAGAATTTCAGAGAACATAGGAGCCCGCTGGTGCCTCTCTTGGAATCTTCCTGGACCAGGGGCAAGGCTTCCTTGGCATGGCAGAGAGTGGTGCTGAGCTGCAGAGCCCGTATCAGACAGACCCAATCCCTAGTCCTGCTCCTGTTCCTTTCCTAGGGACTAAAATTTGGGGTCACACGGGCCGAGGCCGGAATCCTGACTCTGCCACTGACGAACTCTGACCTTGAGCCAGTGGCCATCCCTCTCTGAGGCTTAGTGAAGAAGATCCTGCGGATACCCGGTCGTGTCCCATTGGCACTCACTCCTTCACACTCAGGGATGCTCACTGAAACTCTGCGACTCTGCCTGAGGACTTTTCTCAGCCGCGTGAGAGAGACAGGTGCTCGTGGGCCAGGTGGCCAGCACGGAGCGTGATGCCCTCAGAAGCATACCTTATAATAATGACACGTAGGGTGTTGGGGGACAAATATCCCAGCTCCTTCACCCTCTGGTTGGGATAATTCTTTTTTTTAAAGATTTATTTATTACAGAGAGAGAGAGAGAGAATGCAGGAGGAGGAGCAGAGAGAGAGGGAATCTCAAGCAGACTCCCTGTTGAGTGGGGAGCCCGATGTGGGGCTCAGTCTCTTGACCCCAAGATCACGACCTGAGACTAAAACCAAGAGTTGGACGCTCAACCAACTGAGCCACCCAGGCGCCCCTCTGGTTGGGATAATTCTGAGGCATATTCTATACTGTCTCCCAAATTTCCCAAGGGGATCAAGCTCCAGTTGCTCAAGGAGTAATTTGCTTGGTGACTAAAGCTTTCATGTCTCTCTTCCCTCCCCTTCTCATTTCCCCTCTTCCTCACCAATGTCTCCTGGTCTCTTCTGAGTAAACTACTCACAGTAAGCCTGTGTCTCATGGTCTGCTTCTGGGGGAAACCCAACCTAAGAACCTCAGTTTACTCAGCTGTCAAATGGGTACATTTAATATCTCTTCAGAAATGCTGTTAGGGTAAACAAGTTACTGCCTACATAAATGCCCAGGAGCTGCCGGGCACACTGAAAACCTTCCCTCATTAGGTGGTAGCTTTTATTATTTTTGATATTGTTGTGATATTGGAGCTGACCCCCCAATCCCAAGGCCAAGTCCATTAGGGCAGCTTTGAGGTGGGAGCCTGGCTACTGCAGGAGGGCCTCAGGGGCTGACCGAGGGCTCGGGGTGGAAGGGCAGGGAAGAATGCCCTCCTCTGTTGTGAGGATGGTGGAGTCTGTGTAGCAAAGAGGGTTGGGCCCCAGGGGAGCCCATCAGCACCACCCCTGCCCCCAGAGCTTGGAGCTGTTAGTGAAAATGGTGCTAATGGGGCTGGGCCCAGCTGTCACGGGGAGGGGGAAGGGGCCTGAGGGAGGGGCAGGTGCGGGATGGCTGAAGAGGTCCTGCAGCCTGGCCTGCCCAGGGCTGCCCAGGGCCCCAGAGGCAGAGTCTCCTTAACTCAGCACAGGAGGCTTCAGGGCAGGGCGGGGGGGGGGGGGGGGTGCTGGGGTGCTCCAAGCTGTCTCCCTAGACGATCAAATACAGGTCTTGTACCTGCCCAGATTCTAGTGGGTTCTTGAGCCAGGACATTGGGCAAGACACTTCTCTACTCTGAACCTGTTTCCTCATCTTTAAAATGGAACGAGTGATAATACTGACTTTCTTGGATTATTTTGAAGATTCAACTTCAAAATAAAATTAAATTGGGCCAGAGAAGGGTGAGTAAGTTCCCCTCCCTGAGAAAGGGCCTGGCCTCCTCTCCCTGCCCAGGCCTCTGCTCGGCGCCCTCTCTCTGGCCCTGCCATCGTCTGGAGGCTGGAGGTGGAGACCAACATCTTCTCTGACTTGTCTGCCTTTGGTCTCAAACCTCGTGTAAGTCCCAGGGGCTGTGGTCGCTGCGAAGTCTTTGTGTCCAGAGGGCTGTTGCCCCAGGGATAAAGGGCGGAGGGTCCCCCCTTCCACCCCGGAGCAGGAAGGAGTGAGGTTCTAAGTGAGTCTCTGGCCCTCGGTCAGTGTAGTTTCCTGTCGCACACCTCCCTCTCGGGACAGCTGCCCTGGATTTGGGTCTCCAAGTTCCCGCAGCCAGAATCACGCTCTCCTGTTTCATACCCACCTTGCGTGACGATCCTTAATCTAGCACTCGACAGTTTGCAAAACCCCTTGTGTATTCCGCTCCCCCAGGGGCTTCTCAGAGTCGGCTCCTGAGGTTCCAGGCTGCCATTAGGATTCCCATTTTGAAGTTCAGCCAACTGAGCCGGGCCAGGACTAGGGTGAGGCAGGCCAGGGGTCCAGGGCTAACCTGTGCTTGCGGGAGCTTGAGAGTGAGTGCCCTGGCTTGGCCCACCCTGGTGCTGGGCCTGAAAATGAGGCCGGAGGGGCAGAGCGGGCCACTGATGGGGGTCCCCCCTGACCCTTGTGCTGGGCTGTTTCCTCTCTACCACAGCAAGGACGGAAGGCTTGTTCGTGAGCAAAGTGACCCCGGAAGAAGGAAGGTGGGATCTGTGGGTCTGCATGGGGTTGGGGTCTGGTTAGATAGGAGGCCTGGAAGCATAGGAGTCTGTGGCTCTGCCCAGGGAACAGCTGGGAAAGCCCGTTATTTCAACTGCAGCATGAGGCCCGTTGTGGGGGGGAGGGTGTGATTCTAGTGACTTTCTGGAAGGAGGGGACTGCCCTGCGTGGGGGTGGGTATCAGTGTCCTTGGAACTGTGAGGGCAGGAGGCCTCCAAGGGGCAGGACGCTTTGGCCGAGTCTGGTGAAAATAAAAAAGGCACAAACCTCAAGACCTGGCCATCCCACTTCTAGAAATATCTGCTGGCACTTCCTACCTGCCAGGCAGTTTTAAGTGCTTTATATATATTAACTCATTGAATGACAAGGGCCCTCTTAGGTAAGGGCACTGTTGTTATCCCCATTTTCCAGATGAGGGCACTGAGTCCCCAGAGAGACTGACCCGTGCAAGCCGCCTTCTGCTCAGGTGCTCCTGGCTACCATGAGGTTCTTCCTCCACCTTCAGAAACATTAGCCTGGGGTGATGAGACATACCGGAGAGTTCATGGAAGCTTTGCTTGTAGGAGCAACACAGCCAAGAGGGAACCACGTCACTGCCCGCTGACAAGAGCCACACACGCTCCAGAACAATCCACCAATCCCTCCGACGCTGAAAAAGAATGAGGTCAAACTGTATGCTTTATATTGAGACGATCTATTAACTGAAAAAAGTAATTTGCTGCTGTGTGCCTGAGCCCATATTTAGAAGGGAAAGAACGGAACTGCACACATCTCACTAAGTCTTGGAAGAGCTGGAAGGGTCCAGACCAAACCGCTGCTGTGACGAGGCCGCTTCTCAGAGCAAGGGTGGGGGTGGGGTAGAGAACCAGCTTAGGCCAGAGTAGGAAACTGTTGCAACGAGCGTAGGTTATTTTTGTAATTGCACAGGAAACATGTTTTTTGAAAGAAAAGATAGGAAAGAACCTTCTAAAGGTGTCCTGGGAGCCCCTCCTCAAGTTCTGGCTCTCAGACCCTTGTGGGGAGGCCTCCACCTGGACGGACTGGCCGACTCAGGCACGTCCCTACCCAGAGGGAGAGGCGAAGGTGTTGCGAGGGGAACTCCCTCCTTTCTATCTTGCTCTGTGTCCCCTCCAGGCTGCGACCCCCTCTGGGGGTCAAGGGCAGTGGGCCAGGAGCCAGGCTCTACCTGGGAGCACCCTCCTCCCCACCCCCCAGGCCCTCTCCTCTCTGACTCCGACCACTTGTTCGAGTTTCAGGCCTGTTTTTTTTCTTTGGTCTCAGTTTTCTCACCTCCAAAATGGGAATAATGTCCTTCCCAAGCTTGGTCTGGGGATGAAATGAAATGCATTTTGGGAACTGTCAAGTAGGGCAAGATTTGAGGGATTATAATTTTTCTTTACTAGTGACCTTTTGGATCTAAGAGATCTGGATTCGAATTCTAGTTCCACCACTGACCAGCTGTGGACAAGAGGGTGAACCTCTGACCTCAGTTTCTTCACCTGCAAAATGGAAACAAAAGTAGATCGCTCACAGGGTTGCCATAGAAATTCAAGGGGGGCGTTGAGGAAAGCATTCAACATGGTCCCTGGCACGCGGCAAAGGCTCCCTAAATGGTTGTCATGATGAGGAAGAAGGTGCCAGGGGCCGCCCAGGGGCGCTGGGTCTCGGCGAGGCCTGAGCGGGGATTACAGGGTGTGACGGCAAATGAAGGCCCAGAAGAAGGGCGACCACTCAGGAAGTTGGGCCTTCTTTCTGTCGTGACTTCAAGAAGGGGAACCGGGGCTGGGGTTTGGCAGGAGGAGTGTGGCCACCATGGTGAGTCCCACAGCCCAGCCTGGGGGCTGCTCTCCCACCACATGCTGGCCAGGCCGCCAGGGAATGGAGAAGTAAGAGCCGTCTCCAGGGGAGGGCCAGACAGGCCAACCGAGCGTGGAAAAACCCTCTGGTCGGAGTGGTCTGGGGGATGGAAAGCGCCGGCCCCAGGCCTGGCCACCTCTACTCCTACAGCCCCAGGTCCCAGGCTTTCCCAGCGCGGATCCACCAGGTCAGCCAAAGCCAGTCTGCTGGTCTGGCCTTGCCACGGCTCCTTCGTGTCCCCGGAGTGAAGCCTCATCCAGCTCCTTTCCCTGACCTTCCTAGCCTGCGTGGGTCTGACTTCAGCTTGCCCTCAGCCTTCGTGGTGTGGCCTGAGGGGCGGCAGGGGGGCTCAGTCTGGGCCTGGAGCTCTCCCGGGCTGCTGAAGGGGCCGCCCTAGCTTCTCCAGCTTTGTCCCAAATCCTCAGGAGGACTCTCCCCTGGCTGGGTCTGCACCAGCTCCTGGGACAGAACGGGCACACTCTCTCCGTGGAGATGGAGACTTCTCAGGGTGCAGAGAAGCTCAGCCAGAGTCCCAGGCACAGCCCGGCGGGGACTGGGTCACCACCATGGTGGCCACAGACAGGTACTGTTCAGCTCACCTTCGGGAGATCCTGCTGTGGGGGGCCCAGTGGCCGAGCACCACATCTCCGAATCCACCACCAGCCAGGCCACATCTATCCAATCCCTGAGCCTGGCGGAAGTGTCCGACCTGTTTCCTGCTCTGGGGGCCCTTCCTGCCCTGTTGTCCTTCCTAGGCATTTCCCCTAAGCAATCTCTTGCGTGTCCAATCCCACCCTGACGTCTTATCAGAGGGCCAAATAACACACTCATTTTACAGATGGGAAAACTGAGGCTTAGGAGTGGGAAATGACCTTACCCAAAGTCACACAGCATATTATGGCCAGAGCCAGTTCGGAGACTTGTTCCTTCCATCACTTCCTCCCCTGCTTCACTCCCTGGATCCAGTGTGGAAGTCCAAAACCAGGACAGCCTCTGTCTCACGGAAAGCAAGGCTGACTCTGGAGGTATCTGAGCTGGGAGAGGTGTGGCCTGGGGCTGGGGCAGGCTGAGAGGCCTCCTGCCCGGGGGCCATGGCGGCGGGCTCAGGCCCTGCTGGCCGTCTGGGGTCCTGCTGGGATCCCTGTGCAGGGTTCTCTCTGGGGAGCAGGACAGCAGCCTGGCTTTTAAAGCCACACAACATCATTAAGTCTGTGATGGAGCCCAGGCCCTAATGGCTTCTCCACGACTCTCTGTCGCCATTCCCCACTTCTGGGGAGGGCGGGTCAGGGGCTGGGAGATGGCTGCGTGGGGTGGGGGGGAAGCACTCTGGGGACTCTGATCTTGGACTTGGCCGCCCTCTGTGAAGGGGCTCCGTCTGACCAACTCCACATTTCACTCTCGAGGCATCAAGGTTTGAGTGGGCAGGGCCTGATACGGCCTGTGTGTCCTCTGCAGAGGGAAACCAAGGCCCAAGGGGGGTGGTCACAGGACGTGCTCAAGTCCACAGCTGAAGCAGCATAGAAGTCTCCTCACGGCCTTGCCCCTTTCAGTGCTGCCTCCCTCCAAGCCCACCCCATCCGTCACGGCATCTGATTTCCTCTCACGCCTCTGTCACACGCAGACACGCCACCCTTATTGCCCCTGGAAGGAGGCAAGGTTGCTGCCCCTCTCAGGAAGAAGAAAATCCAGGAGACTCATTCCCACTGGCATGGTTTTGCCCGTCTAGATTCCTCATTTCAACAGCGGGTTTGTATTTATCACAAAAGCACATGCCTTATTATATGTCATATATCATTTTACCCGTCAGGCCTCAGATAAACTGCAAGCTCATCAGTGTGGCCTATGAGGCCTTGTGAGGCTGGCCCGGCCGCCATCTTTGACCTCCCGCCCTGCAGCCGCTCTGACCTGGGTCTCTGTGCTCTGGGCCTCCAGCCACCTTCCCCCTGCAGGGCTTTAGCCGGTCCCCCTGCTGCCACCCTCTCCTCCTCACGCCTTGCCTTCCCACTCACTCCTCAGACCTCGGCTCGGGGCCATGCCTGATGGGGTGAGGCCCCTGGTATAAGCGCTCCTGCCACCCAATCCTGCTCATCCCCTTAAAAAGACATAAATATATTTGGGGTTCTTTGTTTTGTGTGCCTGTCTCCCCTGCTCTGTAGCAGGTTCCTGTGGCAGGGACAGAGCGCATGATGTGGAAGGAAGGGAGGGAGGAAGGAAGGAAGGGAGGGAGGAAGGGAAGGAGGGAAGGAAGGGAGGGAGGGAAGGAGGGAAGAAAGGAAGGAAGGGAGGCAGGAAGGAAGGAAGGGAGGGAGGGAGGAAGGAGGGAAGGGAGGGAAGGAGGGAAGGAAGGGAGGGAGGGAAGGAGGGAAGAAAGGAAGGAAGGGAGGCAGGAAGGAAGGAAGGGAGGGAGGGAGGAAGGAGGGAAGGGAGGGAAGGAGGGAAGGAAGGAAGGGAGGGAAGGAGGGAAGGAAGGGAAGGAAGCTGAAGTTCCAAAGTTGACTTTGAGCTTCCCAGCCACCAAGGCAAAAAGGAAGATATGGTCGGTTGCATCGGTGTCGGTGTGGGAAAGGAGGAAGCCCACCAGTTCCTCAGGGGAAGTCCAGCTCTCTGTGGGGAGGGGTGCTGAGTGATGGGGCAGCTGGTGCCTTCAGCATCCTTCCATGGATGCCCTCACGGATTTCCCAAGGCAACTGCTCACGCCAGTTGTGGATGAACGCTGGGAAGGAGACAGCGCAGAGCAGTTGGGAGGTGGCGTTTCTGCAGAGGACGCAACGGGCCACGACCCGCCTAGAGGAGCCGGTGACAGGGCGTCCCCACCCTTGTGCACGGACACTGCAAAGTGCTCAGTCCCTGGGATCCGTGTTGTCAAACCAACCCCGGGGACTGTTTCCTGGCCTGGTCTTGGTGAAGCTTGGCTCTCAGAAGATTCTAGGCTGTGCTCCAAGCAGACACCTTGCCAGTGCTCTGGCCTGGGAGAGAGGCCACCCTGGCTGCAGGAGGGTGGAGTGTGGTGGTGGAGGGTGGGCCTGCACTCCTGTCCCATTTTCCACCAGTTACCTCACCTCACAGTGCCTACGATTCTTCCTTTGTAAAATGGGGATTGTCTTAGCGCTGCCTTCGGAAGGATGCTGGCAGGATGAAACAAGGCCGTGTCCGGCAGCCGTGAGCACCTGCTAGCCTCAGGATTAGAGGGGCCTAGAGCCAAAGCCAGGAGGCTCTCACCAGAGTCAGAGACTTAGTGAAAGGGGTATTTGTGTGGGGAATGAAAGGCCAGGGTACATCTCTCATGGTGGAATCTAGGGATCGTCCTTCCTCAGCACTTCCATAGCGCACCATGTGCTCTGTCCTTGGTTTCCTGGAAAGGGAGTAAACTGAGGCACAGAAACACAGCCCACACACGCCAAGAATGTGTCTATGCTGGGAGGTTGGGGTGGGGGGAGATTGGATGCACCCATCTAAGAAGAGAAGGATCCCAGTTCCTTCAGGCCAAGTGTCCAGGTTCTGATACACACGGAGGGTCTCAAGTTGTCCTGGGGAGTGAGGGACAGGGTGGGAGGCCGGGAAGGGGCTCCAGCCATGGATTGAGCGGGAGAGAAGAATTTGGATCCCAGACTGGGGGGACGGAGGGCATTCCGGGTGTGGGATGGCATGGAAACCATCACTGCTGGCAAGGGGCCCTGTCCAGGCGGAGCACTGTCACGCACCCCTATAGTCTCAACCTCTTGAGTCCCCACAGCAGCCCTAGAGTCGGTGTTCTAATCTCCATTTTACATAGAGGAAACTGAGGCACAGGGAGGCTAAGGAACTTGCCCAAGGCCACAAAGCTAGAGCCGTAGTCCGCTTGGGCTGCTATAACAAAATTACCACAGGCAGGGTATTTAGCAATAGAAGCAATAGACATGTATTTCTCACAGTCCTGGAGGCTGGAAATCCGAGATCAAGGTGGTGGCAAGGTGAGTCCGTTCTGAGGCCTCTTCTCTTGCCTTGCAGTCAGTTACCTCCTCGAGTGTGCTCACATGACCTCTTTGTGCGTGCGTGGAGAGAGAGCGAATGAGCTTTCTGGTGTCGCCTCTCGTAAGGGCACTACTCCTCTTGGATTAGGACCCAACCTTACGGCCTCATTTAGCCTCAGTTACTTCCTTAGAGGCCCAATCTCTAAATACAACCGCACCGGGGATTAGGGCTTCGACAAACGGATTTGGGGGTGAGGGACACAAACATTCCGTCCATACAGCTAGGAAGGGACCAAGTTGAGAGCTGAACCCAGGTCACATGTCCAGTCCGCAGCCCTGGCCCTGAAACGCACATGTCAGAGGGGATGCCGCTGGGGTTCAAGGGCTGCAGCTGGGGTCCAGCCGGAAGCAGGGAAAGCAGGCAACAGCAGCCATGGAGAGGCAGGAGTGGAAAGAGGAGCTTCCCTGGGAAGGTCAGGGATTGATGGAGGGTGTGGGGAGTAGATCTGGCCAGGGCGAGAGGCTCATTAGCAGGAGACCCAGCTGGCCCGCTGCTCCAGACCATGAACTTGGCAAAGGGCAGCCATCCAGGGACAGAGGGTGGCCTGTCCATGCAGAAGGGGCTCCCAAGGAGGCCCCGGTCAGATCAATGTGGGCAGCCAGGTCGATGAGAGCTCAGCGGGCCCTAGGGACCAGACCTTGGCTGCAGAGCTGGGGGATAGCGGCGCCGCTGCCGAGAGGGGCCGCGTGCTAAGCACTTCCCTCCCGCCGTGCTCACTGAAGAGGAACTCGATCAAGCCCAGTGCCTTCTGCGTTCCTCAAAACCCCCCTTCAAAGCTGCTCTTGTCCTCATTTCACAGATGAAGAAACTGAGGTGCAGAGAAATTGAACTTGCCTGTGTTGGGCAATCATTCAAACACAGAAGCCTGACTCCTAGACTTTTTTTTTTTTTTAAAGATTTTATTTATTTGACAGAGAGAGATAGTGACAGCAGGAACACAAGCGGGGGGAGTGGGAGAGGGAGAGTAGGCTTCTCGTGGAGCAGGGAGCCCGATGCGGGGCTCGATCCCAGGACCCTGGGATCATGACCTGAGCCGAAGGCAGATGCTTAACGACTGAGCCACCCAGGCGCCCCCAGACTCCTAGACTCTTTTTTTTTTTTTTAAAGATTTTTATTTATTTATTTAACAGAGAGAGAGAGAGAGCACAAGTAGGCAGAGTGGCAGGCAGAGGGAGAGGGAGAAGCAGGCTCTCCGCTGAGCAGGGAGCCCGATGCGGGACTCGATCCCAGGACCCTGGGATCATAACCTGAGCCGAAGGCAACCGCCCAACCGATTGAGTCACCCAGGTACCCTGGACTCCTAGACTCTTGATAATGCTTTTTTCCAGAACTATCTCTCCTTGGCCCAGTTCTCAGTGCCTCCTTCCCTTGCTAGCTTTGGTGGACAGACTGGCAGGTGGTCTTTGCCCCTCTCATTTGTCAGTCTCTGGTTTGGTCCTGAGTGAATGGCAGTTGGAGGTGAGTGGGGAGGAGCGGGAAAGCAGAACTGAGCTCCGTGGGGCAGCTGAGCAAACTGGCTGGAAGCCAGGGTGGATGGGATGGGGCCACTGTTGTGTGTGGTCATCTGCATCCGCTGCCATCTCTGTGTCCCCTTGACCAAGCCAATGAGGCCGGCATGGGACAGTATGGGCTCTCTCAAGGCACTAAAACCCGGAGCCCCATATTGGAGGGGGCGAGTACCCACATTGTAGATTGTGGTACCCCTGCTGTGTGCCGGGCACAGCTTTAGATATATAGGATTTGACAACAAGTCAAAACAGGGCAGTCCCTACTTGCATGGGGTTTACAGGCACTCAGGGAAGTCCGACACTCATCACCTAATCACATACAACAAGGTGAGATAGCCCCTGAGGCCAGCATCATGAACATGGCATGAGACAGTGGAATGGGGCTGGCCGGGGGTTGGGGGTGTGACCTGGGAAGGTTGGTCAGGGAAGGCCTTCCCAAGGAAGTGGCAATTGAGTTGTGGTTTTCAGTATGAACAGGTTAAGAAGGAAAGGGAAGCGGGCACCACCTGTGCAAAGGCCCTGTGGTGGGAGAGGACAAGAAGGATACAAGTGCCTGAAGGAAGATGGCCAGAGAGCAGGAGCACGCAGAAGAGGTTCGTGGTTTGGGGAGGTGGTTGGACATCTAGGCCAGAGGACCTGGGGCCTTGGGGTCCTGTGGAAGAGGTAAAAAGACTTCCCTAAGAGTTGTGGGATGTCAGTGAAGGGCGTGACCACAATACCATGATTTTGTGGCTTCTAGAATGCACATTTCACCTTTAACGTCTCTGAAATTGAGATGAACTTTGTAATCTATAGTTTGTCTTAGTTTACCTGGCAATACTTTTCTTCACAGTGCATGAAACCATGGTGTGTCTTAAAATTGATTGAAGATGTCTTCCACCAGGGGAAATACAGTATATAGATGAGAGTGACAGCACCCCAATGGAAGAGGTAAGGAGCCTGGGATCCCACCACTCAGCCCCCTCACCCCCACGGGAGTCTCTGCCACTCCCAAGACTCCAGAGAACACAGCTAGGTTAGAAATTAAGGGTCTTGAGTGCGCAGACTTATTCATGATCCATACACTTGGGCCCCACCCAGACAGGCCGAATCAGACTCTCTGGGGTGACTCAGGAATCCACTTCTCAGGGCCAGCTTGGGTGCTGCCGGTCTATTTAGTCTCCAAGGCCCTGGCCTTGACTGTCCAGGATTCTGTTTCTAGAACATGAGTTTTAATGTGGTTAGGATATTACAGACTGTAAAAAGCACCCTGGCCCTGCACACAGTAGGCCGGTTGCCGGGGTGGCAGACATGCACAAAAATGGCCTGAGGTTGTTTCCCCACATCCCGCGGGAACAGAGGTCCTAGGAGCTTCCACAGCTACCCTTCTCTGACTGCTTTTTTCCTGCCGGGCAATCGATCCTGCGAAGTTTTCTGGGGGCAAAGGAAAGGTCATTTGTCCCCCGACCCTGGCCCCCACCCCTCTGTCTTTATCTTTACCCCTCTTCCTCCCCCCACTACGCACACTGTTTTGAGGGCAGTAGCTGTTGGCTGGGTGGTAGCTAATGTGGGTCACAAAAGTCACCCAAGTGACGAGGATCAATAGTAGATTCAATTTTCCTGCTTCAATTTTAGAGCTTTTTAGCTTCACATCGGTTTGACTCAATTGGACAGAAAAGCAGCCGAGTGGCCGCCTGGGCCCCAGAGACCTTGCTTGGGAGCACCCCCCACCTTTTCCGATTGGCCTTTGAGTCCCGCCAGGGCCACACAGGGGGCCTGTGTCAGGTGTCCACACTGCTGGAGGAAGAATGGCAAGGGGTGGCTGGGCCAAGGGCATGTGGAAGGAACAGTATGGAGGCTGCTTCCCGCCTCGCCCCAAACCAGGGCTGTGGTCACTGTGGGCAGTGCAACTCTCTAAACGTGCTGGCTAAATGCGGGCAAAGGAGCTCACTTGTTTATTTTTAGTCCCTGGAGCCTTTCTGAGTCTCTGGCAGGCTAACAGTTCTGCTGCTCAGAGGAGGCAGGGTTATGGATATGGGTGGGGTGGGAGATCTGGCCTTACATTCTGACCACCCTCTCTGCAGCACACACACACGCCCCTAATGGTCCCCAGCCCCTCAGACTTCAGACCTGAGAAGGAAGGCACAGAGACGTATATGGAAGGCTGTTCATTTCAGTGATAGCAAAGGCCTGGAAAAAACTCAGAGGTCCATCAGAGGAGGGAATGGTGGGTGTGTTATGGCATATCTATGCAATGGAGTCATATTTAGTGGTGGAAGAATCAAGTAACATCAAAATGCACTCATCTGGAGAAATCTCTGAGACAGACTGCTAAATGGAAAAGCTAATTATAGAGCAGTGTAAATAGCACAATTCCGCTTTGTTAGAAAATGTGTGTGTGGTTGAATGAGCATATACCTTCTACACAGTTTTGTCTCAATATTCTTAGGAAAAGGATACGAAAGATACCATATTTGGGGATTTTACTTTTTAATTTACATAGCTAAGAAAAAAAGCTATGGCATATGGATGATTTAGCCTTTTTGTTTTGTTTTGTTTTCAGTATAAAATTTGCAACAGTTAACAATTATGATGATAGATCTGTATATACAAATACGGAAAGATATTCACACTGCTTTTTAAAAAGGCAATTTAGGGAAAAGCAGATATAACATGGTCCTATTTATATAAAGTAAATCCTGCATGTGAAGATCTAAATAATATCTATGTAGGTTTCTTAAATGCACAGGAAAGGATCCGTAGAGTAGATATCAGTCTGTTTTGGTTTTTTTTTTTAAGATTTTATTTATTTATTTATTTGAGAGAGAGAGAGGGAGAAACAGCATGAGAGGGGATAGGGTCAGAGGGAGAATCAGGCTCCCCGCTGAGCCGGGAGCCCGATGTGGGACTCGATCCCAGGACTCCGGGATCATGACCTGAGCCGAAGGCAGTCGCTTAACCAACTGAGCCACCCAGGCGCCCCATGATATCAGTCTGTTAACAAGGCTCACTTCTGAAAAGGAGCAAGGAATTGCAGGGAGCAGGTGAAGGGAGCGGTCACTCTTAACTCCCAAGGCTTGGGGTGCTTTCAGGACATGGGGACCCTGAGAAGGGGTGATGAGTGGCAAATGGAGACAAATGGACAGCAAGGAGGAGTGTGGGTGCCCAGGGGCTTCAGTGATGGTCATGGCCGTCGGGGGAGGGATGCTTGGATTTGACTATTCATATTTGAACTTCATATCTGGGGCCAGTAAAGGAGCGGTGAAGGGAAACTGGATGTGATGGGTTGGGGGACGATGTGAAGGCTTCTCCAGAGGGTTGGCCCTGCCTGTCCGTGTGGTTGCTGCATAACCAGGGGATCCCCCCACAGGCCTACCTGCCCCCAATTCCTCCTCTCCTTCCAGTCTTTTCTGGCGAGCAGGGGCTGATGCCAGGGCCGACAGGCGTGGCCTTGGACGCTGGCTCCTGCCCTATAGCACTGACCACAGCAGCCACGTGCAGCAACCCGAGGCCTCCACGATGGTGACCTTTCCAGAGCCTTGATAAGGCATTAGTGTCCACACAGAGGCTGGGCCTGGCCTTCAGCCAATCTGGTCACTCCTGAGTCCCTAGGGCCTCCTGATTGCCCCTAAACCCACTGAATAAATGAATAATAGAGATGAGATGAGTAATAGATCTGCTGGTGGCCTGGGGAATTGGAAGCAAACAGAATCCCGAGGGGAAGTTTGGGCTGACTGCCCAGCTCTGAATGGCAGGGTGGGGTGCTGGGTATGCGGGGGTCAAGAGGGGATCCAAAGAGCCTTACTCTAGGACTGAGCAGTCCTGGTCTGAGCAGGGCCAGGGGAGTAGGGAGGGGCTCGCAGGGCTGAGTAGGGCAGCACACAGTCCTGCCACATGCCTGGCCTAGTGCAGCCACTTTGCTGCTCAGGACAGTGTCTCCCTAGTGTATGATGGGCTGTGTCCAGGGAAACATCAGAGAGGGACCACCAGGGAGTATGGGTATGGGAGACAAATGTATTATAAGAAGCGGGTTTTAATCCTGCCCCCCCCAACTTTCTAGCTGGGTGACATTGGGTTAGTTACTTAACCTTTCTGAGCCTCAATTTCCATCATCAATAAAATGGGGGTAATCACAGTACCTCTCTTATAGGCTTGTTTGGGATTACAATGAGATGTATTTAAAGTGTGTAGTGCAGGCCCAGACATTTATGAAGGTTGAATAAATAGCAGTAACCATCCCCCCCACCCCTTATTCATATTGGTATTATGAGTTCAGGGTCTCAGAAATGCATGGCCACACAGGGGGCTAGGCTGGGATGACCAAGTTTCATGCTGGGAGGGGACTGGATGGGGACTTTGAAAGTGTCCTCTGAAGAGCCAGTGCCCAGGACATGCTGCCTCCCCCAGGAAGCCCACGGTGCTGTGGGTTTGGATCTGGGCACCACCAACCTCACCCTGGAGCAGGTCTGCGGGAAGCAGCTGGGTGAGGGGGTGAGGGTCAGCCTTGCTCTGGACTGAGGCTGTGATGTTCGAAGCTCCTACTCTAACCTGGGCTGAGGGGCTCAACAGCTCCTTTCCCAAAGAATCTGCTGGGGTGGTGACTTCTGCTCTGAGGGACACCCAACCTGGGCAAAGGTTTCTATCAATATCTCCCTGGTGCCACGGCAGGGGGCTGGGCAGATCAGAGTCGAGCTTTAGCTGCTGCAGCAGAGGTAGGCTAGTGGTGGGAGCCGACATTCTCCAAGGAAGGCCCTGGGTTGGCCCCTTGGAGTCAGTCTTGAAAAACAGGAAGTAAAAAAAATTAGCCCTCATGTTGACTTCCAGGTGAACGAAGGGGCCTGGGAGGGGCAGGGCAAGGTGTTTGCTCACGTTTGGGCTGGGAAGAAAAGAATTTCTTCTTGAACCTGGGACTTGGCCTCCTTCAAGAAGCCTCTAGGACAGACTGGTCACTTCCTTGAGCCACAGTGTCCCCATTTGTGAAATGAGCTTCATGGTGAAACTGACCTCCCCCGAAGAGAAAGCTCGTAGGACTGTCGAAGTCTCAGTTTCCCCATTTGCAAGCTGTGCTGGGACAATGCACGTAAACCCTGTAGCTCAGGGCCCGGCCCTTGGTACTAGACTGAGCCCGGATCCTTTTCCTCTATAACAGCGCTTGAGGCAGAGCCGGCCGGGATTGCCCCCACCCCATGCCCCCCATTTGATAGAAGGAAATGAGGCTCAGAGAGACGTGGTTTGGAAAGATCACCCAGCAAGGTGTTGGTGCAGCTAGAGGGGTCGCAGAGCCACTGCCCTCTGCCTCCCCCGGTCCTGCCCCATCCCCACCCTCACCTCTGGGGGCTGGTGTCAGCAAAGTCAGGCCCCCCTGAACCCTCCGCAGCGGCCCTAGGGTGCCTGGGAGCCTAGCACCCTCTCTCCCCACTGCTCTAGCCCCCACTGGCTCCCGGCCCCCACTGGACCTGTGGTCTGAGCCAGCTGGACTCCCATGGCTGGTGGTTGAGACCCCAAAGCCACAGTCAGTGGGGCCTATTGATTGAGGGCCTTGCCGTGGCCCCTGCGTGGCCCGGGCTCTGAGATGGGGCAGGAGGGGCTGCGCCAGGCCTCTAGGGAAGCAGTGAGGCTCTGCTCAGCCCTGCCGGTCACCTGGGCAAGAGGTGGGGCCTTTGAGAGCACGGAGGGAGCAATGGGCCAGGTGCCCTTTGCTGCCGGCCACAGTGACAGTGACCAATATTCATGAGGCCTCCGCTCTGCTCTGAGCATTCTACTCACGTTCACTTATTTCATCCTCACAATTCTTGGGGGAGCTAATACCATTCATTCTCCCTACCCTACAGGTGAGGAGACAGAGGTGTGGGTTGTGCACCCTGCCCAAGGTCACACAGAGAGGCACTGCAGAGCCAGCACTTGAACTCAGGCTGCCAGGCTCCGGAGCCTGAGCTTCGGTACCTACTTTAAGGGACAGTGAGGACCCACTAGAGGCCTCTCCTTGGGTGGGCAGAGGCTGCTCCCGGACCAGAGAGAATCAGCGGGCACCCGAGGCCTGTCTCTGAAGGGGGGAGGCCTGAGCTCAGCCCCCACATAGGGGGATCCCACATAGGGCAGTTAGTGTGATGATTACACATCTGGGCTTTGGGGCCAAATGGCACGGGGCTGGCCGGTGGTCGTCCCCTCCGCTGCGGGAGGTGGGATAGGCCTCCTTATGTTTGCTTAGGGGCACAGTGAGAAAAACCCAAACAGCTTCCACGTATCGAGTGAGTACTATGTGCTCGACACTGAGTCGGACATCGCAGTAAGTGGACGGGCCTAAAACCCCTGCCCTCAAGAGGAAACTGAGGCACAGCAAGGAGGGGAGAGCTTGCTAAGAGGCACGATGGCTTGCTAAGAAAAATCTAAATGTTCTTGTCGCTTTTTTGTTCTGGGAAGGTGGGAGCAGGAGATGCCCTCCCCAGAGGTCCAAGGGCCAGAACTCCAGTAGACCTGTCTGGGGGTCTAGCAGCCTGGAGCCCGCATCTGCCGGACCCTCCTGGCTGACAGAGGCCACCCCCCACCCTGGGCCTGCTAGACTTGACTCTTCCCTCCTCATGTCCCCATTCCTCCTGCCCCTCCTCACTCTCCTCCCTCCCCTTTCTTTCTTTCTTCTTTCTTCTTTCTTTCTTTCTTTCTTCCTTCCTTCCTTCCTTTTCTTTCTTTCTTCTTTCTTCTTTCTTTCTTTCTTTCTTTCTCTCTTTACTTCTTTCCACAGTTGTGAACCACCACCACAATCAAGATAGAGAACATTCCCATCACCTCCCAAAACTTGCCTCACACCCTTTGTGGTCAGTCAGATCCTTCTTCTTACCCCCTGGCCATTGGCAATCATTGATCTGCTTTCTGTCACTGTAGCTTGGTTTTCCCTAGAATTTCATATATGTTGAATTATACACTGTGTGCTCTTTTATGTCTGGCCTTTTCACTTAATATAATGCCTGTTTAGGTCTATAATTCATTTTGAGCTTACTTTTCCATCTGGCATGAGGTGAGGTTGGCAGTTTTTGTAGTTGTGTTGCTGTTTTGCGTACGGAGTGCAGAGCTGCAAACTACAGAGGCCTTTTCCCAGGCCTTGAAACACAGTGGAGTTTGCCCTGTTGGATTTTGAAATTGCTTGGACTGGGGACTGGTTTTTTTCTTTCATTTTCTCCCTTTTCGAATGGGAATGTCTACAACCTGAACCCTATGCCTGCCCCACCTTTGTCTTTAGGAGGCAAAGAACTTGTTTCTGGTTTCACAGATCCACAGGTGGAGTGGGGCGATGGCATGTTGAAGATGGAGGAAGGCGCTCTAAGGTGGCTGCTAGACTCCGAAAAAGGCAGAGAAATGGGTTCTCCCTCCAGAAAGGAACACGGTCTTGCCAACATGTTGGCTTTAGCCCAGGGAAACTGATTTCAGACTTCTGACTACCAGAACTGTAGGAGAAGGAGCTTGTGTTGTTCACGGCCACTGCATTTATGGTAATTTGTTATATCAGCAATAGGAAACTAATACACTAACACAGTTTTGAAGAATAAAGAAGAACTTGTCTTTTCAGATACCATGACTTATTATAAAGCTATAGCAATTAAGGGAATGTAGTTAAACAGTGTAAGAGAGAGCCTATAAATATATCCACTTATAAATAAGGGCATCTCCTGCTCCCATCTTCCCAGAACAAAAAAGCGACAAGAACATTTAGATTTTTCTTAGCAAGCCATCGTGCCTCTCAGCATACAGCAGAAATCAGCATTTGCAGAGTGACCTAGTTATGAAAGAAATGGTGCTAGGTCAACTGGCTACCCAGATAGAAAAGGTAAAATGAGATCCCTACCTCACACCAAATATCAACATACATTTCAGAAGACTGAAAGCCCGACATGAGAAAGAACAAAATTTGAAATTTTTAGAAGAGAATGCTTATTCCTTACATTGGGGTAGGGGTTTTCATAACAATATGCAAAAGCTCAAATCATAAAATAAAGGATTAATAGTTAAGATTTAATACATATGTGTTGAGCATATGCTATGCGTCAAGCATTAGCCTCCCCTCCATATTGCCACCAGGGCCACCCCGTCTGACCACACTATGCTGCCAGCTCAAGCCTCTGCTGGCCTTCTGATGCCTCCTTGCGCTCAGTGGCACCCAGGCCACCACCTGTCGTGCAGGGCCCAACACTGCAGCAAAGGTTCCTACCACCCCCCCGAATGCATCACATTGCACACAGCCCCATTGTTTTTTGGCATCCGCTTTCGTGCCTCTGAGCCTTTATATATGCTCTTCCTTCTGCCTGGAGTGCATTCTCGTTTTTCAGCACCTGGACAACTATGCATCCTTCAACACCCAGGTCAAGTCTCATGTCCCCAGGAAGCGTGCCTGGCTTGCCAAGGGACCACTGCCTGAATGATAACACCGCCACCAGCACCTACCTCCCTCCACACTCAGTCCTGGCTTGTCCTTCCACTACGAGGGAGGTCCCTGAGGGGCTGCATAACATCATGGTTGAGGGTGTTGGCTCTGGAGTCAGACGGTCCTGGGGAGGAATCCTAGAGCTGCCACTTACTGGCTGGGTGACGCTTCTGAGCCTTGGATTCTGTGGAATGGGGCAGTGAGACCCACCTCTCGGGGTTGTTGTGAAGCCTAAATGAGATGAGGCCTGCCATGTACTTGTGCCTTAAGCTGGGCTGATTGAAAAGCAGACCCTAAAATTAGGACTTGAGTTGCAGGTTGTTCATTTGAGCCGTGACCCCAGGGAGCTCCTGCAGGGGATTGAGGAAGTGAGAGGGAGGGAAGGAGCCTGCAAAGAGTGTGACATGGAATAAGTTATTGCTGTGGGCAGGGGACAGGCAGAGCCCTCAGATCCGTCCAGCTGAGGGGAGGGAGCTGGATATTTTTTTCTCCAGTTCCTGCCACTCCTTGATTGAGCGCCCCCTCCGGGAAGTGCTAATTCCCGAGCACTCTGGCTTGGCCCACACCTGTGGCCAGGGAAAGCGGGCAGGTGGGGGGTGCAGGCGCTGCGGCTGGAAACTGCCCCATTGGCCTGAGCGCAGAGAGGCAAGTGCCAGGGGAGTGGGCAGGGCACCGACGGCAGCCGCCACAGCCTCACGCACGCTCTGTGCTCAGTAACCATGCGTTGCCCAACCACAGCGATCCCGGAAAGGGCATTCTGCCCACTTTACAGATGAGGAGACTGAGGTCTAGAGAAGTTACCTAAGAAGGCATTTGTTGAATAAACTAATCAGTGAACAAACAAATGAACAGGCATCTCTGGAGTCTGGAACTAAGTCCATCAATAAGGACCAGAATCCCAGAGCCCCTGACTCCTACTTGAGGCTTTTGTTTTCCCTTTTATGCCCAGCTGCCTCCCTGCAGGGGCCTTGGCCCCCTCGATCCTCTCCCCCACAAGCAGTGACTGAGCAGGTGGAGGGCCCATTGCTGGGCTCAGGCTAGGAGATCTATGGGTGTCGGGAGGGTTGTGCTCTGGTTCTTGCTGTGCCCTCATCTTCAGTATGACATTGGGCAGGTCCTGGCCCCCTCTGGGCTCAGTTTCTCCATCTGTTAAATGGGAGTAGGTGGGTATTAGATCAACTAAGTTGCCCAGGCTGTTGGAACAATGGGGAGGCTTTGGGCTGGGCTGCCCAGACTTTTTAAGGCTGACATGGGGGATGGAGGGAACTGGTTTGTGCCCTCTGCCCTTCACTGTGCTTGACAGGACTGAGGCTCAGTGGTTAGAGCACCTGATGATTTGTCCCGGCCTGGCTCTGAGATCAGTCTTTGGTCTGAGGCAGCTTAGTTGGCAGCCTTTATTCCACAGACATACACCCCCACTCTGACCATGACTGAGCTCTGACCTTGGCCCGTCTGGTTTTTGACCCTAGGGATGGACACAGTCCTAATGTGGATACAGACTGGCTGCTGATCCTTGTCACAGACTGACCCTTGAACCAAACCATATACTGACTCTTGCCTGGCCACAGACTGACTTTTGATCCAGCCACAGACTGACCCCTGATCTAGCCACAAACCTCAGACCCAGGCTGACCTCTGACCCCAACCACAGACTGACTTCTGGTTCGCGGGCAGTGGCTGGTCAGGTTAAGATTAGTTACTGGTGTTCCTCAGCCACCTTCCCGGGCGGCGGGTTGAGGTACAAGCCCCTCTAAGTAGGAGACCTCTTCATTCAAAGGGTGGGGTGAATTCGTAGGTGAATTTGGGTATGATCTTTCTGGGCCTCAGTTCTCCATCTGCCCTGCCTCTTCCCTCCCAGACATAGAAAGTGCTCCCTAACCTGGAGGATCTATGAAATGGGAACAATTGTGGTTATAACTCAAGATTGACTGAGAAGAATTAATGAGACAGTTGTCTCAGAGCCTTTGCACTCTCTGTTCCCTCTGCATGGAACACTGTTCCCTCAGACACCCACATGGCTCACTTTCTTCTCCTTCAGTTTTCTACTCATGTATTATCTCAGGGGAACCTTCTCTGACCATACAGTTTAAAATACACCCCTCCCAAAAAACCCCTCTCTCCATCCTTCTTCCCTACTTTTCCTCCAAACGTTATCACCACTCCTCACACTATGTATGTGAATTATTAATTTTGCTCATTAGCTATCTCCTTTGTCCGGCATGCAAGTTTCTTGAGGGCAGGAATTGTCTGTTTTGTTCACTGTTGTGACTTAAACCACCGCACGCAGCACTAAAGACTTAATCGATGGTATTTGCTGTGGTGGCAGCTGTCATTGTTAACGGGTGATGTCACCATAAGGAGTTGGCTTGGCCTTTGAGATGGCGCAGCCCCGCTTCCCCCCAGGAGCCTTCCAAGACCACCCCCGTCCAAGATGACCACGCTCGCTCAGAGCTGTGGTGGTGATCACATGGGGCTGTTGAACAAGCCCTCGACCTGGGATCTGTGGGGTGGGGCTCCTCTGTTTCCTAACTGTGGAACTTGGAGCAAAATCAGGTCCCATTTCTGAGCCTCATTTTCCTAACAGTCCCTGGGGAAAGTAAGAGTAGCTACCCCACAGGATCTGGTGGGCCTGAAAGACATGGGGCATCCACAGTACTGAACACGGAGAAGGAGCACAGGGTGGGCACAGGCTGTGATCCTTGGGACTCAGGCACACATGCTCTCTGTCCTGTTCCAGGGGCCATCCTGCCTCATCCATTGGACTGCAAGTCCTGGGAAGGACTGCAACCTGATCCTCTTGCTCTTGTCTTTCCCACAGCCTGAGGCCAAACTTGGACCAGTAAAGAGGAAACGCATCCTATTGGCTGATACGTTGACAAAATCTTGACTATCCTTCTGGGTACCTGCCAGTTATAGCCACCAGGGGGCAACCTGGCCATGTGCACAAAGGGCTGCCCCTTGTTGGTAACTTCTAGCATCTGCCATGTCAGGGCCTATTTTGTCCTGACGAACAAGGAGAGGCCTGGTCCATATTCTAACCTGTCAGCTATTTATACCATTCTGGAAAGAGCCCAAGACACCTGGGTCCCAAGCCTGGCTCTGCCACTCACTGGTGTGACTTTGGGCAAGAACCTCCCCATCTCTGGACCTCAATTTCTTCAGCTGTCAGATTAAGAACACCAGTCATGGTATCCTATCACGGTGGGACCCAGAGCTTGTTTCATGTTGTTTTTCATCAATAACTGTTCATGCCTGCCACAAAGTATCTCCTCCTTTTCCTCCTAATTCCTTCTTCCTGGCTGCTAAAGGAGCTCTCACCTTATTACACATGCTGCCCCCTGTTGGCTGGAAGAAAAACTGTAGCTTCAGTGACTGTTACCAAGTGTGGCTCAAGCCGGTGTAATCAGTTGTTTCGCTTACTCAGCCAACATTTATTGAGCCCCTTCTGTGTACCAGGCCTAGTGCTAGGCCCTGAGAACATAGCAGTGAGAATGATGTAGCCCATGCCTTTAAAGAGATGACGGTCATTTGCAGGTTTTCTTGGCCCTGCCCATACTCCTCCCATCCAACAGTGTTGTGTAATGGTTCAGAGCATAGACCCTGACTGGAGGATTATGGGTTCCAACCTTGGCCTAGCCATCTACTAGGTGTGTGAACTTGGACAAGTTATTTGACCTCTGTGCTTTTGTTTTCCCAACTATAAAATAAGGGTAATAATACTACGTATCTCAGTGTTGCTGCAAGGACTGAATTAGTTCATATATCTAAAGTACTTAGAACAGCGTCCAGTCAGTGCTGGAGAGGCGTCAACCAAAATGATAATAAATAGGTATTTGTGGAAACATGGAAGGAACAATATGCACATTTTCTCAATCTTAATTGGCTAAGGGCTTACCTATCCTACCTAGCTTTAAGGGGATCTGATATGAGGGACAGGCCAATTGAGCTCATCTCATAATGGGCATTTTCAGTTGAGAAGGCCCTCACCACCTTAAAGCCAGAGGCTGGTTTTCATCCCACCCTTGGGCTGGCCCCACAGGGTTTTAGATGAGACCTGAGCTGAGCATCCCAATTTCTGCTTTGCTGGAAGCTGACTGGTCCAGACTGTAGGGCAAATCCCATGTTGCTGAGGGTGCTGGTAGTGATGATGCTGATGGTCATGGTCATGGCTATGGTCGTGGTCATGGTAGGAGCTCTGGGGCTAGGCTCAGGGTACCTAATGTAACCTTTCCTCTCTCCTGGGTGAGCCCAATCTCCCCCAGCCCTAGCCACCCTCAAAGTCCTGGGATGGGGGAGTGGGATAGAGATCTCCTTTGAACCTCACAGGGACTATTTTTGAGACAGAAAAAGGAGGTCATAATTGGAACACCAAGTACCCCCCTCCATCCTGCCTATAAGACTATGAGTCACTTCATCTCTCTGTGCCTCGGTTTCTTCATTTGTAAAATGGGACAATGGAGAAAGCACATTGGTCCTAAACTTGTAAATTTTGCTTTGAAAATTTAATGGAATCTGGACAGTCCCCTCAGGAAATGCAGACACTCACATACACAGTCACACGTACACACAACCATACAGGCACGCAACCACACACATCGCACACATCCACAAGTCTGTGTGCGGACTGGGGGTTTCCAGCCCTTCTTCGGACCCGTGGACCCCAGTTCTGCCCCCTGGCCGGGCTAATCTCTCACTCCTCTGCCGGCTCCACCATCCAGGACTCCCTCGTCTGAGGCCCTTTCTCCTGCAGCTCAAGGCCTGGGAGGCCCGTGCCAGGCAACATCAAGCAGGCCTGGTGTGGACGGGCCGGTCCAGCCTCTTTGCTCCCACAACCCGCACCACCCAGGCTGCTTGGGTTCTTGGGCCCTGGTAGCCTGCAGGAAGGGCGGAGTTGGTGGGTAGAGTAAGCTATGGGTGGGCGTCAGCGGTGATAAGCATCTCTGGCTGCTGACGTGGGTGAGGTGAATTCTTCACACCCAGCCCCCCTGCCCAGAAACATGGCCTCCAGTGACTCAGTGGAATCAGGGAAAAGAGATTTGTCACCTCTTAGGGGAGAGGATGGAGCAAAGGAAGAGCAGTCCTACCCACCTCCCCTGCTCCCCCCCCACCAGCAGTTCTGGAAGGCCTGATCCCGCTCCCTGCACACGGAGTCTCAGGTAGGGGGCAGCGGAGAGCAGGACCTAGGAGGTCTGGGTTCCAGTCCAGCCCCACCTCAGTTCAGAAGCCATTCATGGTCAAGCACATTACAGTTTACAAGGCACCCCCATACGCATCATTTCAGGTGAGTTCTATAACAACCCTGAGAGTAAGGCTTGCTCTCTTGTTGTAGAAAGAGCCTCAGAAAGGCTGGTTGACTTGACTAAGGTCCCACTACAAGGAAGGCTTCCAGTCCAGTGCTCTTCCCAAAACCTCAACTGTCGCTGCTTCGTGAGATCCCTGTGATTGCTCGTGTGCGTCCTTCCCTCTCCGGCCTCGGTCTCCTCATCCAGAAGATGTGGGCCCAGAGGAGCCCTTGGGGACTTTCCTGCTCTGACCTTTCAGGACTCTCCATTTTCATGGTCTCTCTGAGGTCGCAGGTGGGGGATGATCAGCCCATCTGACAGATGGGGAACAGGTCCAGACAGGGAAGCAACTTGGCAAGGGCCTCAGCCCAAGGAAGTGGCAGAGCTGGGATGAGAACCCAGGTCTGCAGACCCCCGGCCACAAAGTCGGGGGGCCCCAGCCAGAGCTGGTTTTCTAAGAATAAAGCGCTGCCCCCAGAACAGACCAGAGAAAGGGACTTTCGGGCCCAGCTGTTTCCCAAGTGTGAGCTCAGGCAGGGCCTGGGTTGGCGTGGGGGCTGGGAAGGGGCCGACCACTTCCTGCTTGGGCTGGCGCGGTCCCCGTGAGGTGGTCATCAGAAGTCGACCACTTCCCGGTCTGGGCCGCCTTCCCCTTTCTGAGCCTGGGAGGGACGGGCGGCTGAGTGAGGCGTCCCTTGCGTGCTGTGGCCTGGACAGCGTCTGGCCTCTTTTCATTTCCCCCGTTCACCATGTCCCTCTCCACAGCCACCAACTGTCGGAAGCTGCTCAGGGCTGCCTGCCCAGTCCCCTGACCACAGCTGAGCACCTCCCTGCCAGTGGGCCTCCTGTCCCAGAGGCTCGCAGGAGCTCCTCCGTCCCGGCCCTACTGTGTGCTGGGCACTCGCGGGTGTCTGCCCACTGAGAGCCTGTAATGAGATGTTATCATTCCCACTGAGGCTCAGAGAGGTCACCATTGGCCCAGGGTCACACAGCCAGTAAGCGGCGGACTCAAACTTGGAATTCAGATCTATCTGACCTCCAGTCTACAACCTTTACCCATCAACTGTCCCCCTGTGCCCCGCCCCCGCCAGAGGGAGTCTGAGCCGGAGGAGGCTTGGATGTGAGAGGCATTGGAAGGATCCCACTGGACAACGAGCTCAATGAAGGCAGTGATCATGCCTTCTTCTCTGCCCTGTTATATCCCAGCACCCAGCCTGGTGCCTGCTCCGAGCAGGTACTTGGAACACTTACAGACAGATGGAAGATAGCCTAACGCTCCCATCCAACTCCACAGATGCTCATAAGCCCCGGGCTTGGGGCCACAGACCTAAGGGAGACACAGCCCCTACCCCGAGAGCAGTGATCGTCATCCTTGTATGCGCACGGTGCTTAAATTTTTTAAATAAGCCTCAAGTCCCACGTGGGACATCACAACATCCTTTAGTCCTGCTAGCAGGAAAGCCAGGGGCTCCCAGGGTCTCAGAGTGTTAAAGAGGCAGCAGAATATTAGGATAAACGTGGAGCCAGACGACAGGACAGGGTTCAAGTCCTAGCTCTGCCAAGCCTAGGGTGGCCTTGGGGGAAATGACGTCATGTACCTCAATTTCCTCACCTGTAAAATAGGGACAAAACAGCACACGCTGCCTTAACTGGACTCCCTTCTCCAGATTTATAAACATTCTCCATTCCTTTGCAAGGCAGGTTAGTGGATACCACAGGGTTCTGAATGTTCCAGGCTGGGCGGCCACCGGCTCTCGCCAACAAGGTGCTCTTGCTGGCTCAGTGAGGGCTGTCCCCCAACCTGGAGCTGCCCGCTGTCCCTGCTAAACCAAGGAGCAGGACCGGAATGAGAGCAGGACAGAGAGTTCTTGTGTCTCTGGAAACTAAGAAAAAGCCTTGGAAAGATCCAATCAAGGAGAGTTGTGCAAGAAAGAAAACAAAACGCCGCTGAATTAGGTGTGGGCAAGACGGACGACAAAGAAGAGTGGGGAAAACAATTGTTAAAATCCACAAAAACGTGCAGTTGAATTAGGTGTAGGTTAGAACTGGGGAGAAGTTATTAAAGATCCAGACAGCTTCTGCTGCCCGGTCGCTTCACGAGCACCTCTAAGTTCTCCCTCCACGTGGGAACCATGACTGTGCCACACAGGCTTGTTTTGTGCAAGAAAGACAAGGTAGGACTTTGGCCAGAGGTCTCGGTCTCAAAGAGCTTGGCCCTGCATCAAAAGATCGTCTAATAAATGTCCATGCGCACGTGTTACGTTCAATAAATGCTTATTTTATGTATCATAAGATGTCCTGCTTTAAATATTTTTGCTATTAACCAACCGCTGGTTTTGCTCTCATTGGATAAGAGGTGTCTTCTATTAATAGCATTTACCTCACAGGGCGGATGTAAGGACTGAACAAGGTAACGTATGCAAAGCATTTGGCCCAGTGCCTGGTAACACAGCAAATGTTCTGCAAATATTGGCTATTAGAATTATATTCCAATCCAGGGCCCCACTTGGCAGATGAGAAAACTAAGGTTTAGCGGCTGAGTAACTTGTAGGGTCACAGACTAAGTGGGTTGCAGATCAAGGCCTAGAAATGGAATCTTGTGACTCTGAATCCGATTCCTGCCTTCTGGAGGGCCTCTCCCCGGTCCCGAATTTTAGAGGGGTAAATGCTTCCCAGAGGGGCACTGGAATGCAGGCGGCAGGTAGGTACCCCTCACAGTGGGTACCCCTCAAGATCTCAGCCCCCCACCGGCTTCCCCCCCAACTCAGGGCTGGTACATGAGTTCTCCCCACCCCCCCAGTTAAATTTGCGTAAAACGCTAAGTTTATCATCTCAGTGGCCCTTCTGTGTTCACAGATCCCGTGTATTTTTATCTCAAAGAGTTTCATTCATGATTTGTTTCCATGTCTGTCTCCTCCAGCAGACTGGGAGCCCCCGGGGAGTGGGCACTGGGTCTGATTCATCTCAGACCCCGGGGCCCAGCCCAGTGTGTGGCACAGAGTGGGAGCTTCACAAATGTTTGTTGAACAACTGCACAAATGTGAGTAACGGGGTGCCCCAGATTTCTCACCATCTCCACAGTAGACTTTCTGGCTGGGGCTGTCGTGGAGAGAGGTCTGGAACCCTTGGCCTGGCCTGGTGTCCAGCCCCCTCCCGCATCTTTTTCTCGTTCTCCACCCCTCCATCCCTCCGACCTCCAGCCTCTTCTTCCTAGGCCTGAGAGGTGGAGGTGGGGCAGGGCAGTCTCTGGGAACCCCAGCCCTGAGGTGAAGCTCCCCTCTCCAGGGATGGATGGGGTGTGGCTTGGGGCTGTGTCTCCTCTGAGTCACCTCCGTGGTGCAGTGGGGCTGACTCAGAAGGAGAGCAAGAAGGAGAACTTTGTTGGTCCTCGGGTCCTGAACCCCGCCTGGGCAGGGCTGGGGGGGCGGGGGGTGGAGGGGAGATGCCCATCCCAAGGAAGGTGTTCAGACCACACATAGGGAGCACTGACACAGATCTCGGATCTCCTGGAGCGGTCTCACACTTTCTGTGCAGGTGCACTGAGACTTGGAAGGGGCAGCTGGGTGTGGTGGAGGGTGGAGGTCCTCTGCCTTTATCTTCTCCCCTCCCTGGGAGCCTCAGCTTCTTCACCGTAAGCAAGAGGGTTAGACCCAGTTCCCCTCCAGCTAACTCCCAGCCTGAGCGCCAGAGCTTTGCCCAAAGGCCACTGGGGCCTGGAAGCCAAGACCAAGGAGTAAGAGCTACCGTGGTGGGAGCACCTCCCTACTGCGTGCCAGGGACTGGCAGGTCCTCCGTGTGCATGAGCTCATGTAGTCCTCATAACAGCCCTCCGGAGCCCTGTTTTGCAGATGAGGAAACTGAGGCTCACAGAGCCAATGACTTGCTCCAGGTGGTACTCTGAATTAAAAGGGGAGCTGGGACCCCAGGTCCACCTGACCCCAAAGTCCTCATCCTTGATTACTAGCTCCCAAAGATGCTATGCCTCCCCCATCTACCTGTGCCCCAAGATGCTCCAAGTGGTGTCTTCTGACCCTGAGAGAGAACTTTGGAGGCCGGCCAGGGCCACTGGTCCTTGTCCTCTCTTGTGTCTGTAGCCAAATGGCCACTCGCTGGGAAGCCTGTCCTGCCGACCACAGCCGTATCAGGCCACCCCTCCCTGAAACCTCCTGAGCTCCAAGCTGGGTGGACCATTCTGGGATAGGCATCTAATCTCCATTTTTCTTTTCTTTTCTTTTCTTTTTTCTTCCTTCCTTCCTTTTTTCCTTCCTTCCTTCTTTCCTCCTTTCTTTTTCTTTTCCTTTCTTTCTTCTTTCTTTCTTTCTTTCTTCTTTCTTTCTTTCTTTCTTTCTTTTCTTTCTTTCTTTCTTTTTTTCTTCTTTCTTTCTTTCTTTCTTTTTCTTTCTTTCTTTCTTTCTTTCTTTTTCTTTCTTTCTTTCTTTCTTCTTTCCCTCTCTCTTCCTTCTTTCCTTTCTTTCTTTTTCCTGTAGCACATTTGGAGAATACAGATACACACAGAAAACAAAAAGAAAATTCATTCCTTCTCCTCTCCACTAGAACATTAACCTTTGGTGTGTTTTATTTCAGTTCTATTTTATGCACATGTAGCCACAGCTTTGTTTTTACAAAAACAGGACCGTCTGTCAACAGACATTTCCTGAGCGGGGGCTGCACTGGGTCCTCCTGGTCCACAGGCTCCTCTTCTTGGCTCATCACCAGGTGCTGCTCCGCTGCACGGTGCTCCCGAGGCATTGCAGGGGTGGAATAAGGTGGGCTCCAGGAACACGGGGCTTTGTGGCCTAGCAATGCAGAAGTGGGGCTTTGGAGGGGCAGATGTGAGTTACTGGCTGTGTGGCCAAGGTGTCACTCGACGTCTCTGAGCCTCGGCCCCCTCATCCATTAAGTGAGAATCACACCTGTCACGGGACAGGTTTGAGAATAAAGGGGCAAATGCGTGGAAAGTGTTTGGCACAAAGTTAGTGCTCGACAGATGTTCTGTTGTGCTCTCTGTGGGCGACGGGGGCCTCTGTGCTGAGGGGTTTTCTCTTCCTGGTGTTCTCAGGTTGTAAAGGCAGATCCAGGTCATGGGAGACACCTAATGACCGTTCGGTGATTAAAATCTTGCCTGTTCGGCTTGAGGTTAGGGCCTGGAAAACCTTTCACCGCCCTGTGGTGTTTCCAGAAAACACAGAATCTGGCCCCAATCACCTTCCTTCCCACAGGTTGCAAGTGTGGGTGTGATTCTCAACCGAAAAACCAAAGCCAACTTCACAGCTGAAGACCACCAGCCAGTCTCCTCTTGGTAACAACCGCGACCCCCTTGAGTTCCACACCAGCTTCCCCCACCCCCTTTCCTGCTGGGGGAGAAGGGGGAAAGAACAGGGCACACTCAACTGGGTGACAGGCCAGGATTCAGGTGGGTCACAGGTGCCAACAGCCAGTAGGGGCTCAATAAATACTTGCTGCATGAACCACTGGATGGACAAGCAGACAAGCCAGCCGAGGGAGTGGGTAATGGGAAGAATTTGGGAGAAAGAACCTTCATCGTCTCTGTCTAAATTTCAAACCCCAGCGCTCACCATAGAACCAAGGGGTACCTAAAGGACTCAGCAGATTAGTGACCTCAGACACCCCTCTGCGACCCTGCCCTGGCCTCTGACTGCCTCAGTCCCCACGCCTGCTTAAGTATCCGGCGCACCCCTGGGTGTACTTGACCCCAAAGGCTGGCTGGCTAATGCTGGGCTTTTTGGCACCAAGGGCAGATATTCCAGAGAATCTCCTGTATGCAACAAACTGCTCTACCTGCAAAGCCCATCCCAGAGACGTGTCAAAGCAGTGAGTGTACCCAGCAGTCCCCAGTGCCCCAACTACCCAGTGCCGGGAGGCAGCCGACACACAGTGTGGCAAGAACGGGGCTGGGGGCTCTGTGTGCTGAGAGCCGCCATGGGGGCCAGGCAGGTGGCCTGTCCTCCCAGCCCCCTGCCCAATGAGGGGCACAGCCCTGAGGGCCAGAGGGCAGAGAGGGCAGCGGGGGTTTCCCAGATCAAGGGCAGGTGGGCACTCCACAGAGACGCAGTGGAAGGTCACTGGATCTGAGGAGGCAGGGCCACAGCATTAACCAGGGAAAGCAGAATGAGATGAAGAACAGTAATAATAATATGATAGTAACTTCCAGCACTAAGCACAGTGAGCGAGGAACTTCGCTCAGATGATCTCCTTTAATCTCCACGATAACCCCTCTTGTGTAGCAGGTGCTAAAGACCATGGAATTTGGAGTCAGACGGTCGGGGTTCAGAACCCCGCCCACCAAGATTCATTCCCTCATCTCCCACAAGGGGTACTAAGAGTCCCTACCCCACTGGTGGTTGGGGGTGTCTTTCGAGGAATAGCTTGGAACAGTAGCAGAGAGAAAGGGCTTAAATCATGTGATTATTAGTGTTATAATGATGTTTACTGGTGCAAAGATGGGGGCTCAGAGAGGCCAAGTCACTAGCCCAAGTCCACACAGCAAGTAGCTGGCAGAGCCAGAATTTGCTCTTAGATCTCTGGGCTCAAAGTCCTACTCCTTCTCGACACCTGCTGCCTCAGTCTCCCTTGTGTCCCTTCTATTCCCTTAGTAGAGTAAAGTATTCAAAGCCACAGATGCCCTGACAGGAAGAGCCAAGAGGCAACATTCATTCTAGAGGAGCAGAGAGGAGAGGAATTTGCTGGAAGTCACACAGTGAGTCTGTGGTCCAGCCAGGATGGACCCTCAGACTCTCATGAGGGCAGACTCTCATGCCAATGCCCCCCACTCATCTCTGTGAGCCTGATGGTGGGGTCACCCCCTTTTCTAGTTCTCTGCTTGGCCATCACGTCCTCTGGGGCTCAGGAAGTGATGGCTATGGTCCATTCTAAACCACAGTGGAAATTTTTTGTCTGGGCCAGACTAGAATCCGGCCAGGGCACCAGGTCAGGCGTTCCCAGTCATATGCAAAGGGCAGGGGGTGTGTAAGTGGGTGAGGAATGGGCATTTCATTTCCACAACCATCTGGCTTTGGGATTTCCCTTGCATGGTGGGGAACTATGGACCTGGTGGGCTTCCAAGCCGTGGATGGAGGCTCTTAACCTCGCCTGCCTGGACCATCCCGGGATCGTGCACAAGCCCGGTGTCAGGTCAGCTCAGCTGTCTGATCAGAGCCAGGTGCTGGCTCGGGGACAGCAGGTGGACTTCCCCTGCCGGCTCTGCCCAAACTTGTTGTGTGACCCTGGATGGGCCTCTCATCCCCTGACCCCCAGCTCCCCACTGCCTCAGAATCCTTCGCAAACTTCCCTTCTGGGATTCACAGGGAACTTTCTCAGAAGCATTTCTGCCTCTAAAGGACCCAGCCTCCTGAACCCAGCACCAAAGAGGAGAACTGAGGACAAAGTGGTGTTTTAGCCAAGCCGGTGCCCCTGGCTTCTTGTCTGTCCGTGGGCTGGTGTGAGGCAGTGAGCTCGGGGAGGAGAAATTCTGCACACTTTAGGGGCTGGGTAAAGTGCAGATGATTCCTCCTTAGGTTGATCTCAGAAGGCAGCGCTAGCCCTGCCAAGGCCTAGCAGAGCTTGGGTGCTCAGCTCTGGCCTGGCCTCTCGAGGGCTCTCCTGGAGGCGGCTTGGGTACCGGTGGAGTAGGCATCCCCGGGCCCCGGGGCTGGCAAGGGTGGGGTTGCAGCCGGAATCAGACCTGGCTGGGCACACGTCTGAGCAGCCCCGGACAGACCAGTGTTTCTGGGGCCCTTGATAAATCTTTAGTTTTGGTGGTGGAGGTAGTCGGGGGACACAGGGCAGAGAACCACAAATTAGGACACCTCGAGTCTAGTCCCTGCTCTCACTTGGTCTCCTGGGGAGCCTCAGACAAGTCCTTTGCCCTTGCTGGCCTCAGCCTTCCCCTCTGTATAATGGGGAGACACCTACAGTTCTGAGGCCAGCACAGGGAGTCGGAAATGGACAGAGCAGGGGCCTGGGTTTTCAGTGACTCTGTGGCTTTCTGCGTGAGGTAGGCAGCTGTGGCCTGGCGAAGGCTGCTCTTCCTGGGTTGGGGCATTTCAGCCAGAAGGGAGGCTGGGGTGGGGGGTGGGCTGGAGAGGCTCAAGTGCACAGCCTTCTGTTCATCTCCACTTGCCTGAACCTCCAGGACTTGTTCCCCCCACCTCCGCCCCAGGTCAAGCGCAGTTCCCTCCCACCCCCCTGCTGAGTTGCTGTGTGACCTTGGCCAAGTGGCTCTACATCTCTGGCCTCCATTTGGGGTAATGGAGCTGCAGCGGTCTCAGCGAGCAGCGGCCTGCGCTGGCCACCCGCTCCCCTTCCTTTAGCCACATGCCTCCTATTGTAGAGCCACCGGCTGGGAGAGCCTTTGGGGATGGCGAGGCCAAGCGGTTTTCCAGATGACAGACACTGAGACCCCCGAGAGAGGAGAGGCCCGCTAGGGGCCCACCATCTCTGCTCCTCATGCCCTGTTTCTCTTTGCAGCTTCCTGCTGCCCATGTGCCTTTCCTGCTTCCTCTTCCAAGAGCATCCGAGCGATGGGTCGATCTCACCCAAGTGACAAGCCTGCGGCTGGGGCTTCGGGTCCTGGCTCCCCACCTTTCAAGTTTGCCGCCGTCCCGAGCCCCTGAGTTCTCATCTGTGCACCGGGAGAACAGACCCTGTTCCGGGCGGGGTGAGGACCAGAGGGAGGAGGGGGTGCGAGAGGCACTTTGGGGCTGGGAAGGACGCCGCCAGCGTCCAAGCCGGCCCTTGTTCTCCCCAGCCCCGCTCCCCGCCCCCCCAGGGCCTCTCTCCTGCCACCTCCAGCTCTCTGGCCGCAGTGTCCCCTCGTGTCCGCGGTCCTCATGCCTCCGTGGGCCGGCACCGCCTCTTGCAAGGCCTGAGAGGCAGTTGGAGCTGCATGAAGGAGGGAAGAGCGGTGGCCAAGGCCCCAGCATCTGCACGCAACAGACAGCATTTGCAGTCAGAGGGGAACTTGGCTTCTGCGGTCCGCTGCCCTGCCCCTGCCAGCGCGGCCGCTCCAGTGCTCGGTGCTCGGTGCTCGGTGCTCAGCCCGGTTCCTACCGCCGGCCTGCCCGCCCCCGCTGCTCCCTGCCCTGCCCCTGCCAGTGCGGCTGCCGCGGCCGTCAGAGCCCACAATGTTCCGTGTTCATGGCAATTCTCGAGGCCCCCACCAGACGTCACCAGACGGTAGCCACGGCTCCGCCCGGCAGGGCCACCCAGCCCCACTCCCTGCGCCATCACTCAGGGCGGCCCGGCTGCCCTCAGACCCTGGAGACCCGAGACGGCGTGCTCACCTCTTCCCTGGCACCTCTCTCTGACCCCAAGCCTACCCTGTAACGAGCGCCATCTGGCCTGACCCTGGTGACCTCTGGACCCCCAGGGACAGGGCTGAGGGCTCCTTCCTCAAGGGACAGCAGCCGCTTCCCGGGGTGGCAGGGAGTGGTGGGGGCATGAGACACACTCCCTCCATCTTACTCCCACGATGTTCCAGGGCCAGAAGCACATGACCCAGGATGCCCACATCCATGGAGGGTGGCCACCTGCTGTCCTGAGAAACTGGGTTTTCTTCAAACTCCCTCTGGGACCCTCCTGTCTCCCCTAAAACCTTATGGAGCAGCAGGTCTAAGGGCCTGCTTCTCCCAAAGGGGTTTCTATTACAAGAGAGAAGTTCCTGGAAAACTTTCCCAGTGAATTCTCCTCCATGCTTCGCCCAGCCCCTGGACACGTTGGTGGCACTTGCTCAGTCCACAACCTTGAGAACCCCTTGTGTGCCAGGAAATGTGCTTGCCCAGGAAATGGGATGCAGCAATGAGGGGCCAGACCCATCCCTGCACTAGGGACACTCACAGTCTGGGTAGGAACCCAGGCAGACAATGGCACTGGTCATGAGAGGGGCCGTGTGCCATGAGGGCACCTAAAAGGCAATCGTGGAAGGTTCCAGGAGGAAGTGACCTTCCAGCTGAAGTTTCAAGCTTGAGGAGGATATGGTCAGGCAAGCGGACTGGAGTCAGTCTCCAAGCAGAGGGAACAGCATGTACAAGGCTCTGGGCAGAAGAAGCATGCTCTTCGTAGCTCTTAGAATCCAAACTTTTCTCAGCTACCTTGTGCCAAGCTCCTGGGACTGGCGGTTAATGGCTTGGGCTCTGGGGCCTCATCACCCAGGTTTGAACCTCGCTTTGCATTTACTAGCTATGAGATAATGCATACGTTACTTGACTCCCCGTGCCTCAGTTTCCTCATCCATAAAATGGGAGTGATACTAGTAAGCACTTCCTAGAATTGTTAGAGGTAAATGGGATCATTCATGTAAAGAGCTTGGCACAAAATAAGTGCTCAATAAATGCTGGAAACTCTCATTGGCGATCAGTCGCACCCACTGAGCACCTACCATGTGTCAGACACTACGCTATGAATTCTACAGTTAATCTTCATGCAGATCTGTAAACTTGGCCTCACTGCCCCACTTCACAGATGGGAAGACTGAGGGCAGAGGACTGAATTGCTCAGATGGGGATGGCTTGAAGTTTTGGAAGAATCAGGGGCACCTTCTTGGAGGAGGTGGTGGCTGTGGTGAGTTTTGAAGATAGGCACCCTCCCAGCAGAATGTTTCAGCCCCTGGCCTCCCTGGGTCTGGTGACAGGACCAAGGGGCCGCTCCGGGCACTTCCAAGGCCTTCCAGGAGTCCCAGAGAGGGAAGGCCCCGTCAGGCCAGATTCTCAGACCACAGAGCCTCGAGCGAGCGTCAAGCAACAAAAAGGCTTTTCTCACTCTGGATGAGTCACCAGACCGAGAGAGAGCAGACGCCCAGTCCCTGTGCTGAAGAAGACGAAACCACACATCTGAAGAAGTTTCCCACGGCCACCACTTGCTTTAAATAGTTGCAGAGAAGTGGAGGAGGGAGGGAGAGGGAGGGCTGGGGGAGGCAGGGCTCTCCCCACCAGGCCCTGGCTGGGGTCTGCACCCCACCCGACTCAGGACTCTGACCTGAAGGCCCCTGGAGGGATAGCTGTTGATGGGAACTCAGGCCTCACAGGCACCAGGGGGACTGAGCTGAGGTCCTGAGCCTATGGCGGCCCGGAGGCCAGAGGCCAGACAGACAGACAGCTGAAGAGACATCCAGCCGGGCAGCCGGGTGTGGGGGCACAAGCCCAGGAAGAGGGAAGTTGACCTCACTCTGCACCCCGGTGCAGCCTCCAGGCCCCCAGCCAAGCTTCCTCGCAGGTCACCTGACTCCCCTCAGTGCTCCGCTGCCCCCCCAGCCCGCCTGGGTTCGTGACTGAGCCCTGAGCGGCGTTTCCGGAGGCAGGCCAGGACCCGGGGCTGCTGACGCACTTGCTGCCCCCCCAGGAGGGCCAGGTGAGAAGAGCGAGCCCCCATCTCCCTTTCCCGTAAATGAGCTCACCCACCCAGGCCTCGCAGGGATTCTAAGAAGTGGAAGCCTGAGCACCTGCTCCTCACCCACCATCTCGGCCTCCCCACGGTGGGGGATGGGGGTGGGGGAGGGGTGGGGGGGAGAAGTGAGCCATCCTCACTTCTCTCAAGCTCAGCCCTTGGGCCCAGGCTGGGGTTCAGGGACTGGCCAAGGCTGCTCCCCTTAGGTGTGGAATAACACCCTCTATGTCCAGGCTGTGCCCGGTTTAGTTCAGGGTGACTCAATTTCAGAGGGTAACCTGGGAAATCAGTCTAGTTCCTTCCCAGGCTGGGACTAAGATCACCTCCCAGGTATTCAAGGAGCCTTTAGGGGCCAGCAGCGGCTCACTGTCAGCGCTTAGGAACTATCTGAGCCAAGGCCCAGAGAGGGCAGGTGCTTGCCCAAGGTCACACAGCAAGCCAGTGGCAATCCAGATGCACCTCTCTGCTGCACAACCCTGGCCAGCCCACGGGTGTCACTAATGAACATTTCTTGAGCATCTACTAGATCCTTTGAGGAGTGACCCAGCATTAAATAAGACTATTAATTTTGACTAATAAGTCAGGAGACCCTAGTCCTCAGGGCCCTGAGCCGGGGGTTCTTGGTGCTGACTTCTCCAGGTCTCTAGATCTCTGGGCTTGGAAAAAAATACAGATGCTGGGACTCCAGCTCTGAGACTACGATTCAGTAGATTGGGAAGGGCCCCAGGAATATGCATTTTGTAAGATTCCCCAACTTGATCAGGTGACTAAGTAGCTCCGGGACAGACTACGAGTGGCTAGTGGGCAGGTGCTGACCCCAGGAGAGGGTGATTTCCAAGAGGCCCCCAGAAGTGATGCAGCACTTGGGGCGGGGCTGAATGAAGGACGCCCCCCACACCTCCCTGCTGCAGGGAAAGGACAGCTGCCGCGGCACTAAATGTTTGTTCCCTCTTGCCCTGGCCCTCAAGGAACATGGTTCTCTCGGCCTGGTAGTGCTTGGTGGTGACTCTTGAGGTACTTTGGGAGGTAATGTGGAGCCCACATGCTGGCCTGGGTGGATTTTAGGGGCTGAGCCTGGAGCAAATGGGGCTGGCTGGCCCCTGGCAGTGGGCTGAGATCTGCCACTTAGCCCAACCCTGTGCCCAGCTCTGTGTCCGGCTGAAACCAGGATCAGGGAGGTCTCCTTGACTGCTTGACTCAGGGGTCTGGGGTGCTGGAGCTGATCTCTCTGACCCCGTGGTGAGGCCGCCCTTGGTCCTGCACGTGGTGCCCAGCTCTGCCACCTCATAAGGCCACCTGTCCTCTCAGAGACTCCGTGTCCTCTTCTGTACGAGGGGCAGAATAATTTCTTCCAGTGGATGAGGACAAGGTGGGGACACAGTGGCTGGTCCAGCAACCCGGTGAGCTAACAGGAATGGCCAGGCCTTTCTGCTAGCCCAGATCACCCCCCAGGTGGGGTACGTCCCCAGAGCCTCCCCGGCCTGTGTGGAGGTCACCGCGGCGAAGCAGAGTCTTGTCCCCACCCCTCTGAGTGGGACTGCTGCTTGTCAGCTCTCCGGCCCCCCATGTCCTAATCTGTCACACACATACCCCCAACTCCAGAAGGTCGTTGTGAGGATTAAAGGAATAAAACCACGTGACTGTGTGAAGAATAATAATTATTTCAACAAGCATTATCCGTTTTTTTTTTTTTTTTCTCTCACTAGAATGTAAGTTCCAGGAGTGGGGACTGTGTCTATTTTGTGTCCGGGGCCTGACACGGGGCCCGACACTGGGGAGGTGCTGTTTGGGTTTGTGCAGAGGAGAAAGGAGCAGACAGGCTATCCTCCCTGAGCCTGTGCTTTCAAAGGCCTCCTTGGCTCTTGTTTTGCACGAGCGTGTGTGCACTCATGCACACGCATATGCACTCCTGTAGGTGGGTCTGACCCAGTGTGGAACTGTGTCTCGGGGCATGGGCCTGTCTGGGTCTGTATTTTGCATATGAGTCTAGCGTGTGTGAATTTGCATGTATGTCTCAGTTTGTATGCCTGGATGCAAGGACCTATGTGTATGAGTGTGCTCACCCCACAGGTGTCCAGGCCTTCTGCAGACATACGCCTGGGGGCAGGTGGTTAACTCTTTGTGTGTGTGTGTGTGGGGGGGGTTACCCTTGCTCTCCTGACCTCACTCTTCCCCAGGGGCTCCAAGTTATGGGCACACCTGGGGGTGCTAGACTATGCAAAGCAGAGGCCAGTCCTGGGGAAGCCCCTGGAGAGGGGTCCCTGAGGATTGGCCAGGGCTCCTCCCCCACCTCTCTGGGTCCCTCCACTGCCACTCCCTAAAGTAGAGCAGCCTGCCCCCTTTAGAGCCCCGTGATCCTCCCTTCCAGGGCCCTGTGTGTCCAGATGGCCCCGCCTCCCCGTCCCTGCCCCTCCTGCTCTCTCTCTCTTCTCTGCTGGTACTGCGCATGGCATCTCTCTCCTTCCTCCCGGAGACCCTCCTCACTTCTGCACCCTCCCCAGCTGCTTCTGGGAGCCACACTGTGCAGCAGGTGCTTGGGTTTCAGCTCCTTCGTGCTGACCATTTGCCTGCATCATCTCCCCACAGCCCCAAGAGAGAGGTCTGGCAAGAGCTCCATTTGACTGATGAGGGAACTGAAGCTCAGGGAAGTTAGGGAATTTGTCCAGGCTCACACAGCAAGTGAGAGTCAGACACAGACCAGAGACCACACTGTCTCCATGCTTCAAGTCACCTGAATGGCCAAGCCTCGCTGGGTTGACCTTGTGAACCCACCCACCCCCAGATGGGATTCAGGGGTCTGGGCCCTATTCCATATGCCCATGGGCTTATGAGATGGAGACCCTAGGCTCAGGAAAGGGGCTTTTGCCCTCCCAATGGAGGACCCGTGGCCCATCCCCTGCCCCTGGTCTGAGCCACGTTAGGGCCTAGAAACTTCTGAGCCCACTGTAGTCAGGCCAACTCAAAGCCCCCCAGATCTTCCCACTGCCTGGTGATCCCCACAGAGAGATCAGAGTCCCTTCAACAGGGGCATTATTGTTCCCCCAGAACATGCTTCCATTTGGCAAGGGTGTGTGTGTTGGGGGAACCATGTGGCTTTGATTTAAATTTCACCCTGGAAAAACAATGGTTTGGATTAAGGGAAGAAACAGTTGGTGAAAAGTCATGAAAAGAAAGGAGGGGAGAAGGGGGGGCCGTTGTAGCAAAAACGGGCCTCAAACTTTCAAACCCACATTCCAGAGGTTTCTCAAGGCCTGCCATCCAGCCGTAACCTCCTACCCCAGCACACTCCTGTCTTCTTCAGTAGCTGAGCGGGAGAAGCTCTGGGAGCTGGAGGGGGCGGTCCCAGTGGTCCCACACCCTTCTCTCAGAGAGAAGGAAACTGAGTCTCAGAGAGGGGTGGCCACCTGCCCAGGGCTGCGATGGCTTCTATGGCATGCAGAGGAAGAGGGATAAGGGGTGGACCATGGGATCTTGCTGGTCCCGCTCTGTCAGCAAGGAACTTGACTTCTCTAGGCCTGTTTCCCCACTGAGAAAGGGAAGAAAAAAGTGTTATGGTGCCTTAAATCACCATTGGAGCTGAGTAAAGCCCAGGAACCCCACGCAAGGGCAGTATTTTGGCTCTGATATGCTGACCCTTTGCTCATGCCAGGCTCTGTGCCGAAAGCTTCCCGTCACCTGCATGAGACTTCCCAACGTTCAAAATCTTCATTTCACAGATGAGCAGACTGAGGTTCTGAGAGGCGAAGAAACTTGCTGAGGTCCCCCCCTGGGTCTTGAGGCCAGGTCTATGTGGCCCCAAGGGCTGTTTCTAACCACTGGGCTGTGAGCCTGAGGCCAGGAGAGCAGAGTGGAGGGGATTCAGACTAGGGAAGTAAGAGCCAGGAAAAGTCTGGAAGCACTCCCACAAGAGCATTTCATGTCTCCTGAATCACCAGCTGTCAGAACTGGGAAGGTCCTCAAAGGTCATCCAGTCAACCCTCAGAGGGCAGAGGGGAAACTAAGCCAAGGAGGGTGGGACGTGTCCAGGTCACAAGGGGGTGGCGCAGGGCCCATGTCTCCCAAGGGTCAGCCAAGGACTTCGTAGTGTGTGTCCAGGTTGCTGTAGAGCTGTGTGGATGGCCTTCACATTCAAGGATGACGCCGTTGGCCCAGCAGGCCAGCCCCAGGGAGTGAGTGGCATGGGCTCTTCCAGAAGCCACATCTACATCTCTGACATGGCTGCTTAGGATCAGGATGCTATGGCTGTGCTTATGGGTCCATGGAGAGCAGGGTCAGGCTCGGTGTGGCCAGGACGATGTGCCAGGACGAATCAAGGCTTGGTCTGTGGCTGGGGTCAAGGCCGAGGACCCCAAGGCAATGAATTGACTATAGAGGACCAAATGGACTTCAAGCCTCTAGACCAGGGTTGCAGTTGTGTGGCTGCGGGAGCTAAGCAGGCTAGGACAGGGGTGGGGCTGCAAGTCTCCAGACCGGGGCTCTGGAGTCTCTGGAGGCAGGAGCTGGGGCTCTCCACGCCATGCAGCCCTCCTTCACACCCCCACTGCCTGGCTCCAGTGTGCTCGGATAGTGGCCAAACCCGGCTCTCCTCCCCTTCCCCCAGGACAACCCCACCCCTCTCCTCTGGGGAGAAGCCGCTGGTGGTCAGGCCCTGCCTCTCTCCTGATTTGCCTCCTGTGGGACCAGAAGAACCATCTGCCCCCTGGTTCTAGGTCCACCTGTGCTCAGAGCCCAATCTCACCCCACGTGAGCAGGAGAGGAACCATCTGGAGGCCAAGAGAAAGGCCGTTCTGCAGGGTTGGGTATGGGGATGCCGAGCAATGGACTGTCGTGGGCATCGCTCCCATCCAGGACACTCTTCGAAACGCTTAAACCCACCCCCGCCCCCATCCGGAACTATTCCTATGACTGAGCACTTACCCCCAACCAAGCCAGATGAGGTTGAGGCCGATACCCCCACTTTATGAGAGAGGAAGCGGAGGCTCAGACCTGTGCCTTTACTTGCTCCAGGTCGCCAGCTGGTCAGGATCGGGCTCACCCCAGGCTCACCAACTCTGAGACTGGGGCCATACCCACGCCTTGCATGGCCTCCTCCGCTCCTCTGCCCATCCTGGGCCCCAGGGGAGGACACACAGGCTGACTTCGACAAGGTGGGTGAGCAAATGCTGAGAAGGCCAGACCTGCTTTCTCAGAATCATAGGAGAAATGGTTTCCCTGCGGTGGGGAGCGAACCACATGACCAGCTGGCCCGCCAGCCCTCTGGCGTGTGCACAGGGTGGCCCACCCTAACCCAGTGATGATAATGACAGCAAGCCGTCCTTAAGTGCTGAGTATGTACCAGATTCTGTTCAAAGCAATTTCCATGCATTCGCTCCTTTGTATCCTTCCAACCACCCTATGAAGGAGGGACTCTTATTATTCCCGTTTAAAAAAAAAAAAGATAAGCTTTAGTGTTTACAAGTTTCAGATATACAGAAAAAACCGAGAAGATAATGCAGAGTTCCCATACACCCCCCCGCACACATACCCAGGTCCCCCTAATGATTACTATCTGACATTCGTATGGAGCATTTGTTACAACTAATGAGTTGATGTTAACATCCATACCTTATTCAGATTTCTATAGTTTTTACCTGATGTCTTTTTTCTGGTTCAGGATCCCACCTGGGATACCACACTACACTTAGCTCTCATGTCTCCTTAGGCTCCACGTGGCTCAGACAGATTCTTAGACTTTCCTTTTTTTTTTTTTTTAATGACCTTGACAGTTTTGGGAAGTGCTGGTCAAGTACTGTGTAGAAGGTCCTTTTATTGGAATTTCTCTCGTGTTTTTCCTATGATTAGCCTGGAGTTACAGGATTTGAGGAGGAAGACCACAGAGGTAAAGTGCCATTTCATCACATCATATAAAAGGCACATACTATCCCCATGACCCATCACTGTTGATATTGACCTTGACCACTAGCTGTTTGTCAGGTCTCTCAACTATCAAGTTACTCTCCCCACCCTCAGACCCTTCCCTTTCTGTACTGTTCCCCCTCAAAGGAAGTCAGTAACCCATTTTACAGGTGTAAAATCTGAGGCACAGAGAGGTCAAGTAACTTGCCCCAGGTCACACAGCAAAGGTAAGAGCCAGGATTTGAACCCTGGCAGTTTGGCTTCCGGGGCCAGGCTTCTAACCAACTGCCATAAACTCTCAGGAGCATAGGGAGACATTTATAAATGTAGCATTAGCACTATTTTAGCAAAATAAGGCAGTGTGGGACCAAGTGCAGAAACTCAGAGCCAAACAGGCCTCAGTGTCGGGCTCATTCCTCCCACTGAGACTTTGAGCAAGTCACATCCCATCACAGGGCCTGACACACAGCAGGTGGTCAACAAACGGGAGCTTCAGAAGGTCGGGACAAACGGTAGATTTTTCGAACCAGGCTCCTGGCCGGGAAGATACTGCACGGTTGGGACAGGAGAGCCAGCCTGGGCCTGCAAGTCGTGTCCCATCCTGCATGGGCGATGGGCAGCATCGCCTGCCTTGGACTGTGCCCAAAGGATCAGGGGCCGATGCCAGGTGTGGCTCTTGGCCTTGTCTGCTCCAAACGCGTGACTACCACGTGCTCTGAAAGCAGTAAAAACTCAACCCTGAGCAGCTGGGCCGGAGGGACCCCAAAAATCACCCTCCTCCTATTTTACAGAAGAGGAAACTGAGGCTTCAGGGTAAGAAGGGGCTTAGCCAGGGCCGCACAGTGACATACAAGCTCACGCCGGGCCCCAAGAGGGATGCCTCGTGATAACGACAGGCGCTTACGCTTGCCCGCAGGAAGCCCCCTGCCATGTCTCATCTCATCTAATCTTGCCACGGCCATTCAACCACTGGCCCCATCTTGCTGAGGGGTGTCCACTCGGGGGCAGTTTAAGGCTATATTCACCGGACCAGCAAACGGAAGGGGTGAGAGGAGCCTGGCTGCTGGGCACCGAGCCATGTGTCCCCACTGTGCCACCAGCCTCACTGACTGCAGGCCAGGCCAAGGGGGCCCCCGGAGTGGCCCCCCTCACGCCCAGCTCCCTCACCCCAGCATCTTTGCAGAAGTATGGCCCCTCTTCATTCCACAAGGAACACTGCTCTGTGTACCCTCCAGCCCATCTCATGAGAGGTAAGAGGAAGACAAACCCACAGACAGAGGCGAAAGGACCCCACGCCTGCCACTGTTTGCCCTGGTGGATTTTCCCTCTGCTCCTAAATGCAGAGGAGCCAGCCAATCCAGAGGAGAGATCAGGCTGGGGGCTGGGCAGCTGCGGCCAGGGGTGGGCGTGGACGGGGTGGGGGTGGGCAGCACACGACCAACCAAATGCAATTAGTTTATTTAGCATCAACCTTGAAAAGTGTAGAGTCCTGCTGGCTTGAGGGACCCCAAGACCCAGTTCTAGTGCCACTGACTTGCTGTGTGACCTTGGACAAGTGACTTGGCCTCTCTAGGCCCTTGTTGCCTCACCTAAAAAATGAGGGGCTTGGGTCCATCAGTGATTCTCGACCTTGGTTACACTGGGGGTCTTTTAAAACACGTAATTAAGGTTTGGGGGGCACCCACCCCAGGTGATTCAGCTGAGCAGCCAGTTGAAAGCCCCTGAACAGATCCTGTGTCGGAGGCCTTCTGGCTCTGACATTTTACCTGAGTGTAGGGATCAGTGTCCAGCTCTATGACTTACTGCTATGTGCGCTTGGGCACGCCACTGCACTGCTCTGTGCCTCAGTTTCTCCATCAGTGGCTAGTCTTAGCCTTCCCTGCACGAGGTTGTTGGGAGGATTAACTAACCTGGTTGTGTGAAGTTCCGCCACATGCAGAGGAAGGACTGGACAAGCTGGTGTGGAAATAGTGGGGTTGACAGTCCTGGGAAGTGGGCCTCAGCGGGTCACATGGCCCTGGGGAGGAGGGGAGGATGCAGTGAGCTCTGCCCCAGGGCTTTCTCAGAACGGGTGCTTTTCCACCAGCCTGCGGGGGCTCCCTGGAGCCAGGGCAGCCGGGAGTGCGGCGGGGGCCTCAGGGGGCAGCAAGCTCCCTCCTGGTGGGTGTGTGCAAGCAGAGGCTGGATGACTGCCTGGCTGACCAGGGGCAAGCTGCTTCGGGCATATTCGAAAAGGGTCAGGCAGAGATGGGGGCCCAGCCGTCTGGAGAATGTCTGCTTCTCTCATCCCAAGATCCGGAGAGTCTAGAATTCCTTTGGCCAGTTCTTGGCCTCTCCCTCTTGGCAGCTGCAGCCTCTGGCTCCCCCTCCCCTTCCCCCTGTGGGCCAGGGGTGTTAGAGCTGCAGCAGGGGGTACCTGGTGTGAAGGGAGGAGGGGGACTAGAGGCGGGGGCTGGGGGCCCGTCCTGGGGTGCAGAGGAGGCTGCTGGCTCCCGTGGGGCTCGGGGCGGTCACCTCAGAGCCAACAGAGCTCGCTAAATGCCAGAAATGTGACTTTGGACAAGTCGCTGCCTCGGTAAGCCTCAGTTCCCTGTGGCTGCTAAGGTCTGACTGTGACGCAGTGGTGAGGCGGCCGTGACGTCACGCTCACAGCTGACGTCTCACAGGGCCGAGCATGCACACGCGTCATTTCCGTTTCTCGCCTCGAGTCCAGGCGGCTGGTGCGCACACCGCGCCGTCCTCTTGCCGCCTGTCCGCTCTGTGCTCACCTCGAGGCCGGATGGCGAGGCCTCTGGCCCACGGTGCATCGGCAGGAAGCGCCGGAGGACAGACTTGAACTCAGGACCGTCCGGCTCCCAAGCTCCCAACCAAGACAGCCCTAGTCGGCTGAAAGGGGCACAAAGAACGTGGTCGCAGGGCTCCCGGCTCGCAGCGGGTGCCACACCGTGGCAACGTTGTCGTGTGGCACAGTGACACCTGCTAGAATTCAGAAAGCCTGGGCTGCCAGTAGAGGGAAGGGGGTGGGGCTTCACTGCCGGCTCCAGACTGGGGCTCGCTGCAGGGGAGCGAGAAGTGTGCCTCCCGGTGCCCGCAGGACTGCTCGCACCTGGTGTGGGTGACAGTGACACCTGCGACATGGCCTGAGCACCTACTACTGCCTGCCGCACTGTGCTCCGGTCACTTTCCGTCCCCTCACTTGCAACCATCCAAAAGTGGAACTGCCCTGCTCTCCATTTTACAGATGAAGAAGCTGGGGCACTGAGAGGTTTAGTAAGCTGTCCGGGGTCACAGAGCTGGGAAGGAGCAGTCAAGGCTTATGTCCAGACTCCATCCGTGGACAGCTGTGCTCTAAGATGTTAAGTGTGGATACCTGCATAAAAGTCAGAGTTCTCTAGATGAAGCACCTAGACTCTCCGGACTATTGCTTGGAATCCAATCCGGACTCTGCCACTCCCTGGCTATGTGACTTTAGGCAACTTATTCAAGCTCTCTGCACATTCCAGTTTCTCCCTCAATGAAATGGGAATGAAAATCAAGTTCCCACCTTCTGGGCTCTTGTGACACTTCGTATGTAAAGTAGCCTGGCTGAGAGCAGGCCCATGTAAGTCAGCTGTGATCATTGTTATGGTTATTTCACGTTGTAGACAGCGCAGTGGTTACTTCTGGGAGTGTGATGGCAGGAGGCCTTCCACTTTGTTCTCACCACACTTTGGTAGCATTTTGCATTTTTTTCAATGAGCATTTACCTCCATTGTGATATACATATTTTTTTAAATAAAGAAAACCCTCTGGCTGAGCTGAGGTGTGAGTAGGCGGCAAGAGGTCTCTTGCGGCTAGTAAGCTACTGTCTTTAGAGAAAACAAGAGGGAGCATTTGATTGTACTTCATATAACCTGAGTCACGGCTTGTGGGTATGCGAAAGGCCAAGGCATTTCCATCCAGTTTAAAAACGATTTTGCTCCCACTGCACACTTGGCCGCAGAGGGAGCACTGGACCTCGAGCCCAGCACCTTAGGTGCTAGCCTCCCATTTTGCCACCACTTGCCATGAAACCTTTACTTCTTTACCAGGCCCTGTGCCCCATGGGTTCTGGGTATCCACTGTTCACCAGGCCCAGTGTGAGCCCTGGGGGACAAAACAGAGGACAAGGCAGAGGTGACCCCCATCCTTCTGTGACCTGTAGTCCGGCAGGGGAGGCCAGCACTACCAAGTCATTAACAAAGAAATATTGAATTGCCACCTAATGAGTGCAGGGGGGAGGGGCAGGGTACAAGGGCTCTGAGAGCCTCTATGAAGGCAGGAAGTGGTCAAAGCGAGGAGCAGATGAAGGATGCATCACAGGGAGAGAGGACAGCATGAGCAAAGGCCAGGTGGTGCAAGGGATCATAATGAGCCTAAGGGAGTGAAAGTGTGCCTGGAATAAAGTGGGCAAAGGGGAGCTTGGCATGAGACAAGGGAGGGTGCGGTGCAGGGTGGGCCATAAAGAGAGGGTTGTGGTGCGGATTTGGCCTTCATCCCCAAAGCCACGAGGCCAGAAAGGGAACCAGTGAGATCCTACCTAGTGAGCTCCCTCCAAATCCTAAAGAGAAGAGATTAGGTAGAGGGTCAGAGTAGACCCCTGCCAATCTCCAGTTCCTTGAACTTCATAGGCCTGGGCATGGAGAAGCATCAATAAATAGCTCTTCCCCATCCACTTATCCATTCTCCATCTACTCACAGACACAAAATTTAGATAGCATTCTAAATTCTATAGATAGTAATTAAATTCTAAAAAGAATTTACTTCTTTTTTCATTTAATTTAATAACTTCTTTTTCTGGTTACAATATATGTACTCTATAGTAAAAAGCCCTGATGCTGGGATATAAGCCTGGGAAAGATTTTTGCAGAAAGCTGACTGGCCCTGTAGAAGCCTCCTCATCTCTCTGCATCCAGTAATAGTGCTCTGAGTGGTGAGTTGATGCCAAGGGAATTAGGGATTCAGCTCACTTCCTGAGGTTCTCCTTCAATGAAGAACAAGAGCTAGAGGATGTAGCTAGAAGGATAAGGAAGAGCTCCTAAGCCTGTTCTAGGAGCTGTCCTAAGACTCCTGAGGTCCTTGATAGGTAGTGAGTTCCCCATTCCCAGAGGTATGTAAGCTGTCAAAGTATATACAGATATATATTTTTTAAAGTGTGACTCCCATGCAAATATAGATTGAACAGATGTTAAAAATTTGTGTAATTCATGAACGAGAGCCACAGTAAGATGGCAATGTTGTTTCAAAGGAGACTAGAGGAACACTTAAAGAATACTAGAGAAAGAATGTTAGAATAAAATGGCTCAGTTAGATACAAAACTTGTTAATGTCCTAAAGGGACAACAATCCATAACCTTTGGGCGTTTTCTATTAGACAGAAATCCGTAAGTTAACAATTAACTTCTAAAGTCAGGCCTTTTAATAGCAGACACTAAGCCAAAGGTACATCCCTCCAGATAATTAAGCACCCATGGCAGGCCTGTTTAACGGTGCCCCGATATGACCGTGCAGAGACATGCCGCCTTCTCCTTGCCTATTTCCAAGTGTTAGATGATTTTCTCAACAAAGCCAGGCAAATAGCTGCAGTGAGAAGGTACGGGAAGCTCCGCTGACAGAGCGCTGGGCTGGTACATTATCTTTTGCTGTGTAAAAGACTATCCCCGAGTTTAATGGCTTAAAACAATAAACATTTATTATGTTGCAATTTCTGTGGGTCAGGAATTGGGGAGCACTTCAGTCGCTCCTTCTGGCTCCGGCTCTTTCGTGGGGTTGCAGTCATGCATCTTCCCTGGGGCTCAGTCCCATCTGTGGGAACAGCCAGGGCACCATGAAAGGTGGAGCCAGCTCAGGGAGCTTCCACCAAAGGTTTGGTCCCTGCCTTGGCTGGGCGTGGGGGACAGACAGACCACCTCCTCCTCCCCCCTTGCCTCCCAGACCAGTCCTCACTGAAAGAAGAGGTGAGCAGCCAGGAGGGAGGGTAGTGACCTCCGGGGACCCCATGCCCAGTGGATACCCAGGATCCGATCTGGGAGGGCAACTTCAGAGGGAAGCGAGGGGCAAATCCAGCTGGGAGGGAGTCTGCCAGTTTAGGGGGTAATTATTTTGCAAAGCTTTACAAAGTTTTGGAAAATCTTGTTTCTCCCTCCACTGAAACCATTGTTTTTCAAGGGAAATTGAATTAGAAGGTGGTGGCTGGAGGACCCAGAGAGGGAAGAGTAAGCCACATGTTTTTCTAACTAACTGGGCATCTGTCCCGTGCCAGCAAAACCAGGAGCTCCTCGCACTCTGTGTTTAGGACCACCAGGGCTGTGACCAGGGATGGGAGAGAGCCCTTAGCAGCTCTGGGGACAGAGGCAAGGCTGGAGGTACCCCCTAAATCAGCCCCCTTTGTCTGGACTGGGAGGACAGTGGGACTTAGCGGAAAGGTGGAGTCAAGCCCTTGGTGCTGGGATGCAAGCCTTTTGCAGAAAGGCCTTGTTGAACCTCTCCAGCTCTCTGCAGCCAGGAATAGTGCCCTGAGTGGTGAGTTGATCAGAAGGCAAGACAGGACAAAAGCTCTTCTGTAAGGTGAAAAGTCCTGCTGTCTTCGTTGCAATTAGATCACCGACATCACTTTTTTGAGAAATGGCCAATCGGCACCATCCTTCTGGCCAATTCCATGTGACAGTAGAGACTGGCTGGGGGCTGTGGAGCTGAAACTGAGCTCAGTGGGAGAAAGTGCAGGGATCGACTAGTGATGCCTGCTGTGGACGTTGGGGAAGCTGTGATATGTATGCCAGGTATTTGCTAGCTCCGATCTAGTCCAATTCCCTCTACCTATTGATAAAGAAGCTGAGCGCTGAAGAACTAGAGGGGCATTAAACTTTCAAAAGGTGACTCTTCCTGCTTCACCTGCTTATTGACATATCCTCCCTCGAAACCCTTCCAGGGCTCGTGCTGTCTAAAAGAATAAAGTCCAAAATCTTTCCCTGGTCTTTCAAGAACCAGCCTGACCTGGTTCCAAGCACACTTTCCAAATGTTATTTCCCTCTTGAGGACTGATCCAACTGGGCAGGACTGCACACGCCCCGCATTCCCCGCCTCCAGGCTTTTGTCCGTGCTGGGCCTGGGCCTGGGATGCCCTTCCCACGCCTCCCCTGATCAGCTTGCTCTCCCACCACTTCTAGCCCAACCCCTACAGCCCGCCCTCTCTATTTTCCCTCCTGGTCCCGGCCAAACGGTGCACCGTAACAATATTCCCATGTGTCCTCTCCCCTGCTGAACAGCGAGTTCTTGGGACTAACCGAGTTGGCTCCATTTTCCACCTCCCCCCTTTCTAGCACAGAGCCAGGCATATGGATCTTCAGCAAATGCTCACTGAGTAAATTAAATGAATATCTGTGCTCACAGAGGAAGGCAGTGGCCTCCTCGTCGCACTGGACCCTGGGCCTCTGACTCCCTGTGCAGTGCTCTCCTCGGAGCCCCAGGCGTCCTCCTGAAAGTCTGACTCTCCCACCTCAGCTCTCTTGGCTTTCCCACGGCCAGCTAACCTTCCTTTCATTCTCCCATCCCCCCGAGAGGCATTAGGAGGACCCCACTTATGCCTGGCCTGATCTGGACTGCTGCCTGGTGGTGCAGCCAAGAATGGAGAAAGCCATGTCAAAAATCCCACTATAATCTCCCCAAACCTTTGGCTCAGGACATTCATCTCTCCACATATTTCTCTCTCCTTCCAGTGGGGTGGAGATGGGGACCTGAGGACACTCTGATGCTCCTTTATCCCTGAGCACGAATGAGCCCAGTGCAGAGGAAAGACCCCCTGCACTGGGAATCTGTCACAGGGTCTGACTGCATGACCTTGGACAAGTCTGATACCCTCCCTGGGCCTCACCAGCACATGAAAGAAAAGGACCCTTCCAGTTCTAGCAGACACTGCTCATTCCTGCCTCCCAGAAGAGCAGGAGGTCTAGGACTGTCTCCTGGGGGTGGAGAAGGGGCCCCACCACTCTGTGCCCTGAGGGCCTTGCCTCTTGGCCCCACACTCAAGCCCCCTCCTCTGGGGCCATGTATCTCGGGCTGCCAGGGAGACTGTTTCTCATAAACCCAACTGTCACGAAGCCCTTCCTGGGCCAAAGTGATCTGTGAGCTGGAAACCAGAAGATGGATCCATCTTCTCTGTACATTTGGCAAACTGAAATAACTTTGAGGGGGGCCAGCTTTGATTAAAGACATTTACCTTGTTAAAAAAATTTATACACATACACACCGTGTGGGCGTGTGTGTGTATTTAGACTCATTTACATTATAAAAAAAAATACATTCCTGCAAAGAAAGGGAGGCTCTGGTTGAAAGAAAGAGAAAGAGAGAGGGCGGGAGAGAGAGGGCGGCAATGGAGAGAGGAGAACTGAACTCTAATGATTTGGGCATCTCCGTAAACAGCACTAGCTGCATGCAGACGCCCTGAGTGGGCTTCCAAACCCTCCACCTCCCACTCCTCTTTGCCTTCCCCGAGCTACAGGAAGCAGATTCCAGCCTCTAAGCCTTTGCTCCTGCACTTGGCCCATGTGGAGCGTCCTCCCTGTCGGCTCAGTCTGACAGTGCGCTGGGGAGGCAGGACAGATGATGGATTCGGGCTCTGGACTCAGAAAAGCATGGGTTCCAGCCCTTCTTCTGCCTCCTTCCTGCAAGTTACTTCACCTCTCTGAGCCTCGATGTCCTATCTGAAAATAGAGATAGTAGGAATATCATCCACTGGCTTTAAATAGATGTAAATATTCTAACATGCTTAGAAGGGTGTGTGGTATACATTAAGTTCCGAAGTTTAAATAATGAAAAGGTCCATAAGAGCTCCAGCATGCCTTTGCTGACAACTCAGCGCACCATGCTCCTGCCTCCTTCCCACTTCACTCGACAAGGCTGACCTTCCATACGACACTGGGATGCAAGTGCCACGGGGGCAGGAACAGGTCTCCCAGCCACTGGACACACAGTGCCCAGTCAGTGTCTGTAAATGAATGAATGAATGAATGAATGAATGAGTATGCAGCATGGCCGCCCTAGGGGGGTGGGGCGGTTCATTGCAAGACTGAGCACCTGCAGTCCACCCCATGCTGGGATTTGGTAGCTTCATCTATGTCCCCTCCTTCAAATTAGGCCTCCCGTCCCCACCTCCCTGCTGCCTCTGGTACGCACGCCTACACGGCCCACGAGGCAAGGCATGCAGGAGACACTCAGCAAATGTTTGTCCCTGGTGAGGCTGGGAATGGAGAGGCTGCAGCAGCCCATCAATGCCCAGCCTCTGGGCAGGCCAGCTGATTCCAGACTCTTGGGCTGTTTGATTTTTTGAACCACATGAATGTGTCACTAATTGGTCCATTTGCTCCTGCTGCATAACAAATACCCCAAAATGCAACAGCTTAAAAGAAGCATTTGCTTTTTTGTTGGCGATGTTGTGGTCAGGAATTCAGGAGGGGCTTGGAGGGGCGCTTCTCATTTGGCACCTTGTAAGCAGGTGCAGTCAGATGCTGACTGGGGCTGCATTCATCTGAAGGCTCGACGGGGCCGGACGTCCAAGCTGGCTCACCCCCACGGCTGGCAGCTGATGCCGGCTGGCAGCTGGGAGTTCAGTGGGGCCGGCAGCTGGAGTGCTGACACGTGGCTCTCCAGCATGGTGGCCTTAGGGTAGTCTGAGGTCTCACGTGAAATCTGGCTTCTCAGGCACAGGTGTCCCAAGAGAACCAAGCAGAAGCTGCATGGCCTTTGATGACCTAACACGAAAGTCACATCCTGTCACTGCGTCTTACTCTAATGATGGAAGCACAGTCTGCCCCCAACCCCCCCCCTCCGCCCCAGCCCTGGATTCAAGGAGAGGGGAGGTAACATACCTCTGCATGGTATGAATGTCAAAGAATTTTATTTTGCCACACTGATTTAAAAAATTGAATCGATTTTCCCTTTTTAAAAATTTAAGGAAACCTTATATCTCCACATTAAAGAGAAAACCAATATCAAGTGACTGCAAAAGGAAATATAAGGATTAAAGAAGGCACGTATTGAATGGAGCTCTGGGTGTTATATGCAAACAATGAATCATGGAACAGTACATCAAAAAAATAAATAAATAAATAAATAAATAAATAAATAAATAAAGTAAATATAAGGAAAGCAAAAACACGGTATTGCTTTCCTATTGCTGTGGAACGAATTTATCAGCTTAAATCAACACAAACGTATTACCTCGCAGCTCCCATAGGTCAGGAGTCCAGGCACGGGGGCAGCTGGGTCCTCCGCTCAGCGTCTCACCGGCCTGGAATGAGGATGTTGGCCGAGCCAAAACCTCACTGGGGCTGAGGCTCCTCTTCGCAACTCACTGGTGGTGGCAGAATTCCCCCCACGGGAGCTGTGTGGCAGCATCTGTTTTCTTGCTAGCTGTCAGCCAGGGACCACCCTCACCTCCCAGCGCTCCGAACTGCCCACAGCTCCTTCCTATGCAGCCACCCACAGGCAGCTCACAGAGTGGCTGTTTGGTGTCTTCCAGGCCAGCAGGAACGCACCTCTTGACGCTTGACCTTCTTGTAAAGGTTCCTCTGATTAGTCCAGGCCCACCCAGGATAAACGTCCTTCGATTCACTAAGTCGCATTCCCCAGGTCCTGTCCACACTCAAGAGGACGGGCGCGTACTCGGGGGACTGGGGGGGGGGGGGGGGGGGGGAGAATCCCAGGGCCATCTTAGAATGCCGCCTACTGCAACTGTTATAAAGCCCCAGCTGGAGACTCTTCTGCCGAAGCCTCTGGCTCTGAGACACTATGTCTGGGTGGGAGGCCGGCAAGTATAACAGGGGTGTTAAAGACCCTCCAGCACCCAACCAAAGCTTCTGCCCTGGTGGTAACCGAAGCCTGAGTGGGAAGTGTGCTCCATTGTCGCTCTGTGAGTCAAGG